>NW_025334035.1:13329889-13929889 GCF_019186645.2 Phyllostomus hastatus
CCAACTGGGGACCTGGCCCACAACACAGGCATGTGCCCTGACTGGGAATTGAACTGGTGACCTTTAGTCTATGAATGATGCCCAACTCACTGAGCCACTTCAGTCAGGACTGCATAGTGGTATTTTAATTTGTAAAATCCTTTCATATGTTCCCTGATGCTTATTACAACTCTGTAAGATAAGACAAGCAGTACAGGTGTTATCTTCATTTCACTGACAAGGAAACTGAGGCTTGTAGAGACTGTCTGACTGTGGTTCTTAAGATTGTCACAAATACTGGCTAAGCCCTAGTTCATGTCTATTGACTCCTAGTTTAACTATCCTCCTGCTGCTCTAATAAATGAACTTTTAAATGAACTACCACAGTTTTCTAAGATTAGGTGCTAAATGAAAAACTTAGAAGGCCCTGCCTGGTGTGGCTCAGCTGTTTGGAGCATCATGCCATAACCGAAAGGTTGCGGGTTTGATTCCTGGTTGAGGCACCAACCCAGGTTGTGGGTTTGATCCCTAGTCCAGGCACATACAGGAGGCAACCATTTGATGTCTCTCTCTCACATCAATATTACTCTCTCTCCCTTCCTCTCTAAAAAAAAAAGCAATGAAAAAATGTCCTCAGGTAAGGAAAAAAATTAAAGAACTTGAAGAAGCTGGGAACAATCAGATAAAAAAACAGCATGTCATTTACAGTCAAGATGCAGGTGTAGGTAAACATGGCTCACCTCCTTGCATAATCACAACAAAAATTAAAACTGAACTACAAAACTATAACTCAAAATCATAAAAAAATTGAGCTGCACAGAAGTTCAATAACCAAGAAGTCACATTCATTCAGACAAGTAGGAGGGGCAGAGATGAGCACCAGGTGATCCCACACCCACATGTGGTGGGTAAAAATCGGGAGGGAACTCTCACGAACGAGAGATCCAAACCCCAGACCATACCACCCAGCCCAGGGTGCCAGTGCCAGGAAGTCCCCATAACTTCCAGCTGTAAAAACCAGTGTGGTTTTGGGTGGTGGAAGAAATTGTGGGATTCTCAGTGTCTCCTCTTAAAGGGTCTGCAAGGGACTTAGGACTTACAGACTCACTCCCTCTGGGCTCCAGCACCAGGACGTCAGCTTGAAGGACACCAGTGGCAAAAGGGGAGAAAATGAAGTATCTGGCATCATGGCTAGTGCTGGGGGACAGCTTCCTCCCAAACCAAACTCCAGAGGCGAGGAAGCAGCCACTGTTATTTTTCTGAGCCCTCCCCAACACAGGGCAACAGCACCATGCCTGAGACTCCATCAACCTGGTTAACAGGGATTGCCCTGCCCATGCAATTACCCAAGGCTCTGCCCCATCCAACTTACGGGTGTGCTTTTCTACATTACGCCACACTACCAAGACAAGGAGTTGAAATAGCTCTACCTAACACACAGAAACAAACACATGGAGGCTGTCAAAATGAGGAGACAAAGAAATACGGCCCAAATGAAAGAACAGAACAAAACCCCAGAAAAAGAACTAAACAAAAAGAAGATAAGCAATCTATTAGATGCAGAGTTCAAAACATTGGTTATTAGATGCTCAAGGAACTCACTGGGTACTTCAATAGCATAAAAAAGACCAAGGCAGAGATAACGGTTACACTAAGTGAAATAAAGAAAAATTTACAGGGAACCAACAGTAAAGGGGATGGAAACCAAGAATCAAATCAAAGATCTGGAACACAAGGAAAAAGAAAAATTCAATCAGAAGGGCAAGAAGAAAATAATCTGCCCTGGATGGTGTGGCTCAGTAGACTGAGTGCCAGCCTGTGAACCAAGAGGTCGCCGGTTTGTTTTCCAGTCAGGGCGCAATGCCTGGGTTGCAGGCCAGGTCCCCAGTTGGGGGTGTGTGAGAGGCAGCAAATCAATGTATGTCTTGCACACCAATGGTTCGCTCCCTCTCTTTTCCCCTCCCTTTCCTTCTCTCTAAAATAAATAAATAAATAAAACAAATAAATAAATAAATCTGAAAAAGAAAATACAATCCAAAAACAAACCAAGAATAGAGTAAGGAGCCTCTGGTACAACTTCAAATGTACCAGCATTCAAACCATAGAGGTGTCAAAAGGAGAAAATGAACACCAAGCAATTGAAAACTTAGTTGAAAAAATAATGAAAGAAAACACCAATCTGGCAAAGGAAATAGACTTATAAGTCCAAGAAGCTCAGAGAGTTCCAAAGAAATTGGACCTAAAGAGGACCACACCAAGACACATCATAATTAAAATGCCAAAGGTTAAAAATAAAGAGAGAATCTTAAAAGCAGCAATAGAAAAGCAGAGAGTTACCTACAAAGGAGTTCCCATACGACTATCAGCTAATTTCTCAAAGAAACGTTGCAGGCAAGAATGGGCTGGCAAGAAGTATTCAAAGTGATAAAAAGCAAGGACCTACTTTAGAGGTAGATTACTTTATCCAGCAAAGCTATCATTTAGAATGGAAGGGCAGATAAAGTGCTTCCCAGATAAGGTAAAGCTAAAGGAGTTCATCATCACTAAGCCATTATTTCATGAAATGTTAAAGGGACTTATTTAAGAAAAAGAAGATCAAAATTAACAACATTAAAATGGCAATAAATTCACAACTATCAATAACTGAATCTAAAAAACAAACTAAACAAACAAGCAGAACAGAAACAGAATCATAGATATAGAGATTTTGGATGCCAGATTGGAGGGGAAGGGGGAGAATAGAGGGAAAGGTGCAGGGATTAAGAAGCACAAATTGGTAGGTACAAAATAGACAGGGATGTTAAGATAGTACAGGAAATGCAAAAGCCAAAGAATGTATATGCACGACCCATGGACATGAACAATGGTGTGGGGATTGCTGGAGGGAATGGGGCTACTGGGTGGAGGCCGGCAAAGGGGGAAAAACTGGGACAACTGTAATAGCATATCAATAAAATATTTTTTTAAATGTTATGTCTCTAAACCAGATAGTGCTATTTCAAACTCTTACTCAGGATGAATATGCAAATCAGGACATTAGAGTAAAAGAAAATCACTACTCCATAGCTATGGGATACAGACAGCCATGAAGTCGACTTCACTATGTCAGAGGCAGCTGACCACAGAACTCTCACAATACTTTTAATGCAGAGAGCAAATCCCAAGCTGTAATTATATTATTTTATAACCTCATCTGTATAAAAATTAGCCTTCTGTAGCAACTATCTCCATCTTAAAATACTTCTTTAATGCAGTGTAAGTTACATGGACAAAATTACAGAAGGTGGGCAGGGGGGAAGAAAAGATTGGATCCTTCACTCCAATCTATCTAATGATCTACAGGCCAAACAGCATAGGGGGGCAGTCAGCAAGCTCCAGAGGAAAGGAGCAATGACTATACTGCTCACCACCTTAGAAAACTGCTGTCGAAATTTTGTCTAGCAAACTTGGCACAGCACCCAGCATGCAGTGGAATTCATATATGTATTAAGTGAAGACCAGGTAAATGGGCAAATCAATTCCAATCATATTTGGCCAAGACCCAAATCCCATAATCACTGGCATGGAAAACATTCTAAGAAGTAATTAGTTGTGCCACTACCTTCTAGTGAAGAGCATGTAGCTGAATCACCTTGGATAAGTTGCTTCATCTTCCTAGGGGTGCTTCATCTCTGTGAGAGAGAAATGCTGACCTCCTAGGTAGAGAAGGCCAAATGAGATACTAATGTCTTAGTTCTAGCTAATACAAGAGAACACCACAGACTGGGTGGTTTACACAACAGAAATTTATTTCTCAGTTCTCGAAGCCAAAAGTCCAAGACCAAAGCATCAGCAAACCTGGTTTGCAAGTGGCCATCTTCTCGTATCCTCAGAAGGCAGACAGCAGAGAGCCAAAGCAGCAAGCTCCCTTTGTCTCTTCTTATGAGGGCACCAGTCCCATCCCCAAGGGCTCCACCTTCGTGACCTAATGACCTCCCAAAGGTCTCACCTCGTAAAACCATCACAGTGGGTAATATTAAAATTTCAACATATGAACTTTGGATGGGGGTACAAACATTGGGTCCATAATAGTAACACTGGACATACAACACAAGCTCCCTGAGGGTATCTTCCTAGGTCTACATGTGGCTTAGCACAATAGTTTCTTAATAAACATCTGACTGGATAAATAACAAACACCACTGCCGTACTAATGTCAAATAAGCTGAACAAAAGGCTACTACAATGATAAAAACTCTACCATTCATCCATCCACCTCATCTACAGGTGATGTTAGATGTAAAATGAGAATTATAGAAGTTACCAAAAGACTACCCAGATGGGCAAGTCAAAAGAAAATTCATCACAGTACTTAGTGGGAAACGAAGTTATCAAAATATACTGCTGCCACTTCTGCTTCTACTGAGATGGAGTACCCCTCCCACAAAGTACAACTAAAACCCTGGATATTATACGAGGGAGGATCCCCCCCAAAAGTAATGTATTAATAAAAATTGTGTATTTATTCTTACATGTTTAAACTTCAGTTACCTTCAAAGTACTCTCCATTTGATGCAATACATCTATTGAGACATTTTTTTTCCACTGCTCAAAATAGTTTTTGAACTCGTTGATTTGGATGCCCTTTAATGCTTCTATTGTTTTTTGTTTCACCTTTTCCACATCAGCAAAAACACTTCCCTTTGAGAACTTTGTTCATCCAGGGAAGCAAAAGCAGATCGCTTGGGGCAAGGTCATATATAATAGGGAAGGTGGGGCATGGAGGTCATGATGTTTTGGTCAAAAACTGCTGAACACTCAGTGTGGTATTGGGGAGATGCACTCACAAATCACCCATCATGAGATGGGCAAACAAGCTGAAAGAGTCTTCACTCTTACAACTCACTGAAAAAATTCACTGAAGCCAAAAGCAGCCTCTCACAATAATGCCAGCTGCTACACTGATACAGATGAGTTCCCAGAACACTCACCTAGGGGAAGAAGCCTGCACTACAAGGGACCCACCCTCCAGAATATAATTAGGTTTTGGGAGGGGTCCTCCTCATATATGTGAAACACACAGAAGAAAACACTAATGGTGGAGAGAAGAAAGCAGATTGGCTAGGGGACCCAAGACTAGAGAAGCAGGCAACCCAGACATGCCAGTGGGCAAAGCCTCAAAGAGCCTACTCTGTCCAAAGGACCAAAAAAGGAACCGCCTTGCATGTGAGAAAACCTGACAACCATAACAGTCTTACTCCAGACAAACATCAAGGAAAAAATTGTAACTGTATCCCTCTGATACATGAGTAAAGACCAGGTAGAAGATCTATACTTCCTCCCCTGCCAAGTTATGATGCACTCCAAAACCCCTCAGTGGGTGATTTAAGAGAAGGCCAAGTAGGGAGCTAGGTCTTCATCCCTACTCAGCAATGATGAGCCCCACTTACCAGAGTCAGTGCAGCACGAAACCTGGACTTCCACCCCTCAGCAGGGAAGACGTGCCTTCCCTCCACCCCCATGGGTGGTGTCCAAGGAGCCCTAATGCAGCCACAGCTTTTACCAACTCAGTGGCAGCAAGGCCACTCCCCTCTTGAAGTTCATGGAAGACATGCAAAAAGCCTATATTCCCACTTCCACCCACTTCTGATTGTTTAGATATAACTGTTACTACCAAGCTATAGTAATGAAAACAAGATGGTACTGGCATACAGACAAAGGAATAGAACCAAGGGTCCAGAATAAATGTAAACATCTATGGTCAACTGATTTTTAACATGGTACCAAAGCCACTCAAAGAAGAAAGAATAGTCTTTTCAACGAGTGGGGCTGGACGACTAAACTGAATGATCACATGGAAAAGAAAGAAGCTGAACCCCTGCCTCACTCCGTATAAAAAATTAATTCAAAACAGCTCTACAACCTAAATATAAGAGCTAAAACTAAACTATTAAGAGAAAACATAGGGGCAATGCATCTTAGATATGATGCCGAAGCACAAGCAACAACAAACAAGCTATAATGGGCTTCATAAAAACTAAAAACTTTTGTATGTCAAAGGACATTATAAAGAAAGGGAAAAGACAGCAGCCTATCAAATGGGGTAACATATTTGCAAAGCATGTATCTGATAAGGGTCTAGTATCTAGAATCTATAAATAAGTCCTATAACTCAACAACAAAAAGACAAATAACACAATTAGAAAATGAACAAAGGACTTGAACAGACATTTCTCCAAAGACATACTAATGGCCACAAGCACATAAAAAAATGCTCAAGATCATTAGTCATTAGGGAAATCCAAATCAAAACCACGATGAACTGGACAAGATGGAGGCGTAGACAGACACATTGTGCCTCCTTGCACAACCAAAATAAGGACAACAACAATTTAGAAACAAAGTAACAACCAGAACTGACAGAAAATTGAACTGTATGGAAGTCTGACAACCAAGGAGTTAAAGTACACACATTCATCCAGACCTGTAGGCGGGGCGGAGTCAGACAGCCAGGCAGAGAGGGGTCGTGGCACAAAAAGCGGTGGCACAGGCGTGCAAGGCACCCCGGGCACGCAAGACAGAAGCAACAGGCTGACCCTGGGTGCGCATGTGGCTGGCAGACCCTAGGCACAGGGTGGCAACCCGCAGACCCAGCGAGGCAGCGATTGAGAAGCAAGGCACTGCAAGCAAGGTGGCTAGCTGACCAGGCGGTCCCACATTCACGCACAGATAAACCTGGCGAAGTGGGGAGCAGGACAGGCCGCACAACCCAGGGTCCCAGCGCTGGGAAATAAAGCCTCAAAACACCAATTGAAAACACCTGTGGGTGCTGAGGCACAGGGAGAGACTCCCAGCCTCACAGGAGAGTTCGTTGGAGAGACCCACAGGGTCCTGGTATGTACACAAGCCCACCCACATGGGAATCAGTACCAGAAGGTCCCAGTTTGCTTGAGGGAAGTGGCGGAAGGGACTGAAAGCTGACAGAGAGAGGAGCAAGCACCACTGTTCCCTCTTGGACCCTGCCCCCACATACAGCATCACAACCCAGCAACTGGGTTGCCCTGCCCTGGTGAACACCTAAGTCTCCACCCCTCATGTGTAACAGGTGGGACAAGACAAAAAGGCCCAAACAGAAGAACAGATCAAAGCTCCACAGCAAATACAACTAAGCAACAAAGAGACAGCCAACCTATCAGATGCACAGTTCAAAGCACTAGTGATCAGGATGCTCGCATAATTGGTTGAATTTGGCCGCAAATTAGATGAAAAAATGAAGGCTGTGCTAAGTGAAATGAGGGAAAATGCACAGGGAACCAACAGTGATGGGAAGAAAACTGGGACTCCAATCAATGGAGTGGACCAGAAAGAAGAAACAAACAATCAAACAGAAAAGAATGAAGAAACAAGAATTCAAAAAAATGAGGAGAGGCTTAGGAACCTTCAGGACATCTTTAAACATTCCAACATCTGAATTATAGGAATACCAGAAGGAGAAGAGGAAGAGCAACAAGTGGACAAGTTATTTGTACAAATAATAGAGGAGAACTTCCCCAATCTGGCAAAGGAAGTAGACTTCCAGGAAGTCCAGGAAGCTCAGAGAGACCCAAAGTTGGACCCAAGGAGGAACACACCAAAGCATATCATAATTACATCAGCCAAGATTAAAGATAAGGAGAGAATCTTAAAAGCAGCATGGGAAAAGGAGACAGTCACCTACAAAGGAGTTCCCATCAGACTGTCAGCTGATTTCTCAAAAGAAGGGGCTGGAAAGAAGTATTCCAAGTCATGAAAGGCAAGGACCTATACCCCAGATTGCTCTATCCAGCAAAGCTTTCATTTAGAATGGAAGGGCAGATAAGGTGCTTCTCAGATAAGGTCAAGTTAAAGGAATTCATCATTACCAAGCCCTATTATATGCAATGTTAAAGGGACTTATCTGAGAAAAAGAAGACAAAAAACATGCATAGTAAAATGACAGCAAACTCACAATTATTAACAACCATGCCTAAAACAAAAACAAAACAAACTAAGCAGTCAACTAGAACAAGAACAGAACCACAGAAATGGAGATCACATAGAGTTAAGTTAGCAACAGAGGAGTGGGAGGAGGAGAGAGGGGAAAAGGTACAGAGAATAAGCAGCATAGATGGTAGGTAGAAAATAGACAGGGGGAGGGCAAGAACAGTATGGGAAATATAGAAGCTAAAGAACTTATGACATATGGACATGAACTAAAGGGGGGAATGTGGGTGGGAGAGGGTATGCAGGGTGGAGGGAAATGAAAGGGGGAAATGGGACAACTGTAATAGCATAATCAATAAAATATATTTTTTAAAAAACCACAATGAGATACTACTCTAAAAAACAGTTTAGTGGTCCCTCAAAAATGTAAACACAGAATTTCAATCTTAGGTATACATCCACAATAAATAACAGCATTTTTCAATGTAGAAACTTAAAAACAAGTATTCATAGCGGCATTATTCAAAATAGCCAAAAGGTGGAAACAACCCAATGGTCCATTAGTGGATGAACAGATAAAATATAATATATCCATACAGTATAATGTCATTCAGCTATAAAAAGAAATGGAATGCTAACACAAGCTATAACATAGATGGCCCTTGAAACCATTATGCTAAGTGAAAAAAATCAGACACAAAAGGCCATATATGGTATGATATGATTCCATTTATATGAAATATCCAGAATAAGCAAATCCAGAGACAGAAAGCAGGTTACTAGTTGCCAGGGGCTGAGGGGAGAAGGGAACAGAGAGTGATTACGGACACTGGAGTGAGGCAGTGGTTGCACAACATTGTGAAAGCACTAAATACCAGTGAACCGTATACTTTAAAATGGTTAACTGTATGTTGTGATTCTTACCTTAATTTTTTAAAAGCCCGTACATCAGAGAAAAACAAATCACTAAATTAAAATTAATTCAGCCTTTTTGTTTGAAAAAGTTGTTTGAAATGTTTATCTTCCAAAATGAGTCACAGTTTACTGTGACTTAATCAAATGGGCAGCAGAAGACTGATGGAGCTTCTCAAAGGAGGCATGTGTGGACACAGCCCTGGCTGCACTAGGAGGACAGCTCTAAGAACAGGGCACCTTCATGGCTATCATAAAGGCCAACCTAATTAATGTACCAAATGTCATTCTTAATTTATCAGGGAACTGCTTATCTGTCACCCTTCCACACCATGCTTGCTGTGTCAAGCTCCCCACCCTCCGTGTTAATACTACCAGTCCATGGGTCTGGGCTGGAGATGGCCCTGTCTCTTCCATTGCACAGGACTCAGCAATGACCCAGTGAGCAAAGGTATCCAATTGTGGGAAATAATTTTACAGCTTTTTTTAGGAAAAAGACTTCATTTCTTTCTACATTTGATTTTGTTTTTTCCCTCTGCACTGGAGTGGCTTCTCTGGAAACACTGGTATATGAAATCCTCTCAGCCCAAACACAGCAAGTACTAGAGTGACAACTCAACAGTTACTCCAGGTTACAGGTGACTCTCTCAGCACTGCCCGATTTGAAGCCTCAGGGTGTTTTCGTTTTGTAAAATGTCACCTTTTAACACATACCAATATGTGGTCACTGGGCTAGATACAATCCTGTTAATAAATTACTGAGTTCAAGGCAGTACACAACTACAAAGTGTATTTGCTAGTATTATAAATGCCAGACTTGAAGAATGACAACCAGCAGCAGCCATTCTGAGAGTGAGGGAAGCACTAGGTCAGGAATGCCCAGATCTGGATGGCTTTAGTCAAGAAACATGACTGGTGGTTACAGATTGGGGCTATAACAAAAAAAGAAAATTAATCATCACTTACCAAACCGAGTCAGCAGACAATCTTTTAAACTATCAGTCCACAAAATAAACATAAGGGACACCAGTGTGCCCCACTGAGGTTGAACCCTGGATGTGGACCCAGGAGCATTAAGTCGTGAGCACCACCTACCTCTTTGCTGAGGCTGGAGACTTGGCTACGATGACTGCATTCCTGTAATCTGGGATCTGTGACAGACGAGAGGTTGGGAGTTACTCCCATGACTCCACAAGGCCATTCACACCAACACCCAAAGATCAATAAACAGAACAGTGCAACTAACTCAAAACCGGCACCTGGTCGTTTGATGAAAGTTTTCCAAAAGGAGAAAAGTTCAAAGTAAATTTCTCCTTTGGAAAATGAAGAAATGCCTACCTAGAAAAAATATTATCAAGGTATAAGCCTCACAGACCTCTTTCAGGAAAAAACCTGGGCTAATTGGTGATTAGATCATTTCTATGTGCCAGCAGATATTGGTAATGTGGTATGAGAATTTGTTATGTCATCAAGAAGTTGTCATTTCAAAGTGTAAGGATGATATCCATGCAATCTGAACCCAAGATAATTGTCAAATTCCAAATTAGTACGTCCACTATTTACTGTATCTCAGTCATATAATGAAGAAACCAATTTGTTAAAAGACAATCAGTCCAGTGCTGTTTTATAAAGATATTAAGAGCCCTTAAGAAAATAACTAAAGTATTGGTCTGCTCTGGAGTCAATGAAGGGGAACTCTTGAAGTGATCTATGCTAGTGATAATTATAACTGAAGATATATCCATAATCAACTGAGAGTTTCTAAGACAGAATTATTTTCAAGCTGAGTATGTTTCTAACTTCATCTAGGTAATATTTTCAATACTTTATGTTCTTAACATTTAATCACATCATTAAATTATATCATTTCATTCAGTTATATCTCCCAACTGCTTTTTTCTCACAATTAGAAGCGCTTAAAATTATAGTTAGCATCATGGAGAATGCCAAGCATATGGGAAAGCACTAAATAGGAAATACTTAGTAAACAAACAAAAAACTGATTAACCACATAGATCAGATGTTCTTATACGACACTATCAGTGGGTAAGGTAGCAAAAAATATTTACATTTAGGCAATTTCCTTATTTTCACTAGATATCTTTCTAAACTGTTTTATAATGTACTTTCCTGACTTATCAAATGTCATCAAACAGCAACAAACCCAGCCAAGAGAAGAAATAACTGAGGAAACAGTTAAGAAAGAACTCTTTAATAAAAACAGGTCTATTTTCTCCTCAAAAGTTAAAGAAGTTCCTACATTCTTTCTGCTGTGTAGTATCCATTGTGTAAATGTACCAGTTTTTTGATCTTCTCATTTACTGATGGGCACTTAGAAACAAACAAATGAGCAAAAAAGAACCAGAGACATGGAAATAAAGAACAAACTGATAGGGACCAGAGGGGAGGGGGATAATAGGGAAAAGAAGAGGAACATACACAAAGGACCCATGAACAAGGACAATGGGGAGGGAGGAGATTGTCTTTGGGAGCAGGGGTTGGATGGGGCAGAGGAGAGCAAGGGGGGGGGGGATGGGGACAACTGTAACTAAACAACAATAAAAAAAGTTAAAGCAGAAAAACGTGTAAACAAAGAAGTTTCTATGGAAAAGAACTAAAAAAGAAATCCAGGAAGTGATTATGGTCCAAGTAAGAAATTCAATAGCTGGCTGGCTACAGACACAGCTGAAGAACCAACCTGGGAGAGTAAGCCAAGGAATTTTCCCACAGCAAGGGATATAAGGACACAAAACTTAAAAAAAAAAATTAAACAATATAGACTACATCCAAAATTTTCATATAACAGTTCCCAAGGGGGGAAAAAACAGGATAAAATACCAAATTACAGGGAAAAGAATTCCCTGTAATGAAAGGGACCCACTGAGTATCTAGAGAGATGAATGGAAAAAAGATCCACCCCAGACACATCCTGCTGAAATTACAAAACCACAACAAAAATGTAAAACACTATTTTAGATGGGGAAAATTCTGTACCCCCCCCCCAAAAAAACCCCACATGATAATCACACTAGAAATCAGGGAAGTAAAAAAAATTCAAATAATGTACTGTTGTTTTATTTACAAATTAGCAAAATCAAGGCATGGGCAACAGGTACTATCATAAGCACTGTTACTAGGAGTGTAAATTAATACAGCCCCTTTAGATAACTGCAATTTTTATGATACCTATTAAATATTCACAAAGCTAAAAATTTTCCAGTGTCTACTGAAAATTTTTAAATATACATATTTTTCAATCAAGCAATCCCTTCTTAATTATCTCACAAGAACACTCATATAAGTCCTCAGAAATGTTAAGAATTTTCAAAGCAACATGGCTTAAAATAAATAAATTTTGAAAATGAAGTATTTCAATTTAAAGAGTAAAAAATTAAAACAACTTAATCAAGAGGGAAATGGTGAGAAAAATGGGTTCTGTTAACTTATGCTTTAAACATTTCAACATGTAACTATTTAAATTAATTAAGCCTAAAAAAATGAAAGATTCAGTTCTCCACTCACACTAGACACATTTCAAGGGCTCAACAGTCACTAGCCAGGTGGTTGGTGGTCACCACACTGAACAGCAGATAATGCATTTCCAATGTCACAGAAGGTTCTACTGGATATTACTGTTCTAAACTAAGGAACATGTACTATGTAGACATGATAAAGAAAGAGGTACACCTACACATCTTAGCATGGAAAGGCCTCCATGCCAGCCTGGGAAAGAACAAATTGGAAAACAATGCGAACAGTATGTCAATGTTTTTTTTAAGGACCCATAAATCAGTATCTACAACTATGTGTATATAGCAGCTATTTCCAACTGGTGCACCACAAGAATTTATAAAACATGCAATAACTGACTTTAGTCAGGGGCACAGACCTCTTTTCCCTTAGATCATCAAATAAGAAAATGAAGACAGCCACACAACAGTAGCCATCCCATGTGAATGAATCAAAATTATACTTATTTTTTGGTCAGATCACCAAAAAATGTAACATTTCTTGGTGTGCCAGAGAACTTTAGTAATTAGTTTATGTGCATCATGAGATGAAAAAGGTTGAAAATCACTGGTATACAGACAAGGAGGAAGACACAAAGAGAAAGCTAAGAGGATACAGAACACAAAGCAAGCTGGTACCGAGGCCTACCTCTGCAAAGGGGCCCAGGACCAGGGTGGTGGGGCAGGGAATCTGGGCCTTTATCACTACTGTCAGAATTACTACATACAGACATGCATTTCCCTACACTGCCAATGTAAACAGAAATTTTCAATTGAGAAAAAGATGATTCATTATCAAGTAGAGAGAGAAAACACACCACATGTCAAGGAAGTCTGACTTCCAAACTCCCAACTTCTCTCTGAACCATTAAGGGAAAACATCATCGGGCCACTTGTGGAACCACAAAGAACCCAATTGCCCTACACTCCACACTCCGCTGCAAATCCCCTCCCCTGTCCCTGGTTTTCCATGTCCTGCCATATCTCATTTCTGTGATAATGAGAATGGCTTGATATAAAGACAGTAAGAATACTTGGGGGTTGAGGGGTGGAGTGTGATTCAGTCAGGAACAGGGTAACTCTAGAAGTTCCTATTTTAAAAGTTGGTAAGATAGGATAGGATTTCAACAGGCACAGTAAAAATATATTTGTAGCTTTCCTCTTCACAATTTCCTTAAAAAGTCCTGGTACACACAGACCAATGAAGTTCTGATACATGCTATAATGTTGGTAAACCTCAAAAGCATTATGTTAAGTAAAAGATGCCAAATGCAAAAGGTCACATACTGTATGATTTCATTTATATGAGCTATCCAGAACAGGCAAATCCCCAGAGACAGAAAGCACATTAGTGGTTGCCAGGGGCTGCAGGAAGGGAAGAATGGGGAGTGAGTACTTAATGAGTATGGGATGTTCTGGAGTAATAAGTTTTAAACTAGACAGAGGTGGTGGTTGCACAACACTGTGATTGTACTAGGTGATAATAGTTTGTGTTAAATTGGTGAATTTTATGTTATGTGAATTTCACCTCAATGAAAAAAATTTTTAGTATGTCTGCATACCAAGACTCCCCACAGAAAACTAAAGACAAGATAGAAACGGAGAGACATATGTAAAACAAACCCTAACACATGGCTAGACTGAGAGTTAAAAAAGAATGCCTGTAGCTCACAAAGAAACAAACAAAACCATTGGAGATGAAAGTACTTTTTCAAAATTAAAAAAAAAAAAAAAACATTTAAGGATGTTCAACTTCTAAAGTCATCAGAAATATACCCAGCAAACTGACAAGATACCATATCATGGCCATTCAACTATCAAAAACTTTTAATTCTGATAATATAAGTATTGAAGCAAAAATGGATCCACAAGATATCTAATTCATTGTTGGTGGGAATGTAAGTTGGAATAACTGCTTTGGAAAAATTAAAAGTCCACACACCATACAACCTAGCAATTCACCTGTAGGTATATACAGCCAACATACACTTTTGCTTAAGTACCACAGGAGAGACATACAGTGAAGCTCACAGGAACACTCTCATAACAGCACAGACCTTATAAATAAGCTGTGGTAACTGCTGCACCAGAAGTGTTTGCCAGTGGTCAAATGGATGAGCTGTGACACACACAATGTGGATGAATCTCACAAGTGTAACATGAAGTGAAAAAACTCCCAACGGATTACACAGTCTGTTCTTTTTCATAAAATTTAAAAATATGTATTTTTGTGTTTTTATCTTTCAATAACATATACTATTGATACACACACACACACACGCATGCACACACGCATGTACATGAATACAATAAAACTATATAAGGAAATTAGGAGAAAGATGAAGATTCAGGACGATGGTTTCCCAGGTGGGAGGAGACAGGGGAGGTAACTGACAAGGACCACACGAATGACTGTAAGTTATGAGGACTCTAGTATACTTGCTGGGTGGTAGGATCATGGACACTGACTACCATAGATGGATGGACAGGAAGTTAGGGTAGACAGATGGGTACATAAAAGAAAGCCAGGACCACACATGGACCAGTGATGAGAGTGAGTTTTCATGATTATGACTAGTCTGCTTCTGGTGACTGAGGTCCAAAGGAGGGAAAAGCAATCTTAAGAGCTTAGCAAAAGAAATTAAAGATTAGGAATTTTAAAATATAGTGAATTACATTTCTAAAGTAAGTAGTACTTGAAGCAGAATATATCAAGTTTGAATCTTTTATGGACAGCCCAAAGACACGGAAACATCTTTCAACCTTAAGCCAAATGTTAAGTAAAAAAGTTTGAGCTAGCTCACCTCTTCTTGTATATATTGTAATAAGAAAGGAGATGCTCTTAAATTATCAACAGGAATATTGAAGAAGCCCTGAATTTCCTTCTGGTGTAAATCCATAGTAATAAGATGAGTTAGACCTTTGAAAATAAAGCAGAGACAAACACATAAATAGTTTAATAACCAGTTGTACTGTACGAAATAAGTACTAGATAAAATAGAATACTATATATAATAAACTACAATTAAAAATTGTTCTCATAAAAATTCAGCATCTGTGTATCTCAGATATTTTAATATGAGATTGTGAGATAACAGAAAACTTGTCTATCAGTCTCCGTCCCTGGTGCCTGGTGCAAAACTCCTAAAGCCATTGTTTTTTCCTGAGTGGCAAGAGCATGAGGAGACCCTGGGTGGCTCCTGGAGGGGCTAGTCACCAGAGAGACCAAGCGAGGGAGTTTAAGCCCCTCCTCCTTTCTCCAGAGAGCTGAGAGGGGTTAGAAATGGTTGGTTGATTACATCTATGAGAAAGCCTCCATAAAATCCCAATGGCAAAGGTTTGGGAGACCTTCCAAGCTGGTGAGTAGGTGGAGGCGTCGGCAGGAGAGGCAAAGCCGAGAGGGCATGGAAGCTCCACGCCCCTTAGTCCCACATAGCTGGCCCTTCCATCTGGATGTTCATTAGTATCATGTATTATATCTTCTCATGATAAACTGGTTTTCTCAAGTTCTATGAGCCGCTCTAGCCAACTGATCAAACTCGAGAAGGGGATGGTGGGAACTTCAGATTTATGGCTGACCGGTCAGAAGCACAGGTGACAACCTAAACTTGCAATTGGCACCTGAGGGGGAGGGCACAGATCTGTGGGACTGAGCCCTGAATCTGGGGAATCTGACTCTATCTCTGGATAGACCTGTCAGAATTAGTTAAATTATAGGCCAGCCAGCTGATGTCACAAAGAATTGCTAGGTTTAGGGAAAAGCTACACATTTGGTGACCGAAAGTGTCAGAAGTGAAGTGCTCTGTGTGAGAACTGGGTTTTTCCTGACTCGAGAGGGAAAGACTGAGTCATTTTTATTACACAGAGGTGCATGATTTTCACATCAATTTAAAGTCTTAAAATAGCAAAGATAATAACAAGAAATGTCTCTGATAATTGTATGATAGCAGATTATATCTCCTTGAAGTTTCCTTAATACATATGGCAAAGCCATATTAAAATAAATACTATCTTAAGATATTAAGGCAAACTGTACAGTCCTATAATTGGAAAAAAATGAAGAACCTTCACCCATTGGCTCAGTAAAGGATATTTGAAACAATCACTACAAAAGCATACAAAATTTGAACTGGAAAAATTATAAAAAAGCAAAACTTTCCAAAAGAACAGGAAAGTAAACCTAATGTTATGCCCAGGAGCAAGGCTAGAAGAGAAGGGCAGAAACTTCCTAGAAGTTTCAGTGAGCCAGCCTGCTCCTGGCAGCGTGCTACCTATCACCGTTTTCAAAGGGGTGTGCTCACGAGGTTTGGGTTTTGTCAAACTTTGTTTCATTTTTGCCTCCACTGAAATGCTGCAGTAGGAAATTTATTCTATAGTAAATGTCTATTGAAATATAGTGATAATGAGGACTTTTCATTCATTTATCTCTGTGCAGATGCTGTGATATGTGTCTTCTATAATCATATACACACGTACACACACTAACAACTCTGGAGGTGATTTAGAAACAAGAGGGAGACACAATGTTACCTAAAAATACACAACACAAAATAACACATATGGTTTACAAAATACACCAACCTATCCTGGGAAAGGAAAGAGACTAAAATAAAAGTAGCTGCTGTGTTAAAACAGTCAGTTCCAAATGACTTTTCCCCCTTTAAAAGTGACTTAATATGATCATAACTTGTAATTTCAATATAATTTTTGAAATGATTTTATTTATTTATTTTTAGAGAGAGGGGGAGGGAGGGAGAAAGAGAAGGAGAGAAATATCAATCAGCTGCCTCTCACATGCCCCCAAGCGGGGACCTGGCCTGCAACCCAGGCAAGTGCCCTGACCAGAATCAAACGTGGACCTTGCAGTTTGCAGGACGATGTCTAACCCACTGAGCCACACCAGTCAGGGCTTCAACATAACTTTTAAACAAGGAATTTAATAATAATAAGTCACTCTCCTTACCTTTGTGTTTTGGGGAGTTGGGAACAAGAGA
The DNA here is from genome assembly GCF_019186645.2 of Phyllostomus hastatus. NCBI lineage: Eukaryota > Metazoa > Chordata > Mammalia > Chiroptera > Phyllostomidae > Phyllostomus > Phyllostomus hastatus. The sequence goes on from NW_025334035.1 coordinate 13,347,225, forward strand.
GAATTCTCTACATTCTTTTCTCATAAATTAGTTAACTTTAAATGTGGTATCACTATTTTTACTCCATTCAACATTCTAATTTTGTTTTTTAAATGCTTTACAATTTCTAAGATAAAAATAAAACTCCCAGGTTCCCAATTATCAAATCTGCCAGTCTTACCAGCTTTGCACATCATTGAAGCCAGCAACTTAGAAACAATGGAGCCTCTTTTTCTCATCTTGCATTGTTTGCTGTAAGGGAAGTAGGGAATCACACCAATAATGCTTTTGGCACAAGAGGTCTTACACGCATACACCATAATCAGGAGCTCCATGATGGTAGTGTTCACGTCCCTGTAACCCAAGAGACAGAAACCCCAGCGAGGAACGTAAGACACTTGATAATATCTCTCTGTTCCAACAAAGGTGTCGGCAATGTAGTATCCATGCATCTACTTGCAAGACTTGAGGCTCAAGGTACAAACAAAAAAGCAATAAATTCCTCTCTCCTCCATCAGTTCCCCCCACACTCCCTCTCAGCCAACAGTCCTTCTTCCTTTTTCACTGAGAGAAGAGCTGCCACAGGCTCTCACCACCATGTGAATTTGCATCTGAGAAGTCCACCTGCCTTCAGCCATCAGTGAAAGATGAATTTCCCACACCAAAGTTACTCTAAAATTAGCCCCCTATTACACACTAATCCCTTTCCCCTCTTGCCTACTAGATGTTACTCCAGCAATTCTCCCTCTGTTGCCTCCATCATCAATTTGTTACTACATTCCCCAGGCTCATACCCATCAGCCTTTACTGTATATACTGTTATTTTGCCCATTAAAAGTAAGGACTATGACCACTTTCCCCACTGCCCCATTTCTTCCATGTGGCTAAATCACCAGGCCAGTTCTCAGTCCTTTTCTCCCCAAACCCCTCACTGGCATCACACACAGCCACTTAGCCAGCTCCCTGCTGCACTGGACTCACTTGGCATCTAGGACACCTATGTTCTCCTGCACTACTTGGTTTCTTTTGCTGGTTTTTCTTCTCCCCAACTTCAGTCCTAACACTTGTTCCTTTGTCCTCTTCTACTACCTCCCCTCATCTGTTGGGCTTCTCATCCAATTTCACGGCTTTATTAATATTGGAGACCCTCAAATTTATAGCCCCAGTTCCAGCTTCTCAACTCCAGTCTAACAAATTCAACTGCTACTTGACGATTCCACTTGAATGTCCATTAAGACATCTCTAAACTCAACAAACTCCAAACTAAACTGCCCTTGCCCCCAAAGCCTGCTTCATCATAAAAACCTTTGCTATCTCAGTTGATGGCAACACTCTTCCAGCATAACACTGATGGCTATGCTTCCCCAGTTTCCTCAGGACAAAAACCTCAGAGGCACCCTTAACTGCTTTCCTATCCAAAAAGCTATAGTACCTCATTACTCCACTACTGCACTGGGGCTTTGTCACTCTGCCCCTCAACCAGGTGACTATGACAGCCTTGCCACCACATGTCTCCCTGTCCCCCACCCCTCGAGTCCCTCTGTAGTCCCCTCTCCACACAGTATCTATCTAGATATTAAAATGGAAGTTAGATTATGCACCACTTTGCTCAAGGTCCAGAAATAGGTCCCCATCTTGTCGATGGCCCGATAACGGCTCCCTAGGCCCCTCTGTGATCACCCCCAATTCTCTGCCATCCACAGCTATTCCATGCTTCCCCCTCACTCTGGCCATACTCAATGATCTGTCCGTACTCACTCCCACCCAAGGGTCTTCCCTCCATGAGCTCCTGTCTCTCCTCCCCAGATGGCCACCTGGTTTACTCCCCTACCTTCTCCCAGGTTTTGTCAAATGTCAACTTTGAATAAAGCCTACGCTTTCCACTGTTTGTCCCCTCTTTCACCACCATCACTCTCCCAATTCCTTGCTATGCTGTTTGGTTCTGTTTCCTCCATAGTGCTCATCACCTTCTGACAAACTAAATAATCTACTTATTTATTATGTAACTTGCAAGTCTTAGATATATAGGGTGGGGCAAAAGTGAGTTTACAGTTCTGAGTACACGAAGCACAGACCTTATTCTTGTATTAGTACCTGTTAATGACTGTATTATCTTCCTTACAAATGGTAAACCTACTTTTGCCCATCCTACATACTCCATGAGAACAAGGATGATTATCTGTTTTAATCTTTAATGTATCTCACACACCTGTAACAGTGACTAGCATATTCAATACATATTAGTTAATCAATGAATGAGTAGGAACAGAGATTATTTGAGTGAGTCGGCATTCCATTAATATCTAATACCAAGCCTGACATCTGAGGAGTTGAGGGAGGCTTTCAGAAAAGCATTCTATGTGAAAGGGTAAGAAAAGAATAACCAACTGTTAGTGTAAAGTTACACCCAAGTTCCTAAACTATGCTCTCAGGAGCACCATTTTTTTATGAGCTAGTACAAAGCTTTCCAACACCAAACTCAAATAATGAACTTGTTTGAATTATAGGAAAAGTTAACAGAGTTTTCTTAATTTAAAAATGCTCTTATACTTTTAATGCCTGCCACTGGTCTGTACTAAAATAAAGTACAATATGTATCTGATAATACCAAATTTCAATATTAACTATCTCACAGTATTTTTGTTATTTTTTTAAAGATTGCATTTATTTTTAGAGAGGAAAAGGGAGGTAGAAAGAGAGGGAGAGAAACATCGATGTGAGAGAGAAACACTGATCAGCTGCCTCTCATATGCACCCCAACTGGGGACTGAACCAGCAACCCAGGCATGTGCCCTGACCAGGAATTGAACTGGAAAACTTTTGCTTTAAGGGAAAATGCTCAATCCACTGAGTCACACCAGTCAGAGCTCTCATAGTATTTTATGAAGAGACCATAGATGCCCAGGCTTTCTGCAACCTGGACAAGAGTAAAAGTGGCTAAATTAACACAAGCCTACTGCACAGTTCAGAACAATGCAAACTGAGACATGTAGAGAAAATTAAGGAGATGATTTTGGCTAAAGGAATAAAAAATAGACAAAAAGCAGGAACAGAATGGTAAGTATTAAAGTAAACAAAAATAAATAAAAGGAAATAAATAGGAGGACTTGAAAATGGGAAGGATTACAAGAGACACCCTTCTGAAGTCCTGAACGCTAAGTCCAATTTGGCCTTCAGTGCCTCCTTATCCCCTTAGGTAACATAAACCACTTCTGTGCATTTATTCAAATGGACTCATATTTGTCTCTGAGGAGGTAAAAGTAGTGCAAACACCCAGGAGCCAGAAGCGACGTAAGTTGTCCTGTGCTCTGCAATTTCCCCACCATGATGCTGAGGGGTGACAGGGTTCTATTATCATTAAGAGCCTCTACTCCAATACAGTAGCCCCATGTCCCCATTCTCAGTTTCTCTCTCTGTGGTTTGTTATCCGTGGTCAGCCATGATAGGAAAATATTAAATGAAAAGTTCCAGAAATAGACAATTCCTAAGTTTTAAATTGTGCACTGTTCTGTGTAGCATGATGAAATCGCTCGCTGTCCTGCTCCATCCTACCTGGTAGGTTAATCATTTCTTGTCTAGCATATCCATGCTGTGTATGACATCTGCCCTTTAGTCACTCAGTAAGCCATCTTAGTTATTACACCAAGAGAGAGAAAGAGAGAGTAACTACGAGAGAGAGAGAGAGAGAGAGAGAGAGACAGAGAGAGAGGCAGAGAGACAGAGACACCACATCACCTTTTATTACAGTGTACCATTATAATTATTCTATTTTATTAGTAGTATTTGTTGTTAATCTCTTGCTATGCCTACTTTATAAATTAAACTTATTATAGATATGTATGTATGCATAGGAAAGACAGAATGTACACAGGGTTCAATACTACCTGCAGTTCTAAGCACCCTGGGAGCCTTGGACTGCGTCCCTGTGGATAACTGGGGGATACTGCACCTGGTTATTGCCACCTTCCAAGAACACTAACACATAAAAGTCAGCAAAGTCAGAAAAATTAGCAGAGTAGGATACCAACTTTACAACTATCTTAATTCTTCCTGTCTAGCCAATTCTGGCTCTAAACACTCAAGCCTAAACAGAAACAAAGAAAGCAACACACTTCTGTTAGACTGGCACTTACTTTGAAACAGTTTGAATGATGAAAACATCTTTTCCCCTCACCGACTCTTGAATTTGTACTCTTGTTTCTGGAAAGAAAAGGAAAAAGAGGTGAGGTGTGAAGTAGGTACATAATTTATGTTTTTAAAAATACACAAAAAATTTGCAACATTCTCCAATGTTACAAAATATGGAAACAGGAACTACTACAAAACAGATTACTTTCAGATGCTACAAAAGGATAATAAACATACTATTAGTCACCCTTTTTAAACATGGTCATATGATATCTTTAAGACAGAACTACACTTCTGATTTGAAACCAGTAAAGCTACCCTTTCACTTCTTGTATATAAAAGCAGGAAGTGCTGTATACCACTCTGAGCATGGTATCTTTATAGGAACTTATATACTCATTCAGTCAACCAGCAACTATTAAGAACTTATTAGGCACAAAATGTTATAATAATGTAAGAATAATGATAAAGAAGGTACAGTATCCCTACTCTCAAAAAAAACTTGTGATCAGCCACAAGGAAACAATCAGACAAACCCAGAACAGAACAAGACAATGTCTTCAGAAAGTCAGTGTCATGGGAACAAAAAGGCTGGGGGGGGCGGGGCAGGGAATGTTGTAGATTAGAAGAAACTACAGAGATACAGAAATATAGTGCTTGAACCATGAATTATTAAAAAAAACCTATGAGGCTCTTTAGGATAACTAGGGAATTTTAAATACAGATTAGACATTAAATGACTACAGAATTATCAAGTATCTTTAAATGGGACATTGGCAGTATATTTATACAGGATGAAGTCTTTATTCTTTGGAGATGCATGATCAAGTATTCAGGGGTCAAGTGTCTTGATGTGTGCAACTGACTTTTACACATACATATTCATATGGCAAATGTTAACTGTTGAATCTAAGTGGTAGATATACACATTGGTCTTCACTGTACATTCTTTCAACGTTTTTATATGTTTGAACATTTTCATTTAAAATGCTGGAAAAAATAAAATAGATGTTTATAAAGGAGCGTGGTGCCATGGAAAGAAAATGAGCTTTAGAGTCAGAGAGATCTGGAATCGAATCTTGCCCCTGCTACTTCTGAGACCTCCTACCCTAACATCATCCCTGAACTCAGTTCTTCACAATCTAGTAATAGGAAGAAATCCATAAACGCTAGTTCCCTCCTTTCTTCACAACAGACACCAAGTATTTTCCCTCCCATCAGTCATGAACCTGAAGTGTGGACCAACCTCTTCCCAAATCTTCCACCACTAGCTCTCCCCTTAACCCTCCCTTCCAGGCTAGACAAAAGGCATTATCCAATTTCCTTTAGCAGCAGAATCATCTCCAAACTCTCTGCACATTTTCTTCAATTACATTTTTTCATACTGAAGCCACATGAGGACAAATTGGGAGACAGAAAAAAGGAGGCAGTAATGGAGAAATAAATAGGAAAAGAGCAAATTTGTGCCTAGTCACCAAAGTCTACTTTAAGTTCCATAATATTTAAGTACTTGAAAAAACCCTACAGTAGAAAAGGAGAGGGAACTAATATTTACAGAGGACCTATTATGTACCAAGAGCTGTGTTAAGCACACAAATTATCCCACTTAATCTTCAAACAGCCCTAATTATTTGCAGTATAGAAAGATTATATAACTTGCCAAGGATAAAGTGTCTGGCTCTCAAGCCCATGCAAGCTGCCCATCACCCTGCTAGAGCACTGAAATTACAAAGGTTAAAGAATACATGCTTTTTTTACAACCTGAGATAATTATGCAATGGCATAAATCAATTAGCAAGAAGCATTTCTTAACAAGATTTCATGAAGTCTAACCCATGGCAGCTTGCACAGAGGTAAACAATAACCACCAATGGTGGTATTGTGGCCACACAAGATCTGTTCATCCTGTCTAAGGTGACATAAATTCAACGGCCTGAGACAATGTTTCCATTCAGTTGACCAGGTGGTTTATGTATCTCTGCAGTTTTTAGCAAATGAGGTCTGAGAACTGGCATCCAAGTTCCCAGATGTGACTGGGCTCCCAGGGCTCTGTATCTAGTTGGTACTAGTGGGATCTAAAAGACCACTAACCAGCCACCTTCTTTCGTGACTTCATCCTAATGTAACCAACTGGACACTGAGCCTAACCGTTTCAATAAAGAGGATGAAGGACTGAGGATGTTATGTTCTGCACAAAGATCGATGTTATGCATGTCAAAGATAGCTCACCTCGGTTAGGTTCCTGGTAAACCTGCACTTTGCCCATTTCCACCCCCAGCCGCCTAGAGAAGAGAAAGGGGGGGAAAAGCTGAAAAGGTAATAGAATAGACTCAACATGTTTACTATTTAAGGATGACTCGTAAGTAAAAATAAAATAGAGGTATTCTTATTATAAAATTTCAAGTTAATACTAAATTGTACTTCACTAACCCCTCATCCCATGCCTCCCTAAGACGGTCTACACAGTCCTGCTCTGCCTGCCTCATAACCCCTTCCTTATTCCCTCCACCATCCACCCATGTTGCCGAGATACACCAACAGGGCTGCACACCACAGGGACTTTGAACCTGCTAGTCCCTCTGCCTGGACAGCTGTGCACCCAGATCTTCTCTCAGTGAGTCATTCAAGTTTCTCAATTCACATATCATCCCCTTAGTTTAAAAGGTCCCTAAGCATCCTAGCTAAAACAGAACCTGCCCCATCATTCCTTTCACTGTTTTTTTTCACAGCACTGATCACTATTTGAAATTATCTTGTTTATTTTGCTGGCTGGCTTCTTGTTTGGACTACTACTCCATGAAAGAAGGAAGGATTTTGACTGGCTATTCACTGTTAATCCCCAATATCTAAAATCAAGACCTAAAATAACTAAAATTACATTGAACTATAATCTATAAACTATTTCTATATAGTATGCACTTCACTGTTCTTTATACTCAAATATTCTATACATATGCAGCACCTAACGCCACTCATGAGCACTCAATAAACATCTGCTGAAAGAATGCATAGGGTGTCACAACAGTTTACAAAAAGGTTGGTCTTTAATATATAAATGATATGCAGATGACCTATCTGCTATCAAGTTTAACAATCAGTGCTAGTCTGATTATCAAATCAAAACATCACATAATATAGATTGTAATGGTATGATTATAACTCACTCAGCAATTTTCTTTGAAAGCTCCATACATGATGAATTAGAATTTGCTGAGAACAACACCAGGCCTCCTTTGGTTATATTCATCTTGGTTTCTAATTCAGCTGTCGCCACACAAAACATCAAAACCTTCTTGGTTTTCCAATTCTCAGAGCCTAGAGGGATATAAAATACATCAAGAACTGCCATATGATATTAAATACACCTCAATGGGATGGATTTCTTTTAAATAGCAAATGACTTCAGCTGAAGGAAATTATTTTTATCGTAATACAGTCTTTTATGTTAAATATATATGGACCAATAAAAAGTCCATTTAGACTTAAGGGTTCCAAATTTATGGAAATATGCTATCACATGATTTAATTAGTTGTCATGAGCACTGGGAATAAACAGTAAACTTACAAGAAAGGTGGAGCGGAAGAGCTCAAAGTTTTACTGTGTGCTGCTTAAAGCCAATTATGGACAACTTCCTTTTATTCTCCTCCTCCTGGATCAACACACAGAAATATGGCAGAGCCATTAGCAAGGACATGGACTGACTGATCCTTAAACAATAAGTACATGACTCATCTGTGCCCAGCTTTGCCTGTCATACCTCTTTACCATAAAACCAACCTCCCCCTGGACTTGCAGCTGCCTCTCTGATGCCTAGGTCATGTCTAAAACTGACCTTGTTTTCTGCATTTTCCTCAAGAGGAACACAAGGTGGACTACATAATAACTTTGCAGGAAAGTGAAGTGACCATGCAAATGACAGGCAACAGTGCCCAAACATACAGTCATGGAAGCTGAGGTTCTCATCCATTGGCCATCAATGTGCCCTTCTACCTTCCTCTCTCAGGGCTGAGTGGATGCAACAGCAACAATCTAGTCAACCACAGGGGTTGGGGACACCTTCCCAGCATGCCCCCTGCATCTCGGCAGTCATTTGTTTACGTGGGATGCTCTGGGATGGCTGGTGGAGATTATGAAAGGCTGTGCAGATCTTTTTTGTTATTCTTAAATTTTCATTACACAAATAATATACAAACACATTCTCCTTGGAAAAAAAGAGAAATATGATAGTTAGCTAGAGTCACCAGCCCTGACCCCAGATTCCTCTGTACCCACCTCCCCAGTTCTTTCATTAGTTTGGTATAGACACCATCAGGCCTTTTTTACACCTTCACACACACAACCCTCATAAAATGTATGTATAAAAAAAACATTTCTAACATAAAAAGGTAGTGTACAAATCTACTTATAATTTGCTTTTTCATTAAACAGTAATTTTTGATAAGCCATGTTAGAAACTAGAGACCCCTCATGTCCTTTGTAACTGCTGCCAGCATTCCATGGTGCAGATATGCCAAATTTTGCAGGTTACCATCCTGAACAGGTCTCCTTGTACCCACGTGCATGTCTCTGCAGTAATTGTAAGAAGGGAACCACTGGTTCACAAGGGTGATGCAAATTATGGTCCCACCAGAAGGCTGAGAGAGTGCATTTCCACACAGAGTGCACCTCTTAAGGGATAATCCACCATAGGAAATATGGGGCACTACAATGGATTTACCTAAAGCCTATAAATAATTACAAACAGAAATGTATGCACAATTGACCAAAGCCCTAAAGAGACCAGGAAGTACCCCTGGTGTCAACCATGCAAAACAGCTTTGGGCTCTCAGGTCCCCACTTCTGAGATGACCATGCAAAAGAACAATGGTCATGCCAAAAATGGCCATGGCCATGTACAGCCTATTTGCTGCACCAGCTGTGCCTGATGCATGTCCAAGGACAAGGTCTCGAAGTTCTCATTAGAAACATAGTAGCGGCTGCAGCCATGAAGGACACTTCTGAAGTGTCTTTCCAGTCTGTATGCAAAACCGCACAACTGTGTGAGTTGGGCCATTCACAGCACAGTGGTCAGGAGAAGTGCTTGTGAAGCCCGGAAGGACCAAACTCCCCACCCCAATTCAGACCTGCAGGTGCTGCCCCGCGACATCCACCAAAGTCCAGGTAAGGAGCTAAGTCCTTAAGGACTGAAGAGAAATTCTCTGGAAAAATTTTAAATTATACTTTTAAAAAAGAAAGAAAGAAAACAGCCTTGAAGTAGGATCAGCAAACCACAGACCAAGGCCAAATCAGGTCCCTCCAAAGATTATTTCTGTAAATAAAATTGGAATGGAACGCAGCCACACTCACTGCTTACAAGTTGTCTGTGCATACAAAGGTAGAGATGAATATTGGCTACATCATTTATTACCTGGCCCTCTACAGAAAAGGTCTGCTTACCCTTGCTTTACAGCATAGTGTAGGGCAAAGTGGCTGTTACAAAGACCAGAAATAGCATATTTAATTACCAACACTGAAGAGTTGGAAGAAACCTCAGGTATGTTCTAATATAATCGCCCAACCAATATACATCTGTGTTTACAAATGGAGGATACAAGTCTGGAAAGGGAAACAAAAACAAAACTCATTCTCCTATACTTACAATTACAGCTTTGGAGTTAAAGTATGTTGGTACCTTGGCTACTACTTCCCCTAACTCACTGCCCTGCGTTAAATCTCTTCCCTCATCCATACAACTGCAGATATTGACCTTACTGGCTTACTGTAAAACTAATCTCTGTGTAGCACTTGACACAGTACCCACACATATGAAATGCTCAGTAAATGGGAGCTACAGATGAATCAGCTTATAATATTTTGGTTACCTACCAAACAAGTTACAGTAATATGCATGAGGTGGCCATCTTTTTACATTCCCCCAACCTTCAAATACAAAGCTTCTTAAAGTCTAATAGTGTTTTTAAGAGACCTTGGAACACTGAGAACAAAAGTATCTGGAGGGTAGGACAAGATCTTAGAGGTAGTTTGGCCCAACTGCAGTCTCCTGCCAAGGAGCCACTCCAAAGATGTTTGAAGAGCCCCAAGAACCTGCTGCCCACATCCTGAGGGGCCCATCCATTCCAAATTCTTCCTTCAAACATACTAACATTCCTCTCCCTGTAGCCTCCACCCACGGGTCCTGTCCTTTCCTTTAAGATTTACAGGAAACATCAAATTCCTTTGCCACAGGACAGTCCTCACCCTTGCTCTTGTCTCTGTGTACTCCTTCCAGAACATCTCCTTGTCTGAGCCCTTCCTCACCCATCATGGTTGACATGTCTTTCATCATCTGACTGTGGTCTCACAGCTTCCAGTCTTCACATACTAGGTTTCTATAGTAGAAACCGAACCTAAACCACCTTGGAAATGGCATAAACAGGGAGTCCAGTTGGAAATGCTTATCAATAGTCATTTTCTGTGACTATTCACTTCATAAGTCTTCAAACATAAGGGCTGTACCTAGTTTTAGTTCTTTTTCCTGATGGAAATTCAAGTTGTGCTCTTTACCAAGCTTCAAAAAAGTTTTAAAAATTATCCCCAGAAACATGAAAATCACCAGGCTAGGGATAGCAAAAGTTCGTTAGAATGGGCTTTAGTGTGAAATGGGTAGTAAAGAGAAGACTCTCAGACTTCTGGCCAAGGTGGCAAAGTAGGTAAACTCTGCTCGCCTCCTCTCGTGACGACGTCAACATTACAACTGAATTACAGAACAACCATCACTGAGAACCACTAGATTACAGATACAAATACAAAGAATTCCTATAACATAACTTGTGTAACAAAGGTTATAGAAAAAAAGCCACATCGAGACTGGTAGAAGTAGAGGAGACACAGAACGAGCAGGTATCAAACCCACAATATGGTGATTAAGAATCTGGAGGGCTATCTTAGCTGTGGAAGCACCTCTGAGAAGCAAGAGGTACCAGCTCCACACTAGGCTCCTCAACCTGAGGCACAGGTGCTAGGAAGAGTCGTCGCAATAACATCTGGCTGTGATAGCCAGCAGGGATGGCATCCAAGAAAAACAAACGGCTGCTCAAGACCAACACACTTCTCTTAAAGGGAATGCACACAGACTCACTTGCTTACAAACCTACTCTAAGCTTCAGCCCAAGGGGAGCAGCTTGAAAAGCTCCAGGAACATATATGGGGAAGGGCTAAATTGATTAAGGGACTAAATTAATTAACATCAAGGTGGGTGCTGGAGGCACAGGGGTCGAGGCAGCAGGGATGGAAGTACTGGCGAGCACCCTTGTTTCTTTGTTGACTTCTCCCCCAACTGAGCCAGTAGGTGCAGGCTGGCACCAAGTCGGTGCTCTCCATTAACCAGGCTAACACCATTCCCCACCCCAGGTGATTCCCTGAGACCCCGCCCCATCCAAATCACTAGCCCAGCCCCAGTCTCTTCCAGCAGCTCCTCCACACAAGTGGCTGGCTCAGCCCTCACTGTGGACCCTCCCCAAATCTTTGAAAGATCCACAAACTTCAAAGAAGCAACAGCGAACCTTCGCATGTCTTGCAGTACTTGCTTAAGTGGCCCCAAAGCCCACACAAGCAGCAACAGGTTTCAACTTTCACTATAACTCCATCAAGTGACCCCAAGCCTAGCACAAGCTGTGGCCAGTCTTCACCTGGAATGCAGCCTCAACTACACATGCACTGAAACAGTCTTCAAAAAAAATTCACTGGAGCCAAACGCAGCCTCTCCAACAACACCAGCTGGTACACTGATACAACACTCAGCTAGTGGGGGAAGCCTGTGCTACAAGGGGCCTGCCCTCCTGAAGAGAATTCTGGGGTTTCTGTGTCCCCCCTTCATTAGTAAACAATTACTGGCCTATACTTTAAAACATGATGCTTTGTTACAGACCCAAAATGTCCATTTCTCTGATGGGTTGAGTAAGTATTCCCTGTATTAAATGGAAAAACAAAACAAAACGAAACAAAAACCCCCAACAAACAAAAGCCCTGAACCAAAGGCTTCACAGGTGAATTTTACCAAACATTCAAAGAAGTAATACCTATCCTCCTCAAACTCTTCAAAAAATTTAAGAGGAGAGAAGGCTCTGAAACTCATTTTACGTAACGAGCATTACCCTGAAACCAAAACCAGGCAAAGACATTACAGAAGAAAATTATAAGCCAAAATCTCTGATGAACAGAGACGCAAAAATCCTCAATGAAATATTAGCAAACCAAATTCAGCAATACATTAAAAAGATCATACACCACGAAAAGTGGGATTTATTCCCAGAATGCAAGAATGGTTCGACATCCACAAATCAGGTAATATGATACACCACATAAACAAAATGATGGATAAAAATCATATGAATGTATCAATAGATGCAGAAAAAGCATTTGACAAAATCCAACATCCATTTATGATCAAAACTCTCAGCAGAGTAGGGGTAGAGAGAACATAGCTTAACCTAATAAAAGCAATATAGACAAACCCAGAGCAAAGCTGAAAGCTTTTACTTTATCAGCACCAAGACACTTTTTTATTCAACATGGTATTGAAATCCTAGCTACGGCAAATAGACAAAAAGAAATAAAAGGCTTCTAAGCTAGAAAGAAGTAAAACTGTCACTATTTGCAGATGATATAACACTGTAGAAAGAACCCTAAGTATTCCACCAAAAAACTATTAGAACTAATAAATTCAATAAAGTAGAACACAAAATTAATATTGAGAACTCAGTTGCATTTTTATACACCAACAATGAATCATCAGAAAGAGAAATTAAGAAAACAACCCCATTTGCAGTTACATCAAAAAATAATAAAATACCTGGAAATAAATTTAACCAAGTAGGTAAAAGATTTGGACTTGGAAAACTGTGAGACACTGAAGTAGATACAAATAAATGAAATGAATATACCATGTTCATAGGTATGAAGAATATCACTACCCAAAGCAATAGGATCCAATGCAATCCTTTTCGAAACACCAATGGCATTTCTCACAGAACTAGAATAAATAATCCTAAAATTTATATGGACCACAAAAGACTCCAAATAGCCATAGCAATATTGAGAAAGAAGAACAAAGTTGGAGATATCACACTCCTTGACATCAAACTATACTACACGGCTAGAGTAATCAAACAGCATGGTACTGGCATAAAAACAGGCACATATGAATCTATGGAACTGAATAAAGAGCCCAGAAATGAAACCCATTCCTATATGGTCAACTAATCTATGATAAAGAAGGCACAAACATACAGTGAGGTAAAGACAGTCTATTCAATAAATGGTTTTGGGAAAACTGGAGTCACATACAAAAAACATTAAATTAGGCCACTTTCTTACACCATATACAAAAATAAACTCAAAATGGATTAAAGACGTAAATTTAAGACCTGAAACCATAAAATTCCTAGAAACAAACATAGGCAGTAAACCCTCTGACATCAGTCTTAGCAATATTTTTTTGGATATATCTCCTAGGCAAGGGAAATAAAAGAAATACAACTGGGCCCTGGCTTATGTGACTCAGTGGATTAAGTGCCGCCTGAGAACCAAAGGGTCACCAGTTACATTCCTGGTCTGGGCACATGCCTGGGTTTCGAGCCAGGTCCACAGCAGGGGGTGCTCGACAGGAAACCACACATTGATGTTTCTCTCCCCCTAAAAGTTAATAGACTCTTTTAAAAAAAAGAAAATACAAATGGGACTATCGAACAGTTTTTGAACTAAAAACTATCAACACCACAAAGACAACCTACTTGAATGGGAGAAGATATTTACATCCAATAAGGAGTTAATATACAAATACGGGACATGTACAACTTAACACCAAAAAACATCCAATTTAAAAAATGAGCAAAGGACTTGAGTAGGTATTTCTCCAAAGACAACATACAGATGGCCAATATGAAAAGATGTTGAACATCTCTAACCATTGGAGAAATACAAATTAAAACCAAAATGAGACATCATCTCACACTTGTCAGAATGGCTATCAACAATAAATCAATAAACAAGTGTTGACAAGGATGTGGAGAAAAAGGAACCTTTGAGCACTGTTGGTGGGACTGTAAATCGGGAAACAGACTGGGGAAAACAGTATGTAGATTGCTTGAAAAATTTAAAAAGTCAGAGAAAGACAAACACCATAAGATTTCACTTACATGTGGAATCTAAAAAACAAAATAAACAAACTCATAGACATGAAGAACAAACTGATGGATGCCAGATGGGAAGGGGTTAAGGGGAAGGGTGGAAAAGGTGAAAGGGATTAAGATGTACAAACTGCCAGTTATTCAAACAGTCACAGGGATGTAAAGTACAACATAAGAAATACAGCCAATAATATCAGAATAACTATGTACGGTGTCAAATGGATAGTAGACTTATGGGGACGATCACTATGTAAGATGTATAAATATCTAATTACTATAACACACACCTTAAAGTAATATAAGATTATAAGTCAACTGTATTAAAAAATGAATTTTTACCCTACCAGACTCCTCCTGTCTCCCCCCACTCCCACCTACTAAGGCCCCCAGCAAGCAGCACTCGGGTCATTGGCCACATGTCCCAGCCAGCCTAGCAAATCTGTCACACCTCAGGCCAAGACCTCACCAAAATGCTGTCTCAAATGGAACACGCCATGGAAATGATGACGTTCACATTTCACAGGTTCACTGGGGATAGAGGCTGCTTAACAAAGGACCTGAGAATGCTCATGGAAAAGGAGTTCTCTTGATTTTTGGAAAATCAAAAAGACCCTCTGGCTGTAGACAAAATAATGAAAGACCTGGACCAATGCCGAGATGACTGAGTGAGCTTCCAGAGCTTCTTTTCACTAATTGCTGGGCTCACCATCACATGAAATGCCATGAAGCAGAAGGTAAAGATGTAGGCAGCTGAGTAGCTGCTTCCTCCCCAATAAAGACTTCTCCCAATGGGTCTATTGAGGAACCTGCCCCACACCTTCCCCTGTGTGAGGATTTCATGAGCAGATTGGAACCCTTAGAAAATGTACAAATAAAATACCACCCCCATTTGACAAGAGAAAGAAAAGCCAATTAAAGCCAGAAAAGCTTTAAATTTAAAGCTTCAAATGAAGCTTCGATTTTTAAAAAAGAATCATACACACAAGAGAACACTCCCATTTTTCTTCTCATGGAGTTATTTTTCATTTTTCTAAATTTAAACATTTTTTTAATTTACTGATTGTTTTAGAGAGAGACAGGGGGAGAGACAGAAACATCAATTTGCCGTTCCACTTATTTATACATGCATGGATTGATTCTCGTACCCTGTACCCTGACCAGGGATGGAACCCACAACCTTGACATATTGGGACAAAACTCTAACCAACTAGGCCAAATGGCCAGAGCCTAAATTTACTTTAGAATGTGAGATTCATAAAACATATAAAAACACAAAAAATGTCAGCACCTCTGAAAAAGCTAATCATACTCCTCTTTGAATCAGTTAAGTCCTATGAATAAAACCACAGTGAAAAACCTCTTGGTTTTGGACATACTAACAAATTCAAACCCTGTCATCCATATTTCAGACAAGGAAGGCTATTATTAGTGTGTTGCTGTTGGGGAAACCCAAGAGTTAAAAATTTTTAGCTTTAAGTTAGTTAACAGGCGTAGTGATTAATGCAGGTAGAAAGCTGTTGTTCCAGGAACTGAAACGTATGACCAGACCTGCCCAGACTCCAGGCCTGCAAGCAATTCAACCTTTGTGCTCCAGGACTGTAAGCCATCAAGATGGTATCTGAGCCACTGTGCTTCACGGAAAGAAAGTCTGCTGACCAGGATGCAGATAAAGAATCACAGGACAGACTTCCGCTGAAGATGGAGGCTTAGTACACTGTACCTCCTCACACAACCAAAATAAGAACAACAATTTAGAAACAAAATAACATCAGAACAGACAGAAAAGCAAACCATATGGAACCGTATGGAGTCCGACAACCCAGGAGTTAAAATAGACACATTCATCCAGACCTGTAGGCGGGGCGGAGTCTGGCAGCCACACGGAGAGGGGTCCAGGAAAAAAGCGGCAGCACCAAGCGGGCAAGACACCCCAGCCACGCAAAACAGCAACAGGAGGACACAAGGCACGCAAGCAGCAGTTGGCGGACCCCGCAAACAGGGTGGCAGTGAGCAGACACAGCGAGGCAGCGATTGAGAAGCAAGGCACTGCAAGCAAGGTGGCTAGCTGACCAGGCGGTCCCACATTCACGCACAGATAAACCTGGCGAAGTGGGGAGCAGGACAGGCTGCACAACCCAGGGTCCCAGCGCTGGGAAATAAAGCCTCAAAACACCAATTAAAAACACCTGTGGGTGCTGAGGCACAGGGAGAGACTCCCAGCCTCACAGGAGAGTTCGTTGGAGAGACCCACAGGGTCCTGGTACATACACAAGCCCACCCACATGGGAATCAGCACCAGAAGGGCCCAGTTTGCTTGGGGGAAGTGGTGGAAGGGACTGAAAGCTGACAGAGAGAGGAGCAAACACCACTGTTCCCTCTTGGACCTTGCCCCCACATACAGCATCACAACCCAGCAACTGGGTTGCCCTGCCCTGGTGAACACCTAGGTCTCCACCCCTCATGTGTAACAGGTGGGACAAGACAAAAAAAAAAAAAAAGGCCCAAACAGAAGAACAGATCAAAGCTCCACAGCAAATACAACTAAGCAACAAAGAGATAGCCAACCTATCAGATGCACAGTTCAAAGCACTGGTGATCAGGATGCTCGCATAATTGGTTGAATTTGGCCGCAAACTAGATGAAAAAATGAAGGCTGTGCTAAGTGAAATGAAGGAAAATTCACAGGGGACCAACAGTGATGGGAAGAAAACTGGGACTCCTCCAATCAATGGAGTGGACCAGAAAGAAGAAACAAACAACCAAACAGGAAAGAATCAAGAAACAAGAATTCAAAAAAATGAGACTTAGGAGCCTCCAGGGCATCTTTAAATATTCCAACATCTGAATTATAGGGGTACCAGAAGGAGAAGAGGAAGAGCAACAAGTGGAAAAGTTATTTGAACAAATAATAAAGCAGAACTTCCCCAATCTGGCAAAGGAAATAGACTTCCAGGAAATACAGGAAGCTCAGAGAGTCCCAAAGAAGTTAGACCCAAGGAGGAACACACCAAAGCACATCATAATTACATTACCCAAGGTAAAAATGAAGGAGAGAATCCTAGAAGCAGCAAGAGATAAGGAGGCAGTTACCTACAAAGGAGTTCCCATCAGACTGTCAGCTGATTTCTCAAAAGAAAACTTGCAGGCTGGAAGGGGCTGGAAAGAAGTATTCCAAGTCATGAAAGGCAAGGACCTACATCCCAGATTGCTCTATCCAGCAAAGCATTCATTTAGAATGGAAGGGCAGATAAAGTGCTTCTCAGATAAGGTCAAGTTAAAGGAGTTCATCATCATCAAGCCCTTATTTTATGAAATGTTAAAGGGACTTATCTAAGAAAAAGAAGATAAACGTGTATAGTAAAATGACAGCAAGCTCACAATTACTAACAACCAGGCCTAAAACAAAAAGAAAAACAAACTAAGCAAACAACTAGAACAAGGACAGAACCACAGAAATGGAGATCACATGGAGGGTTAGCAACAGGGGAGTGGGAGGAGGAGAGAGGGGAAAAAGATACAGAGAATAAGTAGCATAGATGGTAGGTAGAAAATAGGGGAAGGGCAAGAATAGTATGGGAAATGTAGAAGCTAAAGAACTAATGACACATGGACATGAACTAAAGGGAGGGGAATGTGGGTGGGAGGGGGTGTGCAGGGTAGAGGGGAATGAAAGGGGAGAAATGGGGCAACTGTAATAGCATAATCAATGACATATATTTTTAAAAAATACATAAAAAAGTAATCGCCCCCCAAAAAAAGAATCACACGTCAGCAGATGAAGGGATGTGAGGAAAATCATCAGACTGCAGCTTTTATCTGATTAACTTTTTACCCTCAATTCCAAAATCCTTACACACCCTTTCCTTTTTATAAAAAGGGTCAGCTTGAATGTAAGTTTTTTAGGTTACATAACCCACCAATATGTCTTCACTGAACAAAAGCCATCTGACTCAAGGGACCATAAAGATTCAATCTTCAACTCTCCTTATTGGTTCTGATAGTGACAGGTAGCACGAACACTGACTTTCCCGGTTTCATATTCTGTCGACTCCTTTCAAGACAGTTTCAGGACTCTGATAAATCTGGGTATTTGCTGGGGGGTCTCGCTGACTGCTTGGACTGGGGGTCCCAGGGTGCAGACCTGAGAGACTCCCTAGCAGCTGCTAAGTGATTTCTCTAGGGGACTCTACTTCTCCGACTGTTCGCACTCTCCAACACCTTCACTGTCAAATTGAATCACTGCTTTCTGGTTCAGGATTACAGTCCCAGATAACAATTTAGAAGTCATCATGAATTAAGGTGCCTTCTGGTTTATGTGATATTACAGAGCTCTGTGTGGTAGAATGGGGTCAGGGAGAACCTCCATTCTAGAAAAACAGCCCTTTTGGACAAATTTATGCTGAATAGTTCACCCATGCCTATAAACCTATGACTAAAAAAAAATGATTTTTTTTGTAACCTCTAAGCTCAGGAGCATGCTGGCCATTGAACAGGTCTTTAAATTATACTATACTGCAATAAGAGTTGTTTTGTCAAAGAGCAGTGAAATAAAATGAAGTACATTATGTTCAGACCTTGATAACTTTATATAATAAAGATGCAGGATTAAAAGGAAATAGATTAATGAAAGTCCAGAGAAAAGGGACTTTGCCTGTGGCAGAGAGTAGAAGCTCAGAAGAGGAACCAGGGAGATCAGGACATTTGGCTGCTGCAAGCATGGTCAGAGGCCCCACTGTCCCTCCAGCCCTGGGGGGGATCTTCCTCCTTACTCTGCCTCCTGACGGAGCCAGAGGAGGTGAACCTGAACTGGTCTCTCTGTCCCAAACCTGCCAGGGAACCAAATTCAGTGCAGGACAAGCCCCTACCAGGGCAGGGCAATCATACTGCAAGGGACAAGGACACTGGAAAAATGAGAGTCCCAAGTGAGGGAAGAGGAGGTCAGAGTCTGAGAACTTGAAAAACTAATGGTGGGGGGAACAAATAGTAGACCTCCTTCATTGATACCAGAACAACATATTCTGTGGTCAATAGGTTTCTCACTAAACTGTAACTGGGATTTCTGGAAGCCCTGAATGCATTTTTTTTTCTTTGTAAGATTTAATTTTATTTATTTTTAGAGAGGGGAAGAGAGAGAGATAGAGAGGGAGAGAAATATCCATGTGTGACTGCCTCTCGTGTGCCCCCTACCGGGGACCTGCCCTGCAACCCAGGCATGTGCCCTGATGGGGAATTGAACCAGCGACCCTTTGCAGGCCAGCACTCAATCCACTGAGCCACACCAGCCAGGGCTGAACACCAATTTCTCTTGAGGCCATTAGAATGTGCTGTGGGAGATACAGTTTTCCTCTTCCAGGAAGAGATTTGTTATCAAAACTCTGTGCTCAAATCACTTTCTTTCCAGAATAACAACAGCTCCACCTAAGGTCCCTCCAGAGCATGCCCAGCAGTTCCTTATGTAACCACAGGAAGGAGGAGGAAAGCAACTCTGGCTAGAAGAAATTGAGAATCAGGTAAACCCCATTGTGTGGACTGCTGGAAGGCCGGGGAGGGCTAAGCAAGCCTCCCCTGTAAAAGCTGACCTCAAACCAGGGGCAGGGACCCCTAGAAGGAAGGTGCCCAATAATTCAGAAATGTCAGGAATACAGACTCATTTGGCACTGTTGCTCCCTGTACAAGATTTAAGGGCCATAAATGGCATCATACAGAGTGGTATACCTGGGCATAGCCACTGGTATTCAGTATTGGACTGGACAGATGCTTTCTTTTGCATTCCGGTTGACCAAGACTCTCAACTGTTGCTTGTTTTTTAAATGGCAGGACCCAGAGTCTCGGGTCAAGACTCAGTACTGCGGGACAGTCTTGCCACAAGGTTTCAAGAACTCCCCAGTGATTTTGGGGAGACCGTGAGCCAGTACTTGAAAAAATCTAAAACTAGAAGGAGGAACTCTAATACAAACATGCATGAACCATTTGTGGCTATAAAGTATCAGCACAGAAGGCCCAGAATTGTCAACAAGCAATAAGGTATCTTGGGTTCGTGCTTGACATTGGCAAAAGGAGTCTTACTGGACTTGTCAAAGAAACTAGAACACACTGTCCAGGGGTAGCCAGCCTGTTAGAGAGCTGTGGCAGCCATCTGTGAGCTTTTACAGCAAGCTGAAAAGTTTTCCTTGCAACAGCCTATCACTATTTATGCACCCCACCAAGTGCCGGGCCTGCTGGAGCACAAGGAAATTTGTGGCTCACTACTGGAAGAATGGGCAGGTACCAAGCAATTCAAAACTGGAAGTTACTGACTGCCTCCCTTCTCCTGCAGCCTGACTCAGTTGTGCTAATGCATGGCTGCACTGAAATCATTGATGATGCTTATTCTAGCAGAATTGATTTAAAAGACAGTGAATGTGTATCTGGAAGGAAAGAGGACTATGAACTTCCAATAACAAGGAAATTAAACATGTAACAGAAATTTTAATTATTAGAGGCTGCTCAGGTACCTTTACAGGTGGCAGTTATGCACTGCCTAGGGCATCAGAAAGAGGACACCTAAGTGGCTGGAGGAAACAATCTGGCTGATTGAACAACGAAAGAGGCTGCTAAAGGGGACGTTTCTATGCCTTTCATATCTGTTCTAGACTTGTCACAATTCAACCCTGAATATTCCACTGCAGACTTAGGGAAAGCTGAGAGCTGGGGTTTTGAACCACCTACATTAAACCATGGCTCACAGGTCCTGGAATTCCCAGAGCCTCGTGTGCCAGAAGAACAATCCTAAGACAGATCCCCATCAGAAAGAAGAGGGGAAGCAATACCAAGGACAGTGCCCGTTTAAGGACTGGCCAATAGACTTTACTCAGACACCAAGGGCCTGAGGATGGAAACATCTGTTAATCTTTCTTGATACATTTTCAGGGTGGGCACAGGCTTATCCTACTAGAACTGAGAATTCCTCAGAGGTAGTGAAAGCCTTCCTGAGGGAAATAATTCCTCGCTTTGGCTTACCCAAGCAACATCCAGAGTGGTAGTGGAGTTGCTTTCGTTTCAGAAATTACACAGAACATTAGTAAATTTTTAGAAATCAAGGGGAGACTCCACATGGAATGAAGACCTCAGGCTTCTGGGAAGGTAAAGATGAATCACACCCTGAAGAAAAACGTAGCCAAACTGTGTCAAGAAACTCATCTCCAATGGGATCAAGTTTTACCTGTTGCCCTGCTCAGGATAAGGGTGGCTCCTCAAAATGGAATTGAGTCCTCGTGAAATTCTGTATGGGCGACCTTTCCGGGCTATGATTAGGGTGGGAGATATGTGTGTAGGTCAAGAACTGAAGGTAAAGCACTATACACGAGGTTTAAGTCAGACTTTAGCTGTGATTCATGACCTTAGCTCTATTGGACATCTCTCCCCCACAGGCTCAATACATTCCTTTGAGCCTGGAGATAAGGTGCTACTACTCTAGACCTGGACAGGGTCCCCCAGGGAGCCAACTAGAAAGTGGACTGGACCTTGGGATGTACTACCCGACCTCCCATCTCAGTGACACTTGCAGGAATAAAACCTGGATTCATCACACCAGATTAAAGAAAGCACCAGAGTAACTACAAGACCTGAAAGTCATCTTTCAAAAACAATGACTTACAGTCTTTTTGTTTAACCCCGTGTTATGGAGAATTTATTCCTTTCAAACAAGATGAAAAGATTTGGGTATATTTAGCAATATTCTAAATATTTTTGATTTTTGTGTTATAGGAGAAACCTGTGTTGAACAGACTTTCACTTCACATCTTGTAGGTATTTTTATTCCCCTAGAAAGCCTCAAAACTATACTGTTTCAGCATCTCACTAAGACCATAACCTACTCCAATATTTATAATTGGGAACAGTAATAATTCAAAAAGGCAGGTAAATGTTTGCCTTAAAAGTCACTAATGCAGCCCCACATGGAGTGTGCAACTTTTGTCAACTGTGCTAAAAACTGTTAGGCTTTCAGCAGATGTGGAAATGAATTGCACCACCAACACTGGTATGTATCATGCCTTTGATCATGTTAAATTGCCAGCAGGGTGGTTTCCAATATGTGGAAGGACTGTTTATTTCTATGTTCTAACAAATGTACCAGGAACCATGCTCTCTGGGAAGACTGACAGTTTTTATGCCTCAGAAGCCCCACACCACCAGGCTCTCAACAGGAAGTCTCCCTTGTGCCTAATGTAACAGTGATTTGTACCTTTTTAGCTCACCTGATTATATATCTTCAACTATACTTCTAATGCCAGTCATGGTAACCTCTTTGAATGTAGAAATAAGTAGATTAGCTTGCATGATGGTAAAAGCTTTTGAGTGCCACCTCTCAAGCCATTAGAGCCATCAGTCAAGAACTACAAGTTAGAGAAGTCATATTAGAAAATGGTGAAGCTATGGGCTACCTCCTTTTAAGACATAATCAAAGGTGTGAAGAATTTAAAGGACTCTGCTGCTTCAATCTGAATGATAATTCACAGCTAAGAGAGCATAAAGTAAAGCAAGTAAATAAAGTGGTGTCCAAGATAAAACAAAGAGAGGGATTCTTTGGTAATGATTTGTCTGAACTAACCTCCTGGCTGACTACTATTACTGGTCTTGGAGAGACATTTGTTGTTTTCCTTCTTTTTATGTTTTTCAGTATCATAGCTTGTTGCATATGAGTCCCCTTATGTGGATCTGCAATTAAGTGTACTCCTAAACCCCCTAAGAGACTTTCTAATGCTAGGATACATGTTGGGAACCACCCTACCTGGTTTCAGAAGCTGTTAACACCCCCATGGCTAAGGCTGAGTGCACAACCTTCAGACCATAAGCCACTAAGGAAACAAAGCTTATCTTCCTGGCAGGAATACCACCTCTGCCCCTTTTCCTTCACCCTGCCTGGCCCCCAGCACATGATCAGTTAGCCAATGCCGGTAAAGATTCAAGGCAGGGATGATCTAAGACAGGCACAATCACAGGAGACCCCAGAAAAGGACTTAGGGGGCTATAGAAAAAGGGGGTGATGGACCCTTGCCCCTCGGCTTTAACAAAGCCTGAGTCCTCAATTCTGTTTGTGAGATGTCTCCTAATCGCTCGGTTGCCTTACTTCCCCAGCCTGATTTAAGCCTGAAACAATGACAGAGGGTGGTGCAGCCCTGTACTAGAAAGGGCGGGTTCCCCAGGTGATCAGGCCTAAGAAAGAATACATAAAATCCTGTGAAACCTGCTTTGCTAAGAATGCCCTCAATTTAATAAGGGTCCGAGCACAAAATAAGTTTGTTTCCCAAAGTTTTGTAGCCCTTTAGCTAACAGACCCTGACTCAGAATAAGCCCTGGTAGTTCTTTGTATGTTATCTATTGTTTGATATCCTTACTGCCTGACAATGATTAATGAGCTTTACCTGTATTCCTGTGCAAAATAAACCTAATAAAAGCCCAATGAAGAAAAGGTTCTGGGCCCCTCTCCTTTGAGAGATTGGCCACCTTTCCTCCCCAAGCAGATCATGCCTTGGTAGACTTATTCTCAACTGTGGCAGCCAGGGGGCCCTGCGGGCAGAGGCCCCCCACAGATAAATGCTCTACAGCAAAATGATTACTTCCACAAGAAACTGATCTAAGAAGATAGTTAAGACTAACATTGGGATAATGATGGGGGAACCTAAGAACTAAAAATTTTAGCTTTAAGTTATAGTTAACAGGCTTAGTGATTAATGCAGGTAGAAAGCTGTAAGACCAGACCTGCCCAGACTTCAAGAGGCCTGCAAGCAATTCAACCTTTGTGCTCCAGGACTGTAAGCCATCAAGATGGTATCTGAGCCACTGTGCTCCATGGACAAAAAGTCCGCTGACCAGGATGCAGATAAAGAATCACAGGTCAGCAGATGAAGGGATGCTAGGAAAATTGTTAGACTGCAGCTTTTAACTGATTAAACCTTTCCCCTGAATTACAAACTCCTTACCTACTTTTTTCCTGCATTGCAAACCACTTACCCACCCCTTTCTTCTCCTTATAAAAAGGGTTGGCTGAAAGGAGATGTAAGATAGCATTTTGGAGTATGGCTTTTGGGAGGACATAACCTGCCAGCTTCTCAGACTGCTAGTCTTCCGAATAAAGAGCCCATGAAGAGCCCTGACTAGTATGGCTCAGTGGATTGAGCACCGGCTTGCAAACCAAAGGGTCGCCGGATGATTCCCAGTCAGGGAACATGCCTGGGTTGTGGCCCAGGTCCCCAGTAGGGAACACTCAAGACGTAACCACACATCAGTTTCTAAAAAATAAAACATTAAAAAAAAAAAAAAGAGCCCATAGGATTCAATCCTCATCTCTATTGGTTCTAGTAGTGACAGGCAGCACAAATGCCAACTTTTCTGGTTCATTGCTTGCCCTCTAAAGCACCCACATGTAAAAATACTTTCTACCTAAAGATGGCTCGAGTTAAGAATGTGAGGACTCGAGTGTGCCTTCTGTGGTTACCAGTTACTAGGCCTTGGGCAGGTCACCTTGCTTTACAGGCTTCAGCCTTTTCCTTCCTGACAAGAAATAGACGTTCAGTAAAAACAGCTTCCCCCACCAGAATTTAAGGTCCAGAACAGCAGTTTTGGGGTTTGTTTTACTATTTTATTCTCTGCTGTACATCCAGTGCCTAGAACAGCATCTGGCACATGGCAGAGACCCAATAAATGTTCGTAAAATAACAAATGTCTGTTGAATAAAGCTTGACTTCAGAGTTGCAATGATTGACAAATGGAATTGAAAGCAGTTTGCAAATTAAGAGGCATTGTAAAACACAAAGAATTACTTTTATTAGTAATACCTCAAATAAGATGTTTTTGTATCAGTACTAAATAAAATGAAAATTGTAAGACCTAAATTGAGTATCTTCCATGCCTCTGTGATTCCAGGAACTTTGCTTTTCTCTCCATGAGAATGTTTTCTTATGGCTAACACCATTTTTTGTGTGCTCTGAATTCTTACAACTCAATAAAGCAGGTATTGTACTAGCAATAGACCCATTTAAAATATGGGGGAAGTGAAGCCTGAAGATGAAGAAACTTACTGAAGGCTGAATGGTCTCTAAGCAACAGGCATTATCCCAAATTCAGTCTGACTTCTAGTAGAGACAGTTGTGTATACAACAGAAGGCTGCACAGCCTGTTTCCCAATACCACACACAAAAAAATGATTTGATGCCCCACTGACTCCTGCACTTCAGGTAGTGGTCTCTGACAAATATCTAGATTTTGAAAAATGCCTATTGTAAATATACCTGGTTTGGAAAACAATTCCTATCAAGTACCTGTGAAAGAACACATAACTTTGGTTCAGAACTTTCCATTTGGGAATTTATCCCTAGAAAGCGAAAGCTATATGGCCAAAATGGTCACTGCAAAATTTTTTAAGAAGATATACTGGGCATAAAAAAAGGGTTCCATTATATGGTAATTATGTAAAACTAAGTATACAATCAATATTTTTTAAAAAATATCAGGAACTATGCAAAAGAGAATCAAGAGCAGAATTGTGTCTCCTCTAATCAAAACTGTATAATAATGGTATAATCCAGGGCAGGAATACAAACAAGAAAGATAATTTTGTGGGGTTCATCATGTGGGTAAATTATTTTTATTTGTGCATTTAAATTTTTAAACATTAGAAATCATACTCCCTCACACCCCAAATTTCCATTCCAGATTTCCTTATTCCTTACAAAAGCTAAACACTCCAACTGCGTCAACATTAAAACAATCTTTACCACCAAAGTTAATATATTGGGGGAAAACCTTTCAAAGTAGAATATCTAAAAATTGCATCAAGGTCCTCAGCAGCTGCTGCGTGAATTGAGTGGAATAAAAATATCGTTTGAGAGCGGAGTAAAGAAATCTCCGCGATTAGCACGGCCAAATTATAATTAGGGGCTCTGTCCGAGAGGGGATCGGTGATGGCTGGGTTTGAGCTTGTTTTCCGAGCTGCCTAGACGCAGGTCCCAAAATAAGGGCTGAACTCCTAACTATGCCTGGAGAAGGAAGTCCCACCGGCCCCGCGCCACACCCCGGCCCTGAGAACCAAACACGAGAGGAAGGAGGAGAGGGCGGCTGGGGGCGCGAAGCCGGATTCTCCCAGTCGCACCCACCCGTCCCTTGCACCTGCACCCCACAACGCCCGCGCCGCCACTCGCCGCGGGCCCCAGCCCTGCCTACCTGGCCCCGACCCCAGGCCCGGCCTAGCCGCAGCCTCGGCTGCCTGCCGAAGGAAGAAAGGACCGAGCCTCCAAACGGCGTCTCTATGAGCAAAATGGCGACCACACGCGCAAGCACAGCGTCGGCGCCGTCAGCGTGCCTGGTGGGCGGGGCAGAGGGCGGGGCAGGAAGCGGGGGCAAGAGCTGAGTCTGGCTAGGGGTTGTGGGCGTGGCCCACAGAGGGAGGAGCGGCTCCTACCCACCTGGCCAGAGAGGTGGGGCAGGGCACACCAGAGAGCGGGTGGGTGGGCGGAGCTGAGCCTCTCCGCCCCGGTAATGCAGCAGTGCCCGGGCAGCTGTGAAAGCGGGGTGGGCTGGTTTAGAGGAACACTGATTATGTTTGAATTACAGATGTCTGGGTTCAAGCCTTCACTGGCCCGTAACCTTGGGCAAAGTCACTTCACCTCTCTGAGCCTCAGATGCCTCATCTGAAAAATGGAGGTGATAGTACCACCCATCTCATGGGGTTGTGAGGATTAAGTGAAACAACATCCGCAAAGGCTTGAGCAGTTCCTGGCATAGAGTAAATGCTTTGTTGTTATTATTTGCCCTGTGCTGCCCTAATTTTTCAATATTATAAATGAATTGTGTTTTGGTACACATTGACTGAATTCTTTATAATTTAAGTATGTTTTTCTTATGTTATATTTATAACATAATAATAGCATATACACATGTAGCACGATACGTCAGGCCAGGTCTTAAGTGCTTACCACCTATAAACTGTAACAAGAGTATGAGTTAGGTATTATTATCTCCATTTTAATAGTGGGAGTTGAGATACTGACATTAAATAACTTACCGAGTGACAAAGCGGACAAGAATCTCAATGCAGAATGCCTGCATCAACTTCTCCACTAAGCTCACCCCTATACCACACAGCATTTCCAATTCTGTTTCGGACTTTTCACAGGGATGAGACATAAAATAATTCACCGGTGGTTGTGCAGCTACCTAGAAGCAAACAGTCTTCATACTTTTCCAATCTCTTATTTTACAGTGGAGAAATACAAGCATCTCAATTTATGAATTATAAATTAGGCGATACATCGTGAAAGAGTCATTTGAAACATTTCTTTTGACAGACTTTACAGAGACACACCTCTGCAAAAAGCAAAGCCCACGAGCCCATTGATAAATTCGCTTCACAAAACTGAATCTTCTCCTAGCGTAAGTTTATCGGGTTTACTTCTCTTCCTGTGCATTCTGATCTAAACCTGGACTCATCCGCTCCCCCTCCCTGCTTTTACGGTCGTTGGCTCGGTCCTTCCAACCTCGAATTGGGAAAAGACTGGCTCTAACCAGGAGCTCATCCCTGTCAGCTGGCTGATTCGCTGAAAGGATAGGCCACTGAGCCAATGAGGCGTGAGATACACAATCGCCTGCTGGAGGCTGGCTCTCTTGTGTCACTTGCCAGAAATACCTGGAGGGGGATCCTCGAGAGATGTTGAGAAAGGCAAAGAGAGTCAGGGACTTAAACGACCCGTTGAGTTTAAGCTGAATCCGAAGTCTGTAGGCTTCTCGACTTCTCAATTATGGGAGCTAATAAAGTCTTCTCCTCTACCTTCTGAAGCCAATCTGGATTGGGTTTCTATCACTGGCACAGAAGCCTGCATGTTCTCTCCCTTCTTACTTAATTGTTCTTTCTTACCAGCCTGTTCCCCCATCTCTGAACTGCAGAGCCTTTCCATATGCTGTTCCTGCCTCCAGGAATGCACTTCCTCCTGCAGTCCTGTCCCTCATTAACTCCTACTTAAACTACATCTCAGGGGAATCATCATTTTCAAGCCTTCCCACCCCAAAAAACCTGTTTCATGTACTTGTCCTTCATTAAGCTTATTATGATTACTAATTATTGTTCATTATGTGTTTATTTTGATCATTATTTTATAAATATCCCCAAAGACTGTAAATCCCTGCAAGCAGGCCCTTTGTATATTCTGCTCATCACTGTTTCCCAGTACCCAGCACAGCACCTGGCACAAGTACGGTACTCAAGAAGTGTCTGTAAAATGGGTGACCTCAGAATTACCCATCTTGGTGAAAAGAAGGTGGGCAATAATTCTGTGCTACTGCACAGAATTATTCAGGCATACCTCATTTTACTGTACTTAGATTCATTGTGCTTTGCAGATATTGGGGGGTTGTTTGTTTATCTGTTTACAGATTGAAGCTTTGTGACAACCCTGCATAGAGCAAGTCTGTTGGGGCCATTTTCCTAACACCATTTGCTCACTTCGTGTCTGTGCTACATTTTGGTAATTCTTGCAAATTCAAACTTTTAATCATTATTATATTTGTTTATGGGGGCCTGTGATCTTTGATATTACTATTATAATTGTTCTGGGCACCATAAACAATGCCCACATAAGAGTGAACTTGATGAATAAATGTGTGTGCTCTGACTGCTCCACCTACCAGCCATTCCTCATCTCTCTTCTTCTCCTTGGGTCTCCCTATTCCCTGAGACACGACAAGATTGAAATTAGACCAATTACTAGCCCTATAATGACCTCTAAGTGTTCAAGTAAAAGAGTCACACATCTGTAACTTTAAATCAAAAACTAAAACTTATTAAGCCTAGTGAGGAAGGTATGTTGAAAGCCCAGATAGGCCAAAAGCTAGGACTCTTGTGCCAAACCGTTAAACAAGCTGTGAATGCAAAGGAAAAGTTCTTGAAGGAAATTAAAAGTGCTACTTCAGGGAACACATGAATGATGAGAAATTGAAACAGCTTCATTTAAGATGATAGGGAGAAAGTTTTAATGGTCTGGATAGAAAAGTAAATCAGCCCCAACATTCCCTGAAGCCAAAGCCTAGTCCAGAACAAGATTCTAACTCTCTTCAATTCTATAAAGACTGAGAGAGGTGAGGAAATTGCAGAAGGAAAGTTGGAAACTAGCAGAGGCTGGTTTAAGGAAAGAAGAAGTCTCCACAACATAAAAGTACAAGGTGAAGCAGCAAGTACTGATGTTGGAACTGCAGCGTATTAACCAAAACTCTAGCTAAGACCATTAATGAAGGCAGCTATACTAAACAACAAATTTTCAGTGTAGACAAAGAAGCCTTTATTGGAAGAAGCTGCCATCTTGGACTTTCATAGCCAGAGAAGAAAACACAATGCCTGGCTATAAAGCTTCAACAGACAGGCCAACTCTTGTTAGGGGCAAACGCAGCTGGTGACTTTAAGTTGAAGCCAATGCTCATTTTCCTTTCCAAACATCCTAGGATCCTTAAGAATTACACTAAATCTGCTCTGCCTGTGCTCTATAAGATGTGTGATAGCACATGTGTTTACAACATAGCTTACAGAATATTTTAAGCCCATTATTGAGATCTACTGCTCAGAAGAAGAGACTCCTTTCAAAGTATTACTGCTCACTGACAATGCACCTGGTCACCCAAGAGCTCTGACAGAGGTAGGTGTACAATGAGGTTGGTGTCGTTTTCATGCCTGCTAACACAGCATCTGTCCTGCAGCCCAGAGGTCAAGAGTAATTTTGAATTTCAAGTCTTATTATTTTTAAAAAGATTTTATTTATTTATTTTTTAGAGAGGGAAGGGAGGGAGATAGAGAGAGAGAGAGAAACATCAATGTGTGGTTGCTGGGGGGCATGGCCTGCAACCCAGGCATGTACACTCACTGGGAATCAAAAGGTCTTATTATTTAAGAAATATATTTTGTAAGGCTGCAACTTCCATAGAGAGTAATTTCTGTGGGGGATCTGGGTAAAATAAACAGAAAACCCTTGGAAAGGATCCACCATTCTAGATGCCATTAAGAACATTTGTGATTCATGGGAAGAGGTCAGAATATCAACATTAACAGGAGTTTGCAAGAAGTTGATAAAACCCCTCATGGATGACTGCCGCGGCCAGCGAGGCAGTGGGTTCGAGACGCGCAGTGACGGACTGAAAAGAGAGAGCGACCAGTTGCTCTGGTGGCAAAAGGCAAGTTTATTGAAAACTCTTGTCATTATATAGTGAAATGTTCTAAAAATAGAATGCTTGCTACACGAAGAGAGTCTTTGTTCAAGAAAGTTTACACACCCCTTCAGGTCACGTACAGAACATCCTGATTTAGATTAACTCCAAGGTCACGACGCATCGCCCCAAGGCTCCGGCACCTCCCCGTCCTTCTCTTGGGAACAATCCGATAACACACAAGGCCGGGGTAGTGTCAGGTCACCTCCCCCGAGGCCAAGGAACAGGCCCAAGCATCATTCTCACAATGCAGGACCCTAACTCTTGACCCCTTCCTGGGGGCTTGGTTCCCCACAGATGACTTTGAGCAATTCAAGACTTCAGTGGAGTAAGTAATAGCATATGTGACGGAAATAGCAAAAGAATGAGAATTAGAAGTAGAGTCTGAAGGTGTGGCTGAATCGCTGGAATCTTATAATAAACTTTAATGGATAAGGAGTTGCTTCTTCTGGATGAGCAAAGAAAGTGGTTTCTTGAGATGGAATCTACTCCAATCGAAGATGCTGTGAAGATTGTTGAAATGACAAGGGATTTAGAATATTATAATACATAAACTTAGCAGCAGCAGGGTTTGAGAGAATTACCTTCAATTTTGAAAGAAGTTCTACTATGGGTGAAATGCTATCAAATAGCATCTCATACTTCAGAAAAATCATTATCAAAGGAAGAGTTGATTAATGCCACAAACTTCATTGTTGTCTTATTTTCAGATATTGCCACAGCCACTCCAACCCTCAGCAACTGCGACTCTGATCAGTCAGCAGCCATCAACACTGAGGCAAGACCCCACCAGCAAAAATTAACAAAAGGATTATGACTTGCAGAAGGCTCAAATGAAGGTTAGCATTTTTTAGCAATAAAGTATTTTTTAATTAAGATATGTACATTGTTTTTTAAACATAACATTTTTTCACGCTTAACAGACCATGGATAGTGTAAGCATAACCTTTATATGCATTGGAAAACTAAAAATTTCCTGTGATTCGCTTTTTTGTGATGCTCTCTTTTGTTGTGGTGGTCTGGAACCTAACCCACAGTATCTCTGAGGTATGCCTGTATAGGATTTGCACCACACAGAAACAATATTTCTGACCTTTTATAAATCGACTCTCCTGAGCCAGTGTGAGTTAGCTCCTGCAACCAGGATTTTGCAGCAAAATGGCTGGTTTCTCATCAGCTTCCCCTCTCTACAGGCACTTAGCTTATAGTTTCCTTTGTTATGTAATATCAAGTACTACTTCCACCCACCTTCCATTCTCCAAAAACCTTTATTTTAATTTAATAACTTTTTAAATTGTATTTATTTAATTTTAGAGAGAAAGGAAGGGAGAGAAAAAGTGAGGGGGAGAAACATCGCCAGTTGCCTCTTGTACACCCCCCACCAGGGACTAAATCCAAAACCTAGTCATGTGCCACTGGGAATTGAACTGGTGGCCCTTCACCCTGTGGGACGATGTTCAACCAACTGAGCCACCAACTGACCCTGAGCCTCAGGGTCAAAGAGTCTTTTGAAATCCATCTTAGGCTGATGTCTCATTGTCTTCCTTTTTTTTTATCCTTGGGATTCAGGCCAAGGGAACAAGCATGGTGCACATCCAGTCCAGGTGACCCACCAGTGACTGCAGTCCTAGCCACCTCCAGACTGCAACTGTCGGAGAACCACCCAGGTGAGCCCACAGAAAATTGAGAGGTAATAATACGTTTTTGTTTTAAGACATTGAGTTTGGAAATTTCTTATTACACAGGTATGGGTAATGAGCAAGAAAGGAGCAGAATGAGGATTTAAAGCCTGTACTTACTTCCACTCCAGTGCATTTTTGGGTTAGTCTCTTGCAGAGCTTGATAATCCCATGCCCATTTGCAGATATACAGGGTCTTTGAATGTTATGGAAGTGCTCAACTTGCCTACCTGACACCATTGACCATATTCAAGAGCCAAACTGCTGCACATAGAATATGAATCACGATACCCAGGCCTAAGACGTTTCCCTTTAACATTTTTTAAATTTAATTTTAATCTTATTATTATTATTTTTCTCCTGAGTTGAGGATTGATTTTAGAGAGAGAGGAAGCAGACGAAAGAGAAGGAGAGAAACATCAATGTGAGAGAGAAAGATTGATTGGTTGCCTCTCCTACGTGCCCTGACCAGGAACCGAACCCACAACCTGGGCATGTGCCTGACAGGGAATCAAACCCTTTGGTTTACAAGATGACACTCCAACCAACTAAGCCACACCAGCCAAGGCTTAACATTTTTTTTAAAGAAAGGAAAAGAACCTTTGCTATAGTTTTATGGAAATTTTATGCAGCAGGGTAGAACAGAAGGCACAGACTTCTCCTTCAAATGATTACTGTAATGAAAATGTAGAGACTTCACTGTCAGTCACCAAGACCAGGGTCTGAATTCTGTCTCCTCCTTGCAGAAATGACCTGGGACAGATTGCTTCCCTTAATAAAATGGGCACTCAGATTAGTAGCTGTGTGGGAATTTGGGATGGGGAATAATCTTTCTGTGGAGTCCGTGAAAGAGACACCACCAGAGGCAGCTGTTCTCTAGCCATCAAAAATAAACAAGTATAGGAAATGGAGAAACCAAAGAACTTATATGTATGACCCATGGGCATGAACTAAGGCGGGGCGGGGGATGCTGAGAGGAGAGAGGGTGCAGATGAGAGAGAGAGAAAAAAATGGGACAACTGTAATAGCATAATCAACAAAATATACTTTAAAAAAGAATATATAATAAGGCTTTGGATTCCCCTCAAGTGGAGGATCATGGCAGTTAGTCTGTCTGTGGGAGGCTGCAGAGGCTGAGGGTCTGGTCACTACTAGTCAAGGTGACCTTGGAAATTTCCATCACTGAATCCTTTCCCTCATCCTCTGGGTTTTCTCCTTTTTCTACTTGCCCCCTAAATGAAAGGAGCTTCATTGTCCTGTGTGATTATTAATATTTACATGTTATAAAAAAATTAAAGAAAAGTTTAAAAGATATTTGCCATTATCTCACCATGGAGAGAAAACCACTCTTGACATTTTTCACCTCCTTTTCTTACTTAATTTATTGCAGACATAGTTCCATAATAATGAACTTTGGTCAATGTCATCAGTGCTGCAGTTATGCCATGGACTCAAGACGGCAGACTCAGGAACCAGACATCCTATGTCCACGTATCTTCTCTTCTTCTCACCAGCCATGTGACTTCCAGCAAATTCTTTTCCTCTTTACTCTGGCTTCCTCACCTGTAAGATGGAAATGATCACAGCCACCTACCTCATAGGGTTGTCATGGTGACCAGGTGAGTTATCACCAGGCACACAGATACCAACCACTTTCTATGAGCTACACTTGTTAGGACATTTTCAACACATCTCTAAGTCTGAATGCTTTTACTAACCTACACAACCTGACTTTGTACTTTTGCTCAAGTATTTCCTCACACTGAATTTCTAGAAGTAAACTTATTTGATCAAAAAGTATATGCCCTTTTAAAATTGTGTCCCCCAGAAAATTTTGTGCCAATTTACATTGTCACCAGCTAGGTGAAAAGCACCATTTCTCTTTATCCTCACCAACACTAGGTACTGTCCATTTTTTTTAACTACTTAAATGGCTCCTTTTAATTTTTTTAATTTTATTTTATTGATTATGCTATTACAGTTGTCCCATTTCCCCCCTTCATTTCCCTTCACCCTGCACACCCCCTCCCACCCACATTCTCGCCCCTTTAGTTCATGTCCATGTGTCATTAGTTCTTTAGCTTCTACATTTCCCATACTATTCTTACCCTCCCCGTGTCCATCTTCTACCTACCATCCATGCTACTTATTCTCTGTACCTTTTCCCCCTCTCTCCTCTTCACACTCCTGTTGCTAACCCTCCATGTGATCTCCATTTCTGTGATTCTGTTCCTGTTCTAGTTGTTTGCTTAGTTTGTTTTTGTTTTAGGCCTGGTTGTTAGTAATTGTGAGCTTGCTGTCATTTTACTGTACATGTTTTTTATCTTCTTTTTCTTAGATAAGTCCCTTTAACATTTCATAAAATAAGGGCTTGATGATGATGAACTCCTTTAACTTGACCTTATCTGAGAAGCACTTTATCTGCCCTTCCATTCTAAATGAATGCTTTGCTGGATAGAGCAATCTGGGATGTAGGTCCTTGCCTTTCATGACTTGGAATACTTCTTTCCAGCCCCTTCCAGCCTGCAAGTTTTCTTTTGAGAAATCAGCTGACAGTCTGATGGGAACTCCTTTGTAGGTTACTGCCTCCTTATCTCTTGCTGCTGCTAGGATTCTCTCCTTCATTTTTACCTTGGGTAATGTAATTATGATGTGCTTTGGTGTGTTCCTCCTTGGGTCTAACTTCTTTGGGACTCTCTGAGCTTCCTGTATTTCCTGGAAGTCTATTTCCTTTGCCAGATTGGGGAAGTTCTGCTTTATTATTTGTTCAAATAACTTTTCCACTTGTTGCTCTTCCTCTTCTCTTTCTAGTACCCCTATAATTCGGATGTTGGAACATTTAAAGATTCTAAGCCTCTCCTCATTTTTTGAATTTTTGTTTTTTCATTCTTTCCTTCTGGTCCACTCCATTGATTTGAGTCCCAGTTTTCTTCCCATCACTATTGGTTCCCTGTGCATTTTCCTTCATTTCACTTAGCACAGCCTTCATTTTTTCATCTAATTTGCAACCAAATTCAACCAATTCTGTGAGCATCCTGATCACCATTGCTTTGAACTGTGCATCTGATAGGTTGGCTATCTCTTTGTTGCTTAGTTGTATTTGCTGTGGAGCTTTGTTCTGTTCTTCTGTTTGGGTCTTTTGTGTGTGTGTGTGTCTTGTCGTGCCTGTTACATATGAAAGGCAGAGCCTTAGTTTTTCACCAGGTCGGGGCAATCCAGTTGCTGGGTTGTGATGCTATATGTAGGAGTGGGGTCTGAGAGGGAACAATGGTGCTTGCTCCATGCTCTATAGGCTTTCAGTCCCTGCCACCACTTCCCCCAAGGAAACTGGGCCCTTCTGGTGCTGATTCCTGGGTGAGTGGGCTTGTGTACATTCTAGGACCCTGTGGGTCTCTCCAACGAAGTCTCCTGTGAGGCTGGGAGTCTCTCCCTGTGCCTCTACCCCAACAGGTGTTTTCAATTGGTGTTTTGAGGCTTTATTTCCCAGCGCTGGGACCCTGGGCTGCTGAGTCTGTCTCACCCTCCAGTTTCACCACGTTTATCTGCACGGGAATGTGGGACCCCCAGTTAGCCAGCCACCTTGCGCGCTGTGTCCCCACTGCACAATCGCCACCTCGCTGGGTCTGCCTGTTGCCAACCTGCACCCAGGGTCTGCCAGCCACCACCTGTGCACCCAGAGTCCACCCGCTTCAGACTTGCACACCCAGGGTTTGTCAGCTGCTGCCTTGTGTGCCCGGTGCCACCGCTTTTTTTTGTGTGAAACCCCTCTGCACCCGGCCACCCAACTCCACCCCTCCTACTAGTATGGATGAATGTGTCTATTTTAACTCCTTGGTTGTCAGACTTCCATATAGTTCAATTTTCTGTCAGTTCTGGTTGTTATTTTGTTTCTATACTTTTGTTGTCTTTTTTTAAAAAATTTTTAAAGGTTTTATTTTTTTTATTTATTTTTGGAGAGGGAAGGGAGGGAGAAAGAGAGAGAGAGAAACATCAATGTGTGGTTGCTGGGGGTCATGGCCTGCAACCCAGGCATGTACCCTGACTGGGAATTGAACCTGTGACACTTTGGTTCGCAGCCCGTGCTCAATCCACTGAGCTACGCCAGCCAGGGCAGTTGTCTTTATTTTGGTTGTGTGAGGAGGCACAGTGTGTCTACCTACACCTCCATCTTGGCCAGAAGTTGATACTGTCCATTTTTTAACATGGCCAAGTGGACAGTCAGAATAGGGTAAGTGGAGGCAGTCTAGCTTCCTCACCCATGTGTCTGGGTAGCTAAGATAAGCAGTATTCCTATAGCTTTGGATGGGCCTGGTAACTAGTGTTCTCATAGCATTGAGACTGGGTCAAATAAACTGTTCCCATAACATGAAGTGGACTCCCATGCACGGAATTATGTTATATTATATAATTTCTGGCATCTTGCTGGCTTTGTTCCCCTCTAGTATTTAAACAGATAGAGACTCCCTGCTGGGGGTGATAATGATGAGAGACACACAAGGGGACAGGTGCCACAATGGGTGTCATGCTGGGGAACTGGGCCATGGCATGAGACATGCAGATAGACACGCAGCTTGTAGCACTCATGGCTCACCCACCCATGAATTAAGGCATGCCAGACATCCCAATGGCTCTGTGAATATTTTTCCATCTGCGCGAATACCATGAACCTGCCTGGCCTTGAAGGGTAGCAACATAGACAGTGTTTCCTGGCCTATTTTTCCCCCACCATGTAAGTTTTGCTTGAATCGGTAGGAAACAAAAAAAATATGTACTTGGCCAAACAGAAGTTAACAGCCCGGTGAAGATGGAGGTGTATACAGAAACGCTTCACTTCTTCACACAACCAAAAGAGGGATAACAACCAATTTAAAAACCATAACAACCAGAAGTGCCAGCAAATCAAACTGCATGGAACTCTGACAACCAAGAGTTAAAGAAACATTCACCCAGACCAGTAAGAGGGGCGGAGATGGGAGACAGGCAGCTGAGCCAGAGAGGTGTCTGGGCAAGGTGGCTGAACAGGCAAGTGAGGTGGGGCTGACTGAACAGGAAAACTAATGATGCAAAGCTAGCTGTAAAATACTGTGGGAATTGCCACAGTGGGAGAAACTCCCAGCCTCACAGGAGAGTTCATTGGAAAGTGGGGCTAGAGCAAGCCAGTGGCATTGTTCCCTCTTGGACCCTTCCCCCACAGACAGTGCCACAACACAGCAGAATGAGTTGTCCTAGGTATTAGGCAAATACCTAATACTCCACCCCCTTGTAACATAACAGGTGCACCAAGACAAAGAAATATGGCCCAAATGAAGGAACAGAACAAAACTCCAAAGGAAAAAAAAAGAGCTAGGTGACGGGAAGATAGACAACCTATGTGATACAGAGTTCAAAACACTGGTAATCAGAATGCTCATAGAAATGGTTGCGCTTAGTCACAGAATAAAGGAAGAAATGAAGGCTATACAAAGTGAAATAAAGGAAAATATACAGGGAACCAACAGTGAAGGGAAGGAAACCTGGACTCAAATCAATGATTTGGAACAAAAGAAAGAAAGAAACATCCAACCAGAACAGAATGAAGAAATAAGAATTCAAAAAATGAGGAGAGGCTTAGAAACCTCTGGGACAACTTTAAATGCTCTAACATCTTAATCATAGGGGTGTTGGAATGAGAAGAACAAGAGCAAGAATTTGAAAACTTATTTGAACAAACAATGAAGGAAAACTTCCGCAATCTGGAGAAGGAAATAGACTTCCAGAAAGTCCAGGAAGCTCAGAGAGCCTAAAGAAATTGGACCCAAGTAGGAACACACCAAGGCACACGATAATTACATTACCCAAGATTAAAGACAAGGAGAGAATCTTAAAAGCAGCTAGAGAAAAGGAGACAGTTACCTACAAAGGAGTTCCCATCAGACTCTCAGGTGATTTCTCAAAAGAGACCGTATAGGCAAAAAGGGGCTGGAAAGAAGTATTCAAAGTCATGAAAGACAAGGACCTACATCTGAGGTTGCTCTATCCAGCAAAGCTTTCATTTAGAATGGAAGGGCAGATAAAGTGGTTCCCAGATAAGGTCAAGTTAAAGGAGTTCATCATCACCAAGCCCTTAGTATATGAAATGTTAAAGGGACTTATCCAAGAAATAGAAGAAGATCAAAACTATGAACAGTGAAATGACAACAAAGTTACAACTATCAACAACTGAATCTAAAAAACAAAAACTAAGCAAACTAGAATAGGAATAGAATTACAGAAATGGAGATCACATAGAGGATTATCAGTGGGGAGAGGTAGGGAGAGGGAGAATGTAAAAGAAAGGGAACAAGGAATAAGAAGCATAATTTGTAGGCACAAAATAGACAGGGGGAGGTTAAGAATAATATAGAAAATAAGAGAAGTCAAAGAACTTATATGTACAACCCATGGGCATGAACTAAGGGCAGGTGAATGCTGGAGGGTGGGGGAGTACAGGGCGGAGAGGGGGTAAAGGGGAGAAAAAAATTGGGACAGCTGTAATAGCATAATCAATAAAATATACTTAAATAAATAAGTAAGTAAGTTTAAAAATTTTTATTTGCCTATTATCAAAAGACACAGACTGAGAGAAAAATACTCACAATATATATATCTGGCAAAGGAATTATATATAAAGCACTATTTTTTTTAGGTGCAGGAGGCAGGGAGAAAGAGAGGGAGAGAAACATTGATCAGTTGCCTCTCATACACACCTCGACCAGGGACCAAACCCACAATCCAGGCATGTGCGCTTACTGAGAATCAAATGGGCAATCTTTCACTTTGTGGGAAGGCACCCAACTAATTGAGCCACACTGGTCAGGAGCTATAAAGTGCTATTAAAAAATCAATCCTAAGGTTCACTTCACACACAATAGGTTGTCCATAATAAAACTAACTTAAAAAAAAAAAAAAGCCCTGGCCAGGTGTCTCAGTTGGTTAGAGTGTCATCCAATATACATATATGCACACACACACACACACACACACACACACACACACAAAGTTCGTGGGTTCAGTTTGATTCCTGGTCATGGCACATACTTAGTGTTTGATCCCCTATCGGAACATGTCCAAGAAGCACACCATTGACGTTTCTCTCTCACATTGATGTTTCTCTCTCCCTCCCTCCCCCCCCGTTCTAACTCTTTCTCTCTCCCTATCCTCCACTTTCCTTTCTCTCTAAAACCAATAAACATATCCTCCACTGAAGATTAAAAATAAAAAAGAAATAGAAAATAACAGGTGTTAGTGAGAATGTGGAAAAATCAGAACCCTCACACATTGTTGGTGGGAATGTAAAATGGTCCAGCCACTCTGAAAAACAGTTTGGCAGTTCTGGAAAAAAAGTTAAACATAAAGTTACCATATGACTAACCAGTTCCACTCCTAGGAATCTACCCAAAAGAATTGAAAACAGGTGTTCAAATAAATATTCAAATACAAATGTGAACAGCAGTGCTATTCAGTCACCAAGGTGGAAACACCCAAATGTCCATCAACAGATGAATGGATAAACAAAATATGGTCCATGCATACAATGGAATATTAATCATCTACAAAAAGGAACTATGACACATGTACAATATGCATGAAACTCGGAAACATTATCCTAAGTGAAAGAAGCCATATATTGTATGATTCTATTTATAGGAAATAGTAAATATCCAGGATAGGTAAATTCATAGAGACAGAAAGCAGATTGGTAACTTGCTAGAAGCTGGGGAGAAGGAGGATGGGTCACAACTGCTTAATGGTTATGGAGTTTCATTTTGAAGTGATAGGAATATCTTGAAGTGAAAGAGGTGCTGGTTGCACAATATTGTAAAAGTAGTGAATGTTATTGAATTGTGTGCTTTAGAAATGAGTAATGATTAAATATACATTATTTGAATTTCACCTCAAAAAATCAATAAAAAGAAAGCAAATAATCCAATTTTCTTTTTTTTTAAAGATTTTATTTATTTATTTTTAGGGAGGGAAAGGAGGGAGAGAGAGAGAGAGAGAGAGAGAGAGAGAGAGAGAGAAAGAGAGACATCAATGTGCGGTTGCTGGGGGTTATGGCCTGCAACCCAGGAATGTACCCTGGCTGGGAATCGAACCTGGGACACTTTGGTTCCCAGCCCGCGCTCAATCCACTGAGCTACGCCAGCCAGGGCCAATTTTCAAAATAGGCATATGACTTAGATGCTAAAATAAAGGAGACATATGTGGCAAAGAAAAGCACATGAAAAGCTTGATATCATTAGCCTCCAGAAGAGTATAAATTAAAGTTGCAATGATAGATCACTATATAGGCATGAAAATGACTAAAATTAAGACTGACAATTCTGAATGTGGAGGAGGGTATGGAGAAGCCAGAACCTTCACACATTGCAAGTGTGGATCTAAAATAGTACAACTTTGGAAAACAGTTTGGCAGTTTCTTATATTGTTAAACATAAAATTACTACAAGACCCAGCAATCACACTCCTAAGTATTTATCCAAGAGAAATGGAAAAAAAAAGTCCATCAAAAAGCCTTGTATAAACCCTGGCTGGTGTAGCTCAGTGGATTGAGCATGGGCTGCAAACTAGGCATCGCAGGTTCGATTCCCAGTCAGGGCACATGCCTGGGTTGCAGGCCACGGCCCCCAGCAACCACACATTGATGTCTCTCTCTCTCTCTCTCTCTCTCTCTCTCTCCCTTTCTCTCTCCCTCCCTCCCTTCATTCTTTAAAAATAAATAAATAAAATCTTTAAAAAAAAGCCTTGTATATTTCCTCATACCTGTCAGAATGGCTATCATCAATAAATCAACAAACAACAAGTACTGGCAAGGATCTGGAGAAAAGGGAACCCTCATGCACTATTTGTGGGAATGGAGACTGGTGCAGCCACTGTGGAGAACAGTATGGAGGATCCTCAGAAATAAAAAATGTAACTGCCAGTCCTGGCTGCCATGGCTCAGTGGATTGAGTACTGGCCTGCAAACCTAAAGGTCGTGGGTTGAACTCCCAGGCAGGATGTACACCTGGGTTGCAGGCCAATGTTTCTCTCCCTTTCTTTCTCCCTTCCTTCCCCCTCTCTAAAAATAAATAAGTAAAATATTTTTTTAAAATGTTACTTCCTCCTGGCTGGTGTAGCTCAGTGGACAGAGTGCAGGCTGCGAACCAAAGTGTTGCAGGTTCTATTCCCAGCCAGGGTACATGCCTGGGTTTCAGGCCATGACCCCCAGCAACCGCACATTGATGTTTCTCTCTCTCTCTCTCTCTCCATCTCCCTCCCTTCCCTCTCTAAAAATAAATAAATAAAATCTTTTTTAAAAAGTCACTATTTAAAAAAAAAAGTTACTTATAATCCAGTGATTCAACTGCTGGTTTATTTCCAAAGGATCCCTAAACACTAATTCAAAAGAATATATGCCCCCCTATGTTCATTGCAGTACTACTTACAATAGCCAAGATCTGGAAGCAACCCAAGTGCCCATCAACAGACGAGTGGATAAGAAAGTTGTGGTACACATATAGAATGGACTATTACTCAGCCATAAAAAATAATGAAATCTTCCCATTTGCAACAGAATAAATGGACCTAGACAGAATAAATTGACCTAGAGCATATTATGCTAAGTGAAATAAGTCAGTCAGAAGAAGACAAATAATTTATGGTTAAGATGGTGGCACAGGTAAGCATGGCTCACCTCCTCACACAACCACATCAAAATTATAACTAAATTATACAACCATCACTCATAACCATCATATCCACTTGAATGGTAGTCTGACAACTACAGAATTAAAGAAACCACATTCATCCAGGCAGGTAGGAAGGCAGAGACATGGAACAGGCTGGTCCCACACCCACATGTGGTGGATAAATATTTGGGAGAGATATCTCAGGAGTGGAGTACCTGCCCCACACCATACCTAGCAGCCCAGGGTTACAGTGCCAGGAAAATAGTCCCCATAACTTCTGGCTGCAAAAACCAGTGGGGATTGAGTTGGAGGAAGAAACTTCTGTAGTCCCAAGCAGTTCCTCTTAAAGAACCCACACAAGGCCTTACTCAGACTCACTCCCTCTGAGTTCCAGCAACGGGGTAGCAACTTAAAAGGCACTAGTGGAATACAGGGAGAAACTGAAGTGTCTGGTAGAGGCCATTGTCCTTTTTCTGAGTCTTCCCTCCACAGAGCCACAGAGCCAGCAGGCAGGTGCCATATCTGAGACTCTATCAACCTAATACTTTTCCCTACCTTGGAGACCCCCTGAAACTCTGTCTTACCCAACTTATGGGCCCCCCAAGCTGTTAACAGAGACTTTTCCATATGAATGGCTGGAATTGGCTCATGCCTCACAACTTCCTAAATACTCTCAAATAAGCCACAGCCTGCCTCAGTGAGCCCCCAGCCCATGTACCTCTTGCTAAGTGGCCCCAGGCCTGTCAGCTAGCAGCAGTTTGGCTTTTCCCAGGAATCTCCAAGCCCAGCACAAGTAGTAGCCATCTAGGATTGCTTCATAGCCCAGGCAGGGTAGCCCTGGGCAAAACACAGGAGGGGGCTGACCTTGGCCTGCACCACCCAGGAAACCCCAGAGCCTGTGCACCCAGTGGACAGCTACAGACCACATTATAGTACCACCACTCTGCCCCTGCACAGCTGATCCTCCGTGGAGGGCAGAGATTGGTGGTGAGTGGTCACAGCCAGTCCTTGCAGCTGATTGGCCTGGCTAAATCCCTCCCAATGATCTGCCAACAGCAGTCAAGTCTCAACTACAAGAAGCAGGTGTACTCTGCCCACACAAAGGGTGCACCTCAAGTACCCAGCTTGAGTGATAGGGGAGGCTATGCCACTGGACCCTATAGGACACCTATTACATCAGGCCACACTACCAAGACAAGGAGTCAAAGCAGCGCTATCTAATACATAGAAACAAACACAGGGAGGCTGCCAAAATGAGGAGACAATGAAACATGGACCAGATGAAAGGACAGATCAAAACTCCAGAAAAAGAGTTAAACAAAAAAGAGATAAGGAATCTATCAGATGCAGAGTTCAAAACACTGGTTATTAGGATGCTCAAGGAACTTAGTGAGGACCTCAGCAGCATAAAAAAGACCCAGTCA
Organism: Phyllostomus hastatus; assembly: GCF_019186645.2. NCBI lineage: Eukaryota > Metazoa > Chordata > Mammalia > Chiroptera > Phyllostomidae > Phyllostomus > Phyllostomus hastatus. The sequence goes on from NW_025334035.1 coordinate 13,390,515, forward strand.
TAAACAAATGATACACTAATTGAAATAAAGAACAATTTACAGAGAAACAACAGTAGAATGGATGAAGCTAGAATCAAGTCAATGATTTGGAACATAAGGAAGCAAAAAACAACCATGCAGAACAACAAGAAAAAAAAAGAATCTCCCAAAATGAGCATAGTGTAAGGAGCCACTGGACAACTTCAAGTTTTCCAACATTTGCATCATGGGGGTGCCAGAAAGAGAAGAGAGAGAGCAAGGAACTGGAAATCTATTTGAATAAATCAGGAAAGAAAACTTCTCTTTTGGTGAAGGAAATAGACATGCAAGTCTAAGAAGCACAGAGAGACCTAAACAAGATGGAGGCAAACAGGTCCATTCCAAGACACATCATAATTAAAATGCCAAAGGTTAAAGATAAAGACAGAATCTTAAAAGCAGCAAGAGAAAAGCAAAGAGTTAACTACAGGGGAGTTCCCATAAGACTATCAGCTGATTTCTCAAAAGAAACTTTGCAGACCAGAATGGATTGAAAAGAAATATTCAAAGTCATGAAAAGCAAGGACCTACAGCCAAGATTGCTCTACCAAGCAAAGATATTTAGAATGGAAAGGCAGATAAAGAGCTTCTCAGATAAGGTAAAGGTAAAGTAGTTCATCATCACCAAACCATTATTACATGAAATGTTAAAGGTACTTTTTTAAGAAAAAGAAGATCAAAACTATGAACAATAAAACAGAGATAAATACGTATCAATCAACAATTGAATCCAAAAAATGAACTAAGCAAACAAGAAGAACAGAGACAGAGTCATGGCAACAGAGAGTGTTTTGATGGTTGCCAGAGGGGAAAGGTGTGTGGAGGTAGGTGAAGGGGCATAAATTGGGACAACTGTAATAGCATAATCAATAAAATATATTTAAAACTATTTCATAAGTGAAGGGAAACACTCAGGAAATACTACATACTGCATGGTTCCCTTTCCAGGAAATTCTAGGAGAGGTAAAACTCATCTTTAAGGACAGAAGGCAGATCAATGGCTGCTTTCCCCAGACCTTTCTCCCCTTTCCCTGGTCCCTGCCTTGCCATGGGCCTGGCAGGTTATGCCTCTCAGTGCCAAAAGAGAAGTAAAGGTCATGTGCTGGGGAAGTGGGTGAGGTGGAAAAGCTTTGTAGAACTAGGCCACAGAGAGGGTAGGATTTCAGGAGGCAGAGAAGGATCAGACCCAGATCTGAGGGCATGGCGAGAAAGTGCAGTAACCACCTCCTCAGGCCACTGTCTGGACAGTGTATCAGTTAGGATACAGCTATGGATAACCGAAAGCAAAATAACAGTGGCTTACATAAGATAGAAGTTTATTTCTCTCTCATAATGGCAGCTACATAAAGTCTCAGGGACTCAGGCAAGCTATCTCATCTCTCCACTAATCATAAATATTAGGAGTCATTCTTGTGATTCAAAATAGCTGCCAGAGATCCAGTCATTACAACTGCATTTCAGGCCAGCAGCTGAAGGAGAAGTTCAAGGAAGGACCTCTTCCTTTTAAGGATACTTTCTGGAAGTCCCAACACTTCTACTTACATCTTGCTAAAATTTAGCCCCATGGCCACAGCCAGCAGCAGAGGAAGCTAGGAAATGAATTCCTTGCTGAGTTCTTTGCTGCCCTCAGAGAGCATTAGCAGTGGTTCTTAAACTTGGGTGAGTATCATAACCTAATCAACTAGAGGGATTGATAAAACACACAATGCCTGGTCCAACCCCCAAGTTTCTGAATCAGAAAGGCTGTGGTGGAACTTAAGAATCTGTATTTCTGACACATTTCCATGGGAGCCAATGTTGTCGTCTCCTTGTCACATTTGAGAACCACTATTTAGGAACTCTGATCTGAAGGAGGAAGGAGAAAGTGGATGTCAGGGAGCTGCTAGTCATCTGCATCTCAGGTGGGGAGGGGACTTAAACCATGTCCCATGAAGGACAACTAACAGCATGAAGACCTTCTTTCAAGTTTTTGCCTTTAGATGCTCCCTCCACATTCCCTACCAAATACCTAAAAACATACCCACATATCACAGAAAATGTAACTCTTTGCTATGATATAAAATTTGAAAAAAATTTATGACTTTGCTTCTGAAATCATTTGGCCATGGATATAATCCTCCTTCATCTTACTTTACAGGGAATTCTTGCAAAGTGAGAAAATGTAAGCCACATTTTCCCACTGTCCTGAAAATGAAGTTAGATATAACAAAAAAGAGATTAGGGGTTTTATAGGCATTAAATTAAACATTTATTACTATTTGTTTTTGCAAGGTCTTAAAAAATTTTGGATGTCACAAAATAATTTAGTTCTGAAATATAAATGAAGGCCACTGAAATAGTCACAAGCCCTAGGCTTGGTGCCAAAAGACCTTGTCAAATAGCAGAGCTCTTCCTGGAAGCCAGGGGCACAGACCCTGCAGAGGCTCCTCCACCTGAAAGTCACTGCAGGGCTGTCCCACAAGAGGGAGCAACTGGCCCAGACCAGAGGCCATGGCATGAGCTGGGACCAAGACAGCAGCTGCAGGGAAAAAGGCTCCACCTCAGCCTCAGCAAGCAGGTTAGAGCTGCCCATAGCAAGCCTGTCCTGTCTAGAGGGCACCACTGTATGGGGGAATAAAGGTTTCTCTATAGGTCAGGCTGGGCCAGGTTCTGCTGCAGTAAGAAATGAACCCCAAATTATTGCTGGCTTACATCGATGAAGAATCATTTCTCTCACTATGTGCCCACGCTTGGCCACCTGGGAGATCCACCCCACATCACCAACCCCATGGCCCAGCCATAAGAAGCAGCCCCTACGTGGGACAGTGTCCATCTCACCGCAGAGAGAAAGAGAACTTTGCTAGTCTCCCATGGACCTTTGAAGCTTCTGCTGGGAAGCTTTTGCTCACATCTGACCAAATTCTACTTAGGGTCCTTTGGGTGCTTTTCCAGCTAGGCCTGGACTTTTTCCAACTTGATGGGCGTCTGTGTCCATATCTGCAATACCCAGCGTTAGCAAGGATCCTGCCAAGTCAGTATAGCCAGCATCCCCCACCCTCAAAATCTACTTGATCTCCCTCTAGTAACTGAGTCCCTCACCCTGCTGGCCCCCCAGGAGGGCTGATCACCCTGGTCTGTCTTCAGCAAGACCCTACTTAGGTGGGTGACCCTCATGTTTTGGCTTACTGCTTTTCCCACCAATCACCTCCACTTTTCCTCATTGTATTCGGAGTTGCAAGACCCCTTTGCAGCAGCCCCACACTTATCTCGCCTCTCTTGAATAAAGCCTGCCTTACAGTGTTTCCAGAAGAAATCATTGTTTAACAACACCCCTAGCCAGAGGAAATCTCCGGCCAAGTCCGCTTAGAATGAGGTAGGGAGGGTTTTCCGTCCTGAGGGTGGCCGTGCAGCTCTCGAGTCGCCGCGCAGTCCAAGGCTCCCCTGCGGTGATTGGTCCACCACTGACCCCACCGACAAAGGTGGGATGCGCAGGGTCTCACATCACCGCAGACTGGAGACTGGAGGGGGCAAGTAAGACAAAAATCATTCTTACCATAGATTTATCTGGAAAGAAACCCACAAGTGCTTCCAGTTGCCAACCAAGGAAGGCTGGTCTGAACCCACCGTTCGCTCTCCCAGCGGTACTGAAGGCGGCGCCAATTCCCCCTGAGGTATGGAAATTGGGAAAGTATTAGAAGGGGGACAACAGGTACTAGGGAAATGACTAACAATGGCCATTAATGTTTATCACTGTCTTATGATCTTACTGCCCTCCTATGAACTCCCTCAATAATAACAATGCCTGGTTCAATCATACAGGTGTCCTCGTGAGCATGCTGAGAAATTTTGTTTCCCAGAATCCTGATAGTGGGGCTACGCGACTGCGTGCTGGCAACAGGCCTGTGTGTGATTTATGCCATTTTGAGGCTCTGCTCATAAAATCTCCCAATCTCACAATGTCAATGCAAAACCAGAGCCTGAGTTAAAGTGGTCAAGACAGGTTTTACTCAGGAACTGTTGCAACAGGGGAAAGAGACCTCCGTGCAGGCCTAGGTTCAACACTGAGGACAGCAAGGAAATGCAGGAATTCACAGCCAAGGGACAGGATGGATGGGAAATCACTAAGAGGAAACATCAGGGCTCAGGGAGAATTCTGGCTGACACCAAAATGGAATTGTGCTAAAAGCAGGCTAGGGTGATGGACATCACTTGGGGGGATAGTAGTGGACAAGGAATTTGGCCACATACCAAGGATAATCAGCTATGGAGGATGGGGAATTCTGGCTAAACTTACTCTGCAAGACCCTTGCTACAGCTGAGCTCTGGGAGGACATATCCAAGAATAGGGCTGACATGGACTAAGAGGAGGTCAACTAAAGTTTGGTAAAGCATAGAATCTTTGATGACAATCTTCCATTGTGTCCTTAATTTAAGTTTTTTATTTATTGATTTTAGATAGAGAGGAAGGGAGAGAGGAACATCAATTTGTTGTTTCACTTATTTATGCATTTGTTGGTGGTTTCGTGTATGTGCCCTGACTGAGGATCGAACCCACAACCTTGGTGTATCAGGACGATGCTCTAACCAACTGGGCTACTGAGCCAGGGCCCAGCATCCTTATTTTTAAACACAACCTATAAAGAATATTGTGGGGAGAGTTGGGGAAGCTTGCAAATGGACTAGATGTGAGATGATTTATAGAATTTTATTTTTTCTTGCATGTGATAATGTCTTTTTGGTCATTTTTAGGAGATGCATGCTTAAGTATTTAGAGGTGAAAAGTTACCACAACATCCCAAGAGTAAGATTCAGATTAGGGCTGACAAACTCACAATATAAATGGCTCATCCGGCACCAAATTTACTTAGAAAGGATATGGAACAGGAAGACAGCAGTAGCTTGACAGAGAACTTGGACCCTTACAAACAGATTCCCATGTCCTTAATCACTGTCTGTGGGGCATGTTCTAGTTGCAGGTAACTTCAGCAAAGAGAAGTCACTGATGTTGGAGGAAGTCACCGAGAGGACAGGACCACAGTGTGACCATCAAGCTGAGCCCAGGCAACTGGAGGTTCTTCACCTACTCCCTTGTCCAGCCTCAAGAGAGTAAGGTGTTGTTGAGACAATATACATACCTACATACATGAAGTCAGCATGTATGTGTATTGCCTCTTTGTGAACTTTTAAGATTCTGGCATGGCAGGTACAGAGACGTACTCATTTTGTGGCACCCAAGACAAGCCAACCATGAAAGTTCCCTTGCTTATTGAACCCACCACGTACCAATCTACAGTAGCCTGCCTGAGGGCAAGGACAAATGATCTGTCCTTTACCTCAGTGTACAGGGGCCAGTGTGTGAGCCAACAACTGGTGAGCCAGCCAAGAGCCTGAAGATACCCTTGGGCCCTGGCTGGTGTGGCTCAGTGGATTGAGTGCTGGCCTGCACTCAGAGGGTGGCCAGTTTAATTCTCAGTCAGGGCACATGCCTGGGTTGTGGGTCAGGTCCAGCTGGATGTCTCTCTCATACATCAATGTTTTTCTCCCTCTGTTTCTTCCTCCCTTCCCATCTCTCTAAAAATAAATAAGTAAAATACTTTTAAAAAAAGAAAAAAATGGCCCTTGAGAAAGAGGCCTCCCAGCTGGCCATCCATCTCTGTGTAGGGAGGGGTGACCCCTATGTTAGATGCTGTAGACTACTGTGTGAGTATAAGGACGCCCCCAAGACACCAGCTGTTTTAATGTGTTTGTTTTAGGAACCATGCTGAGCATACAAGACAGATAAGGGAAAACATGCTTGCTACAGTGGGCCGGCCTCTACTGTGGGCAGTTGGGTGGCCACTGGTGTCCCACCTCTCACCATGGACCAGCATGCTGTGCTGTGCTGCAAGAACACCATGTGCCATCATGCCTGGGAAAGGCATTACCTCCTGGGATTTACAGTGAGATGTCCCACCGGGCTAGGTGAGTTACTTGGCACCCCTGGGCAAGGGGAAACCGCTCAATGTCCACTGGGATACCATTGTCCTCCTATAAGCCAGGCCTGGAACAGAACACACACCATTGAAAGAGGGAAGGAGGGGTGGTCCCACCCCTGTCCATCTCCTCTCACTGGACAGTGCTGGCTCCCCCAGTCAACATGTATGGTATGCACAGCCAGGTCAAGTCCTGAATTTGCCAACTTCCCTCCATCAAGGCCAGGTGGGCATGTTCTTTGATCATTGCTCTGTTCCACTGCTGTCTCTGTCCCCTCCACATTATAGCACACATAGAAGCCCTGATTGAATTCACCCAGCAAACCTTAAAACAAGGGTATCAAACTTATTTTCACTGGGGGGTCCACATCAGCCTCATGGTTGCCTTCAAAGGACCGAAATAATTTTAGGACTGTATAACTGTAACTACTCCTTAACTGTTAAGGATTTGAAATTACATTCGGCCCTTTGAAGGCAGCCATGAGGGCCCCCGGGGAAAATAAGTTTGACACTCCTGCCTTAAAAGATAGCCAGCAACACCTGTCCTTAATGAATTGTATCTAATAAAAAAGGCCATCCTCCAAAATAAGATGAATTTGGATACTATCACTGTCACACCAGGGGGCATCTGTACCATTTTTTACACAGAATGTTGTATGTTCAGACCTGCCAAGTCTTCTAATATGTCATCTTTCTTAAATCACATGAGGATGCAAGTAAATATCCTGAGTGATCCCACCCCCAGGATATTAATAAAGGATTTAATAAGTCAGTGGTTTAAATCATGGGGCTTTTGGTGGAAAAAACTTATTTATTTTGGGAATCATTGTCTTACCCTGTTTTCTCCTGCATGTGCATATACTCTTGCTGTGTTATCTGCCTCCAGTACAGCCACATAGCCACCAAAAATGAGCCACCTCCATGCTAATGAAAACCCTTGCTGACCACTCAGGGCATACTGTGGAAGGGCGGGTAAGCATCGTAAGAGCTGGTCACAAGGGGTGGAATGTTGCAAGAGGTCTTTGAGAGGATGTGACCATCAGTTGACCCTCGAACTGACCCCCGATTATTGGAGATCTGCTCCCCTGCCAGTGGAATGCACATTCCACCCACCATTCCCACAGTGGGAACCACTCCAAGGATGCAATAAGAGAGAGTAAGGAGTTGCTGAGACTGTCTGGATTGAATATGTGACTGAACCCAGTTAAAGCTTCTATATAATCTTTTAAAATTCTGGCATCTTGCAGCACCCAAGGCAAGCCTTGTATCTAAGTTCCCTTGCTTATTGAACCTGCCAACTACCAATATATAAGGGTCTGCCCCTTTTTTTGGCCTCTCTTTGCCCTCCATGTATGGGGACTAGTTTGTAAACCAACAACTGGCTCTGGGGTCCTGTGCTGGTTGAGTAGCACTGTAAAGGTGAATGTCTACTTCCCAGTGTTCAGTAGAGCTACAGTTTATAAATTACAGGTTTTACCAGGAATAACCCTGACAGCCAAGTCCAGCAGGCTGAGGGACAATCTTGGGTCAGTTTCACAGCACATGATGCATCCTGCAGGAACTCCAACTACATTCAGACCAAAGTCAAATTCTGGAAGCTGGAGGAGGGATTTACAGCTCAGCTATGAAAGCTTTCACTGTAGTCATGATGTCTGTAACTTCTTTTGAAGTGGTTTAATAAAAAGAAGTTGCCTTTGGAGGATATGTACACACACACACATTTTTGTTGCGTGTACACTCATGACTGGGATTGCTGGGCCACGGATTGCAGGTATCTGGTTAGTGTTAATAGATACTGCCAAATCGCTTCCCATGCAGGCGAGTCCGTTCACACATCACAGCTGCCCCGGGCATTTTCTGTCTTCTCCATTTTAGCCACTCAAGTAAGTTAGATTTGGTTTGTGTTTTTTAAAACAGCTTTACTGAGGTATAATTTACACACTGTAAAATTCACCTGTTTTTATATGTACAATCAATGACTTTTTGTAAATTTGCAGAATTGTTACCATCATGAATCAATTTCAGAACATTTCCATCACTCCAAAAATTTCTCTCATGACTATTTTAGGTTTTTTTCCTTTTTTTTTAATCCTCACCCCAAAACTTTTTTTTCAATGCTTTTTAGAGAAGGAGGAAGGGAGAGAGAGAAACGCTGATGAGAGAGAGAAACGTCGATGGTTGCCTCCCATGTGTGCCTAGATGGGGAATCACACAAGACTGGACCAGAACCAAACTCACAAGCTAGGCGTGTGCCCTGACAGGGAACTGAGCTGCAACCCCTTTATTACAGGATAGCGCTCCAACCGACTGAGCCACACTGGCCAGGGCCATTTTAGGTTTGTTTTTAACCTCATTTTTCCCCAACACTCTTTAGGCACCTACTTAGTTCCATGCACTTTGCTGAGCAATATGAGTGATTTTTAAAAATTATCCAAATTTGTCCTTGAAGGTCAGATATGTACCCCAATTTTGTGATTGGGGGAGGCACAGAGCAGCATGGCCTGTGAGGTGACCCAGAAAGAGTGGGTTCTTAGAGTTCCAGTGTGGGGGAAATAAAGCCTCAAAACCTATGGCTGTAAAACCTGTGGGGGCTGCAAACACAGGAGAAACTCCCAGCTTCATAGGAGTGTTTGTTGGAGAGAGCCCCAGGGTACTAGAACATACACAAACCCACCCACCCTGGAATCAGCACCAGAAGGGCCCAATTTGCTTGTGGGTAGTGGGGGGAGTGACTGAAAGTGGGGCAAGAGTTGAGCAAGTGGCATTGTTCTCTCTCTGACCTCTTCCCCACATATGGTATCACAACGCAAAAAAGAGGGTTGCCCCACCCTGGTGAATACCTAAGGCTCTGCCCATTACAATTTAACAGGTGCGCCCAGGCAAAGAAATATGGCCCAAATGAAAGAACAGATAAAAACACCAGAAAAAGAACTAAGTGACGAGGAGATATGCAACCTATCAGATGCAAAGTTCAAAATACTGGTAATCAGGATGCTCACAGAAATGACTGAGTATGGTTGCAAAATAGAAAAAGTGAAGGCTATGCAAGGTGAAATAAAGAAAAATATACATGGAACTAACAGTGAAGGGAAGGAAACCAGGACTCAATTCAGTGATTTGGAGCAGAAGGAAGAAATAAACATTCAACTCGAAAAGAATAAAGAAACAAATAAAAACAAAGAAAATGAGGAGAGGCTTAGGAACCTTTGGGACAACTTTAAATGCTATAACATCTGAATCATAAGGGTGCCAGAAGGAGAAGAACAAGAACAATAAATGGAAAACTTATTTGAAAAAATAATAAAGGAAAACTTTCCCAATCTAGAGAAGGAAATAGACTTCCAGAAAGTCCAGAAAGCTCAGAGAGCCCCAAAGAAGTTGGACCCAAGGAGGAACACGCCAAGGCACATCATCATTAAGTTACCCAAGATTAAAGGTAAGGAGAGAATCTTAAAAGCAGCAAGAGAAAAGGAGACAGTTACCTACAAAGGAGTTCCCATCAGACTATCAGGTGATTTCTCAAAAGAGACCTTAAGGGCAAGAAGGGGCTGGAAAGAAGTATTCAAAGTCATGAAAGGCAAGGACCTACATCCAAGATTACTCTATCCAACAAAACTATCATTTAGAATGGGAGGGTAGATAAAGTGGTTCCCAGATAAGGCCAAATTAAAGGAGTTTACCACCACCAAGCCCTTAGTATATGAAATGTTAAAGGGACTTATCTGAGAAAAGGAAGACGATCAAAACTACGAACAGTGAAATGACAACAAAGTCACAACTATCAACAACTGAACCTAAAAAACAAAAACTCAGCAAACAACTAGGACAGGAATAGAATCAGAGAAATGGAGATCACATGGAGGATTATCAGTGGGGAGGGGGAGGGGAGGAATAGGGGGAAAGGTACAGGGAATGAGAAGCATAATAGGTAGGTACAAAATAGACAGGGGGAGATTAAGAATAGTATAGGAAATGGAGAAGCCAAAGAACTTGCCATACAACCAATGGACATGAACTAAGTGGTGGGGGTAGCGCTGGGGGATGGGGGGAGCAGGGAGGAGGGGGATAAAGGGGATAACAAAATTAAAGAAAAAAAAGAATAGTATAGGAAATGAAAAAGCCAAACAACTTATATGTTATGACCCATGGACATGAACTAAGGGGATGGGGGAATGCAGGTGGGAGAGGGTGGTATAGGGAGGAGGGGGAGAAAGGGGAGAAAAAATGGTACAACTGTAATAACATAATCAATAAAATATACTTAAAAAATAAAATTGAAGCCCTGGCTTGTGTGACTCAGTAGACTGAGCACCAGCCTGTGAACCAAAGGGTTGCTGGTTCTACTCCCAGTCAGGTCACATGCCTGGGTCTCAAATCAGGTCAGGTTCCCAGTAGGGGGGCACTCAAGAAGCAACCACATATTGATGTTTCTCTCCCTCTCTTTCTCCTCCCTTTCTCTCTGTCTAAAATAAATAAAATATTTTTTTAAAAAAGAAAAAGAAAATTGCTTGACATTGCAAGAGGTTGAGTGTTGTAGTATACTAAGGACTAAAAGATTAGAAGCTGTTAAAGAACAAATTATTCAATGACAAAATAAGGAAGACTATTCAAGGGGGGACTATTTCGATAGGTATAGGGACCACTGTGGGTGGGAGAGATTGGGCTCAAGTCTGTATATGGCATGAGCAAGTTGGACTTTACAGCCAAGGAGCAGAGTTTGGGTCAGTGGATGGAAAATTAGAGGAAGAAACATCAGAAGTAACTGGGATTCTGGCTAAACTGACTAGGCCAGGGTGATCAGACATCACCCAGGTGGTGGAGCATGAGGAATCCAACCAGATATGGAGGGTCAAGGGTTCTGGTCAAACTGACTTAGCAGCATCCTTGCTAAAACTGGACAATGCAGAGACAAATATGAAAGTCTAAAATTCAGGCTGTAATGCAGGAACTCTAAACCGGGAAGCTGCTCAAAAGTTCATGATATTCCAGGAAAATAACCACACAGTGTACTAGCAGATGTGAATATGCCTGACGTTTACTACTCACATCACAGAGGAGTGCACTGATGGCAGTGGGTCGGTGCAAGAGAGACTGCATCTCCTCCAGTCTGAGGCTTGTTATAAGGCATTCCAGACAAAGGAGGCACTTGTGCTATGCGTGACTCTAAACTATATTACCTCAATGTTTACGTGCAAAAAGGTCAAGAAGCAGTCACAGGACAAGAAGCTGCTCCCAAAAGGAGATAAGGAGGGAGTTACAACCCATTTCCAAAACAATACACATTCCTCTGGCCAGGGGCCCCCTGGTCAGCCCTATCACAGGTGGTGGGAGAGCCACGTATTGACCCCACAGAGACTTCATTGAAAAAGAGTTCATGAGTCCTCTGGCCAGGGTGGCTCAAGTGGTTGTCATAAATTGAAAGGCCACGTGTTCATTTACAAGTCACAGAAAATGCCTGGGTTGCAGGTTCTGCCCTAGGGGCTCATAGTAGAGGCAACTGATAGAAATTTCTCTCCTCTCTCTAAAATCAATAAGCATGGCCCTGGGTGGTGTGGCTCAGTGGATTGAGTGCTGCCCTGCGAACCAAAAGGTTGCCCATTGGATTCCCAGTCAGGGCACATTCCTAGGTTGTGGACCAGTTTCCCCATTTGGGGGCATGTGAGAGGCAACCACACATTCATACTTGTCTCCTTCTCTTTCTCCCTCCCTTCCCCTCTAAGAAGTCTCACATGCACCCCAACAGGGACCTGGCCTGCAACCCAGGCATGTACCCTAGACTGGGAATTGAACTGGAGATCCCTTCGTTTGCAGGCCAGCACTCAATCCACTGAGCCACACCAGTCAGGGCAAATAAATAAAATCTTTAAATAAAAATAATAAAATCAGTAAGTATGTTTCCTGGTGAAGATAAAGAGAGAAAAAAGCATTCGGGAGAACCTGAGTAGAATTTGGTTAAGGAGAGAATCTTCGTGAGTTCTTTTCCCTATATTGTGCAGTCTCTTGGTTTTTATTATTCTTATTATTTATATTCTAATATTTATTGAGTCCTTACTATGAGTCAGACATAATGTTAAGTGTTTTAGATCTGTTAATCCTCCTGACAGCCATGCCAGGCAGATCTAATTATCTCTAATTCAATATGAAACTCAAAAAGTGAAGTCACTGGCGTAGGATTCCACAGGTACAGAGTAATAGTGATGAAGTTCGAATCCACGTTTGTCCTATTTAAATGACCACCTTGCTAAACTGTAAATAGGACAATGAAAAAGTTAAATATAAGCAACTAAATTCACCAACCCAGGGCCTACCCAAGTTACTGGGACAAGCCCGCCGCTGTCCTCCGGGAAATCCCCGCTGCCTCAGCACGCAACCAGCCCAAGACAGCCCCGCAGTCCCCCCGCCCAGCCCCGACCAGGCTCCACACTCGGCCCTCACTCTGCACTCATCCGGCCCTGGGGGCCAGGTCCGCCCATAGCTCCGCCACAGAGGGTCACGCCTGCGCACTCTGATTGGGCGCCTCCAGAGGTGGGGCGGGCTGGCGGCGCGCGCCAGGTGCGGAGTAACCCTTAGCCGCTGCGCGCCCTTCACCCCTGAGCCAGCGTGGTTGATCGTCTGGCGCCTGCGCGGCCGGGGTCTCGGATTCTGGTCGCTCTGCAGTCTACGTGGGCTAGGTATCTCCAGGGTGGTGCACAGGATCTCTTTTCGGTAGGTGGGCAGCTTCGGGTCCAGGGCCTTGGGGACCCCACTGCTCGCTGAGCGCTTTGCTGTGAGCGTCTTCTGGTGGCACTCCCCACCCCCACGTGGCGCTGAGAGGCCCGAGGAAGTGGGGAGCTCCTTGTTAGTGCGTGGGGTGAGAGGGGTTGGGCGGCCGTGGCCTGGCCACACACAGATGCAGTAGAGGTGGGAACCTCAGTTTTACGCCTGCCGCACCCTCCTAAGCATTCTCTGGTTAAGTATTCAACATTTAAGCGCAGCCCTTCACCTGCTACAGTATTCTCATAAGAGAGCTGCTAATAGAGTGCTATCCTGTAGCCCATTTTACAGATGACGACGGTGAGGCTAGGGGAGAAGAGCCGACTTAGGCGCGACCCTGCAGCTAGCAAAATGGCACAACCCTCAATCGAACCGAGGCGCACTGAAGCCTGTGCGCTCAACTATTGCGTTAGTGGTCGTGCTGCTTCCGGAGTGTGCGACCCGCGTAGGGGAGGACTGCGCCTTGTCTGCACTCTGCCACCCCTGCTCGAGGAGACTGACGTCTCACTGTGGAGTCCTTGGCTCGGGTTCTGGAAGTCAAGTGAACCTTGGTCAGGCGAGCACTGCGCAGACACATGCCACCAATTAGGCAGGGTGCTGCTCTGGAAACAGCAGTTTAGATTGTTATGGAATCAAAGTTTTAATTTCTTATTTGAGGGAGAATGCAGTGGAGTGGGTAATTAGGCTTTTATTTAGTGCAGTGTGATGAAGAAGGGCTTTGGAAATAGAAGTAAAACAGTTCAGATTCTCTTTATTAGGTGACCTTAAACCACTCAGCTCTCTGAGCCTCAGTTTTCTCTTCTGTAGAGATCACAGAATCTCTACAGAAGACATGCAACAGGGTGGTTCCAGTTGTGACCAAGGCCCAGGGTCTGAGATTTGGAGCCATGGGGAGGCAGGTGACTTGGGTCTCTCTCCCAAAGCTTGAGGTGAGGATTATGGCACACTGTTATGCAGTGAGCAGCATCCCTCAGCCCAGTCAAGTTGGTGCATCACACTCAGGATCTTTGTCTTTCTTACTGTAATTCAGGATGCTGCTGGACATAATAGATTTAATTGACTTCCTAGACAAAATAGGTTATATCTATAATTGAGTTAATTGAAACAAGACAAAGAATCTTGTACTTTGAATGAAGAATTAAAACTTCTTTATGGTTAAAAAAAGTTAAATATGGACTTGAGGATATGAATTTAATGAAGGCATGGATTAAGTGCTCCATCTGGGGGATGCCTTGATCTGAGTGGCAGCAGTGTACAGGGGAGAGAACTCCAGGTGGGTGGGCAGTTGGTGGGGGGCACTGCTGGCCTGGGGAGGGAGTGATGGCCACCCATGCACTCTGGTGCCTGCACAGCCAGGGGTTAAGTTCACCTGGGGTTAAGAACTAAGTGTCACTTAGAAGTAGCATCTTGAATAAGGAAAATATTTGCAACCAGGCCAAAGGGCAGCAGATTGATACCCAGAAGTGAAGTGAGCGAGATGCAGAGGAAGGCGAGATGCTGTTCTTTTTCCTGAGCACTGTGGAACTGAATGCCTTCCAGAGCACCTGGTCTGTCTGACCCGCTCACAGGAGGAGGGTTCCACTGGACTTGAGTTATTCAGTGGTTGGTAGTCTTCTCTGTCACTTGCCACCCTCAAATCCCTTTTAACCTTGACTAGTCAATATTTTTTATTGTATATTTTCCATTACCATTTATCCCCTTTATAGCCCCCCCACCCCCACACACACATTAATATTTAAAAGAAGCTTTTCTCTTTGAGATCCTAACACCAGGAGCGCTGTTTTGACTCTGGTACTTTGGTGGGCCTACCACCTGCTGAGGGTGTGTATGTTGGCCCACACACAGGTGCACAGGTTGAATTGGCCATTCTTGAGAGCAGAGGTCAGCGTGGAAAAGCCATGGGCACAGCACCCAAACGATTTACATGCCTCTCCACCTCTGAAGGAAATGCAGGCCTGGCCAGCCACATTCAAGGCTGCCGGCTGGCCGGCCTGCCTGCCTGCCTGCCTGCTCTTGGCAAGGTGGTCCAGCTGTTGCCACATGTGTCCATTGCATTTACATACAAGTGCTTCCACCTTTGTTTTGCAGGAATGGCTGCATTTCTAATCTTGTGAGTGTGGTAAAATAATGGCTGCCTGAAAGCCCCAATTAGGAATTTCCTGGTTAGAGATTATTTTAGGAGCTCTACCAGAGATTAAGGAGGATCAGTGTAACTTGGGGCTATTGGACTATTTCATTTAATGAGTATTAAATAAAGTATAAATTAAATAATGTGCAAATTAAGTACAGTTTGTCTAGCAAATTATACTGTGTGTGTGCTTGTATAGAAACAACTATAACCTTTCTGCTGTGTTTCTCTTTACTCTCACACCACCACCACACTCATGACACTTCTAACAGCAGGTGTGTGGGGGTTTTCCACACATCAGCAGTTCAGTGACACCAGCTGGGTGTCTACAGTTCAATTCAGTCCTGGTAGTAACCTGGGTTAATTTAGTTCCATCGGACCACCCTCCTTCACGTGTCAATCACAAGGAGTATGTCCCCAGGTTCCCTGCAACTTCTGTCCAACTCGGCTATGAATTAGGTTCCCGTGACCCCCCTACTTGGATTCCATCATTTGTTAGAGCAGCTCACAGAACTCAGGAAGACCCTTAACATTTACCAGTTTTTTAAAAGATATGATAAAGGATACAAACAGCCAGAGCAAGGTCTGGGAGAGTCCTGAGCATGGGAGCTTCTGTTCCCGTGGAATTGGGGTGCGTCATTTCCCGGTGTAGATATGTTCACCCACCTGGAAGCTCTGCAAACCCCTACTATTGGGATTTCATGGAGCTTCCTTACATGGGTATGATTACCATCACTCCATTTCTAGCCCCTCTTGCCTCTGGGGACATTTGGGGGCAGGGCTGAGAATCCCAAGCTTCTAATCAGGGCTTGGTCTCTGGTGACCAGCCAGCCCATCCAGGAGCCACCTAGAGTCTGCATTAGAACAAGAGATGCTCTTTCTGCTCTTTTCACTTAAGAAATCACAAGGGTTGTAGGAACAGAGACCAATATGGATTTATTATTTCACAGTACTCTTGGGAAATGGGCTCTTTCGTAATGTCCTCTCCTAGCAGAGGCCCCTGGCTCTGTGTCCCCAGCACCCAGCTCTTGTCCTTCATGGCACTTTGCCCATTTCATCCTTCTGCATATAGTGCATTTGTTTGGTCTGGTACTCATCTTCCCCACTATGGAAGTCCCGTGAAGCCAGGACCTCAGTCTATTAGGTTCACAACTGTATTCTCAGTAGCAATGCAGCGGTGGCACAGAGAAGTCCTCAATAAATAGTTGTCGAATGAATCAATTTTGGGTGAAAACTTACCAAATTAATGGAAAACTACAGAAAAGCTGCCAACTGTTGATAAGGGAGTTTGGTTCCTGTACACATTTAAACTTTCACACTAGGGGAGATGCCACTGATCACAGATTCTTGTTCTTTGTAGAAACATGTTAAGAAATGTATGTTTTCCAGTATTTTAATGGGATATAGTTTTCTGATGAAAAATATCAACATGCAGCTCTGACCTATAATTCTTACAGGGGGGTTATATATAAGCAAGTGCATGCTTTGACTTACAGTTTCTGTAGGAACCCTATGGGTACTTAGAGCCTGTAATTGGGGGTTTTGAGTCTGACCTTCATGGCCAACTTGCCATGCAGCCCTGGGCTAAGATACTGTACTTCTCTGAGCCTCACTTCCTTTTTTTTTTAAAGATTTTATTCATTTGTTTTTAGAGAGGGGTAGGGAGAGAGAAAGAGAGGGAGAGAAACATCAATGTATGGTTGTCTCTCCAGCACCCCTCACTGGAGACCTGGCCCACAATCCAGGCATGTACCCTGACCGGGAGTCAAACTGGCAACCCTTTGGTTCACAGGCTGGTGCTCAATCCACTGAGCCACACCACCCAGGGCTCTGAGCCTCATTTTAATTCTGGAAAAATGGAAAAAAAATACCATGTAAGTCAGTAACTCATTTGCTCAGGCATTTGGCAAATATCAGCTCATGTCTGGCTGCACTGGATTCTGTGGGAGATTTAAAAAAATAAAGTAACAGCCCTGGCTGACATAGCTCAGTGGATTGAGCGCAGGCTGTGAACCAAAGGATCGCAGGTTCGATTCCCAGTCAGGACACATGACTAGGCACACTGATGTTTCTCTCTCTCTCTCTTTCTCCCTCCCTTCCCTCTCTAAAAATAAATAAGTAAAATCTTTTTAAAAAAATAAAATAAAAATAAAGTAACACACAGCCTGTGCCTTCAAGGGGGTGAATTTAGTTTGAGAGATAAGCCATACCCAGGAAGAGGCTAGTTGAGAAAAGGCAGCATTGAACTGTCTGTCGGCTGGGCCAGAGTTCCTAGGGAGCAGACATAGTTCTCATTACTAACAGGATAACAAGCTGACATCCGCAGTTCAGAAAGGAACCGGAAGTCCCACACTGTGGTTTTGCAATAGAATATCTTCATGTTTGCAGGGCAGTTCTGAGGGAAAGGGTAAAAAATAGTGTTGGTCCTTTAGCAACTCAGAGAACTGACAGGTTTCAATGAGCTTTGAGTAAATTTCATGTTGAAAGTTCTTCCATTTTTAGGCAACTTTGAACCAGTGCAATGGCGACTGAGGTCAACGGGGCTCCCAAGGATGCTGACCTGTGGCACTCGCACAATAAAATGCTGGCACAGCCGCTGAAGGACAACGACATAGAGGTGAGGTATATGGGGTCTTCATGGGTGTTCCTAAAAATACTTTATTCAGAATATCCTTGCAATTAGTACAGGAGTGCCAGATTTAGAGGCAGCATCTGACAAAGTGCTAAAGGCCCTTCCAGAGCAAATTTAAGTGGTCTCCAGTTTACAAAGTACAGAGTGCTGTGCTGGCTATGGGGGCTGTGGAGAGGGGTCACTGAGATTGGACCCTTTTGATACAATTCAGAGAGTACATTTAGACACCAAGAAGCAAGTTTTATAATGTATTTTTATAGCAGCTTCATACATGAGGTATCACTCAATTACCATACAAATTATCTATTTAAAATGCACAATTCGGTGGTTTTTAGTGAATTTCAGGACACTTTTGCCCTCCCACAAAGAAACCTCAAACCCGTTAGCAGTTACCTGACCAGGGTCCCAAACTGTAGGCGACCACTTGTCTCCTTTCTATTTTAGAGAAGAGAAGCCAGGAATAAGGTTCAGGGAGGAAAAACATGGCAAAATGTAGAAATAAAGATAACAAGATGGTATACGATTAAAAACTAGGTGAGACACTTATTTTAAGTATATCTGAGTTATCTATTTGGGTCATGGTCAGCTTCTGAGCACAAAACATGGCTCTCTATCAGTGGTTCTTCTCTTCACTAGGCTATGGCTTTGATCAGAGCAAGATGTTGGATTCCAAGATCCAGATGTTTGGCACCTGTTTTTTTCTTTTTTTATATATATTTTATTGATTATGCTATAACAGTTGTCCCATTTCCCCCCCTTCACTCCCCTCCACCCTGCACACCCTCTCCCACCACATTCCCCCCCTTAGTTCATGTCCACATGTCATACTTGTAAGTTCTTTGGCTTCTACATTTCCCATACTATTGTTCTTTTCTCATCAGGTTTACAACATCATTAAGAAGGAAAGCAAACGGCAGAGGGTTGGATTAGAGCTGATCGCCTCAGAGAATTTTGCCAGCAGAGCAGTTTTGGAGGCCCTGGGCTCTTGCCTAAATAACAAGTACTCTGAGGGGTACCCAGGCCAGAGGTACGTGAATGTTGTCAAAGGCCTGCTCTTACTTAGCGAGGTGACATCCCGAATCAGCATAGAATCCAAACCACTTGAGGACTCCTGTCCCCTCCTGCTCTCTGACATAACTTTTTTCTGGCGCCCAGCACGTGATGGCACTGGTGTTCTAGGAGCAGCTGGACTCAGGGTTACTTTAACAGTCCCTCTGGGGCTTTCTAGAATAACAAGCCAGTCCATGGAGGAGTATGGAGCTGCTGAAAGGTCATCCAGTCTCTGGAAGACGGTCAGTAAGTACTTATAGTGATGTTTGGAGGGTAATTGTTGCTGTCTCAGGATCTGTTTCAGGAGTGGCTCAGAAGTGGAAACTGAACCAGTGGTACTGGAAACCCTTTCTGTGCTATGAATGTTGGGTTTCCATATGAAGCGATTGCAGCCCACTCCTTCACCCTGAGAACCATGAGACAGTATATTCTTTTTTTTTTACAGTTGTCATCAGGCAAAAGTGATGATTACAGAATCTGATGCATGTTTTTTGCAAATGTGTACATCTGTGTTCCAAAGGACACAGGGCAGGGAGGGGCCCCTTGTAGCTGAACTGGCATTCTGTCCTGAGGTACCCTGAAGCTCTCCATAGAAGGGCCCAAAACCAGATCAACTCTTTGACTGCTCATCTTTCTCGTACTGTAAATAACTAACTTTTGCATTGTGCCTTGAAGGGTTCACTGGGTATTTTCACAATTAATATCATCTGATGCTCCTAGCAGCGTAGTAGGGAAAGTAGTGCTGTGTTCCCCATGTTAAAGATGGGAAAGCTAAGACTCACTCAAATTCAGTGGCCTGTCAAGTTTGCACACTGGGAGCAGAGCTGGGACTCGAATCCAGGTGTTTTCAAACTTGTGGCATGATCAAAACTATCTGGACTTTGTGCTTGGTTTCTGGTGCTTGAGCTCTTAAAACTCTTAGAATCGTTAGTGATGGGAATGTCTTTGTTTATTCACGGTGAGCATACCTGAGTTTGTGTTACAGAGGTGACTCTGGGGGAGGTCTTAGGGAAAGATCTCAATACAGTATTCATCAGCTTTTCCAGGTATATCCTTTCAGGGTCGTAGTCTCCACCGATTGGTTGGCACCAGGGCAGGGGGTCTAAACCACATGACGAGCTGTATGCCAGGGAAGGAAAGGCCACCCTGGGGACGAGGGTCTGGCAGCAGTTTTGCCCATTGCTAGGCACCCAGTGCCCTGGTGACCTTCTGTATCTGGCTGTAAATTGCTCAGCCAGTTCGTTCAGCTGTCTGTCTCAGTTTCCCCATTCCAGTTGCCAAGGAACTTTCCTAGCTTCTTATTAACCAGCCTCATTGTGAGTAAAATCCTTTCATTCCCCCTTTTTCCCTATTGTGGTAAAATAGGCATAGTAGAAAATTAGCACCTTTTAAATGCCCAGTTCAGTGGCATTAAGTACATTCACAGTATGGTGCCACCATCACCGCCATCCATCTCCAGAACTCTTTTGTTTTGCACAAAGCTCTGTACCCATTAAACAGCAGCTCCCACCAACAAGCACGCAAAAAGTTGCTCGAAGTCACTAGCATTAGGGAAATGCAGATCAAAAACACAATGAGATACCACCTCACAGCCATTAGGATGGCTGCTATCAAAAACAAAACAAGTGTTGGTGAGAACAGAGAGGAATTGGAACCCTTATGCACTGTTGGTAGAAATGTAAAACGTGCAAGCCACTGTGGAAAACAATATGGAGGTCCCTAAAAAATTAAAAATATAATTTACATATAACCCAGCAATTCCACTTCTGGGTATATACTGAACAGAATTGGAAGCAGGACCTCAAATAGATATTTGCACACCCATGTGCACAGCAGCATTATTTACAAGAGCCAATGGATGGGAGCAACCCAGGGGTCCACTAATGGACAAATGGACAAGCAAATGTAGTATATTCATACAATAGGATGTCATTCATCCTTAAAAAAGAAGGACATCCTATCACATGCTACTAGGGTGAATCTTAAGGACATTATGGTAAACGAAATAAGCGGGTCACAAAAAGACAAATACTGCATGAGCCCACTTATATGCAGTACTTAGAGTAGTCAGAATCATAGAGATGGAAAGTAGAGTGGTGGTCACTAGGGTCTGGGGGAGGGAGAAGTGGGGAGTTGTCATTCAGTGGGTGTAGAGTTTCAGTTTTGCAGGATGAAAAAGTTCTATCTGTTGTACAACGTGAATGCACTTTGCAATGTGAGGCACTTAACACTGCTTACTAAACTGTGTGCTTGAAAAGGGTTAAGATGGAGCCCTTGCAGGTATGTCTCAGTGTAGTCCCATAACTGAAAGGTTGTGGGTTTGATTCCCAGTCAGGACACATACCTAAGTTTCAGTTCTCATCCCTGGTCCAGGTGAGTACAATCCATGCCTGGGAGGCAACCTTCTCTCACATCAATGTTTTTTTCTCCCTCCCTTCCTCTTTCTCTAAAAGCAATGAAAAAAGCCCTGGCTGGCGTAGCTCAGTGGATTGAGCTCGGGCTGCAAACCAAAGTGTCGCAGGTTCGATTCTGAGTCAGGGTACATGCCTGGGTTGCAGGCCATGACCCCCAGCAACAGCACATTGATGTTTCTCTCTCTCTTTCTTTCTCCCTCCCTTCCCTCTCTAAAAAAATTAATAATAATAAATAAATAAATAAAAATAAATAAATAAAACCTTTAAAAAATTAGTTGAGTTGGTAAATTTTATGTTATGTTTTTTACTATAATAAAAAATGTATATTGCTCTGGCTGGTGTAGCTCAATGGATTGAGCACGGACTGCGAACCAAAGGATCGCAGGTTCAATTCCCAGTCAGGGCACATGCCTGGGTTGTGGGCCAGGTCCCCAGTGGGGACTACTTGAGAGGCAACTACACATTGATGCTTCTCTCTCTCTCTTTCTCCCTCCCTTCCCATCTCTAAAAATAAATAAAATCTTAAGAAAAAAGTATATGCATTTAATTTAAAAATTTTAAAGTGTTTTGTGACCATAAGGCATAAGTGTTAAACATTTTCTTTTGGGTTGAATTATGATTATTAGGATGTATACAGATAAAATGCATAAATGTATGATAAAATTTGGTAATTATTAAATGAAAAGTAAAATTTTATTAGCAGTGCGAAAAAAAACCCAAAAGCCAACAACTGTCTCCACCTGTCCCCCCATCCAGCCCCTGGTCAACCAGCATTCCATGTTCTGTCTCTGTAAATGTGACTACTCTTGGTACCTTACATAAGGGGGCTCATACAGTCACCACTGGCTTATTCACTTTGCACAATGCAAATGCACGCTTCGCCCATTTACCTCTTTCAGAATTTCCTTACAGATGAGGAGACATTTGTTCAGAGTTACAGTGTTTGGCACTGACAGAAGATGAGTCCTGTGAAGTCTGCACTGAGTCTCTCCCCTTTTGCTCTTCTGTCCCACCCCGGCTTTGCTGACCTCTCTGCCCCATGCCACCGTGGACCTAAGTCCCCTGCTTCTCTTACACAGGTATTACGGTGGCACTGAGTTCATCGATGAGCTGGAGACCCTCTGTCAGAAGCGAGCCCTGCAGGTCTATGGTCTGGACCCCCAGTGCTGGGGAGTCAACGTCCAGCCCTACTCAGGTAATCACCAGGTCTTACTAGGCCTGGGGCCAGTCTCCGGGGCTGATGTGCCTGGAGAGGAGTCCTAGGAGGACTGCCCATAAGCAGAAGTTACAAATAAGTGAAGCCCATCCTGCGCGTGCGCGCGCGCGCGCGTGTGTGTGTGTGTGTGTGTGTGTGGTTTTCTCCATGTCCTTGTCCCCTGTCTCTTCTCAGCCCTCAGAGATAGTGCCCTGTCCCTGACTATCCCCCTTTCCTTCCTCTCAAGGGGGTTTGTACAGAGGGTGCCAGGAAGGTGTGGTTGTTACCAGTCCAAAGTCTGAGTGCCCCACCCTTTGAAAGGCCAAAGCTCAGAGTTTGGAGAAAAGATTTATTGATCCAGAAGGTGCCAAGATGAGATGGGACACCTAATTCTCAGATTAGGTTCTTTTATGTGAAGGGAAGGGAAAATGGGAAGGGCTGTTTTTGTAAAAACTCCAGCCCCAAGCAATTTCCTCTCATGATTATCATGTCTGAAGCTAGCTGTAAGCTTGGGAGCTGTGGAAATAACAGGGATTGGAGCCAGAGGGAGTCAGAGAGGAGCATGTCACTCTGTTACATCATGGTAGACATCTGTTCCAGCCACTTCTGGTTGGTGCCCTAGTGGCCAAGCTTGGGGTCCTGCTGGCTGCCTCATGGGCAGAAGCAATGGTGCCTCTTCTGGTCTGCCCGGCCCAGGGTCCCCTGCCAACTTCGCAGTGTACACCGCCCTGGTGGAACCCCATGGACGCATCATGGGCCTGGACCTGCCTGATGGAGGCCATCTGACCCACGGGTTCATGACAGATAAGAAGAAAATCTCTGCTACGTCCATCTTTTTCGAATCTATGCCCTACAAGGTAAGAGCGCCCCTCTGCATAGCTCTGTAGCCTGTCTGCTCAGAAAGCCTCCAGTTCTCATGTTTGGCTGTCCTGGTAGGAATCCGTTTTGTTCACCTGGCACTACAGGAGTCTCCACCTTTCACTATTTGTCATTTTCCTGCCATGGGGACTCCTTGGACATGCAGGGCAAGCTGGGGACAGTTGGGAGGGACACAAGGGACTGAGCTGAGGCACAGAGCAGGGCTGGAGAGGCAACTGCAGAGGAAGTTCCAGCCACAGCAGGGGTACTGACTGCTCCAGAACTAGGGGGCAGTGACAGCTGGGATGACAGTTCCAGCAGCCAGGTGCACCATGCCTGGACCCCTAGTGACAGCAGCTGTGTCCCTAGCTTCAGCTCTAGAACCAGCAGCCCACCATCAGCGCCTAGTCTGCTCTCCTTAGCCCAGTCAGCCAGGCTGTGTGCACACGTGGGGCTGACATGTGCCTGTGTGGGGCCCTGCTCATCTGTAAACAGTTTGGTCAAAACAATGCATGTAAGATTCATGGGCTCATGAAGGGCCTAGTGACTTACCTATAAAGATAATTAAAGGGATGGGTAGAAAAGAGATAACTTGCAGGCTTGTTCATGGTATACTCCGTGTACAGGATGATTCTTTCTCATGTCCAGAAACTATCTCCTTGTGGTGTGTATTGATGATGGGCTGTTCATGGTTACTGTCACATGTCCCACCATTAGCAAAGTTGTCAGACATGATTTTATCCTTTTAAGAAAATCAAGCCATTGCTCTCTCTCTTGGTATTCGTTGGTCATTGCTGCATGTCCTTGATTGTTTGCTGTTTTTATTCTTAACCTTTGTCTCAGTTCTAGTATTTGCACATAAGCTTTTTGTACACGAATGACAGTTCATTTCTCTTCATGGAAAGCCTTGGCGTTTCTGGTCACAGATATTGCATTGGCCAACGCTCACCTTGAAGATGGATTTTGAAACATGATAGTAGTAACACAGTGCTCTGTCTTTGCACTTAGACCACAAAAGCCGATATTCCTACAGTTTCTTTTACAGTGAAAAAAATGGTGGCAGGGCAATCAGCAACTTGCTTTCCATCCTTAGACAAGCCCTCTGGGGGCCTTACGCTTTTTGGCCTGGTGTCAGCTGTTACTGAAGCATCTTCCTGGCATTAGCAAGCCCGGGGCTGCACCTGTTTCCCTGCAGCCACCCCTGTCTTTGACAGGCACTATGCAGGCTGTAGCCCTGTGAACGCAGTGGGGACGCCCCGCCCACTGGTGGCCTTGGGCTCTGGCCTAAATAACACTCTATTCTGAATAACACTCAGAGAGCCCAGCACAGAGGCTCTCTCTTCCTGGCGCTCTTCTGTTGCTGGTCCTTTCACAAGCACACTGGCTGTCATTACTGTAACATTTTTTTATGTGTTTTTAACTTTCTCTCAATAAGGTTTTATGTAGAGGTCTTGTACATCTTTTGTTAGATATTTTATGGCTTTTGAAACTATGTAATGATATAATTATTAAAATTTCATTTTCTATTTTTTGTTGCTTATATATATGGATATTATTGAGTTTTGGTTTTTGACCCTACATTCAGTGACCTTGCTAAATTCAGTTACTAATTCTAATAGCTTGCCTCCAGAGTCGGATTTTTCCAGGTACACAATAGTGGTGATGTCAGCTTTTTTGTTTTCTCATCCTTATGCCTTTATTCCTTTTTCTGGCCTCATTGTACTTGGACTGAAAGTGCTGTTGGCAGGCACTTTGTCTCATTCCTGAAGGTAACTGTGTCTTTGCTTGTCCACCACTCCTATGTCATTCAGGAGTGGCTTTTTCATTTCTTCTCATCCTAGGAGAGCCCTCCGGGCAGGGGCTCACTTCTCCCCCTGGGACCCCTCAGGGCATCGTGGGTCCGGGAGCGATACTCACTTGTCTGCCCCACTTGTGCAGGCTGAATACTCTCGTATCACACCTCACCCTCAAGTCCTGGCCTGGGACATCTTTCCCGTTTTCATGGCAGAGAGGAGCAAACAGCTTTGGGCATGTGGAAGAAGTCATCTTGTCCTTGATGGCTGGTGCAAGTTTAGGTGGGACGGCAGGCAGGCTGGAGAGGGCAGCCTGAGCTCTGTGTCCATGGCATTCCACAGGTGAACCCAGACACTGGCTACATCAACTATGACCAGCTGGAGGAGAACGCCCGCCTCTTCCACCCGAAGCTGATTATTGCAGGTGACAAACGGGGCAGAAAACAGCTGTCTTAGTCCCAGTCCTGAGCCTCTTACAAAGCCAAGATATGACGGTGTTCCCCACCCCATCCTTGCTCCCTGCTGGTTTCTACTTTGGGTAGCTGAGCTTCTTGGATCTAAGTATATTCTTTTCTTTCAGGACAGATGCCTGTCTTGTCAACATTAGTACTAGGTGGAATAAGATGTGAGGCTGTCCTCAGAGAAGCATCTAGAAATGTTCATTCTTGACTAATCGGGGATGGTAATAATAGTTGGGGGTCATCCTGACTACCATGACATTGAAGAGGCAGAGATCAGAGTGGTTGCCTTTAGCACAAAGATGTTTTTCAAGAATATTCTTCATTTCCTTTTTCAGATTTTAGAGGGAGGAATCTCTAAGCTTTCAAATATATATGTCCAGAGGCCACCTTGCAGCCGACCCTCGGTTGGCCATGGGTATCTCTGACAACAGTATCACCTTTGCCATCTTAGGAACCAGCTGCTACTCCCGAAACCTGGATTACGCTCGATTGCGGAAGATTGCTGATGACAATGGGGCGTATCTCATGGCCGACATGGCACACATCAGTGGGCTGGTGGCGGCTGGCGTGGTGCCCTCCCCCTTTGACCACTGCCATGTGGTGTCCACCACCACCCACAAAACCCTGAGAGGCTGCCGGGCCGGCATGATCTTCTACAGGCGAGGTGTGCCCCTGGGTGTGGGGTGCTGGCAGTGGCTGGGTGTTCACATTTAATTTAGGAAGCTGTGGGAAGTGCTCATCTGGGGTCCCTTGAAGACATTAGGACCCGAGAGAGCTCCTTAGGAGGGGACAAAGATAGGCTTTATAGAAGGGACCTAGAAAGAAACCCTGAGCACAGCTCTCTGGGTGCTGGGAGAGGAGGAAGGCTGTTGTGCTGGGTGCCAGCATTCTTTGGCTCAGCGAATCCTCCTTGTGAGGAGGCTGTCGGGATGAAAGGAAGGACATGCATGGCTGGGCAGGCTACCAGAAGGCCTCGCAGTACAGCGTTATTTTGGTGAACTTGCTGTAGTCCACCATGTTTCTCTTAAAGACTCACACTAATCAAACCCTAAGGCATTGATGTATAAGTCATAGTGCCAGTTTTATTATCTTAGTAAGGAATTTCTCTCTCCAGTAATGGAATGCTTATAGACCACAGGTATGTAGGTGTTCCCACTATTTTGGGATTCCCATACCTGAGAAAGCCAGAGTGGTGATCAGGCCTCATTCAGCCCAGGGTGGGCCCTGGTGCATGAGCCTGGCATCAGCAGAGAAAGCAGCCCTCTGGAGACTGGATTTCTCTCTACCCCCGAATCAGGGGCTCCAAGCCCCTAGACACACCCATGTACCCACTGGAAGCCCCTAAACTCCTCTGAGGGCCTTCAGGTGGGTTGCAGGTTCTGCGACCCGTAGCCCTTCCCACCAGCCTGGGAGATGCCGTTTTTCTCCCTGGGTGCCCTGGCTCATTGGACCCAGCCAGCCAGTGCAGATGTTGGCTGTGCCCACATTCACTGTGGTCTTGGGCTGGTTGTGCACCCACTTTGTGCCTCGTTTCCTCACTCTAGAGTAGAGATCATAACAGTACCAGTTTCTTTAGACCACTCTTGTGAGGATTCAACGAATTAATTTAGGTGAAGTGCTTAGAGTAGTTCTGGCTCACAAGAAGCTCTATAGTGACATTAGTAGTTGCTATTGCTGATTATTAACTTTTACTCCAAAAGGAACCTTCCTTATCCCCTTATCTAGCCACATGGGTCTTGTTTCCCTCAAAGCAGTCATCTTAGAAGGCTGCTCTTTGACACTCCTTTGAGGAAGTATGCACAAGGAGTGTTCTTCGTTTCAATCTCTTTGGAGAGAAATTTTCACTTTTTCATTTCACCTGTGAAAGGGTGGTCTGCCCATGCTTGGAAATGCGCCCCCTCTCTGCCCGATGGCATTTCACACCAGGGCTCACCTCCAGCAGTAGAGGCCAGGCTTGTGCTGAGTGCCCCCCTAGCCAGCCTGGGTTTGAGTCCAGGCAGGGAGAAAACAGAGGTGACAGCCTATCTGTTCTGATGTTTTTCTTCACCTAGGAGTGTGCAGCGTGGATCCCAAAACTGGCAAAGAGATCCTGTACAACCTGGAGTCGCTCATCAATTCTGCTGTGTTCCCAGGACTGCAGGGAGGCCCCCACAACCACGCCATTGCTGGTAAAACATCACCAAACCCATCTTGAACCCTCGGACGGTGTACCTCCCCCTGGCGGGCCCTTTGCAGTCAGTCTGAGGGTTCTCCTGCTTTTGTTCATCTTGTGGCCTCTCACTCCAGTCTCACCTGCCCACCAAAGTTGGTGCCAGGACTTCCACGCTGGGGATAAACTAGAGGAATATCTCTGTCTAGGAGATCTAACACGGGAGACAAGGGGAACTCATGACTGTGTAAGGTAGGGACATGGGTAGCCACTCCTAGGCAAAACTGAGGGGCAGGCACATTTTGTGGGTAGCCCTCTTTAGGAAATAACAGGGAAGGAATTTGACAACTGGAAGAAGGCATAGCAGGGGAGTGCGATGATCAAGGACAAAATGCCTCTCCCCTGACATCCTGTCCTCCAGGGGGGAAGAGGCACCTGTGTCTGACCCTAGCATCCTGGATTGCAGGGCTGCACCTGCAGCCCCTGGATCTGTCTGACTCCACAACCTCCCAGCACACGGTCATTGACTGATTCCTCCTCTCTACAAGTGGCTTAGGAAATCTGTGATGATCTCAAGAGTTATTCCACTGTCTTCTTCGGAACAAAGCAATTGCTAGAAGAGCCCAGGACAAAGGTGTAATTTCTCCATCAAGAGAGGCACTAGTGTTTCCAAAAAGGGGAGAGGAGGACACAATGAATGAGGAACTTAGGCACCAGAGCATGGGGCAGGGCATCCACCAGGGTGTTTTCTATTATATTCCCCTTTTGTACCTTCAAGCTCAGCACCTGCAGTTCCTTCAACCCTCAGATGGTGGCATTACCTAGCCTCTGGCTGCTCTGGGCCTTTTCCAGTCATTTCCACATACACTGATTGGAGGCCTCTGTGGCGGGTCTTGGGCACATGAATTTTGCATTCGCCTCCATTTTCTGTGCCTCATAGGCAACCCTCAGGACTGAACACTGGGCACCAGAGCAGTCTGGATGTGCAGGGCAGAGCAGGCCTCACCTCTCACCTGGACTCTGATCTGAAAGATCTGCATAACTTGGCATCGAAGCATCAGCTTTCAGGGCAACTAAGCAATCGTTTTCACATATCAAGCTTTAAAATGACTCAAATCTATCTTGCCTAAGAACAACTTTGCTGTGATCATTTTATTAGCACAAAACTTCTGTGCCTGGAAGAAAGGCTACCTCAAAAGCACCTCCTCCAATAGAAGAGGTCTGGAGGTTTAGCCAGGTAACTGTGGGGTTAGAAATATGTCAATGCCCTGGCTGATGTGGCTCAGTGGATTGAGCGCTGGCCTGCAAACAGAAAGGTCGCTGGTTCGATTCCCAGTCAAGGCACATGTCTGGGTTGCGGGCCAGGGCTCCATTTGGGGATGTGCGAGAGGCAAAGGATCGATGTTTCTTTCACACATTGATGTTTTTCTCCCTCCCTTCCCCTCTTCCTAAGAAGCAAATAAAATATTTTAAATAAATATATATATAACAAGGATATATATATATGTCATTGTTGTTGGGGGGACAGGTGAATGTAATCTGTGCCTTTCCGTGACACTGAAAAGCAAGGAAGTCTGGGTGGAAACATGTATTTTGTCTGTCTTTTGATCCCGCCCTTCCTACTTAACCCATTGTCTCTTCCTGCCAGGGGTCGCCGTGGCTCTGAAGCAAGCCCTGACTCCAGAATTCAGACTTTATCAGTGCCAGGTGGTGGCCAACTGCAGGGTTCTGGCTGAGACTTTGATGGAGCTGGGCTACAAAGTAGTAACAGGTACCAACAGAAACTTGGGGGGCACCCACAGACCCCAGGCTGTGACCCTACTCCTTGTAGTTGCACACAGCCTCACACCGTGGCTCACCCAGTCAGTGTGTGTCTGCAGGCTGGTGGCTGTGGCACTGTGGCTGCAGGTGCGATACGAGTTGGGACCACGTCCAGAGGAGCAGGTGCTGAGTGAGATGGCCTTTCCCGGTGAAGGCCTTGCTCAGAGGTGCCGTCCACCTTGGTCACTGTGGGCTCACACAGTTAGGATAGCACAGTTTTTCTGGCAGACAGTGTACTTTGTTATCTTTGCTCACATGGCTGCCATGTGTGCTAGCAGTAGGTGGTTCAGGAAGGTGGGTCCTGGTGCCCTGTAGAGCAGGTGCCTACTCTGCCTGCTGCCCTCTGTGAGGGTTACACCAAGCCTTGCGAATGGCAGAGCTGGGGCAAACACCATCTTCTCAGCAGTCCTGGGTATCTCCTCTTTTCTATTTTGTTTCACTTCCTTTCTGTGCTTTCTCCTTCATCCTCCATGTCTTCCAGTAACAAAGCCCCAGGAATCTCAGTCATCACAAGGATTTAGGCCACATTCCCTTTGGCTATAGACAGCTCTGGCAACTCTGCTGCTTGGAGCCTCCCAGGGAGTCTCTCCCTTCCTGAGCTCCCGGGCCTGTGATCCCGCCTTGTTTACTCTTCTTGTCTGAAGACTTGATGCTGGCAGCTGAAGCAGATTGTGGTGAATATGACTGCTGCCAGCATTTCTGCATACCGGCCTCGTGCCCAGCACTGGCCAAGCACTATGTAGGGCACCTTACTTACCCCTCACGACAGCCTTGTATATTGTTGGTCATATTTTACAAATGGGCATCTGAGCTTCCACAGTGTCAAGCTGCCTGACTAATGCCACATGATTAGTAGTGGGAGGCTGTGGGGACTGTGACTTAAGCTCTGAGCTGTGGGTCCAGAGCTAAGCATTAACTCAGCTCTCATACATCTTGGAAGTTATTGTTGTTGCCTGTCAATGACTTGGTATTAATGAGAGTTCAAAGTGGAGAGATCCAGGTATTTGAAAGACTTCTGGGTGACCTTGGGCCAATTCCAGAATGTTGTTACTGTAAATGGAACAACTGTTGGCTACTCTGGTGCTGCCTCAGAGGGAGGCTTGAAGATTGATTTCAGAGATGTGTGGGAGCTTCCCAAGTGATTTGTCAAAGGAAACAG
Organism: Phyllostomus hastatus; assembly: GCF_019186645.2. Lineage (NCBI taxonomy): Eukaryota > Metazoa > Chordata > Mammalia > Chiroptera > Phyllostomidae > Phyllostomus > Phyllostomus hastatus. Next base: position 13,420,897 of record NW_025334035.1, read on the forward strand.
AAGCCATGGATGTCACTGAGCAAGCTGTCTCTCCCCAGACAAGCTTTCAGGCCCTTTGCTGGAGCAGTGATGATGCAGTGTGCTGGGTCATTGCAGTGGGCTGTGTGGTCATTCTCCCCTCAACCTCACAGCCGACCTCTGCATCAGCAGGCACCCTTTTTACACTGTGCTGTCCTCTGTCAAACTCTCAGGTCCTGCAGCATCTTTTCTTTACAGGTGTTTTAAAGCCTTCCAGGACACGTAGTGCGGCATTCACCTTTCTGACCCTATCTGCTTTAGCTCTTTCCTCCCCACCCCTCATTTCTGAAGAAGAGGTACATTCCTTCACTTGGCATGGAATTGACCATCTGCATTCCTACATGTCCAACTTGGTTTCCAGGTGGTTCTGACAACCATTTGATCCTCGTGGATCTCCGTTCCAAAGGCACGGACGGTGGCAGGGCTGAGAAGGTGCTAGAAGCCTGTTCTATTGCCTGCAACAAGAACACCTGCCCAGGTAAGAATACCCCTTGGTTTTCTCTTCCACACCTCTCCTGTCTGCATTTAAAGGCAGAGGTACAGCTGATGATAACTGGCTTTGCGGACAAGCATCAGCTGACTAGGGGATAAGTACACCTTGCCAAACAGGAGCTAAGTTGTGGCTCTCTCCTGGACCACTCTTTCTAACAGGCTGTAACCTTGCCAGGGACAGGGGATTGAGGGGGAAGGCTCTGGATGAGGGAGGCAGGGGCCCTGGAACACAGGCTGGATTTCTCCACAGGTTTTTCCTCAGGTACGGCTGTTGCAATCCAAACCCAGACAGATGCTAGACTCACTTGTAGGAGCAAAGGCCACATCACAGTCAAAATGTGCTCACTGCGTGTGCCTTGGCTTCCACCTCTAGTGTGGAAATCACCTGTGCTCTTCAATCCAACCGCCATCTGCAGGCCTGTTCTTTTTGTACAAGTGCCCCTTTGTAGTGCACAGTGGTCAGTGGTGAGTTTGGGTGCGACCCAAATATTACACAGAGCCTATTTATGTTGAAGGTGACAAAAGCGCACTGCGGCCCAGTGGGCTGCGACTGGGGACCCCAGCACTGACATCCCGCGGACTTCTGGAAAAAGAGTTCCAAAAAGTAGCCCTCTTCATTCACAAAGGTAAGGATGTGGGTTTGGAAGTCTGCCACATCATATTGTGTGTATGAAGTCTTTGGACAGTTGAGACCCAGCCACTGAAGGAAATTTCTGTGCCAAGGATGAGTGCTGGGGACAGGAGACAACAGACATCGCTAGCAAACCATCTGGTCTGAGGCATTTATGAACTTGTCCTGACCAAGGAAGGGCTTGCACAAGAATAATTTCTGGTATCAATGTTAGTACCTACAGCTGTCATGCCCCCAGGTGGGGTATTTGGGTTTTGGGTGTGTCTCATAGCCCCAGAGGACTCATTTGTCTCTGCCACACAGGGATAGAACTGACTCTGCAGATTCAGAACGACGTTGGTGTCAAGGCCACCCTGAAGGAGTTCAAGGAGAAACTGGTAGGGGATGAGAAGCACCTTAGCAGCATCAGAGCTCTCAGGGAGGAGGTGGAGAGCTTTGCAGCTCTTTTCCCTCTGCCTGGCCTGCTTGATGCCTAGAGGAGCCACCAGGACTGCCCGAGGCACTTACCCAAGGACACAGTGCCCTTCCCAGGAGAGAAGCACCGCCCTACACAGGATCTGGTCAACTTCTCTACGCTGAGGGTTTCTTTGGGACTTTTCTCATGTTATCTTTACAAATCAAAATCTGTTTAAGCCTCATTGTTAGTTAAGTCTGGGACAAATTATTAAGTTTAAATCTGAATCTCACTACTATATGTATCATTATTCTGGAAAAATGAAATATTATTTAGCCTTAATTCATTTAAACAGTGGGGTAGGGCAGAGCTATTGGGAAGATTTCAGTAATTTTACTCACCCTTCTCATAGAGATATTGGGTTTCCTCCAACTCAATGAAGCAAATAAGAAACATAAGTTCATAGCTTATAAAAGCTACCCATATTTTGTTACCTGGTGGGATGCCAGAGAACTGAATTATGACCTTACAACTGAAGAGGGAAATTCTCCTTAAGCTTCTGCTATGTGCTTTCAATCAGAATTCTAAGTTAGACAAGTCTATATAAGGTGCCACCCACTATGTGGATTTCTCTATTAGCAACTCAGTATGCTGCAGAAATGGTCTTCACCATCCCCCCTGGGCAGGCTGGAGGGCCTGGGGCACCTGATCCTCTCTCGCTCTCAGAGTCAGCCACAGGCTCCCCTGCCTTGTTGAGAGAACTCCCTTCTGTAATCAGGAAGCCAAATGTCACCTTCCCAAAGAAATTTTATTTTTCATAAAGCTGAAGTGCAAAACATAAATGACCATTTTTAATAAGCACAGATTTTTAACCACAGAATGTCTACAAGAATTATAGCTTTAAAAAATACAACCAATTTTTATATTTCAAAAATAACTCAAATAAATTAATTTCTTAAAAAGTACACTTCTCATACTATTTGTTTGGCATTTACTCTGGTGCAGCCATACCTACGAGCTGCTGTCACACACGCCTGTTATACTCTCACCCTCGTCACTGTGACAACCGCAGCTCATGTGGTGAGCTCAGGTTCATATTCACAAATATGGACAAACATGCAGTAATAAAATACTTTTCAAAAAAATAACAAGATTTCCTTACAGACTATGCTTTTCATTGCAACCTTAAAGGTGGCATTTCTCTCAGCTCGACTTGTGTAGCCAGCCAGCATTGGGCAGTCAGTGGGTGGAGCCCTGTGGTCTGCCTGGAAGGCACCTGTGGCCTAGGGTCCACTATATTGGCACTTACCCCAACCCAGGGGGGACAGCTGCTAGTCTCTCTGGGTGTGGGTGACGACACACCAGTGCCCACATCTATGCCTCAATTTGGGAGCTGTTATGCTGTTAAAAAAAATCCTTTCAAGGGTTTGACTCCTCCCCAGATCAAGACGAAAGGGCATTCTAAGACCCCGTGTAGCCTCCATGTTGGAGCTGAACACTCATTCCCAGGGAGCCAGGGCCCCATGCCAGCAGCCTAGTTCACTGCAAAGTGCTCATTCCATCCTTCCTACTTCCTCCTTTCCATGTGCATAACTAAACCTCAGTAGATAAGGCCACATTAGGTCAGTGCCCAACAGAGAAAGGGCTCCAGAAAACTTGGTGTGCTCCAACCTTACCAGCCGAGACTGTTTCTGCTTCTAGCCAGTAACAACTTGATGCTTTTTCCTTTTTGCAGTCCGTTACCACCATTATCACTTATAAAAGATTCCAGTTTTTTCACTATCACAGTATTAGAGAAAAGCCAGGCAGCTGGGTGGTTTGATTGAAAGCATGAACTAAAATCACTTTCTTAGGTGCTCTCCAGGGAAATGGGAGGTAACATCTGATTGCTGGCCTGGCAGGGGGAGGGGCATCAGTGCCTATAAAGGCCATCCACACCTACCATGGGCCCCCCACCAGTTAAGTGCTACCACGTCAACAGCAAAAGGCCCAGGGAGGCAGGGCATGTTATCTGGCAGAAGTAAGTGGTCAGTGAACATGCAAGATCCTCCACTGCTCTTGGCCAACAGATGCATCACTGAAACAAACAGGCCTGGCATTTAGGGTAGAATCTATGGGCCTTCCTCAGATTTGAAATGTTATTTGTTTGGGGTTGGAATCTATTACACTTTGTACTAATTTGAAATAAAAGTTAAAAGCTGGTTGGAAATGACAGGTGAGCTATCATGGCCCATTTCCAGATTCTGGTACAACATGTGTTAACTTCAGCTATCACAGTCAATTATGGAAAAGCTACAATTTCTAAAGTCTGAAGACTCCACTAAAGGAGCAAGGTTGCTGGAGAGACAGGTGTGAGGCAGCCGCTCAGGCTGGGCATCTCAGCACCACAGATATTGTGAGAGCCTTCAGCTGCTCTCTGAAGTGGAGCCCTGGAATCAGTACTGCAGAACTGCCAGCCTAGTTGGCTTCCGTCAACATTGATTGCTTCAAAAAAGGAAGGTAGGCCAGTAATTGGAAGTAAAGAAACCTCAAAGTTTTGGTGCCTGGGCTGTCATAGGACTGAAGAAATAATAAGGGGCACTGATATCCTTTACTTTCTGGGAAGTGTTTTTTAATGTTTTATTAACACTTACTAATCTATTACTAGAGGAAAACCTCAAATGAAAATTCTTGAAGAGTAGCCCCATTACATAGGGCTCCCCATCATCAAAATTTACAGATGCATCTGAGACTTCTAGTAGGTCCTAGTTCTCCATAGTGGGGGGAGGAGGGGTTAAGAAGGGTCAGCTTCACAGGCTCAGCTGCCTCAGCCAAAACTGGCTCAGTCCAGGTGCCACTTTGAGAAGAAACATACTTGGCATCAGGCAATCCTTTGAAACTGCCACACTGAAAAAGTTAGATTTTAATCAAAATTTAATCCTGGAATTCACTCAGTAGTCAGTGAAGCCAAACTGCCTTCTTCATGAAGAAACAACTCTGAAGGAAAATGGCTGCAGGTGTGCTTTGTGTGAAACGTGAGAATCAAGTATCTGTATGTTCAAAAAAAGAAAAATAACTCCAGCGAGATGCTCTCAGTTTGCTCTGTCTGTGGCTGGCCCTGCAGACAATCTGTTCTCTTTACACCAGACTGGTCTTGCCTTAAGAGTCCTCAGGCCCCTGGAGTGCAGCTTCTGAGCAAACACTGTCCAAAGCAGACTCTGTGGCAGTGTGTGGCCTTCACTTCTAGAAGGCCGGGTCTGGATGACCTGCCAGTATGTTTCCCCAGTGAAAAGTGTTAACTGCAGAGTCCACATCAGTGTGAAACACAGGAACAGCAAGGGTGGTGCCAATGACCACTTTTCATCTTGTCATTGGGGCTCCACAGAACTTTCTTCCCTTGGACATAAAATGTCACAAATCATGTCCCTGGAGGCCTAAGTAGGCAGCAATTAGCCACACAGTTAGAAAATAAAGTAGCATCTTGAACATGAGGGAGGGGCTCATGGAGAGAAACAGGCTTCCCACACAGCCTTCTCCACAGGTCACTGCACTTCACATCTCAAAGCTGCCAAGACATTCTAGGAGAGCTGTCTGTGTGAGGATGTGCAATGGACAGAGGTACAAGGGAAACCAATGAGATGTAAGCAGCACCATTTGCCATAGAAGATTTTCAGTCATAGCCTCAGAGGCAAAAAACACATGTCCACAAAGAAAGCCACACAAGGCCTACCTCCTTCCTGGAGGAAATCCCTGCCATGACAGGACTGGGACCCTAACCAGCACTTGATGGGTGGGAGCCAACAGGTCCTATCATTCTGCAGAGAACGGACCAAAGGAGTGACATGAGGTAAACCCTCCTTAGTCACCAGGGGTCTGTGACTTTAATGGTGTTCTACAAAGCTGACAGGTAGACTAGGTCTCAACAGCGGGGCCCCAGCCACACAGAGCACGACCCCAGTAGATATGCACGTGTGCTCAGGAGCACCGCCTGTCGCTGGCTCAAGTCTGTTTTATCACAACTTTCTGGGGACAAATTAAAAAGCAGTAATATCAAGAGTTCTCCCTACTTAGGGGAAAAACTGCTTTAAAAAAGGCATAAAATTTTCTGGGTCGCAATAAACCCTCCAATCCACATATCAGTGGTCATTGTGTAAGAAGCTCAGGGAGGTCATGGTGGAGAGACGTGGGAGCATCTGAGAAGGTGCGGAGAGTCTCATGATGATGGAAGTGAGCTGCAGTGAGGTGAGCATATTTGGGGGGACTCTGTGGAGACAGGTGAGCTGCCGTGAGGTGCCTGTACTCCAGGCCTGTGCGACCTCCCCAAGCAGATCCATGAAGACAGCCACACAAGAAAGCTTTCCTCATTCCTGGAGGAAATCCCTGCCATGAGTTATTACCACCCGGACTGCCCACCCATGCCAACCAGCTGAACACAAGTCTGCTGTCACTGTGCCCGTGAGACCCGCAAGAGGTAGTGAAGTGGTTGCAAAGATTTGCTTTGGGTGAGTGGACAACACTAACTCACTCTGGCCAAAAGAAGTGGACCTGCTGGCTCTTCATCGCTTGCACAGTGGTGCAACTGGCACCTTGGCCCTGCCTGTCTCCTGGGCTCTCTGCATCCAAAAGCAGTGCTCACTGACAACTAGTAACTATGATGATCTCTCCTGCTGAGCTGCAGGAACAGTTTCCAAGGTGAGGGAGTGAGGGTCGGGACAGGGTGCTGCTCACCCCTGCTGCAGCACTGGGGCCTGGAGGGTGTGTACTTCCCACTGCACAGCTGGGGCAGAGCTCTCTCCCTTCTCCTCATTCATCCTGGGCCTCTCCTGGCCTGATGGGCTCCAGGACACCAGTCAGCTGCAGTCTGAATGAGGCAATGGATGTTCCGTTATCCTCTTTTCCACCAAATCATTCCAGTGAAACAGGCTGCTTCACTTGATTTTGCTAGTCAAGTGTTAAGCAGAGATGAACGTGGCTACCATTTTCCTCCCACCAGGGCTTCATCTTCCTTCCTTTCATCCCACCCCACTGAGGCTTTCCTCTGCCCTGCCTACCAGTCCTCAGTCCCAGGATCACTCCTTAACAAGGAGATAAGAGCTGTTACTATCTTTCCAGATACCTTCAGAGAAAGCCAAGCTCTCCCTCTTCCCAAGTCCAACTGGCAGGTTCCCTGGAGCCATCTGGGAACCACAGCTGCCACCTTGGTTTCCTTCCCACCTATGACACCATAAATCTAAAATGCTCAGAGGCCTGCTTGGTCATGCCAAGCTTTCCCTTCCCTGTGCCCTGAGTCACAGGTCTTGGTCACAGTGGCTGGGACTGACCTCAGATTTTGTACAAAAAACTGGGGACATAGTCAAACCTAAGCACGGGATGGCTGATGCCAGGAGACTCCTGCATATAGTACAGTTTCAGCAGCTCAGCCAGGTACTTGACCACCTTGACATCTTCATTCACTAGACCCAGATTCAGCTTCAAAAAGCTTGCCTGCCGGCTGGCAACCAACTCCTCTATCTCCTTGTTGTGGGCAGGCAGGTGCAGGTGATGGCAGAAGGTGTAGAGGAAGGCCTTGGAGCAGAGCTGGGTGAGCATGCTCTGGACATGCAGGTAGTAGGTGCTGCCCCTCTTGATTTGAGTGCGGTGGTCTGCCAGCCGGGGCACAAGGGTGCCTCTGTAAAGGGGGCAGCGCAGGGTTTTGTTGTCCAGGTCCAGAATGCTCGTGTAGCGGCTATAGCGGCTCAGAACGTGGAGGGTGCTGGCACTGGCCGGGGATGCCACTCTGAAACACACAGGCCAAGGTCAGGAGGAAGGACAAGGGCCAGGAAGATGAAGGCAAATGCTTGGGTGTGGGGCTTCCTGTCTCTAGGCCAGCTCCCACCCAGCCAACACTCTGGCTCTTTCTGGAAGGTAAATGTGATCATCATGATCTTCAAAGGGTTCCTTTCCACCCTCATGACCAAGTTCAAGTGCCTTGGCATGGCCCACAAGGCCCTATACAACCTGCTTCCTGCTGACCTCTGAGACTTCATCTGTTACTTCCCCAATGACTCTCCCTTATAACCATGCCAAGCTTTCAGTGGGGCCTCAAAATCATGGGCCTATTTGCTCTGCCTTCCCTCCCTTTTACACATGACTTATGCCCACTTAAACTTTCTCCAGCCTTCCCTTATCACCTCTTCTGCTTTCCTGCTATGACTTGGTCAAGCTCCTTAACCTTTCTGAGACTTCTCTGTAAGACAGAGATAATAGTTCCTACCTAATGGGGTCACTGTGGAGACACAACGAATTGTGCATAGGAGAAATGTGTGGCCCTCAGCATCCCCAGGGTGGTGACAGCTGTCTGTCTTCTTGTCTCACCTACTGGACAAGAGTTTCTGCAGAGTCAGTACTGTCCCTGATTTGCCCTCCTGTCCTCACTGTCCTGCACACCAGGCAGGCAGGGTCTGCCCTGTGAGGAAAGGTCAGAGGGGTCAATCTTAGATAGCAGCTCCTTGAATCTCTTCCCTACATCAGTATTCCCAGAGAAACTGGGATTACCCTGCAGAATATAGCAAAGACAGGCTAACCAGAAACTTCAGACTGACATACTCTATTTGGGGCTTGTGTTAGACCTGAAATGGTATGTGCAACGGACTGACAGTCACTTGGAACCAGAGTAATCTCATATTTTTTCCTTCCTGAATGTTGTTATCTTGCACAATTAACACATCTACTGGACATCTCCTACATTCCCGGTAGTGACCCAAGGGCTTAGCAAGCAGTAAATGAGCCTGGTTTGGTTGGGAAGAAAAGCTGGGTACACTGAGTGAATGGAGATGTGGTCTGCCTCTTCACAGGAGAGGGTTAGGGCGGGAAGGTCCTGGAGGAGTGGCCTTAGAACTGGGGAAGGCAACTGGACCACAGTGTGAGCAAGGTCAAAGAGATGGCAAAGCAGACAGCCAAATGAGCCATGCATTCTGAGAACCATAAAGAGAGCAATGGGCTGTGGCCCGCATCCCACAGGCGATGGGCAATCAGGCTTTTAGGCAGCTCACTGGCTTCTCAGGAAGGCAGGCCTTTTCCCACATATCCCCAGTGTACTCAGTCCACTCCTGATATAGCGGCCCAAGGGGGCCAGACCATGAGCCAAACTCCTCCTCAGGCTTGGCACATCCAGCCCACCAAGGCTCTGCCACAGCTACACAGCCATGCCTCACCTCATCTTCCTGCTTCTCCATCCCAGCCACCTGTCCTGATGGAACATCCTGGCCTCAGGCCCAGCCTCTGCTGGGAAAGCTTCAACACCCCACCCACTCCCACCTATGGTAGTACCATTTCTTTGAGAAGATGCTGCTCCTTCTAACATTTCTATTTCCCTCAAAGCTCCTCATCAGGAGGCCAGACCACAAGGGAAGAAGCGAGTCCCAGGCCTGTCCCTAAGTTATACAACACAGGTGTCTGAGAGCCTCACACTTCAATTCTCACACCTGTTTAGATTCATCACAGTCTGTCCCAAAGCCAGGGAGGCAAACTCTGTATAGAGGAGGACACTGAGGCCCAAAGAGTGGCCATCGCTTGTCCAAGGTCACCCAGATTGAAAGTGGCTGAACCAGGACTCAACCCAGGGCCTCTGACCCACCCTAGCACTGTTTCTCACCAGAACTGTGCTGTTTTTCAAACAGCGCAGGGCTTGTTATTGCTGTTTAGTAAGCAATAATCCCTGGTTTGGGCTTAAAATAATGGGAGACTGATCTATCTCTTGTACTCATTCTGTGCACAGTGAGGCCCTACTTCAATAGGAAAAAAAAAAAAAAATCAAACCACCAGTGAGACTGGCAGTTCTAGGGTGGGAGTACTTAAAGAGTTCATTGTCTGAGCTGGTTTTAGCTGGAGACAAAGCACCTGGGTGGGAAGAGAATCTCCTAAACCACAAAATTCTGATTCCAGATTAACTCGGCACACGGGACCAATCCACTTACTAAGCACCCTATAGATAGGAAGCTCATGACCACACAAAGACAACTCTTATAACCATACTCTCCATGCTGATCCTCAGATGGGCCTCAGTCTGCCTGTCTCGATTCTGGGTCTGCCTATGGGGTGACTCATCATCCATCCACAACTCCAGCACTTTTGAGGGCTGCCAGGCACAGCACAAGGGCTGCACACACAGCCTAACTGTGCCTGCCTCCAGCTCCACATGGGGACTACTGTAAGTCCCAGTCACAGACAGGGTTCAACAAGTTTTGCTGAGTAAATGAAGAGATAACTGATCCAAATTCACATAGCTAGTAGGGTTAACACGAGGACCTGAACTCAGCACACCCTCTGCCTCCCTCTAACAGCCATGGACCACAACTCCATGGATTTTCATCTCATGGTACTTTCACATCCTGTCTACTGTTCACAGAATTTTTTCAAGTGATTCATAGCAAATCCAGTCCTCACTCCACTTCTAGACCCTAACTGACCCTTTAGTGACAGGTCCCCTAGGGAACAAGGCCTCCAACCTCGTCTACTATTCCAAAATGCCCTGCAGGCAGATGCTCCCAATTCCCAGCACATGGGCACACTCAGGAGGTCCAAGCAGGAAAGCTTCACAGAAGAAGTAATCGCTTCTCCACTTGGGATTCTTGGAAAGATCTCAACTGTCCCTCTGACAGGACTCTCACTTTTGCAGAGGGCTGCTTCAAGGCTCTGAAGTCTGGTGGTGCAGGCCACACTCAGCTCTTGCTGCCCTGGCCTGCCTTCCTCAGTCTGTCTGGGCCCTGGTAGGATGTAGAGCAGGGCTCATACTGCTCAGGCACAGACCAGATGTGATGGGGCTTCTAACCTCTGCAGTCACAAGGCAGGCCTTATCAGCAACCTCTGCAGATGGAAACAGCCTCGGGGAGGGCAGCTGACAGCGGTGACAGAGCTGGGGCTGAAGAGAGGGTTGACTGAGAAGGCTGTGCTCACTCTGTGCTGGGATGTACCACAGCTGCTGGTTCACCTTATAATTCTGGCAGTGGGCCAGCAACAGCTGGCATATAGCCCTCAGTAAGTACTTGGCAAATGATCATTAAGTAACCCAACCCTCTTATTTTCTCTGAAGGAAACAAAGCCTCGAGTGAAGGAGTGACTTGTCCAGGTGCCCACTTTGGATGAACAGTGGTAGGGAAGGGGCGTCACAGGACTCAGACCACCTCATACCTCCTTCTCCATTCCAGGGTGCCAAATATACCGCCAGCTACCCCCTCCTGCACCCACAGAGACATCATTAATTGAGACAGCAAGATTTCCAATGTAGCCCAACCTAGGCCTCAGAATATTTCTTAACAGAGCACTTCAGTCAGGTATCCAGCAGAGTGGAGCTGATGTAAGAAATGAACCTCTGTGGCCATTCTGGCACATTCTAAGGACGGAATTTAATGGAAAGCTTCCGGAAAGGGCAAGACTGTGTGAGCCTGGTGCTCAATAAGCCAGCTGATATCAATAGATTGATGTATGTTTTAGATTTTCCACTTTTGAAGTAAAAAAGTCAAAGTTCAAGGATTGGGATGAGGGGATCGAGTTGGAGAATAGAAGATGTGTGTGTGTGTGTGTGTGTGTGTGTGTGTGCGCACGCATGATGCCCACCCATCATCCTACCGAGAACAAGCAAAACACAATCCCTGAAAAGCCCTTCCCTTCCTGTGAGAGAATGGTTAATCCCAAGAGCACAGAGGTGCCATCAGCTGAGGGTTGGGACTATGGGAGGAAAGACAAAAGCTGCAATGGCAATCAGTGCAGTCAGCTAACCTACTAAGCCTCAGATTCTGCATCTTTAAGCAAAGACTTAATGGTTTCCCAGGGTGCCCAAGGAATGAGTTTGTCCAGGTGTCTCAGGTACATCATGCCAAGCTCCCCATGTTATCACTCTTCCCCCACAAGGGCAATCTCACCCTCCAGGCCATTCAAGCCAAAGACCCAAAGCCTTTTCCCTTCCTCCTTTCTACCTGTCACTAAATTACTCTCTTTCCTTAGAGCACACAAAGCACCTGCTGTTAGAACACTCATTTTCCTGTATGGTAAGGCTCTGGTCACCTGTCTGCCCCTTCCCCTAAACTACAAATTCCTCCAGAGCAGTGGCTTTGCTCAAGTACCTCCAGAAGGTACCCCGGCACCCACCAGCATAGCCTGTAGATTCTCAACAAATGAATCAAATCATGACATGGAAGTGATACTTGTTTGAATCCCACCACAACCCTAATGCAGCAAGGGGTAGTAAGTCTGGGTGACTTCCGCACAAAAGGTGAACTCAAGGAGACTCAGGGTTGGTGACCTCATTGATACGAGGGACCCATATAAATGGGAAGTCAGAAAATTAGAACAGGGGTTGACTGCAGTGTGGGAGAAATTCCTTTTGCCCTTCCTATGTGGTATGGGAAGCATAGGCTGTGTCAGCAGGGACCTCCATGATCACCTAGCTCAAAACCTTTGCTTTGCAGATGTGCAAAGTGGGGTGCAGAGAAGGGACTGAGGAAACTGAACATAGTGCATACACTGAAGGAGAGTCCCTTGACCCAGACAACTTGTCAAACAGTTTTGGAAAAATAAAAAGAATCTATTACAGCACAAGTAAGGACCACAGGGAACATTCAAAGGGAGGGAGAAGGAGCTGGCTTTTGCCTTTCCTTATAAGACAGCCTTCAAAGGCAAACAGGACAGTGGAGGCCTGTGGATGTCCCTCTCATCAGTGATGGCTGCCCTCTTCTATTACCACAGCCCTTTCTCAGAAGCAGATCTCGTCAGTCATCTACACCATAGTGTGAATTTGAGAATCAGCAAGAACCTGAGATCTACAAGTCCAGTCTTTTCCCAAACCTTGCTGTATACCTAACCCCAGACCAGTTGAATCAGAATCTTGGTAGTGGGGCCCAGGAATCATAATTTTTACAATTCTCCCATAATTCTGGCACAGCGGGGTACAGACCAGAATCAGCAACCACTTGGGAGCTACAATCCCCTCATGTGACTGACAGATAAGGAAACACAGGGCAAGAGAATTGGCAAGAGTAACAGTGAGTTGGTGCTGGGCCCGGTCTGGAAGCCAAGCCTCCTGATTTTGGGTCTACCACCCAAACTTTTAACTTCACCCAGAGAGATGTACATTTGAAGCCTCATCTCTAAATGAACAAGGCCCTTCCCCACTACCTGTAACCAATTACCTCTGCAGGCCAATTAGCTTCCACTTCTGAAAATCCGTAATGTGCAAAGGGGAGGAGACCCAGTGCTTCACAGGTTTGGCATAGCGGCTGTAGTTGGGCACGAAGATGGACAATGCTGTCACAAGCTTCCTGACTATGGCCTCGTCCTCCCCCAGGACCACAAGCGTCCTCCCACTGAGTAGGGAGTAGATGGCTGGGTGGGCAAAGGGGTACTGGCGGATGAATTTTAAGGCATTCTGGCCAGCCCTCTTTTTATGCCTCTCAGAAGAGGGGCCAGTGAGATGAGTAGAGGGAGTCCTGTCCAAGCTGGTGGAGGCTACACTGCTCACATAGCTGGTGGTGTCTGAGCAGTTGTCCAGGCTGGTCTTACTGATGTCCCGGCTAGCCAGCAGGTGGCTTGGGTCCAGCTCATAAGCAGGGAAGCCTTCAGAACTGTTGTCTCGGGAAGAAGGGCTGGCATTTTCCACTACAAAGTCCACATGGAACCCCTGGTCCTTCTGCCTGTAGCGCTGTGGGGGGATGCTCACTACTCCATCCTCGTCAGAGAGTATGTGGACTGGAGTGGAGAATGGCACCAGCAGACTATCACGCTCCTTCCCAATGCAGCAGGAGTCTGCTTGTGATGAGGTGTTTTCTAAGCTGCCCTCCTCTGGCTCACCCAGCTCGGCTGGGCTGATGTTTGCCCGGAAGTGGATGGCTCCCACACTATCATCTGCATATGATTCTTCTTCATTAATAGCACTCGGGTAGCTGGCCTTAAACTCATCAGGGATGAGGGCCTCAGAGGGGCAGGTGCTGAGGACTTCAATGCTGTCCTCACTGATGGTTCTGTGGCTGACTGCTTTGCTCCGGATCACCTGTGGGCTCATTGGCACCATGAGGTTAGCCTGGCTGTCAGACTTAAACAGCACAGAGGTAGACTTCTCCGTGCCTAGAACCTCAATGCTTTCACCACTGCTGATACTGCCTTTCATATCCATATCCAGGTAGTCCAAGTTTTCCTGGGGGTCAAAACTGTTCAACTGTGTCGTCTCCACTTCCTTGTAGTCCTCATCTCCAAGTTCCTGCTCCATCTTGATCAGCACAGACTCCACACTAGACTTGTAAGAGCCAACACTAATTAACACTTGAGGAACTGGGCATTCTTGTAGAGTTCTGGAAGGCGGCCTGTCTTGAGTGGGCTTAGAGGCTATGCTTTCTTGTGTGTCTACCACCCTGTCATAGACATCCACAAAGTCTTCAAAGAGGAAGTTCGTTATGCTCTGTTGCTTTAGTAGTGTTCTGTCAATCTGGCTAGTCAGGAGATAACACAGGTCTCCTCTGAACATGTGCTCAATGTGGCTGAGCTGCGCCAGAGTCTTGGTGAAATATTCAGTGTCACAGAGCTCTTCCAAGGTCTTCAATTTCTTGTCAAAGCACTTGGTGGACTTTGCTTTGATGAGTTTTGGGGTATAAGCAGGTCTGCAGGTGTAAAGGTCTGTGTCAGCACACTCATCAGGGTTAGAAGTAGTGGCCGCCTGGTCAGGCTGATCCTGAGTATGCTCCATCTCCCCAGAACACACATCAGACCCCTTCAACTTACGGTGAGGGTATGATCGGATCTGCTTCAGCAGATCTTGATGTTCGATGATAGACTTCTCTACACTAGCCAATTCATTGGCTTTCTCGATTGCTTGAGATGAGTAAAAGCCTTTGTCATTGGCTTTCTTCTGGATCTCTGTTTCAGTGTGCAGCACGGTCCTGGTGTAATCCAAGTCTTTCAGTTTTTTTTCAAGTTCCACAGCGAAGGCCTTCCTGTTGCCTGTCTTCAAGTACTCGGAAGCTTTGGAAAATTCAGCTGAAAGCTCCTGGAACTGCTGCATGATTTTGTGCTGGTCTGCTGAGATATAAGCCATGCAAAAGGGCCTCACAAAGCCACGGGCCTCCAGGTCGTACAGGGTAAGGTGGTGCACATAAGCAAAGGCTCCCTCTTTGGAGTCTCCCAGTACCACTTTGGAATCCTCCACAAAGTTCAGCTTAGGATAGGCAGAACCAGGGGGATGGCCCACGAAGGAAGCCTGGTAATCCACAGACATGATCCGCAAGGAGAAGTAATTGAGATCAAAAGTACCGAAAACTTTGGTGTCATTGGGGATGGTCAGCAAGGGTTGGGGTCCCACCTGCTCTGAGAACTCGGAAATAAGGATGAAGTCACGAGAGAACTTGGCTCCGGACAGTTTAGACCATGGGTTAGCTCCTTGGCTTGCGAAGGGGAAGAGCGGCACTGAGTACTCTTCAGGCAGAGCCGGCTCATTGTAAGGCTCCTCCTCGTACTCATCCTTTTTGGTGAAGGCCACCACGTCAGGGACGCTGATCATTATTTCCAGATATACGGAGAGAACATTGAGAGGAAGTGAAAAAAGAAGGCCGGGGTAATCAACACAGGGAAGCCACGACTCTGGAGGAGGAAGCGAAGTCCTATGCCTTCTTTGCGCCTTCAAGGGTACTTGGCTGCTTCTCACACTTCCGCAAACGCAAACTCCCACGGCCCCTCAGAGGTGTGTCTCCCCCAGGGCTCTCCAGGCCTCATGAACTCTGCAGGTCCAGATGACCGGGGAGGCCGGCCGCCCTTCTCCTCCTCCTCCTCCTCCTCCCCTGGCGAGGACAGCCGGCGCAGGGCACCTGCAGCGAGGTCACCGGGACGTCTCCAAACCCACCAGTGACAGCAACAGCCTCGGCCCTGAAGTGGTGCCTAACATGGGGCTGCAAGCCGCCGCAGAGGCCAACCGAGCGTTACTGCCCCCACAACCCGAGGCAAAATCCGTCCCAGCTGCTTGGACGCCACAACCAAAAACCAGCTACATCGGCGCCGCCATCTTGGTGTCACATGACTCGCGGTACGGCACCTTGTGACCCGGAAACGTCCACGTAGACTTCCGAGCTAGAGAGAAAAAGATTGTGGCGAGGCGCGTGATTCGGGCGGGACTGTGCAGCGGCCTCCTCCTAGAACCAATAGGTGAAACTAACTACTGTTTGGAAGGAGAGGAAACGTAGGGGTGCGGAAACGTGCTGGGACAGGGGGTCCAGGAGCGCGGGGCAGCATGGGAGTTGTAGTTCTCGGCCCTGTGGACTCGCGCCTAGCGGAAGTGGCGGGAGAAGACGGGCGGAAGCGGAGCTTGTCCGTGCAGTATTTGGCGCTCAAGCGGCGGTGGTGAGGCAGAGGCAAGTGGCTGCGACTCTGAAGCCTGGTGGGCTGATGGGAGGAGACTGAAACGGTGTCCGCGGCAGTGGCGGTTCCTGGAGTCTCTAATTCCTTATAGTGGGCTCGGGGTGGCGCTCACCTCGACTTCCCCAGCATGCGCGAATACCCGGGATGATCTTCCGCGTCCTCTGCTGCGTGCTCCACAGTGTGCGTTGGCTTGGCGGTCGAAAGTTGTCCGCCTCCGCCATGGAGGTGGACTTCCGAGGCGTGCGGAAAGTCCTCTGTGTGGCGGAGAAAAACGACGCGGCCAAGGGGATCGCTGACCTGCTGTCCAACGGTCGCATGAGGCGGGTAAGGATACGCATTTCCTAGCAGCTGTACTTGGTGAGGCCCACGGAGTGGGACATCGTGGTGGGCACCGGGAATAGGGTTGAAGGCGACTTCTCTCACCTGTGGGTCTTCGCTGTGTCCCCTTCGCTGTGTCCTGCAATGTCTTCATTGCAGTGGCCACCTGTCTTTTCTTAGGACTGACTGATAGGCATTTTTAAATGTAGTGAAGAGGTTTCACTCATTTGCTTGAAAACCTTGGGTCCTCCCGCGGTTTCCTCATTCTTGCCTAGGGATTCCAAAACCCGATGAAGTTGGGAATCACTGACCAGTCTCCTTTAATTTGGCATTCAAGCCCTGCCTGATCATTCCCAGGGAACCCAATTTTTTGCCATGCTCCCTGCAGTTCTGCAGACCTAGTGATTCTATAGCTTTTAAGGGCCTACTGACTCGGCAACACTGTATACGGTTTGGAGGTTAGAAGCAGATCTCAGAACTTTTCCTACTGCCAGCAATGGTCCTTGACTACCAATTCAAAACAGGAATCCCTGACTTGGGGTGCAGTGAAGAAGGAAACTTTATTCAGTACAAAACAGCCTTGGGTCTTTGAGCTTTAGCTGGGGAAATATTCTTAGGTGGACAGGGAAACTGCTCAGAAGGGAAACTGATTTATATAGATGTAAGTCCCCACTCCTGATCCCTAATTAGTCCTTTATACAAATGAGGACTCCAAATCCTTGCAGTTTGGTCTAAAAGACACTGTAGTGATTGGTCAGAATGGAGCCTCTCTGGTTGGTGGAGGAAATACAGTGGCACAACTCAGATTGGTTGGGGAAAACCTCAGTCCTAGCAGTTGAAATAGGATTCCCGGAGCTCCTTTGTAAGGGCTGCTCAGATGGCAAAAACTGTGCTGGCTGGCAGTTCAGAGCAGGCTTCTTTGTGAAGACCAGTTTGCATGAGAGGCCCTTGTGTAGAAATGGTTGGTAGGCTCTGTTTTTTGAAAATTTGAGCCCAGTTAGCCAATAGGAGCCTTTAGTGGTTATTTTCTTTCACGGGGTCCGCACTATCATACAAATTCTGAGAGACAGGCAAGTAAGGGATGTATTGTAGACACGCTGGGGCACAAAGGAAGGGGAGAGTAAGAAAGGATTTCAAAAGGGAGTTAACGTGAAGGCCTTAAGAGTAGTTCAGGAAAGTCTCTCAAACAACAAAAGCGGAGCCTGAAATGGTTTTCTGGAGAACATTTCTGAGAGCATGGGGTGAAGTTCCCTGCTCCTTTTTCTTTCAAATCCCAGGGTCCTTAGACCTGTTTCTAGTGTTTGGCTAGTGGGAGTAGGAGCTAAGGTTGTATCGCTGCTGAGAGGTTTAGCTCTTTCCAATGCCAAGAGTCCTGGTGACCAGCTCCAAGGTTTGTCTACTTAGAGGACTCTGGGCCTCTTAAAAATGGCCCATCTACACCTAACAAACTTACTTCTGTATTCTTTGGGCCTTTGTTTAAATGTTTCTTCTTCAAGGAACCTTTCCTCAAATTCTCTCCCCCCAACTGGAAGAGGGACACTTTATGATGTACTGTTACGGTACCCTGTTCTGTTTGGGAGATAGCTACTAATTACAGTGAAATAATGCACTTTGCAGTTATTTATTTGATGTCTCTCATCACTCCTCCTTGGCCTCTAAGCTCCAAAGGAAAGGGGCTATGTCTGTTTTGTGTATTGCTGTATTCCTAGTGCCTAACATAGTGCCTGGAATACAGGAGTCTTTCAGTCAATATTTGTTGGATGAATGTTTGAGCTGAGACTTGAAAGTCTTACTTGGCAGTGGAAACAGTATGTGTAAAGAAAAACCAGTGGCTTGAAACAGTTTGGAGTGTAAAAAAACTGAGAAGTTAGGAGTGGGAGGAGGAATCAGGGAGTTAAGCAAGAGAGGAAGCTGAAGGCAGATCGTAAGGGTATTAGAGAGCCATGTAATATTTTATATACAAGTGTTAAAGTACATGTAACATTTACCATTTAAACTATTTTGAAGTAGCATTTAGTATATTTAGTATATGTACAACCATCACTTCTATCAAGTTCCAGATTTTTTATCACACCACAAGGAAACTCCATAGCCAGTAAGCGGTCACTCCCCATTCTCTACTTCTCTGAGTCCCCGGCAACCACTAATCTGCTTTCTGTCCCCAAGAATTTGCTTATTCTGGATATTTTGTATAAAAAGAATCATAATATGTGGCCTTTTGTGTCAGGCTTCTTTTACTTAGTGTGCTGTTTCTGAAATTCACCCATGTTGTAGCATGTATTAGTACTATGTTCATGAAAGACTGAATAATATTCCATTGTATAGATTTGAGGTTTCAGGGATCTACTGGGGTTCTTGGAATGTATTCCCTGAGGATAAGGGGGAATACTGTACTAAAAATGCTTAGCTAGTATTTGGGATTATAGAGGGAAGTTTCTTTTCTTGGCAACCATTAGAACAATGAACTCTTAGCTATCTATCAAATACTAAAATAAATTCCCTCTTTAAATTTGCTGTTTATAAAGAACCTCATTCAGTGTTCCACACAGAAAAATTGTATTTGTGAGCCTGAGGGAGAATCTTGTCGACCCTGATTTCCCTTGGCCCTTGAACATTTCCCTAGTTTCCAGTTTGCCTTTCTCTTGTTTTTTTGTGCAGAGTTGTGTGAAACTCACATACAAAAATAAGTTGACCCTCAAACAACACAAGTTTGAACTGTACAGCTTTATGTATGCATTTTTCCCCAGTAAATATGTGCAGTACTGTAAATATATTTTTCTTATGATTTTCTTAATACCATTTTCCCTACCTTACTCTACTGTAAGAATACAGTATACAATACATGTAACATACAACATACATGTCTACTATTTGTTATCATTAAGCCTTCAAAGTAGGTTATTAGTAGTTAAGTTTGGGGGGGGTCAAAAGTGATATGCAGATTTTTTGACGGTATAGGGGTTTGCATCACAGCCCTCTTTGTGGAAGAAGATGGGATCTATTCAGAGATTGCCGTACCTATTGATAAGTGCCGCTGAAGAAGTACTGTATAGACCGGATTCCAATCCTGACTGGGTCTCATAGTATTAATGGATTTCAGAGCCAGAGGCACCTTGGAGGTAACTTCATTCAAGAATAAATTGAGGTAACCCTGGCCAGGTAGCTCAGTTGGTTAGAGCATCCTCCCAATACACCAGGTTGTGGGTTTGATCTCTGGTCAGGGCATATACAAGAAACAATGCATGTATGCATGAATAAGTGGAACAACAAATCAATGTTTTTTTCTCTCCCTCCCTCCCTTTCTTCCTCCCTCTCTCTAAAATCAGTAAATAAAATAAAAATTTAAAAATAATAATAAATTGTCCTGGCTGGTGTGGCTCAGTGGATTGAGCACCAGCCTGCAAACTGAACACTCGCCAGTTCAATTCCCATTCAAGGCGTATGCCTGGGTTGTGGGCCATGTCCCCAGTTGGAGGTGTGCAGCAATTGTTGCCATTTCTCTCTCACATCAGTGTTTCCCTCCCTTTCTTTCATCCTCTCTTCCCCTCTCTCTAAAAGTAAATAAAAACTAAAAGCTTTCTTTTTTAAAAAAAGAATAAACTGAGGTTCAGAAAAGAAAATGATTCACCCACATTCACCCGTTTGTTGGAACAGTTGTATAGCCAGGAAGTGATGTGGAAAAGAAAGAGAAAATTGAGAGTTATGCCCTAATCCTTTCTTGGCCATTAATTTGTCTTGTGACCTTAGACAAGTCCATTCTTATGTATAAAAAGATGTGTATTAGCTGATCTCAAGGTTATTTTCCAGAATAAAAACTCCTGGATCAAGTAGAGGCTTAATAAGTGATTTTTTAAAGAATTTTTATTTATTGATTTTTGAGAAAGAGAGGGGAAAAGAGAGAGAAACATCTGTTTGTTTTCCAGTTATTTTTGTATCCATTGGTTGATTCCTATCTACCCTGACTGGGGATCGAACCTGCAACCTTGGCGTATCTGGGTGATGCTCTTACCAACTGAGCTAACTGGCCAGGGCCTGTAACTGTTTTGAGGGACCACTTAATAAATGATGTTAGTAATTTAGCATAGTTTTTATGTATAGGAAATACTGTTAGATTTTTAATATCCCCACTTAGCAGAGTTTTGCTTGATCTTTCTTGTATTCTTGTATTTTCTTGTAGTTCTTGTATTTTCTTTGTTATGTCTTACAGAGGGAAGGACTTTCGAAATTCAACAAGATCTATGAATTTGATTATCATCTATATGGCCAGGTATACGCTACAGTATTTCCATCATACAACTAAAGTGTGCTTTTAGATCATGTGCCATTTTGGTGTACATTCGTTGGGTTTTTAATTATGACTAAAAAAAGCAGCTGTTCACTACAAATCTTCTATAAATTGTTTGTACTTCAGATTATTTAATCAAGAAGTGTTAGCCAGTCTAGCCATTAAAGAATATGTCACTGTCTTTTAAGGGTAGCTGTTGTTATGAACTAAAGATCTCTGGTTATAGGTGATCATTTTAATAAAATATGGTCTTATCTCAGCTCTTTATAACAAGAAAGAAGCTGATATACAATAGTTTGAGGAAATTTAAAATGCTACAAAAAGCATCATGGTCATAGAGTTAAAATGGCGATTGTCTTTTATTACTATGGTTTTTAGCTTCAAAGAGCTATATTTATGTTTGTTTCTTCCCAATTCGTTTTTGTTTTGTTTTTTATCGGCTTAATTTTTTTAGGGCAGTTTCAGGTTCACAGTGAACTTGAGGGGAAGGTACAGAGAGTTCCCATATACATTCTGCTGCCACACACACACACACACACACACACAGCCTCCTCCATTATCAGCATCCCTCATCACAGTACATTGGTTGTAATTAATGAGCCAACCATGATACATTATTGCCCGGAGTCCATGGTTTACACTGAGGTTCACTCCATGTTGTACTGTATGGGTTTGGACAAATGTATATGTAAACATACCCATCATTATACAGTTTTTCACTGCCCTAAATTCCCTGTGCTCCACCTGTTCATTCCTTCCCCTTTGCCCGCAACCCCTTTTTTCTTTACTAGAAGTTTCTCCCTTTTATTTAAATGATCTGACAAAATAAAGTTGCTAAAAGAGTAACTCAAATTTTGTTATCATTTAGAATGTTACCATGATAATGACTTCGGTTTCTGGACATTTGCTGGCTCATGATTTCCAGATGCAGTTTCGCAAATGGTGAGTACAGCCCTGGGGGAGGTTGTTTCAGATTATTGCAGTCAGTTGTAAAAGACTACAGGAATTTTAAGGCATGTTGATTTTACTGCATAACCTGTAATACTCTGATGACTCTCCACGTCAGTTCTGGCTGTTATAATGAGATCCCACAGACTGGTTGATAAACTGCAAATGTACTTCTCCCAGTTATGGAGGCTGGGAATAGGACATCAGAGTGCCAGCACGGTTGGATGAGGACCTTCTGGTTGCAGACTGCTGGCCTCTTCCTGTGCCCTTCCCTGGTGGAAGGTCTAGGGAGCTCTGTGGGGCCTCTTTTATAAGCACACTAGTCCCACTCATGAGCCCCCGCCCCCATGACCTGATCACCATCCAAAGGCCCCGCCTTCTCCACCATCACTTGGTATTAGGATTTGAGCAT
Organism: Phyllostomus hastatus; assembly: GCF_019186645.2. Lineage (NCBI taxonomy): Eukaryota > Metazoa > Chordata > Mammalia > Chiroptera > Phyllostomidae > Phyllostomus > Phyllostomus hastatus. Next base: position 13,442,747 of record NW_025334035.1, read on the forward strand.
ATGAATTGTGGGGTGGGAAGCAGACAAACTATAGAGACCATAGCAGTGACCTAGGATTAACTGATTTATTGTGAATTTTTACCGTATGTTTAAAATAAATAGCTACTTTTATATGTGCTCTCCAAAATAGCCAGAATTTTTCATTCAGTCATTGGATTACATTTGTCCTATTGCAGATAGGCATGAAAGGGTTCTAGAATTTCTTTTTAGCAGCTCAGAGGTGCAGAGTCTTGCTTTTAACACTCTGGCATTTTCATGTGGGACTTTTTCTGTGAGGGCTCCAGGCATGAGTGCACTGGAGCAAATTTTCCTCATTAAAATGTAGGATCCTCCATTTGTGCTTTTTGTGTTTTCGGTTCTTCTCTAGGCAGAGCTGCAATCCCCTTGTCCTCTTTGAAGCAGAAATTGAAAAATATTGCCCAGAGAACTTTGTAGACATCAAGGTAGGATCTTTTGGAAGACCTATGGCACTGGAGTTGTGTAACCACAAAATAATTGGACTGAGTGACTTCCGTATTTTCAATGTATTGGAATTTAGAGATGAGATTTTCCACCAAACTAAGTACCATGACTTAAAAATTATTCTCACTGATTTTATAAATGAGGCCATTTAAACCAAGTGGACCAGGGACTGAGGTAAAGCCTTTTTATGAATAGGAGTTGTTTAAACTCTAAGTATTGTTTAATTACTAATTCTAGCTCCCACCCCCCTCTGGTTAGAATGAAGAGACTACAAAGTAATATAAACAGTTCTTTGATAGTAAATTGTGTTTTCAAGCATTTAGGGCACCCATAGTTAGTTCGATGGTAATTGGGAAACCTTGGGATGAAACTCAAATGAGAAGTTTATTTATTTATTTTTTAACCAGAATATAACCAGACCCACTAGAGTTACACGTATGTGTTAGAGCTGAATTTTAGGTTTCTTCATGCTGGTATAGTTACATTCAACCCTCAGTCTTCCAGAAGCTCATGAATGGGTCTGTGATTCTAAGCTAGAGGGTTGTATTAGTTACTTCACCATCCTTATAACTGGTAAGAATAGTTTTCTCTGGTTTCTTTTTCTCACCAAGTTGGCATAGTTCAAGAACATCACGAATATTCAGTCACATCTGTTTAGTATAGAGGTATAAAGTAATCGCTCTGTGGGCTGGGCTCTCACTGCGTGTTTCCCATCGGGAACTTCAGAAAACTCTGGAACGAGAGACTCGGCAGTGTCAGGCCCTGGTGATCTGGACTGACTGTGACAGGGAAGGTGAAAATATCGGGTTTGAGATTATCCACGTATGCAAGGCTGGTAAGTGATGCCACTTCTGAGTTCCTGTGCCTTGGGACCACATAAATAGATGATTCTCCTACATATGTGTGCGAGGGGTTGTGCCTGAGTTCCTCCCTGTATACTCTTCTCCTGAATTCATCTGCCATTCTCATTGGCTTAGAGCAAGTCTCTGACCCTTTTGGTGCTTGGACTTGCTCATTTGGAAAGTCGGGCCAGTTTGGTGCAGCTTTTAGAGCAGTATGAGGACTGAATGAGCCAACAGGTGGCACAGGCCCTGAAGCACAGAGCTTATCCTGTTAGCTCCAGTAGATGGCCAACTCCTCAAGAACAAGGACTTATGTTCTGTTTTTTTTTTTTTTAATTATGTATTGAATATGTACAAAAGAATGTAAGCACCATAGGTAAAGTATGAAGATTAATTCTAGAATACTTCATTTGGCCCTGGCTGGTGTGGCTCTCTGTTGGTTGGAGCGTTGTCCTATGCACTGAAAGGTCACGGGTTCAATTCCCAGTCAGGGTACATACCTAGGTTGCAGTTTTAATCCTGTTGGGATGTGTATGAGAGGTAACAGATCAGTGTTTCCCTCTCACATCGATTTCTTCCTTTCTCTCTTTCTCAAATCAGTAAATGTATCCTTGGGCAAGGGTTTAAAAAAATAAAGCATTTCAATTGTTTTAGGGGTTTTTTTTTTTTCTTTTTTAAAATTAAGTTTAGTGTTAACATAATTCTTGGGTGTGCAAGATTCTATTTTTTAAATCTAGATAAATTTATTTTTATTATTGACATTGGAGAGAGAGAAAGAGAGAGGAGAGCATTGATTTGTTGTTCCACCCATTTATGCATTCATTGATTGCCTCTTGTTCGTGCCCTGACCAGGGGTCAAACCCACAACACTGGCACATTGAGACTCTGTTCTAACCAACTGAGCTACCCAGCCAGGGCAATCTCCTATGTTAATTTTATCTTCTAAACATTAATAAATGTTGAAGTGAACTGAAATGATGCATACAGGGTTAATAATTTCAGATAACTTAGAGCAGGGGTGTCAAACTCTTTTTCACTAAGGGGCCATATCAGCCTCCTGGTTGCCTTAAAAGGCCAAATGTAATTTTAGGACTGTATAAATGCCACTACTCCTTACCTAGGGACAAGGAGCTCGGCACTACTGCCAGGTAGAAACAAGGTGGAGGGCTGGATTCGGCCCACAGGCCTTGTGTTTGCCACCTGTGACTTAAGGGAAGTGAGGTGCAGGCCATTCGCAGGCTTCAAAGACTGGGAGTGTTGCTGTTTTCCTTGTGTGTTCTTGAGTTTGAAGCTATAGTAACTCCTGTGATTTAAATACATTACCTTTCAGGGACTGTGTATATGTCCTACGTTACTTACATGACAAGATATTAAATTCCCCTGTAGGGACCTTTGGATTAACATTTTTCTCTCCCCAAATGGTCTAAGAGAGCAAGTGAGATTAAAGTCTTGAAAGGCTCACCCAGATAATTTTAGTTAATAGCCAAATTCAGTGTACTTCTATTTCTGACAGTCCTCAGTTTGGCAGTTATAATGAAGTTTACCTCTTAGAGAGCATACTGTTCATTTAACCTAACTGGTAAAATTAGATACCTTGCAGCTTCTTGAATTGCTTCCCTCTCGTTCAAGGCTGCTGAAGGAATGCAAGCCCTTGATGATTAGAGGCAATGTGACTTGACTCTGACCACAGTGAGTCTCTCCGTTCCACAGTGAAACCCACTCTGCAGGTGTTGAGAGCCCGTTTCTCTGAGATCACCCCCCGAGCAATAAGGATGGCCTGCGAGAACCTGACACAGCCTGACCAGAGGGTGAGCGATGCTGTGGACGTGAGGCAGGAGCTGGACCTCAGGATCGGTGAGGAGCCGGGCTGATGCCTCTGAGGGCCCGTGTGGCCCCTGGGCATTAGGTTATAGAAGCCAAAGTGAGGTTTATGTGTACGATAAATATGTGCAGCTAGCTCTGGCCTTGTTTATTCCTGTCCTTCCTCACTTTCCAGGAGCTGCCTTCACTAGGTTCCAGACACTGAGGCTTCAGAGGATCTTTCCTGAGGTATTGGCGGAGCAGCTGATCAGTTATGGCAGCTGCCAGTTCCCAACACTGGGGTTTGTGGTGGAGAGGTTCAAAGCCATTAAGGCTTTCGTGCCAGAAGTCTTCCACAAAATTAAAGGTAGGGCTGGGGGAGTTATTTATGGCATGGAACCTCTTACTCGAAGGGCCTAGGTCCTAGAGAACCTTAGCATGTTGTCAGTCTGGAGGACTGTCTGTGAAAGGCATGGGGTTATGAGGACCTATGTGTGCACCTGTGGCAGCCAGCCTGTGCAGTTGGATCACCACCCAGACTTTCCCAGGATGGGATTATACAGAGAACAGAGCACACAGGGTGTGCAGGGGGATGGGAGCGGGGGCGCGAGGGTGGGGGGAGGTGCAGGGAGGCCATGCTCTTGCTCACATGCAAGCTGTGTGGAGCCAGAACACAGGCTGTTGCTCTGCAGTTGTTTATAGTCCAGGCTCATGTCTGAGAACAGTTTCTATTGGGACGTTTCATTCGTTCGTTCGTTCGTTCATTTGCCAGGTCGGTCCCACAATCACTTCCTGATGCCCTCATCATACTCTCACAGGGTGGGAGGGGCAGTTGGAGCTTGGGAAGGGGCCTGTGGTCTCCTTTGCCGTGCACAACCTCAGGGCCCATTGGATGACTATGGGCACTGTGGGCTGGCGGTGGTGCCAACAGTGCTTGGGACCCACTTCAGGTTTCCCCAGCGATCCTCTCTGTTTCATATCCCTTTGACTGTCACTGTAGTACTACTGTTTCTATTTGTCACGTCACGTAGCTCTGAGTCACGGCCTTCCTGTTTGTGTTTTCCTGGTAGTAACTCATGACCACAGAGATGGCATCGTCGAATTCAGCTGGAAAAGGCACCGTCTCTTTAACCACACGGCATGTCTTGTCCTCTATCATCTGTGCATGGAGGTAGGAAACAGCTTGAAGCTCCCCTAGTCTGAGACAGCTGGTCTGCAGTTTCCCAGGCCAGTCCCTCTGCACTGGCAGGGGCGGTCCTGTCCTCTTTTCCCTCTGATCTGTAGCTGTCTCAGTCTGCATCTCAGGAGATCCCTTTTTGGGGACCAGTAAAAAGTAGGACCCCACCAAAACAGCACTAAAAAATGTGAAAGAAAAGGATCTGTAGAACTTCCAGGTAATGTCAAAATTTTAGGAAATATGTGGCTGAAATTTTTCCCTGCAGCGGAGTACTGTCATTGGTAATTAATAAAGAATCACCTGGCTCTGTCCACCAGGCCAAGGTTGCAGGTCTGATCCCCAGTCACAGCGCACACAAGAAACAACCAATGAGTGCATGGATAGATGGAACAGTGGATTGGTGTCTGTCTGTCTGTCCCTCTCCCTCTCTCCCTTTCCCTCTCAAAATCAGTAAATAATAAGGATTAGCCAGACCAGCCTAGGTCACAGACTCCTACAGCTGGATGGAGGTTAGACAGCATCTGGTCCAATTCTACCATTGGTCATATGAGATCTAAAGAGATGAAAGTCACAAACGAGTGAACAAGTTAATTTTATACAATGACAAATGAAGGGGGGAACAGGAAGGGGACTGTTCTAGGCATGGTGGTTGTGAAGGACATGTCAGGGTTGACATTTGAGTGAAGGCCAGAGTGATTGGCAGGAGGCAGCCACACGCCTTCCCTAGGAGGACCTAGGGAAGGCGTGTGTCAGCAAAGAGAGCAATACGTGCAAAGGGCCATGACGGCTCAGGCCACCAGCCATTCAGCGGCCCAGTTGTATCTCTCAGACTGACAGGCCACTTTACGATGCTGCTTCCTGTCAGCACATGACTGCCTGTATTAACCCAGGGGCTGCATACAATGGTACCTACATAAAACTTGGGGCTCTGTAGGTTGGATAAGTCATCTGTGCTTCTCAGCTGTAGCACATTGGTGGATTTAGCATTGATTTGCTAGGGGGGCTAATGACTGTTGAGCCCCTGCTACATGCCAGATACACCATATGTTTACATGTCATTTTCTTTAGGCCTGATAGTGCCTGTGCAGGTAGGCTTGCTCTTTCACATGACAGGTGAGGAAGCTAGACAAGTGAAGGGACAGCACAGACCCACTGGGGCTAGGAAGGGGCTGAGCACAGGTTGGCTCCCAGCGGGTCTGACTCCAGTTCCCCAGACCACGCTACTTCACCCTTTACCTGAAAGCCACACAGCCGCCTTGCACATCTATCTGTTCAGTACACAAGTCCTGCCCTCTGTTGTGCTCTAGGATGTGGTGCAACAGAAGCAGGTGGGGTACTTTGAGCTCCTCATCAAGAGCACTAGTCCCAGTCTATTTGGGTTTTGATACATAAATATTCTCATTAACAAATCACTTAAGCTGAGTTCTTTGTCCATTCGAAGTCTCTTAAAAGTGTGAAATTGGTCTTAAGATTAGAGTTCTCCAGGTTGTGTTACATAATTTCTTCTATTTCTAACTCTGTATTATAAAGAATTAAAAAAAAAAAGGACCCCCTTGATGAGAGATAGGAAACTAAGGAGGTGTGTGGGCTGCTGTGTTTCACGGGCTCCAGAGGGGGCTTATGAGATTGCCCCTCTGAGTCTGGGCTTGAGTGGGGAGGGGTGCTGGCATCAGCCCTGCGGTGGGCTGCAGGCCAGGGTCAGTGGAAGCTTGCCTGGGATGGCTCAGGGGCCTCTGCGGAAGGTGGCTGTGACCCAGAGGAGTAGCTTCTCTTGCTGAGAAGCTGGGGGAAATGCCTCTGCAGGTTGGAATGGCATCTGCTTTTTTTGGGTTTCTAGGATCCCACGGCGACTGTGGTGGAGGTCAGTTCTAAGGCAAAGAGCAAGTGGAGACCTCAAGCTTTGGACACTGTGGTATGTTCTGGAGGGATTACGCCAGCCCTGACTTCCGGTTTTTGGGACCAGGGTGCTGCTGCAGACGATGGCCCAGTGACATTACTCCTCCCAGGGCCACACAGGAAAGCGCTTGGAGAAAACAGGAACTCTAAACCATGGGCCCGCTTGGCCTCAGTGCTTTTTTTACATAAGTTGTTAGTGCAGTATAACTGCTTTATGTGGGGTTGGAGAAACAAGAAGAGGCAGATAAGTCACCCCTCACCATGCCATTCTTGTGTAATCACTGATAAACCTTGGTGTCATCTCTTCCTATTTTTTTGGAGTTAAAATTGGAATAGTTTTTCTAGCCAAGCATTTTTCTTTTAATATTTCTGTATGATCTGTGTAAACATTTGAGTATCTGCTTTATGAGCCTATCCTAGAACAGGACTTCTCAAAATTTTTGACCCTAAGAAGAGCCACCCCCAAGGGACCCAAGTCTGAGTAAACACTTTAGGGAGCCCCTTTCTAGTCAGCACTTTGCAGGAAAATTCAGAGTCCAGTTCCTGTGGAGGCTAACTCTAGAGGTTGAACATGCAGAATGTGTAGGCTCAGAAACATGCAGGACTAGTGGGCAATGCAGTCTCTGTCTTGGATATGATGCTGTGTGTGTGTGGGCACGCTGAGGGATGATGGGAGAGTTGAGGATTGATTTCACAGTAGGCATAAGTGTTTTATTCCTCACGGGTTGAATATACTTTGACACGTAGCCAATCATTGTTGGAGTGTCACCAAGGGGAAAGGATAGTCGATTATCTCATAGGAGGCCTGGAAGATTGGCATTCACAATCAGGGGAACTTGCTGGGTCTCCAGTGGTATTCCCAAAGGGCAGTTCTCAGACTGCCTGTGTGAGTGTCAGTGTGTCGGGTGCTTGTTAAAAGTGCAGATGCCGGCCTGTTTCCCTGCTCTCCTGTCAGAATCCCGAGTGCTTGGGGCCCAGGGATCTGCTTGCTTCTTAGGTGAGTCTTGCTTCTGCACATCAGGGTCTGGGAAGCACTGGAGTGGGATCCAGCTCTGCCTGGAAGGCCGAGAAGTCTCTCCTCAGCATTGTCCTCCCTCTGTGTGATAGACAGTAGCTGGAGAGACTGGGGCCACATGGTCTGAAAATGAATTGTGTGGTTGTGTACTGCCCTCTGGCTCATACATGATGCCCTAACATGCCTATTGACACTTTTAACAGGAGCTCGAGAAGCTAGCTTCTCGAAAGTTGAGAATAAATGCTAAAGAAACGATGAGGATTGCCGAAAAGCTCTACACTCAAGGGTAAATATTCCACATTTGGACATAGAATTTGATGTGTGAAGTAGTTTAGAAATGGAGCTCATGGGGAGATACAAACCATCTAGGTGTCACCTAAGCTCTGAAGTAGAGGAATTTTGACAGTGATTTCTATTTTCTGATAATGGAAAACCCATTTCAACATCTTTTCTAAAACAAGGGCCCATAGGGTAAATCCAAATTCCAGTCTTGATCCCCCAGCAGCTCCCCCTGAGGTCCCAGCAGGTGGTGGGAAGCACCTTTAGGAGTGGTTTGCCCATTGTAAATCATGCTGCTCCCAGACCATCCAGTGACTGGAATTCTCACAGACTGGTGTAGTAGCCACATGCTCTAGCTGACTGTCGAGTCCTTGAAATTTAGGTCGTCCAAATTGGGATGTGCTTAAATGTGAAATGTTATACTGGGTTTCGAAGACTTTTATGAAAAAAAGAATGCAAACAATCTCAGTAATGTTTAAGTGGCTAACAAAATTTATAGTTGCATATAGGGTCCACATTATAGTTTGCATTGTTGGGAGGCACTGTTGTTTCTGTACTTAAAGCGGTAGAGTCCTGGCTGGTGTGACGCAGTGGGTTGAGTGCCTGCCTGCAAACCAAAAGGTCCGCTGGTCCAACGCCTGCTCAGGGCACACGCCTGGGTTGCAGTCCAGGTCCCCAGTTGAGGGCATGCAAGGGGCAACCTATTGATGTTTCTCTCGCTCCTCGCTCTAAAGAATTTTTTTTTTTTTAATCAAAAAAAAGAAACTGGTAGAAGCACACACTGTTGCAGTGTCGGGACCATGGGGCTCATGCCGGTTGCTCTGTCAGACTGTCGCTGGACAGGGCCAGCAACATACCTCAGCCACATAGCTGCAGGCTGAGCTGTGGCCAGTGTGCCCTACGCTGTGCCATCCTGTCATCTATCCTTTGGCTGCTTTGCGGATGCTAGCAGGAGAGCCTGCTGCTCCTCACCTCGTTGCGGGTTGAGGGGGCACGTCTCAGAACTTTCCTCCATGGAGATAACCCAGGTTGCCATCTTTTGAGTTGTCTGGATCAGGTGGATGATTGCAGGTGTCACCAGGTATTTTCAATTTAATTCAATTGTTTACAGACAAATTTCTTATTCTGTTTGTTTGCCTTTGTATTAGATACATCAGCTATCCCAGAACTGAAACAAACATTTTCCCCAAAGACTTAAACCTGACAGCACTGGTGGAACAGCAGACCCCTGACCCACACTGGGGGTCCTTTGCCCGGAACATTCTAGAGCGGGGCGGCCCCACCCCACGCAACGGGAACAAGTCTGACCAAGCTCACCCTCCCATCCATCCCACCAAGTACACCGGCAGCTTACAGGTTTGTTCCCCTGGCTGTTCAGCCTACTGCGGCCCCAGGGGAGGGAAGGGGTTGGCGTTTGGGTTTGAATTTACTCTGGGCTCCTGCTGTGGGAACTCAGTGATTTTGAAATGTCTTGCGCACTTCAGAAAAGTAGTATCAGTATCACATTTGCCTAGGTCACAGTTCCACCTGGCTTCCCTGGGAGACCCCCATGGCAGAGTCTGCTCTCTGGCCAGCCCCACCCATGCCCCACTCTGCCCTGGCCCCTGAGAAGAGCCACTTAGCCCCCTCGTCCCCTTGTCAGCAGGAAGAATCCTGCTCATCCTCCTAGGACTGGAGCAGTTTCGCATCACACTCCTCTGTCATGCTCCAGCCACAGTGGGACTGGCACACTTAGCACTTTCTCCCCATTTTCTTTTAATAACAGTATTCTTTCTGATTTTATTCTGATTTTAAAGGTAATACATGTTCATTTTAGACAATTCAGAAAATACAAATGATTGTAAGGAGGAGAAAAATGGCCTCTAATCTTACCTCCTACTGAGAACCACCTTTTGTTTATACATGTATATAATATTCTTATATTAAAATTATAACCTTAGTTTCATAAACTACTTTTTTTCGTTTTATATTTTCGATATGCTAGAATATTTTAAAGTATATTTAAGGGTTGCATAGTTGTACCGTAATTTATTTTGTCTAATCTGTTTTTGAAGGATTAAGTTGTTTCCTTCTTTTTGACACATGATACACTGAAATCAGCATCTGTATATGTGAATATTAGTGTGGATCTCTCACATTCTTAGAGGGAGAGTTAATGGATATGAGCATGAACATCTTTTGGCTTTTGATAGATTGAGCCTCATTAACTCCTTGATTACTGAATTGATGGAAAATCACCATAACCCCTGTGTTCATGGAGTTGGTCTAAGGCTGCTGGGTGCATATTCACTGTATGTGTCATGTGTACAAGGGTGTCTGGTTAACTTCTTAATGCTTTCACCTTGTTTTGTGCTTAGGTTGGGTTTACATCAAAAGAATCACTTCTCAGCCCTGGCCCTGTGGCTCAGTTGGTTGGAGCATGGTCCTACAGACCAAAAGGTTGTAGGTTTGACCCCTGGTCGGGGCACATACCTAGGTATGGATTCAGTCCCCAGCCAGTGCACATACAAGAGGCAACATGTCAATGTCTCTCTCACTCACTCTCTCACCTTTTTTTCTATCTACAAAATCAATAAATATATCCTCAGGTGAGGAATTTAAAAAATTAAAAAATAAATAAAAGAATCACTACCCAGTCTTGAGAGCAACATGACTCCCTTGCTTATCTCTGCCTGATGAGAGTTGTGCAATTTACCAGCCTAAACCCATGAGTGCACAGTGCAGCTGCCTGGCACTGCATTAGTTCAGGGGCTTCAGCAGCGGTGTGCCCTATTCTGCGCAGAAATTTGGACTGACAGGTAGCCTGAACTAGGTGAAACTACCAATGATGCTGAGATCCTTGAGCACTATTATTCTGTAGGGAGGTTCAGACTTTCTTTTCTGCACAGGGAGATGAACAGCGACTGTACGAGTTCATCGTTCGCCATTTCCTAGCTTGCTGCTCCCAGGATGCTCAGGGGCAGGAGACTACTGTGGAGATTGACATTGCTCAGGAACGCTTTGTGGCCCATGGTCTCATGATTCTGGCTCGAAACTATCTGGACGTGTACCCATATGACCGCTGGAGTGACAAGGTGATAAATCATAGATGCAGTGAGATGTTGGAATCTATGTCTCACCCCACGGGCCTTAGGGAGGAGGGGACGACAGTCCTGGTCCCATCTTAGGGCAATTGGATGCACCAGAGCATGTTGTTTGAGCTGCAAGATGTCTCTGCCCGCATGCCATGGCAGAGATTTGACTGACACTTCTGTTACTCTCCGTAGACCCTCCCTGTCTATGAGAGAGGCTCCCGCTTTCAGCCCAGCACCATGCAGATGTTGGACGGGGAGACCAGCCCCCCTCAGCTGCTCACTGAGGCCGACCTCATTGCCCTCATGGAAAAGCACGGCATTGGTCAGTAGCTCGTTGTCATGGTAACTGGTGGCTCAGGAGCCCAACAACTGTAATGTGGGTGTTACATTGTAGACCCTGTTTATAGCTAATGTGAGGCTTAGAGAAAGTAACAACTTAACCTAAGGTCACAAAGTGTGTGAATTATTAAAACAGGTTCCAAGAAACTCTACAGTCTTTGCTCTGCACCATCTGGATGTAGGCGCCTCAAGAACTACCGGGGGTTTGGTTCTAGACCACTAAGTAAAGGGAGTCCCACTAGTTTTTTTTGTTTTCCAGTATATATAAAAGTCAGGTTTACACTATACTGTAGTCTGTTAAGTGTGAAATAACATTATGTCTTAAACCCACTGTATATACTTTATTTTTTAAAAGCTTTTATTTTTTTTAAATATAGTCTATTGATTATGCTATTACAGTTGTCCCATTTTCCCCCCTTCATTCCCCTCCACCCTGCACACCCTTTCCCACCCACATTCCCCCCTTAGTTCATGTCCATGTGTCATAAGTTCTTTAGCTTGTATTCTTGCCTTCCCCCTATTTTCTACCTACCATCTATGTACTTATTCTCTGTACCTTTTCCCCCTCTTTCCCCCTCCTACTCCCCTGTTGCTAACCCTCCATGTGATCTCCATTTCTGTGGTTCTGTTCCTGTTCTCATTATTTGCTTTGTTTTGTTTTTGTTTTAGGCATGGTTGTTAATAATTGTGAGTTTGCTGTCCTTTTACTATACATGTTTTTTATCTTCTTTTGTTAGATAAGTTCCTTCAACATTTCATAAAATAAGGGCTTGGTGATGATGAACTCCTTTAACTTGACCTTATCTGAGAAGCACTTTATCTGCCCTTCCATTCTAAATGAAAGCTAAGCTGGACAGAGCAATCTTGGATGTAGATCCTTGGCTTTCATGACTTGGAATACTTCTTTCCAGCCCATTCTTGCCTGCAAGGTCTCTTTTCAGAAATCAGCTGACAGTCTGATGGGAATTCCTTTGTAGGTGACTGTCTACTTATCTCTTGCTGCTTCTAGGATTCTCTCCTTCATTTTAATCTTGGGTAATGTAATTATGATGTGCCTTGATGTGTTCCTCCTTGGGTCTAACTTCTTTGGGACTCTCTGAGCTTCCTGGACTTCCTGGAAGTCTATTTCCTTTGCCAGATTGGGGAAGTTCTCCTTTATTATTTGTTCAAATAACTTTTCCACTTGTTGCTCTTCCTCTTCTTCTTCTGGTACCCCTATAATTTGGATGTTAGAACATTTAAAGATGTCCCAGAGGTTCCTAAGCCTCTCCTCATTTTCTTGAATTCTTGTCTCTTTCTTCTTTTCTGTTTGATTGTTTCTTTCTTCCTTCTGATCCCCACTCCATTGATTTGAGTCCATTTTCTTCCCATCACTATTGGTTCCCTGTGCATGTTCCTTCATTTCACTTAGCGTAGCCTTCATTTTTTCATCTAATTTGCGACCAAATTCAACCAATTCTGTGAGCATCCTGATCACCAGTGCTTTGAACTGTGCATCTGATAGGTTGGCTATCTCTTCGTTGCTTAGTTGTTGTCGTTGGGGTTTTTTGTTTTGTTTTTTGTTTTATTTTGTTTTTTTTGTCTTCTACCTGTTACATATGAGGGGCGGAGCCTTAGGTGTTCACCAGGACAGGGCAACCCAGTCACTGGGTTGTGATGCTGAGTGTGGGGGCAGGGTCTGAGAGGGAACAATGGCACTTGCTCCACTCTGTTGGATTTCAGTCCCTTGCCCCATTTCCCCCAAGCAAACTGGGCCTTTCTGGTGCTGATTCCCGTGTGGGTGGGCTTGTGTACATACCAGGACCCTGTGGGTCTCTCCAACAAACTCTTCTATTAGGTTGGGAGTCTCTTCCAGCACCTCAACCCCCACAGGTGTTTTCAATCGGTGTTTTGAGGCTTTATTTCCCAGCACTAGGACCCTGGCCTGCATGGTCTGTCTTGCTCCCCAATTTCGCCAGGTTTATCTGCGCGTGAATGTGGGACTGCCTGGTCAGCTAATCACCTTGCTCGCAGTGCCTTGCTTCACAATTGCCGCCTTCCTGGGTCTGCCGGTAGCCACCCCGCACCCGGGGTCTGCCAGCCACCACCTGTGTACTTAGGGTTCACCCACTGCTGGCAGGGTTTGTCGGCTGCTGCCTTGCATACCCGGTGCCACCGCTTTTTGTGCCTCGACCCCTCTCCGCCCTGCTGCCGACTCCGCCCCTCCTACCTGTCTGGATGAACGTGTCTATTTTAACTCCTTCGTTGTTGAACTTCCATACAGTTCAATTTTTTGTCACTTCTGGTTGTTATTTTGTTCCTAAATTGTTGTCCTTATTTTAGTTGTGTGAGGAGGCACAGTGTGTCTACCTACACCTCCATCTTGGCTGGAAGTCTTTTGAAGCTTTTATTTATTCATTCTGAAGAGAAAACTTACTTACTTTTAGAAAGGGGGAAGGGAGGGAAATATCAATGTGTGAGCGATACATTATTGGTTGCTTCTTGCAAGTCCCCCAGCTGAGGGCCTGGCCGGCAACCCAGGCACATACCCTACTTGGGAGTCAAACAGGCAACCTTTCAGTTTACAGGTTGGCACTCAAATCTGCTGAGCCACACCAGTCAGGGCTATACTTTAATTTTAGAATGTTTTATTGCTAAAAAATGCTAATCATCACCTAAGACTCCAGGGAGTTACGATGTTTAAACTGGTGTGGGGGCTCTTGCCTTGATATGGATATAAATGCAGTATCTGAAAGGGCAATAAAATGAGGTGTGCCTGGCAAGACAGGCATTTCCCATAACTTGGAGGTCTCAGCTGGGAGCAGGGGCTGCCCATAGACTAAGTATTTTTGGCCCACGCTGGGGTTTGTTTGTTTGTTTGTTTGTTTGTATAAGGTGCCAACATGTAAAACTTAGGAAATTTCACATAAAAATCTCTCTCTTCCATTTTTTGAATTATCAGGAGATCCAGCAGCCTGAGCCTCCGCTCTCACGCGGACAGTTTGGAGTTGAACGGCAGGGACCCAGGGGCCTCAATTTGCCTGCCTGCTGTTAGGTGTGGGAAGCCACACTCTTAGATTTTTGTTAATGTACTTCTCATAATTGTTTAGGAATCAGAAAGTAGGTTCATATGGTGGCAGATGGGTGCTAGATTTATTGGGTGATCATTTCATAGTTATAGAAATTTTTCTTAAAGATTTTATTTATTCATTTTTAGAGAGAAGGGAAGAGAGGGAGAAGGAGAGAGAAGCATCAATGTGTGGTTGCCTCTCACGCGTCCCCCACTGGGGACCTGGCCTGCAGCTCAGGCATGCCTGGGAATCAAACCCCTTGGTTCCCAGGCATGCCTGACCCCTTGGTTCACAAACCCATGCTCAAGCCACTGAGCTACATCAGCCAGGGCTCATAGTTATACAAATGTTTAATCACTGGATAGTACACCCAAAATTAACATAATATTGTACATCAACTGTAATTGAAAAATAAAAGGTATCTTTTTTAAAGAAAGAAAATAAGTTTAAAAATAAGAGCTAGGCCAGAATGGTTATTTCCACTAAGTCCTATAGATGGCCCACTGCCTGTGGTCAGTTCTCACCACAGCGCTGAGGAAGATTGTCTCTGGGATCCTCATTCTGAGGGGCCAGCGCAAGCTGGAGGGGGGTGGAGGGAGAGGATAGCTCCCTGGGCATGTTGTGGAAACAGGCCATTGCCTCTGGGGTGCAGCTGCCTCCCTACAAAGTGAGTTTGGTCACTCTGTGGCTCAGGAAGACATGCCCTGACCTGGAGTCCCCTGGCCAGCACTGGATTATCCAGAGCCCATGCATTTAGGTAAAATTAGAGATAGTTTACCCCCTTACGATTTATTTATTAAAAACATACCTGCCCTGACTGGTGTAGCTCAGTGGACTGAGTGCCAGCTTGTGAACCAGGGGGTCACTGGTTTGATTCCCAGGCAGGGCACATGCCTATGTTTCAGGCCATGTCCCCAGTTGAGGGTGCGTGAGAGGCAACCACACATTGGTGTTTCTCTCACTCTCTTTCTCCTTCCTTTCCCCTCTCTCTAAAAATAAATAAATAAAATATTTTTTAAAAAAGAACATACAACCCTGGCTGGCGTAGCTCAGTGGATTGAGTGAGGGCTGTGAACCAAAGCATCGCAGGTTTGATTCCCAGTCAGGGCACATGCCTGGGCTGCAGGCCACGGCCCCCAGCAACCACACATTGATGTTTCTCTCTCTCTCTCTCTCTCCCTCCCTCCTTCCCTCTCTAAAAATAAATAAATAAAATCTTAAAAAAAAAAAAAAAAGACATACAAAGTTTGTCCTGAATGATGTGACTTAGTGGGTTGAGCATCATCCGCAGGCCAGAAGGTCGCAGGTTCAATTCCTGGTCAGGACACATGCCTGGGGTGTGGGTCATGTTTCTAGTTGGGGGTGTGAGAAAGGCAACTGATCGATGTTTCTCTTGCTCTTGTTTCAATGTTTCGCTGATCAATATTTCTCTTTTTCTCTTTCTCCTTCCTTCCTCTTTGTCTAAAAATAAATAAATAAAATCTCTGAGAAGAAAAAAATATATATGAGGCCTAGGCCTTGGGTACACAAAGAGGAGTACCACCTACTCTGTCCTCATAAGGGCTCGTGTAGCAGGAGAAACAGGCCAAACCAACACATTAGATACAATGTAATGGGTTCTGCAGGGACCTGAAAACCTTATAGTAAGAATTCTTGAATGAAGGCGAGCGTAGCAGTGCAGGAAGTGCACAGACAGGAAGGCACATGCTGCCAGGACAGGGAGGGTGGTCGAGGTCGTAGAAATGAGGCCAGAGAGGTGGTCTGAACCATGCTGAGCCAAGTGAGGGGCTGATCAGCACAGAGTAAGGAAAGGAGCAACGTAGATCTGCATTTTTAAAAAATGTTAATAGCGTTATTGAGACATAATTTTGGTACATAATTCATTGATTTAATGCAGTGCTTAGTATACAAGGTTTGTCCAGAAAGCATCCAGCAATGTAATCTGAAATACAGAGACATTTATTGAAGAAGATACAAGAAACATTGTACATAGGACAATGACATCTCAGTTCCCTTCAAAGTAGGCAACTTGGGTCCTCACACAGATTTCCTAGAATCTGTTCCAGTGTTCGAAACACTGCAAAATTTTTTGTTGGAATCTCCATCTGCTGCCCTGTCATATTTTCCTGAATTTCATGGACAGTCTGAAATCTCTTCCCTTTCAAAGGTGATTTTAGTTTTAGGAAAAGCCAGATGTTGCAGGGCGCCAAATCTGGGCTGTAGTGGAACTGAGTTACCTGGGTGATTTGATGTTTCGCCAACAAACTCTGCACGGGATGTGATGCATGAGTGGGCATGTTTTCATGATGAAGCTGCCAATCACCAGTTGCCTGTAGCTCAGCCGTTTTCATCATATTGCATTTCTCAACCAACAAAGAACATTGAGGCACAGTACTCATTAATTGTTTGGTCCAGAGGAGTGTACTTGTGTTAGACACCTTCCCAATCAAAAAAACAGTTAACAGGGTCTCGATCTTGCTGCAACTTTGCTGCGCCTTCTTCAGGCATGGAGAACCAGGTGACTTCCATTAGGATATCTGGGCCTTCATTTCTGGACTATAACTAGACCCACAATTCATCCCCGGTTATGACCTTCTTGAGGAAATCTGGTTCATTAGTAGCGATTTTAATCACGTCATTAGCAACTACAGCACGATGTTCTTTCTGCTCTGGTAGCTGAAGCCACAAAACAGATTTTGTCATGACACGTTTCCTGCCAAGATCCTGCATCAAAATCTCAGACACAGTAGTTTTTGGAATCCCCAGATCAGCTTCTAGGGCTCGCACTCTCAGTCACCAGTCTTTGTGTATTGCAGCCCATGCATGTTCAGCAGTGTATTCTGCTTGTTCTAGGCCTTCCAGAATGTGAATTGCTTTCAACAGATTCTTGACCATCTTTGAAGCGTTTGTGCCACACTTTTATTTGTACTATACTCATTGCATCGTCCCCAAAAGCCTTCTAAATCATCTGAATAGTTTCCATGGAGTAATGTTCAAGTTTAACACAAAATTGGATGCAGATTTGTTGCTTTCCTCACTCAGTCATCTTGAACATGAGGGCCACACAGTACACGTGCTCACTCAACAGTGTTTACCACTCTCACTGACTAGTACAGTGAAGCCATCATTGTTCACACATGTGCATTCCACACCACTCTCCTTGGCTGCCAGGTGATGTCAACATCATGCAAACCATTCTTGTTATATTAACAATGACTGCATTTTTCTGGACAAAATTATGCAGCTGTCACTACAAATCAGACCTTTTCATTACCTCTAAAAGAAATGCTGTACCCAGTCACTCCCCATTTCCCCTTTTTTCTAGTCTCCCCAGCCCTAGGCAGCCACTGATCTTTCTGACTCAGGAGGTCTGCCTATTTTGGACATTTCCTATCAATGGAATTATACAGTATCTGGTCTTTTGTAACTTGCTTCTTTCACTTAGTATGTTTTCAAGGTTCATCCATGTTGTAGCACTTGATTCCTTTTTATTACGAATACTATTCTGCATTTTTTTCAATTGACGGACTTTTGGGTTGTTCCCATTTTGTGGCTGCTGTGAATGCTGCAGAGAGCATTTAAGCACAAGTTCTTATGTAGACATGTTTTCAGCTCGCTTGAGTATACAGCCTAGGAGAATTGCTGGGTCATGTGGTGACTCTGTTCAACCTTTTGAGGAACTCCAGACTTCTTCACAGCAGCTGCACTATGTCCCAACCCTCCAGCAGTGTGTAAGGGTCCCAGTTTCTACATGCCCTCTCCAGCATTTGTTATGGTCTTTGCTTTTCATTATATTGATCCAAGTGTGCATGAAGTGACATTTCCTTGTGGGTTTGGTTTGCATTTCCCTGGTGGCGGAGTTATGTTTTAAAAGGTCCCTTTGGCTACAGCATAAAGAATGGGGTGGGTTGAGGAAGCAACCAGAGCAGAGAAGACTGAGGATGTAATGATGCAGATGAGATGATGTAGGCTCTGGCTATACTCTGACACGTGGGGTTGAGCTTAGAACTTCAAAGCTGGCGTTGACAGCTTTAGTGATTTAGCAGACGTGAGGGAGAGGTAAGGTGGCCATTGTGGTTTCTATTATGGGCCAGATGTGAATAGAGGTGTCTTACCGAGAATAGGAAATCCAGGCAGAGGAAGGGGACCCACAGACACCTGGGAAGAAGGTCTGTATTAACCTGAGTAACCTGGAGCGGCTTTCAGGCACTGATGCGACACACGCGGAGCACATTGAGACAATCAAAGCCCGGATGTACGTCGGGCTCACCCCAGACAAGCGGTTTCTCCCCGGGCACCTGGGCATGGGACTTGTGGAAGGTAAGCAGAAGGGAGCTGCAGGGAGTAGCTGGGGAGGCCCTGTTGCTGAAGTTCCTGAGTTGTGTTGTGTGGACCACACTGAACACCGCTCTTCTCGCTGCAGGTTATGATGCCATGGGCTATGAGATGTCCAAGCCTGACCTCCGGGCTGAGCTGGAGGCCGATTTAAAGCTGATCTGTGAGGGGAAGAAGAAAAAGTGTGTGGTTCTAAGGCAGCAGGTCCAGAAATACAAGCAGGTTTTCATTGAAGCCGTGGCTAAAGCTAAGAAGTGAGTGCCCGGCCCTGCTCTTCAGCACATGGGGTAGTTAGCTCTGCGGCCTTGGCCCTGCTGTTTCCCTAAGAAATGAGAGTTCTTGAGATGATTCCGCAGAAACCAGGTATTCTCATAACCATGCCCTTGAGGTTGGTAAGTCCCCACCAAACCAGTTACCTTGACCAGTGGCCTTGTTTCCTGGCTCCTCCCCTTTAGGTTTTCCCCCTGGGTTTTGTTCCTTTCCACAGAGCTCTGTCAATGTAGAAACAGTAAACAAAGATCTGGTCCAGTTATTCTGGGCTGTGGGCCTTAGAAATGTCATTCTCCTGATTTTAATTCTGTCTTGAATTAGTATAGGCAGTACACTCGTGGTCAGTAAATCCAGGTGCTGGCGTGTGATCTGTTCTCCGGAGTGTTTGGAGTGGCCATTTAACAAGTAGCATGCGTGCATTTTTAAGATTTAGTTTTATTTTTTTTTAGAGGGGAAGGGAAGGAGAAAGAAAGGGAGAGAAAATCAATGTTGTATGCACATAAGGAAATTTATATATGTTTTGCTGTGTCTTCAGATTGGATGAGGCCTTGTCCCAGTACTTTGGGGAAGGGGCAGAGGTGGCCCAGCAAGAAACCATCTACCCGGCTGTGCCAGAACCTGTCAGGAAGTGTCCTCAGTGCAACAAGGACATGGTCCTCAAGACCAAGAAAAGTGGCGGGTCAGTGCCCAGCTTCACCCCCCACCCCTGCCCCTTATGCTCACATGGTACCTGCCAGGTCTGCCAGACAGCTTGTGCTAGGCCCTGACATTTCATTTGTGTTGTCACTTGAAGGCGGCCTGCACTTGCCAGACCCCGGACTAGGTGCTGAGACAGACCAGTGGCCGATGAGGGCGCTGGTGCGCAGTGCTGTGGGATGCAGGGGAGGGCGGGGGCCGGGTGTTGGTGGGGCTGATGTCCTCTGTGGGTAGCACTTAACCTCTTCCGGTGTGGAGAGAAGGGTGGGGAAGCATGAACTGCAGACCCAAAGGATCTGCATTGAATTCCACTTGGACCACTTACGAGCTTTGTGCCCTAAAGCGGGTTACTTAACTACTCTGAGCGCCTATTTTCTATTCCAGAAACTCAGGGCAGTGATACCTAGTCTCCCTCACAAAACTGTGGGAAGGGTGAGGATTCAGTGGAAAGATTCACAGGTCTAGCAGAGCCCAATACTTGAGAGATATTCAACAACACTGATTCGCTTCTCTCCTTGTTTTGGCCCTGCATGGAGTCTGAACATCTTAAATCCCTCTTCATTTCCATGCATTCTTTCAGAGTGGGCAGGTCACCCCGAGGCTGAGGCTGCCTGGCCTGGCCTAGCTGTCCACGCCAACACCCTGGTGCTGGCGGAAGTTCAGGCTGGAGAGGTGGACTGGGTGGCAGCTGTCATTCATCGCTTGCCATTGCTGTGGCTGGCCTGATGCAGGGTGCTCAACAGGCACTATCTTATTCGACTCCATAACTACCCTACAGGGCAGGTGTTTTTATTCTAGCTTTCTAAGGAGTGATGACCGAGGCTTAGCAGGCTGAGATGGCTTGTCTATAGCAGGCAGCCCTGGGGAGCAGGAGAGGCAGAATGTGACCCAGGCCTTCATAGCCCTCCATTCTGCTGGCCCCTCTGGCTGCAGCACTGTTTGCTGCTGTGCTGCTGTATGAGCAGGCGGTTTCCCTGGCTCTCAGGGGCCAGAGGCTGGTGAGCCGGGCCTAGCAGTGGTGGCAGGGCATGTGCTGCCCACAAACATAAGCCGCTGCCACTGTAGGCTTAGTCTAGTGCCTGATGGCCACATGTAAGCACCTAATAAATGCTGCCGCTGGTTTTTGTCTTTGCCACTGGTGGGTAAGTGGACTAGTAATCATTGGAGTAGAAAGGGAAAAGGTACTTGCTTTTGTGTAAGTTCTGAGTTTCCTAAGTCCTTGGGTCACCCGGGTAGGTATGGAGACTTGTAAGGTTTACCGCTCCAGGCTTAATCTGATCATTTTCATTTCTGGGTTGTGTGACTTGCTATTTGAATGATTGGGGTTTGGGATTTGTTGGTTTGTTTTACCTGGTCTGGTCATACCAGACATGCGCGAGGACGTTGTAAATTGTGTGCATGTTGGCTAGTCCAGCCCTGGAATTTCATGACTGGAAGACATTAAGAAATGGCCAAAAAAGACATGGTGCAGGTGTTAAGAGTAAAGGCTCTTGCATCAGACAGATCAGGTTCTGGTCCTAACCCCTCAACTCTCCTCACATGCATCCTGGGAGCAGATGGCCATGCTGCCCCAAGCCACACTTTGCTCCAGTGGAAGCTGACTCTTGTCATGAGAAAGGGGTGGGGGGCAGGGTGACAGCACTTGTCAGGGAGCCTGAGTAGAGCCCCCAGTACTTGGTGGGGCTGTGGCCCCAGTGTTGGTAGGGGGGTTGGCTGTTTCCCAGTAGAAAGCAGAGTAGAAACCGCTATAGCGGTTTCATTTTTTTAGGGAGGTGGGTAATAAATTCAGGTTAGTATTTTTAAGTGATTTTATTACCGGTGACTGCATCCATTTAAGTGTTCTCCAGACAAGTACACCTCTTTAATCAGCTGAAGAAAAATTTCCTTGCTATTTCCCATTTCCTATGGTCCAGTGGCTCCTGCCTAACTCTGGTCCCCATGCCCGCAGGTTCTACCTCAGCTGCATGGGTTTCCCGGAATGTCGAACTGTCATGTGGTTCCCTGACTCTGTGCTGGAGGCCAGCAGGGATGGGAGTGTGTGTCCAGTGTGTCGGCCACACCCTGTTTACAGGTGAGCTGGGCACCTGAGTCAGCGCTAAGACAAAGCGCAGGTGGAGACACTCAGGGACCTGAATCCCTGGGCACCTCAGGGAGGATGTTCCCCGTGCTCCGCAGCAGCCAGGTCAGCAGGCCTACATCGCTCCAGGTCCCACGGACACCATTTCTGATGCGGAAGCCAGCCTTGAGGGTGGGCTCCCCTTTCCCTAACCCTCTCCTGACGGATCGCCAGAGTACACGTGTACACAAGGCTGTTCCCAGGCTCTTCCCCACAGCCCAGAGTCTTCAGACCTACTGGTTATGGGGCCCCTACACTTGTAAAAGTTGTCGAGGAATCTATGGAGCTTTTGTTGTGGGTTATGTTTATCAATATTTACCATATTTTAATTAAAGGGGAGACATCTTCTGAAATTTAGCTTATTAATTTGTTTATAACATGCATTGCACACTAACATAAATAACATTTTTAGGCTAAAATACCTATTTTTCAAAGCAAAAAAATAAGAATGCATGATTTCCTATTTTTGCAAGTCTGATGTGTGGCTTCATAGGAGACAGTTGGATTCTTCCATCTGCTTCCACAGCCAGTCTGCTGAGTTTATTGCATGTGTTGTAGCCTCTGGAAAGCTCCACTGCACACACTTGGAAGAATATGAGCACAGCAGACATACCTTCTTAGCATTTTTACAAAATATTTTTTATCTCAACTTGAAAGGGCCCAGAATGCTCCAGAGCCCACTGGAGCACACTTTGAGAACCGCTGCTATAGGGGAATGAACTTTCAGAGGCTTCTGTGTTGTGGTGATTCACTGGGGTCTCAGATTTCATCTGCTTCCCACTCTGCAGTCTTGTGAAGACTGAAGGGGCTAGTGGTTGGCTGGTGCATGTGTGAGCTTCCTGGGGCATGGGGGAAGCCAGGGGGAGACCTAGGGCAGGTACGGCCTTCTGTGGACCAAGGAGAAGACTCTTGCATCTGGTAGTAATTTTTTTTTTTTACCTTTTGTCCATTAGGTTGAAGTTCAAGTTTAAACGTGGTAGTCTTCCTCCGACCATGCCTCTGGAATTCATAGGCTGCATCGGCGGATGTGATGAAACCCTGAGGGAGATCTTGGACCTAAGGTTTTCACGGGGCGCCCCCAGAGCTGGCCCACCAGCCAGCCAGCCCTCTGGCTACCTGCAGGCTGGCCGGTCTTCAAACAGAACAGACAGCAGTCAACACAGCCACCCCCAGCCTCCTGGTGCCAGGCAGACCAGGCCTTTGAAGGCTCTGGCCCAAAATCAACCTCCACCTGTTGCTGCTGGTGAAAGCAACTCCGTGGTCTGCAACTGTGGCCAGGAAGCCCTGCTGCTCACTGTTCGGAAGGAAGGTCCCAACCAGGGCCGGCAGTTCTATAAGTGCCAGGGTGGCAGCTGCAGTTTCTTCCTGTGGGCCAACAGCAGCCACCCAGAAACAGGAGGGCCTCCTTCCTCCTCAACAAGACACCCCACTATCTCAGAGAACCGCCCACATGGGTTTACTAGCCCTGGTGATGACTCTGGTGGTGGCACATCCTGCCTATGTAGTCAGGCCACTGTCACACGGACTGTGCAAAAGGACGGGCCCAACAAGGGCCGCCAGTTCCACACATGTGCCAAGCCAAGAGAGCAGCAGTGTGGCTTCTTCCAGTGGGTAGACGAGAACATGGCCCCAGGTGAGGAGCTCGCCCTTTGCCACAGCAGCACTACAGGGAGCAGCTCCAGGGCTGGGCAGGGTGGGGTGTGCACAGCTCTGCCTCAGACCCAGGGCAGGCTGAGGCGGTGGTGGGAGTATGAGGACCACTGGGTCGTCTTGCTCCTTCGTCTTCTCACTCACTCCCTTCCAGCAAGGTGGTGAATGGCACCATCTTCATTCCAAATAAAACAGTAGCTACCATGAGTCTCATAGCTTGCTGTGTGCCCAGCACTATGCTGAGTAGGCTGTGCTAAGATTGGCGTCTTCCATTGTCACCAGGTAAGCATGTGATCACAATTTTACAAATGAGGAAGGCGAGGCCCCAGCAAACAATGTGACTACTCAGGTGTCACAGCAGCAACACAGCCCTGAAAGACTGGAAAGTAGGTGGGGCTGATCCCACAGCCCCATGCTCCGGTAGCCTTTGTAAACCCTAAGAAACCGTTATCATCAGCCTCATTTGTTCAGATGGAGAAACTAGTCCTTAGGATGTCTAGGAACCTACTTGGGTCTGGCACCTGGACATTGGATCAAGGTAGATAATATATTGAAGGCACTTCTGCCCTAGTACACAGCAGAAGCTTAGTTAAATATCTGAGAATGACCAAAAGGCCTAGTGGGAGCTTTGGCACACAGAGCTGGTTCCAAAACCCACCTGTCTAACCTTGAACAAATGACTTGGCCTCTCAGTCTCAGTTTCCTTGGTAAGATGGGAACCTGCCTATCTTTATTGCAGTCCCTATTTTATAAAGGAGTTTAGTCTCAGACTGTGGTTCTAACACACGTGTCCTCAGCCCTACATGTACAGGAAGAACCCAGCAGGTCCGGTGCAAGCACAGGGCTGGTGGCCAGGGCTGGAGGGACCCAGGGACAGCCACTGCTGTGACAGCCTCATCAGGAGTGGGTGGGGAGTAGTTCAGGTGTACAAGGGCCCTCGCCTCCCCAGTGAAGCAAAGTAGTGTGCGGCCTCCAGGCCAGCTGAGCAGTTACCCTGGACAGTCAGGCAATAACACTGAGAGGCCTGGGTAAAGAGTGGATAGATCCAGAACTCAGGTTTCTTTGCATGGAAGATGGGAAGTGGGTTGTTGGTTCCAGGCCCATTTGTCTTTGCCTCCTCACCGCACAACCTCAGGCCAGCTGCTTGCGCAGTTTCCGCTTCAGTACCAAGTGTGTACAAAGTGACACAGGGCCCTCACCAGGACAGTGAGAGGGAGCCGAGGCCTTCAAGAGCACAGGGTTCAGGCAGTGACACTGTGTTGGTGCAGAGTGAGGGGAGCCTGTCCTCTGGGGTGAGGGGGGTGACTACTCTCCTTTAGAGGACACCCTGTACTTCCTTCCACTTATGTATGTCTTTCTGAACTTAGAGTTCCTCTGACTCTTCCCACAGGGACTTTGGGCGCTCCACCCTGGCCGGGAGGCAGAGAAAAAACCCATGGACTGGAACCCAGAAGCAAAAGAGCCCGGACCAGTTCCTTAGACCCCGGGTCCATGGCCAAGAAACTGCGGAAATGCAGTCTTTGCCACCAGCCTGGGCACACCCGTCCCTTCTGCCCTCAGAACAGATGAGGGCAGGTTAGCGGGAAAAGGGCCACTTCCTCAGACCCACCCCCATTGTCTTAAGAACAAGCTGTGTTCGCAAGGACCAGGCAGTCCTTCCCTGGCCCACAGGTGTGGGGGAATGGGGTTGCTTTCTGTATCTGGCCTGCCTGTGTTAAGGAGCCAAGATCCAGAGTGTTCTCTCAAGAATTCCTCCTCTGTTGGACATTGGCCCTCTGCCCAGGACTCAGGAGTGACCGTGGCCACTGCTGAGAAGTCACAGAAGCTGCTCCCTGAGATCCCACAGGGGCTGTTGCTGTGAATGCCATGGAGAAGCAGGGAGCTAGAGCACTTAGCAGTGGAGTGGTGCGTCCTGCAGCTGTGGCCTCGGGGGCTTCCTCTGCCTCCGTGAGAGACCTGCACTCCCGGCGCAGGCTTGGAGCAGCCAGGAAGGGGCTTCTCCACACAACCTGAGAAAGGAGGGTGGGATGCAAGGAATTGGCTCTTCTTCCAAACTTATGTCTACAGAAGGTTTCTTTCTCTTTATCAAGAACCTGCTGTGGCCAGGATGCTCCCAGCTCATGTGCCTCAATAAAGCAGTTTTCCCTTTGTGCATATGATGCAGTGTCTGTGGATGGTGGCAGGAGCAGAGGGTATACACACCAGCCAGTGTCCAAGGACCCCTTGGCAGCCCCTGGCCCTCATGATGTCCCTTCCTAGTCCCTGCCCTTCTTCCCTGTCTGAGTGGCAAATGATAAGCCCAGCTGCTCACAGTCCTACAAACACCCACACCTCCAGAGGTTGCCACATTCCTCGCTTGCCTTTACTTTGTGAATAGTACATAACCATGTTGGCTGTGTTGTCTGGTTAGAAGGTAAGCAGAAACGGGTGAGTTGCCCAGTCACGTCGCTGGCTGGTGAACAGATGAACTTACCTGAGGTCTTGGGACTCTTGGCCCCATATCTTTCAGTTAAACCACTGGCTGTGCTCTGGCTGGATGGCAGGGGGTGGATTCTTCTCACTGGAGATGTCTGGAATTGCTCCTGGAGCACCTCATCAGTGAGTGTGGAGCCTGGTCTTGCATTCATGGGGTTTTAGGCTCCCCTCAACCCTGGAAACCACCAGTGCACTTCCTGCTTCTGGTTTTATCCATTCCGAACATTTCATGTAAATGGGATCATACAGGATGTCAGCTGTGTCTGGCATCTTTCACTCAACCTAGTATTTTGCAAGGCTCATCCACGATAGAAGCATTGGTCATTCCTTTCCAGGACAATGATACTCCATGTGTGGGTGGACTCCATTAAGTTCATTCCTCAGTAGATGGACTTTGGGGTGTTGATTACCTTTGGCTATCACGAGTAGTGCCTCTGCACACTTGCATGCAGAAGTGTTTGAACACCTATTCTCAGTTCTTTCCAGTATGTGTAGGAGTGCAGTTGTGGGTCATACACTAATTCTGTTTAGTCACCAAACAACTTTCCATAGCAGCTACACCATTTTACATTCCCATCAATGCAGGAGGGTTCTGTTTCTCCACATTCTCACAGTTTTTTATTAGATCACGGCCACCCTAGTGTGTGTGAAGGGAAATCTTGCTGTGGTTTTGACTTGCATTTTCTAAATGATCACTGGCATTGAACATCTTGTTATGTGTTCGTTGGCCATTGTATATCTTTGGACAATTATCTGTTCAAGTTTTTTGCCCACTTTCAAATATGTTGTTTGTTGCTGAGTTGTAGGAGTTTTTTATAAATTCTGGGTACTAGATGCATTTGTGGGTTATAATCTTTCTACAGGTAGCTTCCCCTGTGTGTCAAGACCAGTAACTGCTGGGCTGGACAGCCCCAAAGGACATGCCAGCTCAGGTCCTGATGACCCACCAACACCAGCCTTGTCTTCCCCACTGCACCCAAGTGGCCTCATCGTGGCGCGCAGCGTTAGTCGCCTGGAGGCTCCTTGGTGGAAGGTGTCAGGCCCAATCGCAGTGCAGTCTTCATGAACAAGAGCCTGTGAGGGAATTTCCCACGTCTTTGGGTGGCTCGCTCAGGCCAGCAGCACTCAGCACACTAAGTTGATTCTCTGATGGTGACCGGAAGGGTTTGAACCCCATCTCCTATGGCCTGCACAATGCAGGATAGTAAAATGACCCCCGCTTACTTACTAAGCCCAGCCCTAGCTGTGACTAAGAATTAGGCCACATAATTGCCCCCTCCCCATGTTTCTCAAGCCTCTCAGCTTTCCTGCCAGGGACATGGGGACTCTGATGAGTAAATGCCTTCCCTGGCAGCAGCTAAGTGGGGACTGAAACAGTCTGCCTTCACGTCTACACCTCTGAGCCCTTGGAGCACCCACATCATTCTCCATGCTGAGGAGAGCCACCTGCTGTCCCTCAGAGAAGGGGAAGCCTGGCTTTTGCTTCAGACATCCCTGTGGCACCTCTGCCCACCCCAGTCTGGAAAACAGCAAGAGCTGCTGTCCCACGCAGCTGCTGCTGCTTGAGGGAAACTGTCTCTGATGCTTCCTGCTCCTGGAGCAGCTGGAAGCAGAAAACAGGCCCCGTTCTCCCCATAGCCAGCCACTCCGAGCACAGGTCCAGTGCCCAGCAGCACTGCATTGACATCAGGCGCCAGCCCTGGGACACTGGGAGGACAACCTGCTACCCTTCGGGGTGAATTCACAGCTGTCTTTCCTTCTGGGGCCTGTTGCAGCCCAGAACCCAGGGTTCCTGACTAGAATACAAAGATGGCACAGGGTCAATTAGCAAACCAGTGCCTTGCCACTCACTCCCAGTGGCCATCCCTTCTAGGGACATGTGTACACTCACTCCATCCCTGCCTCATTCACTCTGGGAGGTAGTGCTGGGGGTGGCTTGAGAGTTTGGCCTTCCTGCCAGCTGGCCCCAGCCAATGAAACTGTGCTGTCTTGGAAAATTGGCAGCAGCACAAAGATGATCCAAAACACCATTCTCAGCCATTTGTGTTGGCCTTTGTAAGACACCCTGGGTCTCACCCACTACACCCTTAGCTACCTCACTGAATTAGATACACCAGATTGTAATGTTACTGGGATTTTTAAAAAATTATTTTTTGCCCTGGCTAGTGTGGCTCAGTGGATTGAGCGCTGGACTGCAAAGCAAAGGTGCTCAGTCTGGTCTAGGCACATGCCTGGTTGGGGTGTTTAAAAATGAACAGGTAAAGCCTTAAAAAAAACAAAAGATTTTATTTTTAGAGAGGACAAGGAAGAGAGAATAGAGGGAGAGAAACATCAATGTGTGGTTGCCTCTTGCACACTCCCAACCAGGGACCTGGCCCGCAACCCAGACCTGTGCGCTGACTGGGAATCGAACCAGTGACCTTTCAGTTTGGGGGATGATGTCCAACCCAGTGAGCCACACCAGTCAGGGCAAGTTTTTTTTTAGCCTATTTTTCTGATTAGAAAAAAATACATGTACTTTTGAAAAATGCAAATGCGTCATGTACCAGGCTGGTGGCCCCTTGTTTTAGAACAGAAGAGAGGTGGAACAATAGCCCGGGACTGTGGGCTTCAGGCTGCGCTGTGCCTGATCCTGACCTGGGCCCAGCACTCTTCCCATACCTGGAGGAGGGAATGAATGCTTAATGCTAGAGCCCCTGCAGGTTACCTGTCTGTTCTCTGGGACTCCGAGCCTGGCCTCTTGGCCGGCTAGGTCCCAGGTCTTAAGGGGAAAGGCCTGTTTGGAACCAAAAGTCAGGAAGTGCTTTCCTTGTGTGGTTTGCACGCTAGCTCAGAGGCAGTTATTCTGGAGGTAGATTCTGGCTCATTTAGGTCCTCAAACCAGGTGGCTCCTTAGCTAACCCTGAATTGGTTCCATTTTTCCTCAGTGTGCACCAGGGCACAGGCATCACTAGTGGGAGTAGGAACTGCACTTCCATTTTCCACTCAGAGTAGGACGATGTCATAAGATGAGAAGGCAGGATGCGGTGGTGAGTGCCTGGTGCGTGCCTGGTGGAGAGGTGGGCCACACACATTTCCCTGTCAAATGCAGCCTCTTTTCCCTTTCTGCTCCATTGGGTAAGCCACAGCTCAGGGCTTTGGAAAGGGTGGTTTTTCTGGCCTGCTGGCTGAAGTCCTTTCAGAATGCAGTTTGGCCAGATTTCTCAGAATCTGAACTGTGTTTGAGTGCTTTCCATTCCCAGGAATTCCTTAATGAGAAAGCTTGGGTACAAAGACTCTGTTCAGGCCTTAAGACTGAAACAACTGGGCAGATCCACTGTGGGATGACCAGCACTGCCCCTTAACAGAATATCGTGCAGCTAAGTTTTCTCACTTAGCAGCTAAGTATTCTCACTTAGCAGCTAAGTATTTCTGAGGAGACATTCTTATGAGTGAATTTACAAAAACAGTGTGATCTCTGGTAAGAAGTGTTCTTGAGCTATGTGGGTTCTGTTTTAAATTTTTAAGTCCCCGTTTGCCATGTTTGTGGTGGTCATTATTTTATCGGCTCTGGCATTCCTTTAATTCTGAGCCGGTGACATCGCTGCGGCACCAGTCGTCACAACTCCAGGCCTTGGGTCACTCGGTAAAGTTAAACCAAGGGCGCAGATTGACAGGTTTTGGCACCACAGCTGAAGGGTCTCAGTATTAACATGTTTAGACCTTGGGCTGAGACGGCACCTAGGTCAGAGCTGGAACCATCCCGTGTCCAAAGAGAATGGACCAGAGCAGCAGTGCTGGCACAGGCCAGGGCTGAGCTTAGCTCCTCCCACACAGAGTCCTAGCAAAATGGTGACTGGTTTCATTTCTCCGGCTAGGAACTGAAGTCCCAGGTATTAACCATATACCAATACTGTGACCACAAACACCTAATTTCTCTACCATTTCATCCATCCCAGTTTTTTTCTTACTGAAATTATGGTGTGTGAGGGGAAGTTCAGAACCACTGAAAGCATGAGGCCTGCCCAGATGGGGCCATATGTGGAGTTTGGTCATCTAGGTCATCTAAGAGGGCCTCTGGACCAGGCTCACCGTCCTGGCCCACCGCCCCAGCCACACCCAGGCCAGCCTTCCCCAGGCCGCCGGTTGTCCTGAGGAGCACAGCCACCGACAGGAACAGGCTGGGCAGCAGAGGGCCCCTTGTGCTTGGGCTCTGTGCTATTGGGCCAGCAAGTCTCTCTGGTTAGGGGGAGCCACCCCACTTCAGGCCAGGCTCTGTACTAACACTCCCACCAGCAATTACTCCTCACAACCATCCTAGGAAATGGGTGTCACATAATCCCCACTCTACAGGAGAATCCCAAAGCACGACTTCTGACTCCAGCCTGTTCCCTTGCCAGCCCTTGGCTGCCTATGTACCAGCTCCTGAGACAAGTTACCTGAATGTCCCTCAGCTGAGCTGGTCTCCTGCCCTTTGACCCTGGCCAGAGCCTGAGTGCAGTCCTCCTGCTGTCTAAGTGCTGCAGAGGCCTCATGACTTCCAGAGGCAGCCTAGGATCCTGCAGCCAGAGGTGCACACAAGCATCTGTCCCATGTGACATCCCCTTGGATGAAGGAGCACTCTAATCCTGTGCTCACTCCTTGTCATGTAATCACAGTTGGAAGGAGGGTGGTCACCTTAGGAAGTACAATGGATAGAAAGGGGACAAGCAAGTGGGAACGGTGCAGCTGTGGTGCCCACGCCCCAAGTACACATGGTCTCGTTTGTCATGTGGGGACAAAGGAAATAAGCCCAACTTTGGCTTCTTTTGGGACACTGATGTACTTGCCTCTCCGTGTTTTCGGGGGAGGTTGTCCTCCACTGGTGAGGCCACGAGGAGAAACAAGGAAGGTGAAGTAATCACATTTCTCTAATGATATTAGCTGAAAGGCTTGAGGCAGTTCTAGCCATCCCAGAAATCACAGGGGTTTTGAACTAAAAAATTCAGGAAAGAAACAAAACCCTAGTTGGTTCCTATTACAAAAGCAAGACATCACACTAGGACTCTTGTAATCTTCTCCCTCCAGATAACCTCTACCTGTTAAATTGTGCTACCTTCAGGTGGGTCCTGAGACCCTCTGACAAGTTTCCAGAACTCCAAAGGGCTGCTCATGAGAGCTCAGCATGAGTCACACGAATCCTTGTGAATCATTGCTTTTATTCTTGTTCACATTCTTGGAGGCACAGGTCTGCTTCAGCAGGAAGGATACCGAAGATAGGAGGAATACCTGGGAGGGGAGGCAGACCCTCCCTTTCCTATTCCCCACCTTGACAGGCTTCAGTGAGAACACAGGCATCAGCTGAGGGCAGTCATTTGGGCACTGGGGAGGCCAGCCTACACACCAGCCTCTGCTCTCTCGCCGGGCCCACCAGTGGCTAGCGGGACACCCTTGGCTCTGGGCAAGGCAGGCAGCACAGAACCTCGGCTCCTCCAGTGGGGAAGAGGCTCTCCCAGGGGCCTCCACTGCTCAAAGAGGAAGCTCACCTGGTGCTCAAAGGCATGAGGCGGGCAGCTCATCAGGCTAAGCTCCCACTCCAGAATGGAGAAGAGCTCAACAAGCAAACTAGGCCACAGATAACAGTGGAAAACCCCAGGCTCTAAGCCAGCCAAAGCCACGTCCTGCAGGCACCAGGTGACACTGCCCATGGGGGTAAACAACACACGGTGTTTACCATCCTACTCCAGAGGCCTAGAGATGCCTGGAGCTGGCACCCAAGCAAAGCACCAAACTCACCCTCTCAACAGAAAAACAGCTGGCCTTATCTACTGCCTAGAACAGCAGAAGCCATTTCCTGTCAGCGGATTCACTGCTGGTGACAATGGACCAAACCCAAGTCCGGGGTCAGTCCATAAGACCAAGGGGGAGTGTGTGAGAGGCTGGCATTCCAGGCTGCCTGTGAGGCGCCACAGCCATGCTCAGGTGACAGCAACCCAAGCTCTCTGAACTTAGAAGTTCCAGTGACTGTTGCCTATGCACATGCTAACCCTGCAGGCTTAGGTAATGCACCCTCTTTTATCCTGGCAAAAAGCAAAAAAACTGGCCTCCAAATCCCTGGAAGAGAGGAGCGTGCAGCTCACCAGCATCAGAACACGTGCTGCCGGCCGTCCCACCCATCTACAGCAGCCCCTCCGGGGCCTGCAGGCCGAAGTATAGTGCGTAACCCATGTCATCAATCTCCTGCGGGCGCAGGCTGTCGAAGAGGTTCACCGCGGGGTTGAAATGGCAGGGTAGGCTGGCCTGCTCTAGGCTGCCGATGAGCAGCTCCACTGCCTGCAGGAAGCGTGCACCCAAGGCCTCTTCAGCCCAGTTCACATCCTCCTCTCCTAGACGGAGAACCACCTGGGTCAGGTGGCCCCGGCTCAGCTGCCGCAGGGCCGGATGGCCTTGGCAGACACTACAAAGCAGCAGCAACAGCCGACGGCGGGTCCCCAAATCACCGTCATCCAAAGCTCGAAGCCTGGCAGCTTCTGCCAGGTACAAGTCCTGTAGCCAGAAGTTCCCAGCCAGCCCTTCCAGGGGCCAAGCCAGAAGGAGCCGATCCTCCGTATCAGCCCCAGTGACCACTAGGAGCACAGCAACAGTGAACTCCAGGCGCTCATGCTGGACCTCAAGCCGCAGCTCCTCTGAGGCCATGTTGGGCTGGATCAAGCATCCGAGAAGGCTGCCAATAGCTGGCCAGTTGACGGAGGCAGCCAGGGCCTTGCGGAGCAGTTCCAGCAGGACACGGGAAGAGAGATAGCCTCCCACCAAAAAGCGGTCCCAGGGGCTACTTCCACGGGGGCAGAATTCAAGCTGAGTCCTGCGCACAGCCCAGCAGCGAGGGTCCCTGGCCACAGTGTCCACGCCAGGCACTAGCCTCCACAGGCCTGGCTCCAGCACCAGAGGCACCAGGAGACGCACGTGGTCAGCAGCCCCTGCCTGCAGACCATCATAAAGTGGTCCCCCAGGTACAAGTGCCCCAAAAGGTAGTTCTGGGAACTTGCTCTGCAAGTAGGCCTGCAGCTCCAGGGCAATGTCACCAGCCAACTGTTTGGCCAGAGCCACATGAGACACTGGGATGCTCACACGGTCTCGCTCGTATGCCAACAGCCTTTCCTGGAACGTCAGACACAGTGGTGCTGGCGAGCTACGCTGAGGAGCCGGCTGAGGGTCAGCATCTGCGGGCCCCTCTGCAGAGTGAAAGGCCAGGGGACATGTCAGAAGCCCTGTGATGAGCCAAGAGAATGCTACAAAACTACTAGCTGTGTGTCGGCCCTGGGTTTCATTCTCCTCACCCATAAAATGGCCACCTGAGAAGGCACTTAGCTCAGGTCCTCGCACATGCACAGTGGTCTGGTAACAAATTCTCTGGAGCCAAAACAGCTTCATGCAGAGTGGGGAGTTGGGTCCTGGACCTCAGTTTCCCCCTCTGAGGCCCCCCACCGTCTTAAGGCTACTGCCCTGCTCTGGTACCAACCCCAAAGTCCACATGTCCCAGTGGTTGGCGGGAGGGCGGAAAAACATACCATTAAACATGCAGAGAGCCCACAGCCCTGCGGCAGGAGCATCTCGCACAGGTCATAGTCAGTCAGCAGCAGAGCCTGGGCTGCATGCATCTCATCAGTGTGACTACCAAAGGGGCACCCACCCAGGTTAGAGGAGGAGGGGTGCCATTCACCTGGGGCAAAGAGTGAGGGGGCCGAGAGAAGCACAGGATGGCTGAGTGCAGCAGGTGAGGACCGGGGCTGTTGGCATGGCGTGCCCTTGAGCAGGCTCAGTTCCTTCCAACTGTCTTCCAGGCATGTGGCATCTCCCTTGATGTCATCCTCGTCCTGAGGGCTGGTAGCCCTGTCAATGAGCTGCAGGCAGCAGGGTACAGGTCAGAGTGTCTGAAGCCCGGACATCATGGCAAAGCCCCGGGGCAAAGCAAACAAGGTTTCTGGGTGACAGCCTTGAGCAGCCCCCACCCCACCTCCCAGGGCCCCACCCCAGGCCCCAGCCCTGTGATCCTCTTTGGGAAGCCACAAGTGTTAACTGGCCCAGCACGGCCTTACCCGCTTCACAGCCAGGGTGGCAATACCCAGCACGGCAGCCCCGCTCACACCCAGCACCAGGCGGGCATTAGCCAGGAGGAAGTCCACAGCGCTGCCCCACACGTCGTCATCATGCCGCTTCCCCCGTTTCTGGGAGAACTCTGCCATGTCTGTCTGCCTGAAAGAGAGCCAGGGTGCAGAGACCACAGAGTCTGGGGGGAGCCAGGCTGACAGCAGGGCACGTGTGAGTGGGCATTCTGGTTGCCATCCTGCTGTGGTCGCTGACTCAAGCCCACCAGGGGTTCATGAGAGTCTCATGACAAAGAAGCTGCTTGCAGGGTTTCTTGTGAGGGGAAGGGGAATTGCCTGTGCCCCCTTTCCCAAATCTGCAAACTGCCCCCCACACACAGGTGTGCTCACACAGAAAGGTCAGGGAAGGGGCCCATTTCCCCAACCCTATCCTCCAGGATTCCTAACATCACCAAAAGACCTGCGAGGAGGGCCTTATCATAATCTCAAGTTTACAGAGAAACAGGCTGCTGAGGCACACAGTGAACAGTGGGTGCTTGGATCCACGCTGCGAAGCCTCCAGGCTCTCGCCCACCCCGGGAGTCCCTGGAGGCTGCCTCATCCTGGTTCTTAACCAGGGCTAGGCACAGCAGGAGGGAACAAGGTCCAGTGAAAACCACAACTTGCGGCCCTAAAGAGACTGCCCTAGGGGGCCTCTCAGACCTTTGGGGGATCTCAGTGAAGCCATAATTACCTCCAAATTTTGCCAGGGTAGCCCCCAAAGGCAGAGATATCAAAGCAAAGGACAGGCCTAGGGAGATGGGCCCGCTGCCCAGGGGCAGGGGCTGCCTGTCAGTGGGTATGTGCCAGTCAAGGCCAAAGGCCCTGCTGTGCGGGCAGCAAGTAAAGTAACTCTACACTGCTAAGGCTCCAACACAGGACTGGACCAGTGCCTAGGGACGGGGCCTCTCTGCGCCTTTGGTCTTGAGACAATGGGAATGGGAAGCTGTCAGCTGCAGGGAGCCCAAGCAATAGAGAAGGGAAGCTGAAGGCCTGGAGCCCAGCCACCTGCTCACCTGTAAAGTGGCGCAGACAGCAGGGAAGAAGGGTTAGAAGTGAGAAGTCTAGAAGTTGGGCAGCAGAGGCAGAGACCTCTCCCAGGGCTCTATCCACCAGGCCCCAGCCTCAGGTTCTTCCAGAGGGACTCCTACCCTTAGGCCCTGAGAGCTGAGGGTGAAGGTGACTAAGGGGGAAGCCCACAAGACCAGCCAGGCACCAGGCAGAACTGTCTTTTCCAGGGCCAATGACCCTGAGCTCAGAGCCAGCTCTGAGGGCACCAAGGACATCTGCCCTCCCTGTTCGGCTGTGGGTGCTCAGGACTGTTGCCAGGTGAGGAGATGTCTGGAACAGCTGAAGTCTGACTCACTTGGGACCTCAGCCCCAGCCCCAATCCCCCATGCCCCCAGACTAAAAATCAGGCTCTAGGGCCTGGGTTGGTCAAAGGCTGACGGGGTGCCCACCACGGCCCAACAACTGCTATCCGCCTCCAGAGGAACCAGGAGTATGTTTTACAAACTGTAAAGCGCTTTCAATACCCGCCGCCTGTCTAACCTGGGACTCAAGAGAGTCCCTGGCGCGGTCACGCAGGCCCCAACCCACAGCTTTCCAACTCTGGGAAGGGGGAAAAGGAGCGGATGGTTAAAAATAAACCGACTCTGCGCAGCCGGGCCCTACAACGCCCAGGGATGCCACCTGTCTACCCCCTCCTCTGCCAAACCCAGGGTCGGGGCCCCCGCAGTAGTTCCTGGGGGCCTGTCAAGGCCCGAGTCACAAGGCTTCGTGCCCGGGGAGGGCGCGGAGGCTCTGAAAAACTAAGCGATGTACCCAATATGGGATTCGAACTCCAGCTTTCAGGTCCAAAGCCGTTGCCTCATTCGCCGCCCGGCCCCCGGCCCCGGTGGAGGCCACGCCCCCCGACCTGCGTCCTAGGCACGCTCTACGCCGGAGAATGGGTGGCCCTGGACGGGTCCCGGCGCTTTGGTCGTACCTGCGTCGAGGCTTCAGCGCAGCGACCAGCAGACGCAGCGGGTCTCCTCGGGTCCCAAATCCAGACGGGTCCCTGCCTGAGAATGGAATGTGAAGAACTCAGGACCCGAATGTTTTGCGGCTGCTGACTCCGAAAAGCATGCAGACGGGCAGGAGCTGCCTCCAATGAGAGCGCTCAACCCCGCGTCCTCGCTCCAAAATACTACACTATTCAGCCTGTGGCAAAGCAAGCCACGCCCCCTACCGAGCTGCGCGCTTCCTTGGGGGCGGGACTTTCTGAAGCACACCGAAGTTAAAGGTACAGGATTGTGTTCCGAGCCGGCGGCTAGGCAGTGTGGTGCCAGTTCATCAGTTTGCGGAATGAGCTGCCCCCGGAACCTGTTGTGTCGCGTGTGCACTTGTAATATGAGCCTCTGGTGTGGAGAAAGGGGTCTGAGCCCACGTTACTTCCAAGGGCTCGGCAGACTGACGCACCACGCACCGCGCTGCCGTCTGTGAGGCTGACCCTTTAGGTCACCTCTGCGAGAGTGCCTTGGAGACTGTTTAGTCTTATCTATAGGCCCCGGGGCCGGAAACCTACCCCTGCCGCCGGCTCCATGTGACCTCGTGCGGCCCCTTCTCCACCCGGGCCTCAATTTTCTCTCTTTGAAATGGGAACACCAAAACCCATCGCCCCTGAGAAGGATGGTTGTGCATATACCCTATGGTTTATTTGGCATTTATTTCTTGGGGGCCTACTATGTGCCGGTCGGGGGTGGTGCGGCAAGTAAACAAACTGACAGTGTATGTGTGGAGGTGGGGGACGTTGGCTCGAAGCTGGAATAGTAGCGTGAGTGCCGGCTGTGTGCTTTGAGCTACGCCCGCGTTTGTTCATTTGTTTCTGGCGACGACCTCAGGAAGCATTTCACAGATGAGCGCACAGGCCGAGAGCAGCCCTGGGCTTGCCCAGAGCTCTAGGACCGAGGGCTCGGCCCAGGCATCCTACTCCCAGTGGGCGCCACGCAGCGTCCTGCGTGCGGATAGAGACTCCCGGGGAGGGCAGCTGCGTCCCCGGGCCTGGGCTCCAGCACCAGGGAGGCAACTTCGGCGGCAGCAGCAGTGCTGGAGACGGGTGCTGCAGAGCCCGGGGTGCACCACTGCCCGGGGCGCGCGGGGACTTCTTAGCCTGGAGATTATGAAGCCTCCTTCACGAGCACATGGGGCCCCGGACTCCTGGGAGCCCCTCCAGTCCCGGAACAGACGGGGAAGCTGAGCCCGGAGCAGACTAAACCCTCCCGGGGCGGGACCGGCGCTTCCGCAGTGCCTAGGGGCGCCAGGGATGGAGGAACTGGGCCCCGGCTCCGCCTTTCCGCCCGACGGGGCGGGGATGGGTTAAAGGGGCGGGGTCAGTGGTGGCCCAGCCCGCAGCTCCCTCGCCACCCTCGCCACCCCCGCCCCCCGGTGCCCGGCCCGGCCTTGCAGTGAGAGCGGCGCCATGGAGGCCACTGGAGTGCTGCCGTTCGTGCGCGGCGTGGACCTCAGCGGCAACGACTTCAAGGTGAGCCAGACCGGTGCTGGGCCGGGCTCCCCTCCAAGCCGTCTCTTCCGGTCCTGCCCGCGCCGGTCTCTGCTTCCTGTCTTGTCCGCCTCCGAGCACAGTGACTGAGGGCGGGGCCGGGTGGGGCTCTGCTAGGGCTCCGATCCCGAGCTCCGAAAGCTCAGCTCAGGGCCCGCACAGGAAGTCCGAGGCCGGGTCGGGCTGGCTGCGACGCCTGAGCTCTGAGTCTCGCTAGGGGGTGGGTTGGGAGCCCCTACCCCGTGTACCCGTCCTGGCATCTGGGCAGGGGTCAGTGGATTCTGCCCCCACTTTCCCAGCCTTCCGTTCCCATCCCGCTGAGGTCACACGTCCAGGCCAGGCCCTGACTCACTGCCGCGCCGCGGGCAGTCCGACTGCCTTGTTTGGGTCTGCAGCTCGTCACTGCCACTGCCACTGCCTTGTTCCTGCCACCCCGACCCAGTGTGGTCTTGGGCAAGTCCCTTCCCTTCGGTTTAGAAGTTACCCTCTTGGAGCATGGATTAGTAGTTGGTTTGGAGAGTGTGCCCCGCAGGTGTGGGAAGCCCCGGGTGGCAGCTGCCAGACTGATGGACCAGGGCCACCAAGAACCTTAGCCCAGCCTTCCAACCATTTGTGGGTAGGGCCTTTCAAAAGAGTGAAGGATGAGGCGGGCAGGGGAGTGACCAGAGGAGGCAGGGCAGGAGCTGAGGGAGGTGAGAGCTGGCCTGGTGGTACTAGGAGACCCCACCCAGGATGAAGGGTGGGAGAGTGGGCAGACTCAGGCTGGAGTTAGTTTAATGTCAGCCTGGTGTGTAGGGTTGGTGAACCCAGATGTCAGCTGAGGTCAGGGGTTTGTCTAGCCAAGGCCCAAAAGGTGGGCAGGTTCTTCTGCATTTATCCATATATGCACGCACTTTGACCCCACATATAGGTAACCACACCACTTTCCTCTACCTCCATGCCCACCATCCTCACCTGGGGTCTCCATGTGTTTTCTCCAGACTTAAAGTCTGAGTCATTGGCCAGGAATGTGGCTATAGGGGAAGGGGAAACCAGCCAAGGGCACTGAAGGCACATGCTACCCCAGTCTCCCTGCCACAAGGTTTGGGGGCTACTGAGGTGGGCATTCATTCGAATGTGGGAGTGAATGAATGAACGAGGCAGTACCTATGCAGGGTGGGGAGTTGGGGCCTTGCACCAGGGCTTTGGACCTTGTCACAAATGGCTTGTATGCTGATGATGAAGGGCACAAGTAGAGGCTCAGGGGCTACCCCCACAGCAGAGGGTGCAGGCAGAGCCTGGAATGCTGGGCAAAGGCATTTGAGCCAAGCTGACCACATAGCTGGGTGCTGGGGATGTCACCCGGAACAGTTCCATCCTGACCTTCCTGGGGCTCAGAACCAGCAAGAGATACAGATCTTGGGCCAACAGCCATCCTGATAATTAGTTGGTCCTCACAACACTTCTGTCATGGGGGGGGCTTTTATTAGCCCTGTTTTATGTTGAGGAAATTGAGGCACAGAGAGGCAAAGCAATTTGTCCAGGGTCACACAGCTGGTAAGAGTTGGCTCTCTTGCTTCCCAAAGGTTTCCATGGGCAGCTGGGGGCCATAGTGGGTGGTAGAGCAGGGACATGCCTCTCCCAAACCAGCTTAACCATGAATACCCCCCAGGGAGGCTACTTCCCTGAAAATGTCAAGGCCATGACCAGTCTGCGATGGCTGAAGCTGAATCGCACCGGCCTCTGCTACCTGCCTGAAGAGTTGGCTGCCCTGCAGAAGCTGGTAAGGGGTTTTCAGTGGGCAGGGTGGGTGCCCGTGGATGGGGCTAGACCAGGTACAGAAGGAAGATGACAGAGAAGGATGTCAGTAGCCATGAGCAAAGCTGGCAAAGAGGGAGGAAGCACCCTGTCCCATGAAGCATGCAAGATGGGGTCTGTGAGGGAGGGGTGCTGCAGAGGTGGAATGGGGCTGTGTGGCTGAAGGACCCCTGAATGGGCAAAGTTGTGGTGGCAGATGGAGACCCCATAGACATCCCTCTCACCCCACTGAGCCTTTGCTCCCTTGTCCCGGCCCAGGAGCACCTCTCTGTGAGCCATAACCACCTAACCACGCTTCATGGGGAGCTGTCCAGCCTGCCATCTCTTCGGGTGAGTGTTGCTAGGGACCACCAAGTTTGGGGTGGGGACTTGAGCCCACCAGCCAGGGGCATGAGGGCAGGGCCAGACCCCAGGCTGGAGCATCACCTCTTCCTATCCTGGCGTCAGGCTCAGGGATTCACTTCTGAAGGGGAGAGGATATAATAATGTCCTGTCTTAAGTAACCCATGGGGAAAGAAGGTGAAAAATCCAAAGCCAAAGTCCTGGATCTTAAGGACTGAGGCTGCTTGAGTTCAAATTGGCTCTGCCACTTCCCGCCTGCTAACCTCAGACAAGTCCCGCTATCTGGGGAGCTTTTGGTGGGGGACCATTGTGAAGCCACAGGGCACCGACAGGGCTAAAGGAGGAGCAGCAGCAGCCCTGGGCCCTGCTGTTACTTGCAATCCCTGCACCATTCCCCGACCTCTCCTCTGCCCCTTGACCTTTTTATGTTTGCAGCACGAGGTTTCAGTCCTCGGGAGAAAACACAGACCACACTGATTTCTCTTTGGGCCAAGCCTTTCTCTCTGTTCTAGAAGCCCTGACTCAGAGCTGCATCCCTGTCTTGCCCTCCCTGGACAGAAGAAGAGGGATTGTTCAATCAGAAAAGCTTCCCTAAGGATGCTGTGCTGGGCTCTGGGGCTCATTTGAGCTGGGCTTTGAGGTGTGAATAGGAGCTCATGGGGAGAAAAGGAAGAGCCTGCCAGGTGGAGGGACTGTGAGCAAAGGCCAGGGTGGGAGAGCATTCAGGCCTGGCCTCCAGGGAGCCTCCTGAGGAGAGCGCCTCCCTGATCTCTCTGTGTCCCCTGGGGGAGAAGCCAAGAATCACAGACTTTTGTGGTTTACCCCCAGGCCATTGTGGCTC
Organism: Phyllostomus hastatus; assembly: GCF_019186645.2. Lineage (NCBI taxonomy): Eukaryota > Metazoa > Chordata > Mammalia > Chiroptera > Phyllostomidae > Phyllostomus > Phyllostomus hastatus. The sequence goes on from NW_025334035.1 coordinate 13,482,846, forward strand.
GAGCCAACAACCTGAAGAATTCTGGAGTGCCTGATGACATCTTCAAGCTGGAGGACCTCTCAGTCCTGGTCAGTGGTTATCCACCCATGACAATGGTCTTTGGGACCATTGTTACCTCATTTTATAGATGGGGAAACTGAGGCTTAGAGTAGGCAGTGCCTTGCCCAAGGTTACTCATAGAGTCAAAGCCTTAGCCTAGGTACCCTCCTGCCAGAGTCCTGGCTGTCTCCTTTTAGCCCTGAAAACCCCTCGTCTGCTCCCTTCTCAGTGCCTGGCCTGATCTCCCAGCCTGGCAGAAGACTGGCAAGGTGAGACTAGCCCTGAACCCTAACCTAGCCTTACCCCTCCTACCCAGGACTTGAGCTACAACCAGCTGACAGAGTGCCCTCGGGAGCTGGAAAACGCCAAGAACATGCTGGTGCTGAACCTCAGCCATAACAGGTGCCTGTCAGGCCTGGAGGGTGAGCCAGGCAGGGCCGAGATGCAGTAGGGGCCAGATGGGTCCCAGAGGAAGGCGTGTGGCACTGACCCGGCGGCCCCACTGGCCTTGCCCCCTTTCTCCCTCCCTCTTCCCACAGCATTGACACCATCCCCAACCAGCTCTTCATCAACCTCACTGACCTGCTGTACCTGGACCTCAGTGAGAACTGCCTGGAGAGCTTACCTCCGCAGATGCGCCGTCTACTGCACCTGCAGACGCTCATTCTCAACGGGAACCCACTGCAGCACGCCCAGCTCCGGTCGGCACTGCACGGGCCCGGCCCCTCTGCTCCCCAGCAACCCTGACCCTTCCCATCCTGGGTTCAGTGTGGGCTGTGCCCCTCAGCCAGGCCGAACCCGAGTCCTCTGTCCTATCACCTCACCCCACAGCTGTCTTGGGCCTTCCCTTGGTCTGACCACCCACATTGTTCTGCAGGCAGCTCCCTGCTCTGACGGCCTTGCAGACCCTGCACCTGAGGAACACCCAGCGCACCCAGAGCAACCTCCCCACCAGCCTTGAGGGTCTGAGCAACCTCACAGGTTGGCAGTCCCTGGGTGACCCATCAGCCTCTGGTCCCCTCAGGTCCTTCACTTCCTGTGGAGGAAGGGGTTGAACCCTGCTTCTCTGACCATCTCCCAGGAGCAAAGGCTAGCATGTGGTTATGTTGTGCTTGTCTCTGCCATTGCCGTGATGACCAGTGGTAACACCCAGTCCTGAGCACTAACTTTCTTATGCTCAGAACCCCCTATAAGGGAGTCTCTCCTGAGGCTCAGGGAGGTTAAGTCACTTGCTAAAAGCCGCACAGCCTGGAGGTGGTGGAGCTGGGCTTCCAGCGAGGACTGGCTGCCTCGGGCCCCAGCTGACGCACCCCACCCCGTGCCCCAGATGTGGACCTGTCCTGCAACGACCTGACGCGGGTGCCGGAGTGCCTGTACACCCTCTCCAGCCTGCGACGCCTCAACCTCAGCAGCAACCAGATCACAGAGCTGTCTCTGTGTATTGACCAGTGGGTGCACGTGGAGACCTTGAACCTGTCCCGAAATCAGCTCACCTCACTGCCTGTGAGTCCAGGCCTGGGGAGGGGATAGGAAGGCTGTTGGGCCATCCTAGCAGCTACCCCTGACTCTCGCCTCTGCCTGCTTTCCCTCTAGTCGGCCATTTGCAAGCTGACCAAGCTGAAGAAGCTGTACCTGAACTCCAACAATCTGGACTTCGATGGACTGCCCTCAGGCATCGGCAAGCTGGCCAGCCTGGAGGAGTTCATGGCCGCCAATAACAACCTGGAGCTGATCCCTGAGAGCCTCTGCAGGTGTTGGGGCGAGGCTGGGCAAGTGGGGTGGGGGCAGCCACAGCACAGGAAACCCTAGCGTGACAGCAGGGACCCACCTGTGGTCTTCGTGCATTGTACAGAGTGGACGAGTTGATTTGGCGTTATGGATAAAGACTACTCAGGCCTGGGCCAGCGACTCCCAGTTTGGGCTCCCCAGAGCAGCTTCTGGGAGGACACTGATTGGGTCGAGGCCAGAGGGGTTCCAGTGCCATGTGAGTTTTGGGCACAGTGCTGTTTCCACATTTCTTGCTGGAGGCTACAGTGTCCTCTCACGTGGTCTCCTGGCTCTGAGAAGTCCTTCAGGCAGAAGGAGTGCCCCCCACCCCAGCAGCTTCCACGCCGATTTGAGCACAGAACACATTTTTCAGTGTCTGTATCCAGGGACCTTTAATCTGGACAAATTCTGCTCTGTCAAAGTCACAAAAGAGAACTTCACAGTCAGCTGTAAGAAGACCCCAGTTCCACATGCTCAGCCTTTTCTGCCTTTTTGGCGAGTTCAAGCTCACTGGTTTCCTAACTAGCTGGGTCTCTCAGTCCTCTGGCCTGCCTGCCTCCCCTCCCCTAGGACTGGAAGTTTCCCTACCCCTCACCTCTCACCTCTCTGAGGCCCTGGCTCTATCCTCACAGGTGCACAAAGCTGAGGAAACTTGTCCTGAACAAGAACCGCTTGGTGACCCTGCCAGAGGCCATCCACTTCCTGACAGAGATCCAGGTCGGGGCAGCCGGGGCTATGCCAAGAGTTGGGAGTGGGGTTTGGCAGGGAGGGCAGAGGTGCAGACAGGCCCTCAGGGAAGACTGAGCACAGGGGTGTCACTGGAGTGAGGGGGACCCAGCAGAGGCCTCCTGGAGTGGTGGCCATCGGCAGGGTGCTTCTGGGGAGGAGGTGAACCACATCCCTGTATCTGTATCCTGCTGGCCAGCATATGGACTTAAGTCCCTCAGCCAGCTTGCAAGGTCACAGTTCCCAGAAGGGATGCTCATTCACTGAGCTGGGAGGAGAACACAGGCCCCTGGCCCCAGCCCTGGGCCTCTCAGACCTGGCGGCTGCAAAGAGCAAGAAGCGGGGTTTGGTGGGGTGGGGAGGTGGGACTCGGGCTTAGTACCCTCTGCTCACCCCATGAGGCAGGTCCTGGATGTTCGGGAGAACCCCAGCCTGGTCATGCCTCCCAAGCCTGCTGACCGCAGCGCCGAGTGGTACAACATCGACTTCTCACTACAGAACCAGCTGCGACTGGCAGGTGCCTCCCCTGCCACAGTGGCTGCCGCAGCAGCTGGTAAGCAGAGGAGGGTCTGGCCTAAGAGTGCGGAGCCTCTCTCTGGAGCTCCATGTACCCATCTGTAAGTTGGGTGGGACACAGCTCTTTGGACATTGGTATGCAGGTCAGCCCGATTGGCTGGATGCCCCAGGGGCAGGCCACATCAGGGCTTAGCTATTTGCCCCCCTCCCCTAAGTAGGGGGTGGGTCCAAGGACCCCCTGGCTCGAAAGATGCGACTGCGGAGGCGCAAGGACTCAGCCCAGGATGACCAGGCCAAGCAGGTGCTGAAGGGCATGTCGGATGTGGCTCAGGAGAAGAACAAAAAGCAGGAGGTAAGTCAGGGTCGGGTAGAGCAGGTGGTCCTGGGCTCTGCTCAAGACAGCGTGACCCAGGCCCAGAGGCAGAGGGGACCCTGGGCAAAGGTCCTGAGGTATGGGTGCTGAGTAGAGCGACCGATCTGAGTGAACGCTTGTGGCTGTGACCCCAGGAAATCACCGACAGCCGAGCCCCCGGGGGCAGGGTGCGGCGCTGGGACCAGGGCCTGGAGAAGCCACGCCTCGACTACTCAGAGTTCTTCACAGAGGACGTGGGTCAGCTGCCTGGCCTGACCGTCTGGCAGATCGAGAACTTCGTGCCTGTGCTGGTGGAGGAAGCCTTCCATGGCAAGTTCTACGAGGCCGACTGCTACATCGTGCTCAAGGTGGGATTCTGGGTGCACTGCTGGGACGACGAGACCCCCACTGACCTTACCTTAGATAGCTCAGAGTCCCCAACTCCACAGCTTTGTTTATTGAGGCAAGCTGGGAGGGAAGGTTTTGCCAAGGAGGCCAGGGGCAGGGGCCCCCGGCAGGGAGGTGGCAGTGCACCCCATCCTAGGCTGGGGAGCCGGTGCTCATCACAGCGGCATCTGTGGGGAGCTACCAAGGCTGCCTGGTGAGGGCTGACAGTACTGTGACCTGGCCCCCAGACCTTTCTGGATGACAGCAGCTCTCTGAACTGGGAGATCTACTACTGGATCGGTGGGGAGGCCACCCTGGACAAGAAGGCTTGCTCTGCTATCCACGCGGTGAACCTGCGCAACTACCTGGGTGCGGAGTGCCGCACTGTGCGGGAGGAGATGGGCGATGAGAGCGAGGAGTTCCTGCAGGTGCCAATGGGCTGGGAGGGCCTTGGAGGGTCAGGCATGGGTGATGGGCATGGCTAATGGGGCAGGGCAGGGAGCTGGGACAAAAAGTTTTTTGGGTTCGGACCTAAAGCAGAAGGCAGGAGCAAAAAAGGTGAAGTCAGGAGATCAAGATGAGGCCAGAGGTGGGAGATCCTGGGTCATTGGAGGCCCAGAGAGAAATGGGGAACTGGAACCAATATGGCTAGGGGGCGGGGCCACCAGCTGGGTACCAAGGAGGCAATGCCAAGGACTGGGCCAAGCCCAGTGAGCAGGTTAGCGAGTCTTGCCAGCCCTCCCCCAGCTGGTCCCGTGTCGGGGAGGCCACACACAAGATTTTACCCGGAGGCACCGGAGTGCCCTCCATAGCCCTGCTTGCTTCTGCGCCCTGACACGTGCATGCCTTCCATGTTTAAACTGGCACAGGAGCGAACCCATTCAAACATTCGTACATCTTAACATTCTGATCGATAATGTGTCTGTGTTTACAGACACAGACCATATTCTTCCCCTTCAACCTCACCACGGGTGCACAGCTTCTGATACACCTGTGCTTTGGTGGGAGGTGGTGGGAGCTCGGTGACAAAGGCCTGCACCCTCACACATGCAGGTGTTTGACAACGACATTGCCTACATTGAGGGTGGAACAGCCAGTGGCTTCTACACTGTAGAGGACACACACTACGTCACCAGGTGAGGGGCTTGTGGGTGGGCGGCACTGACCTGGATGCAGCTTGGAAGGATTGGAGGGAGAGTGTTTGGGGTAAGTTGGTCCCTTGGTGACCCCTCCAAGCCACTTGTGCTGTGGCTTCTAGGATGTACCGTGTGTATGGGAAAAAGAACATCAAGTTGGAGCCTGTGCCACTCAAGGGAGCCTCTCTGGACCCCAGGTGAGCACACATGAGGTGAGGTGGGAGTGCTTGGCCCTGAACTTCCTCCCCGCCACTAGTGAAGAACAGATGTGGGCTCTAGAAGAAGTCTTCCAGCAACCACTAAAAAAATATTTTAGTAAATGTATCCAGGTGACATAAGCAACTGTCTTAGCCCCATAATAAGAGACTTGAGGCGGGGTTGGGGCCTGGAGGTGGTCACTGCCTGTGCCTGTCACAGCCCACCCCACCCTCCCACCGCCCCTGCCCCTCCTGTCCAGGTTTGTTTTCCTGCTAGACCGAGGGTTGGACCTCTATGTGTGGCGGGGGACCCAGGCCACGCTGAGCAGCACAACCAAGGCCAGGTATGAGGGCTGCGCCCTGCTCAGATATGCTGGGGGGTTTGTGTGAAGAAAAACTCACCTACGAAGGGGTATGGCCTTCCTAAGGGATTTGCACCTGTTCTCAGGCTCTTTGCAGAAAAAATTAACAAGAATGAGCGGAAAGGGAAGGCAGAGATCACACTGCTGGTGCAGGGCCAGGAGTGCCCAGAGTTCTGGGAGGCACTTGGTGGTGAGCCCTCTGAGATCAAGAAGCATGTGCCTGATGACTTCTGGCCACCCCAGCCCAAGCTATATAAGGTGAGCTGGGCGCATGGGTGTGTCTGGCTTCACTAGGGGTCAGGTTGGGGGGAAGGGCCTTGTACCGCTGTGATGACTGGTCTTCCATCTGGACTTTGGTGTGGAGAGGGCACCACCTTCTGGACAGGGAGTAGCCTGAGCCAAGGTCTGGAGGCTGGCCCTGAGTCAGGCCAGAAGAGTGTTAGGGTGTGTTTCCTGGAAGGTGGGGCTGGAAAGGGAAGCTGAGTGCCTGGGGACCAGGCCTGAGAGCCTAGCCTTAATTCTGTAGGTGATAAGAAGCCTTTTCCTATGAGCCGGAAAAGGACAAGTTAGAGAATTAGAAACAATAGTAAGTTCTGGACAGAGCAGGCAGAGAAAGCACCATTTAACAGTCCTTCCACTGATAGGATATTCTTAAAATGATCTTGGAGTGGAGTGGAGAAACTAAAGCCCAGCAAGGAGCAGGCAGTGGCCCTGAATGCACACAGTAGGCCAAGCAGGGGCTAGGCTCCAAATCCGGGGCTGTTGTGGGTGGGGCTCATGTCCCCAGATCCTGCCTCTACAATGTTTACCTTTCCTCTGCTAGGTGGGCCTGGGTCTCGGCTACCTGGAGCTGCCCCAGATTAACTACAGGCTGTCAGTGGAGCATAAGACACCTCCCAAGGTGGAACTGATGCCCAGGATGCGGCTGGTGAGATAACATTGGGAGGAGGGCAGGGAGGCTGGATCCTTCCCTGATAAACCAGCACTGGTTAACCTCCAGCCTCTGGCCCCACAGCTGCAGAGCCTTCTGGACACCCGCTGCGTGTACATCCTGGACTGCTGGTCTGATGTGTTCATCTGGCTTGGCCGCAAGTCCCCACGCCTTGTGCGTGCGGCAGCCCTCAAACTGGGCCAGGAGCTGTGTGGGATGTTGCACCGGCCACGTCACACCATGGTCAGCCGCAGCCTCGAGGGCACTGAGGCACAGGTAGATAGTGCAGTCCAGCCTCACAGGCCACGCACCAGAGGCCTCCTCCCCAAGATCCTGCGGACCCTTCAAACCCTGACCCTTCTGTGAACGTTCCTGCTCTAGGGAACTAAACCCAAGCCCACCCCTTTCCCACACTGCCTAAGCTCCGCCCCTCTAACCTCTCCCTCTCTCTCCAGGTTCCTAGGCCCTGCTACCTCCCAGGCCCAGTTTCCTCGGGTTCCACCCTTCTGCAACGTGCCCCTCCCACTTCCTGTTCTTAGGCCACGCCCCCGCATCCTAGGGCGCTGACTTCCAAGCCTCCCCTGACATCCTCCCACCCCAACCTTAACCGTGCCGAACACCACTCCAGCTCGTGCTTTCTGCCCCTTGGCAGGTGTTCAAGGCCAAATTCAAGAATTGGGATGACGTGTTGACGGTGGACTACACGCGCAACGCAGAGGCTGTGCTGCAGGGCCAGGGACTTGCTGGGAAGGTGAAGCGCGACTCTGAGAAGAAAGATGAGATGAAGGCTGACCTCACTGCACTCTTCCTGCCAAGGCAGCCTCCCATGGCGCTGGCTGAGGTGGGGCGGGGCCTCTTGTGATGGGGTGGAGCCTGGGAAGAGGCTATGTGGGTCCCAGGCCTGGGGCGAAGGGACCAGCCCCAGCCCACCAGCGGGGGTCCCCTGCAGGCGGAGCAGCTCATGGAGGAGTGGAACGAGGACCTGGACGGCATGGAGGGCTTCGTGCTCGAGGGTAAGAAGTTCGCACGGCTGCCTGAGGAGGAATTCGGCCACTTCTACATGCAGGACTGCTACGTCTTCCTCTGCAGGTACTGCCCAGAGCGCCTCCCTCGCCCCGCCCTCCCCGCCCTGGGGCCCCTGCTCACTGCCCCTGGCCCTGCAGGTACTGGGTCCCCGTGGAGTACGAGGAGGAGGAGAAGAAGGAAGAGAAAGATGGGGAGAAGGCTGGGGCCGAGGGCAAAGAAGGCGAAGAAGCAGCGGCCGAGGTGGAGGAGAAGCAGCCTGAGGAGGATTTCCAGTGTATCGTGTACTTCTGGCAGGGCAGGGAAGCCTCCAACATGGGCTGGCTCACTTTCACTTTCAGTCTGCAGAAGAAGTTCGAAAGCCTCTTCCCTGGCAAGCTGGAGGTGTGCCTGCCATGCTCCGGCTCCGCCCCATAGCCTCTGGATGTGGGGCTGTGGGGGCGGGACTCATAGCCAAGGAAGGCTTAGCTCAGGAGGGGCAGGGTGGGGTGTCCACGGAGCTGCCCCTGACACTTCCACACATCCAGGTGGTGCGCATGACCCAGCAACAGGAGAACCCCAAGTTCCTGTCCCATTTCAAGAGGAAGTTCATCATCCACCGGGGCAAGCGGAAGGCGACTCAGGGTGCCCTGCACCCCAGCCTCTACCAGATTCGTACCAATGGCAGTGCCCTCTGTACCCGGTGCCTGGCTGGGGGAGGGGCACAGGTGGGCAGGCGGGGTCAATGAGCCACCCTCACTCCTTGCTGACACCCCCCTTTGCCCCAGGTGCATCCAGATCAACACTGACTCCAGTCTCCTCAACTCTGAGTTCTGCTTCATCCTCAAGGTGGGGTCATGGGAATGACCAGGACTATGGGTCAGGGTTGGGAGATGTTGGGGGCACCTGATCTGAACCCTCCGCACACTCTCCAGGTTCCCTTTGAAAGTGAAGACAACCAGGGCATTGTGTATGCATGGGTGGGCCGGGCGTCGGACCCTGATGAGGCCAAGCTGGCGGAGGATATACTGAACACCATGTTTGACGCCTCCTACAGCAAGCAGGTGACCAGGGCAGGCGGAGGCCAGGTAGGCAGGAGAGGGCAGACAGGGACCCCAAGCTGGACCAACTTTTCACCCACAGGTCATCAACGAAGGTGAAGAGCCGGAGAACTTCTTCTGGGTGGGCATAGGCGTACAGAAGCCGTATGACGACGACGCTGAATATATGAAGCACACCCGGCTCTTCCGGTAAGGCTGGGCCCAGACCCCTGCCCCAGCTTCCTCCTGAGTTCTGGTCCTGCTGCTGATGACCCTTAGTCTCCCCCTGATCCTTGACCCCCAGGTGCTCCAATGAGAAGGGTTACTTTGCAGTGACTGAGAAATGTTCTGACTTTTGCCAAGATGATCTGGCAGATGATGACATCATGTTGTTAGACAATGGCCAAGAGGTGAGACCCCTGAGGACCCTGCCCGAGGAGCTGACCCACTTTTAAATGGGAATTAGGCCAGAAGGTGGGGGAGCTCCTAAGTCCCCAACGACACCATCTCCCGGCCACACCCACAGGTCTATATGTGGGTGGGGACCCAGACGAGCCAGGTGGAGATCAAGCTGAGTCTCAAGGCCTGCCAGGTAAGCTGGGCTGAGGGGAGGGCTGAGGCCAGCCTGGGAACCTAGAAGGCTGGCCAGAGGCTCTCACACACATCCTGCTCACCAGGTGTACATCCAGCACCTGCGCGCTAAAGAGCACGAGCAGCGCCGCCGCCTACGCCTGGTCCGTAAGGGTAATGAGCAGCATGCCTTCACTCGCTGCTTCCATGCCTGGAGCACCTTCCGAGAGGCCCTGGTCTAGGGTGATTGCAGGGCCCTGTGGGAACCCCAAGCTCTGGGTAAGGGGGGAGAAGGTCCTCTCTTCACCTACCACCTGCCAACAGAGGCTATGTGCTGGTGGCTCCCCCCACTCTGGGCATCCCCCAGTGCCACCGTCCCCAGCAGCACAGCCCAAGGACCACCAACAGGGGTAATGCTGCCTGGTGCCCTAAGGGGTCTTGGCAGTCAGACTCCCTCCAGTGTATGAGCTCACCTGTGATATCCCTCCCCTGCCAGGGATGAAGCAGATATGGTTGTCCTTTAAGAGATATTAAATGCTTTTATTTTCAATATTAAAAATCAGCATTTTTAATATTAAAACAGTGGTAGTGTTAACAAAATACAGAAAACCCCCCCAAGGTAAAGGTACAATCTACGGGAAAGACCCATTCTTACCCCCGCCCCCCATACACACACCCGACAGGCCTGTCTGGGGTACCCATGTGGCTCCCAGTCTCACTCACTCATTCTCACACACATTTCATGTCCAAGCTGGGGGTGGGGGACATGCTAGCCCAGGAGCAAGTACCAAAATAGTTTTAGAAGTGACTGTCCAGCCTGGCACTGTCCAGTCCAGGCATTAGAAAAATATTCTTTGCAAAAGGAGGGGAAAGGAAGGTGGAGTGGGAGTGGCATGGGCTGTCAGCCCCACCTGTCTTTGTCCTGTGGCACCTGTCCTCCAGGGTACTGCCTACAGAAGGGGCCAGTCCCAAAACACCCCCAAGTTCCAGGCCCACACCCGGGGGGCAGGGTGGGTGGGTGACGCTGGAGCCTACAGGTTAGCAGGCATAGGTCTATGTGAAGGGCTGGGAAGAGCCAGGGGTCCTGGATCCCAGCTCCAAGCAAGGCAGGTGATGGCCAGGTGGTTCTGGCCTTCCTGGTAAAGGAAGAAAAGAGTCAGAGAAAGCCAGGGAGGCCAAAAAGAGGCTACTCAGGTGCCACCACTCAGCCTCCTCTGAAGGTCAGGCAAAAGGGTTGTCCCACCCATCTGGGATGAGGGCCCTGCAGTTAACAGCCTGAGGAGGACTGGCCAAGTCTTAACCACTGACCATATCCTGCCCACTAAGGCCAGGCTGTGGTCAGGGTATCCCCAGCAAGACAGCTGGGGTCTCTGCCTGGTTGTGTGAGTAGGGGCCCAAGGTAGCAAATAGGCCGAACAGACTTATGGGCCCCAGATCTGGACATGGAGCCACAGTGAGACTGCAATGGTGGCCAGTCAGTTTCAAGCCAGGCCCCATTCTCAAGGCTTACTGAGGAGGGCCCAGCCTTGTGCCTGGGTGCTCCCATCTGCTGAAACGAGCTGGCCAAAGCAGTGTGAGCCCCAGGCTGCCCGCCTCTGTTCAAAATGCCACCTATAACATCTTGAGCTAATGGGCTGGCTCTTTTAATATCCGACTATGGGAATTATGTCTGTGTGGGCCCCCAGAGCCTCTGCCGGACATGCCCAGGCAGCAGCCAGGCCTCAGGGAGTACTGTCAGTATAGGACCTGCTAGGATTTTAGGTGTGAAACCAGGGTGGGTGTAGGGGGCCGGGGTTGAGGCTGAGAACCAGGTAGAGCTGGATCCCCCAGACTTGTAGCACCTCATTTTATCAGGATGGCACCGGCTCGAGCCTCGTCTTCCACCAGGTTCCTCAGATTCCTCTCAGATTCCTCTGAAGTGCTAGGGAAATGGGGCGGTGGTCAGGGTCTGGAGCATGGCCCCCGCCTGGGTCCTGCACACCCAGCTCAGACATTAGGTTGCCTGATGGTGGGGGAGAGAGGCTGGGGATCCTGCCCGCCCACCTCACCCCAGGAAATCCTTCACGTCTTCCACTGTGATGTCCCCTATTGTGTCCAGAGTTGTGTCCGCACTGGTGGCTGAGTCGATGGACATAGGCGAGAGTACAGCCTCCAGCGGCTCAGGGGTGTCTGCAGGGAGATGGTCAGACCTCTGTGAGGCTCTGAACACCCTCTGTATCTGGGGACCCAGCCCAAACCCAGCCCAGCAATGACAGGCCCCATACCCCTCTCCTGCCCGGCACACCCCATCCCTCCCCAGACTTCTGGCCTTGGCTCAGCTGCTGCCTCTTGCAGAGGCCTGCACTGACATCTGGGCTGATTTGAGTCCCATTGTCCCTATCAGACCCTCACCAGCTCCCTGGCTGTGGACAGGATTAGGGCTTCCATCACGGCTCTGCGGGGCCAGGACGATGCCTGGGGTCCCGTTAGCCTGGCTCAGCTTGGGTGACTCTTGGAGGCTGTAGCTGCAGAGACAGGGCCGTGACGGGGTCACAGGCAAGCACCTGAAGGGCCAAACCCCATTCCCAAGAGCTAGGACCAGACAGGGGTGACACCAGGGAGGGCCACCCTTGCTCTAGGCACAATGACACACAAGGCCAGGGGATGACAACGGCCTTGGGTGGAGGCCTCCCGAGCCAGGGGCTACCCCTCCACACACCTGGCACGGGCAGCACCATGGGGCCAGCTGAGGTCCAGAGAGCACAACGGCTCTGTGATGTTCCGGGCACTTAGGGAGAAGCGCTCAAACTCTGATGGGGAAATAAGGTAAAAACCTGGGTGGGTGGGAGACAAGAAGGGAAGACGGCACTCAGGAGACATGATTCCAACCACAGCCCCAGAGTCATTCTCTGCCGTGCACACACTACCTGGCCCTCCCCAACCCTGGCCAGGTGCTGTGTCCCCAACTTGGAATGCCCCTTCTGCTGACACTGCCTGGGAACTCTCCGGGACCCACCTGGGTCCCTTGCACCAGAAAACCTTTGCCTCACCCTGGCCGTGGCGCGTGAAGACACAGGAGGCGATGCCACTGATGTCCTCCTTGCGGATACAGGAGTAATGCACCTGGGGCCGCAGGCCCGGCACGGAGAAGACGTGCACATCCCCCAGGTTGGTGAGGCAGGCCAAGCAGGTCTCAGCATAGTCCTCGCAGGCCACGCTGGCAAATGTGGCCAGTGCCACCTTGCGCACACGACAGCCCTCGTGGGCTGTCAGCTTGAACTTGGTCTTGGCACTCACCTTGGGTAGTGTAAACACCTGGCAACGCAAGTGACCAGTGAGCATAGCTTGATCCTACCCACGCCCCCAGCCCCTACTCGGAGCCCAGCCTGACACACAGGCCTGTGCCCCTGGCCACACTACCACCGCTGCCTGAATCCCCTCCCACCCTGAGCTGCCACCCTCAGACTTGACCTGGGCCTCACTCTGCTCCCAGGAACCTCCCAGGCCCCCTCCTGAGATACCTGGCAAAACCAGGCACACTGAGCTATAAGGGTTAGATGGCTGATGTCCTCCCAACACCATGACTTCCTGCCAGACAGACCCCATGGGCGGTCAAGGGGTCTGGTGGGGACTCGGGGGAGAGTCCTGCGGGAATACAGCAAGCTGAGGGAGTCATCAGCATTCTTCAGGGGCACCTCTGCTGGCTGGGTGAGGTCTTGGAGGGGGGGGTCTCAGCAGGCAGGGGATATAGGCAGGGCAGGGGTTCCAGTGGTATCTAGGAGGTGGGAGCCTGGAGGGGGTCTCCAGAGCAGCTCACCTTGAATTGCTCCTCAGATGCAATGAGCACTGCATGGCCACCCTGCATGTCTGGCGCCTGTGCCAGGTCCTGAGAGGCCTCATAGGGCTCGGGCAGTGGGCGGCCACGCCCATCCAACACGGCAATGGCCACCACGGGGGCACGATGCATCAGCTGTACCTCCTTGCCCAGCACAGCCTCCACCACCCTCTCGGGCCGCTTCTCGCTGCCTGCCGTCGCTGCTGGCACCTCCAGTGCATAGGCAAACACAGAGCCTGAGTTGGTGCCTGCCCACATGGTGGGTCCATGGTGGGCCGCTGTGGGGCAAGAGGCTGGTGAGGTAGGTGTCTGCCCATTTACCACAGGTTCCTCCCCTCCTCTGCTGACACTGTAGGACCCAGGACTGGTTCTCTTCTGTCCCACTTGTTGTGGCTTTAGGCACCTTCCCTATACTGCTGACCACAATCAGCTGTGGAGCAGCTCTCCTGAAGAGGCAGTAACGTCCTCTCAGGTATCTCTGTGAGGAAAGCAACAGCATACTAACTGGACCCTGATCTCTGCAACCCCATTCCACTGTACCCTCAGCCCCATCACAAATCCCCAACTCCCTCATCCCCCACAGCCCATCACCAGTCCTGTCAGCACACTCGAATAGCTGCCCCAAGGGTGCATCAGGGGTCTGACCACATCCCTGCTTCCCCACCCCTTTCAGTGTGTCCTCCATGCGGCAATCAGACATGGAGTCCAGCCCTGGGCTGAAATGAACTGAGCTATCTCGCCTGCCTCCCTGTGTGAGCTAAACCTCTGGAGAAGACCCATTAGTGGAGAATCAGAGCTAAAAAGCCAAGAGCCAAGGTAGGCCCGAGCAGTCATGGCTGTGTCCCCTGGGTGAATGGATGACCTCGGAAACAACCACTGGGGCAGCCAAGCCCCAGCAACAAGTCAGTGAGCACCTCACGCAGCTGACACCCAATGTTCAGGCAGCTGGGGACTGAGCCCCATGGGCCTTCTCACACGGACTGGGCAGCATAGAATAAGGTACAGGCTCCTAGGGCTGCCACATCCAAACAGTGGGAAAATCCACTGGGTAAAGGACCCTCAACAAACAATACCAGAAGGGGTTCCTTCCTCAGGTGCAGAGAATAACAGCTGTGAAATACCACATGTGGACTGCTGGATGGTGACCCAGCAGCAACCATAAAAAGGCATTTTTGACAGAGCCACCTGTGGACCAAGTGTGACAAGACTCTGGGATCAGCGTCAGCTCCAAGGGGTGCAATGCAGGCACCCCTTGCATGGCTAGAGGTTACATCTGTCACACAAACTGAAGTGCTCCAGCAAGGTAAATAACAGAGTACGCAGCAACAGCAGCTCTAGCTGAGGCAGAGGGGGTGACTATTTATATTTGTGTGTGGTTGAAAGTCTACAAGTTAAAAACCAACGAATGAATTACTAAATAAACCTGAACACCTGGGGTCAAAGCCAGTTCCTTAGCAAGGCAGATGGTACCAGCACCCCCCGGTGCCCTCTCCCTTCACTGCAGGCAGCCTCCCAGCCCACCCAGGGCCTCAGCACTGACAGATTCCACACTCTCCTCCCCCCAGTCTTGAGCTTTCAGATCTTAGAGGTCCTGCTGGCCCACTCACCAGCCCTGTGTCACCAGAAACTGCAGGGGAGCTGTTTCAGTGCAGGGCAGCCTGTTGCCAGTGCAACACATAGGAGGCACCCAGTAATGCTGTCCAATCCCTAGAAGATGATGCATGCCCCCCAACCCTGCCCATTTCCTGGAGGCCAACTGAAGCCCATTTCTCCAACCCATCCCTTCCCTGGGCTCACCATCTCGGAGAAATGTGTCAGCGAAGTAGAGGCAGCGCACCACGCCAGAGAGGGAGTCATCAGCTGAACGTGGCTCGATGCGTCGCTGCACAGGCGTCATTTCCAAGTCATGGGGGCAGGCCTGCTCTGCCAGCTGCGCATTGGCCTCCTGCAACTGGAGGAGTGTGGGGCTCCAGGACACTGTGTTTTTCCTTCCACACAGCCCAGCACCCCATCACCTTCCCCAGCTCACTCTGACCTATCCAGGGGCTGGGGAATGCTGAGGGGTGGGCAACAGACAGTGAACAGACACAGGGCTCCGGGTTAGGGCCCAAGCCTGGCTTCACTTATACACTACAGCCTCGGGAGGTGCCGCCTGCCAGCCTGGCCCCAGCTCACCTTGCTGTTGGCATTAGCAGCCCGCTTCTTGCCTGAAACTCGGCTCTTGCGAATGCGCCGGAAAGACTGGCGCAGTGACTTCTTGAGTGACTTCACCCGGGAGAGTGGCCCCTCCATGGCCAGCGAGTCATTGGGATGAAGTGTGCACCTGGGGGCAGACAGGCACCAGCTGTGCCATGAGGCAGCCTCCTGGAACAGCCCCCATGCTCCTGCTGGCCCCAGGGGCATCAAGGACCCCAGGTCAAAAGCGCAAGACCCTTTCTGCTGCCAAGCCAGAAGCTGGTAGGCTTAAAACTCTACCAGCAGCACTTCACATAAAGTTGAAGCTGCCAAAAGCAACAGAGCCACCTTCGTCACACCCAGTCTTACAGGGAACACTGAGGCCTAGGTGGGAGAGGGCAAACACCAGAGGTCCCACAGGAGCCAGGCTCTGGGAGGAGGTGCAGCCCCCACCTTGCCTGGCTGCAGCCCGCCCCCACGCACCTGGCCAGCACAGGGCTCTTGCGCTGGTAGTCAAAGAGGCCAAAGCCATGACTGGTGCCAAAGGCCACGAGGTTCCACTCTGTGTGCAGCGTGACAGCAGTGACGGCGGCAGGCGGCAGGCACTGAACGAGCATTCGGGGCTGGAAGCCAGCAGGCCAGGGCAGGGGCCCTGTGCGCGGGCTCAGCCGCTCATGCCCCTTCCACGTGAAGCCCTCTCGGTCCTGGAGGAGGTCCATGCTGGCCACACTGACTGCCTGCTCCAATGGCACATCACTGAGCTCCAGCACCAGCACCTGAGCCCACAGCCAGGCAGGGGAGGGGTCAGCATAGAGGATAGGGCCACCCATGCCCCACCTGGGCCTGCAAAGCCACTGCCAGGGAGGCCCCAGAATTGTCTCCAGTTTATCCACTGAGTAAGCACTTACTGAATGCCTACTATTTATGAGAACCTGCACGGAGGAACACAGTGGTGACCGAGACCCACAGACCTCTGCCTGCTGGAACAAAGTACTCCCCCAACACAGCGTCTCCCACTTAGAAAGCACACACCAAGCACCTTCTGTACACTCTATGAGTGCCGGAGGAGCAGCACTGACCCAGGCCCACTGGCCCTGTCCCTCCCAGGGCTCATCTAATACCTGTGCTGCTCCAGCCCTGGCCCTAGCCCTCCATGGTTCCCTACAGCCAGAACTTGGGCTTAAGACCCCAACAACAGGCCCACCTCCTTGCTGGCCTCACCCAAGCCAGCCCAACCTGGGACCCCATTCCTATTTCTGGGCTTTTGCCCATGCCAGTCCCTTTGCCACTTCACCAGACCCTCCAGTTTGGTCCCTTTTCCAAAAACCCCTCCAAAACCCTCAACCCTGGAAACATCCCAGGCTTACCTGGCCTGCAGTGCCAGCCACCACCATCTGAGCTGTGTACTTGCAAAGTGCCACCTTCTGCACCCCTAGCCGAGGATCATCACTGTAGGGGTCAAAGCAGCCCACCTGGGGAGTGGGATGGAGGGATGACACAGGGCAGAGCCAGGACCAGGCTCCTCGGGGGAGGGGGAGGGGCCCACCTTACGGAAGGGCGGCCAGTCATCCTCAGTAGCCTGGGCCAGACTGTCAGCATGCTCACAGTCTGTCTGGAAGAGGCCAGCTGTGCTCAGCTTGTAGAGTGGCTGCAGTGCCACACCAGAGGCGTCCCAGAACCGCACGGTGCCATCCTCGTGGCTGCAAGGGGGAAAACATCATGCCCATGCCAGAACCCTGCACATTCCTCCATCCACTCATCCAGTGACCACTCACTGAGCACCTACTATATAAGCCAGACACTGACCAAACTACTGTATATGGCAAGTAGGAAGCACCTACAGATTAGGGCAAAGACATACTGAGCACCTACTATATGCCAGGCCACATGAACCTGGGCCCATCTAACAGAGTGAGAGGTGCGGAAACACTCACCAGTGTGATGAATAGGAAATGGAAAAGAGGGTAACCTAGGGAACAAAAGACTAAGAGGTTCTGCACCCACTGGGTCATCTATAAAAGTTGGTCAGGAAGTAGCCAGTTACAGAGCAGGGATCAGCCGGGGCACAAGGCCGCAGGAGAGGAAGGGAGGGGAGGCAGGTCCATCTGGGGTACTGACTCAGATGAAAAGCCAGGCACAAGAAAGAGGGTGAGTCTGTGGGGCTGCAGGCTGGATGGGAAGCCTCCAGCAGCCCCGAAGGCCACAGCAACATTTTTAAGCAGGAGAGCGGAGGCAGAGCCAGAAGCCCCAAGATCCCAGCACAAGCAAGCAACAGGGGCAGGGCAGGAAGTGAGGGCCTGAGTCATTGGGCACGTCAGCAGCCGCCAGGCCCAGGCCCTCTAGCACCTGCCCTGGGCAGCCCTACATGGGCCAGCCCAGATTTTCCGGTCCTAGGGCAGGCCAGGTGAGTGGAGCTCAGTTCCAGGCCAAAAGGCAGGGCAGGGAGTGGCTTAAACCAGGGTCAAGGGAAGCTACAAGCCCAACCCACCCTACTAGAGGGGACAACCAGGTCCCTCCAGGGGCCAGAACTGAGTCACTGAGCAGGCCCAGGCTGAGCTCTCCTACACCAGTACAGGCTGCACCAGGTCCCACTCGCCCACACACACACACACACATCACAACTATGCTTAGCCATGGGACTCAAAGGTCCACCCTACCCAGTGAGCAGCAGCCCTCGCTGAGATGGCTCCTGGGCCAGGCTCCGGCCCCCGGTGATGGGCCAGCTCTGGGGGAGGAGGTGAAGATGTCAGCAGGTCAGGGCACACATCTTTTCCCTCTCGCCCTGGACCTGGCATCCAGGACCCCAACTGCTTCTGAGTCTCCAGTGTACAAATGCCACATTCCCACCTCTGGGCCTGTGCTGGGAAGCACCCTTCACAGGGAACACCTGCCCTCCCCAAGGCACTACCCTGCAAGGTGCCCAGGTACACACCAAGGCACTGGAGGCGGGCTGGGGGCTCTGCTGCTCGCCAGCGCTCACAATGCGGGCCCACAGCTTGGCAGGGACATTGGCGACGTGGGCCGAGCAGGTGATAGCAGATGAGTGCAGTGGGGCCAGGTATGGAGCAGGCACGACAGGCCAGCCAGGCACTTGCAGGTCTAGCACCACCAGCTCCTCTTCCAGCAGCACAGCCAGGGCCTGGGGCTCATCAAACTCTGCGGGACAGGGGCAGGGTGAGGAGCACGGCCACAGGCAGTGCCCAGTACAGGGTTGGGGAAGGCAACACACCGTCCTCAGGTCGAGTGCTGTGCACCGTGAAGAAGTCAATGATGCGGGAGGTGAAATCCAGTGTCACCAGTGTCTCAGCCCGGAGCACACTGACACAGTGGCGATCACCATAGCTGGCACGAGGCATGCCACCACTGAAGATGATAAAGTGGCCCCTATACAGGGACCAGGGAGCATGTGAGCCACCTGGGCCTGGAGCACACGCCTACACACCCCAGGGAGAGATCACAGGACATCCCTGTACCCCCAAACCCATCCTCTGCTCCCAGCCAGATGTAGCCCTGGACCCACGCCTCAGCCCAGCTCCCCACCTACCCAGATTCACAGCTTCGCCACAAAATCTTACTGATGGCTTTGCAAGGGAAGGGTCCTAGAGGGGTGGGATAGTGTCAGGCTCATTTGCTTGCCAGGAACCAAAGAGCTGATAGTTGAATTTCTCACCCGTCCTCTCATCCTGCCCACTTCACTCCCCACCTCAGAGATGCTACCTGTCTCCCCAAGGGAAAGGGTGCTGCCCCAACCATATACCCCCACCAGGGCAGGTCCCACCTTTGCAGATTTGGCCTGGCACTGCCACTCTCCCCAACTCCTCTGGGATGCCCCCACTAAGGCCAGGAAGCTGTAAGTGCCTGAGCTTGGGGTCACCTGTCAAAATCTACGCTCAGGCAGTGGGGCCACCCTCGCCCTGGTCAGCACTCACCGTAGGGCACAGTGGCTACATCAGGTTGCATCACTGGGGAGCTGCCAGTGTCTACAGACCAGACAGCGTAGCTGCCATCGCTGTGCGAGCTGACCAGCGTGCTGCCACTGCGCTCCCAGCACAGGCTCTCCAGCTGCTGTGGGGCAGTGCAGAGAGGCGTGAGCAAGTCAGCCAGGAGCAGAGGGCCCCGGCTATGGACTCTGGCCTCCCACACAAACCTGGTTCCCCAGGAAGATGCAGTCCGCACACTGTGCAGCCTGGTTCCAGATGACCAGCAGGCCCCGGCTGTAGCCAATGAGGATCTTGGTGGGGTCCCGCAGGTGTCCCTGCAGGGACTCCACAGGGCCCAGTGCCTTCCCACACCGGTAGTCATCTGGCAAACTGCAGAGGGAGCACAGGTGAGCCAGCAGGAGCACTGCCCAGGCACAGGATGGGTGTGGGAAGTCTGCCTGCCTCTCACCTTCGCAGAACCTCATCAGGGCCAAGGGTCTGACCCTCGATCAGCATCAGGGTGGAAACATCCAGGAAGAAGACACTGCCACCTTCAGTGCCCAGGGCTGCCATGTTGCTAGCAGCCACCAGCAGCACCACTGTGATGTGGGCAAGGGTGGGCGGGCCACTGTGAGAGTCAAGGGGAGGTATGTGAGGGGGTGGGCCCATCCACCTGCTGAGGAGGATGCAGAGAGTGCTGAGCTGCTGGTAGCTCATTTCGTCCCCTCTGTACTCACTGGACTCTGATCATCCAGTGGGCTGGTGAACCAGGAAGCCAACAGTAATGGCACTGTTATTAACTTGCTCAATTATTCATCACGATGTCAGAGGGGAGAGGAATAAATATAGGTTCCCCAGGTCTTGGAGATGGGCTCCCAAGCTCCTCCCACCAACCAGGAGGAAAAGGCAGGAACCAGGCTACTGCCCAGGCCAGGCCTAGGAGGCCAAGAACATACAACTCCCTTGAGCCCTACCCAAGAACCCCACCAGCCCTCTGGGGGTCTCCCTGACTTTTCAGGGGAGCCCCAGATGACCCTGCCTGCAAAGGCTGGGAGACCCAGTCATCCACCCTTGGGCTAGAGTTGGATGGGGCTGTCATCCAGCCCTCAGCAGGAGCAATACAAGCCTCTCACTGAACTGGGGACAAGGCTTCTGCAGCATGAAGGACTCACCCACTCTGGCCATCTCAGCCAGAGCCAGCAGGGCCAGGGACCGAGAGGCCCCTTATACTCTCATCAGAAGTCCAAGACACTCCCTTGTCCCCTGGACCATCCTGTTAGTACCTCACATAGCACAGCATGGCAGGACCCCCCCTTACGCCCAAACCTGCCCTTTCACTGTGTATACTATAGCCAGTCTAGCCCAGTTAGAGACACCAAGGGATCTTTGCTGATGTCAGCTCAGCTTAGACCTGCCCTAGACACCCCCACCACTACAGGGAGTGCAGGCCCACCCACCAGGCATGAGAAGTCTGGGATACAACGCACACCCTCCTGTCCCGCACCTGCTGGTGTTCCGGTGCTTCTGCAGCACAAACCCCACCTGCTCACCTCAGGCTCAGCTGGACTTCCCCTTCTAACACTCACCAAGTCCACACAGCACATCTTACTGAAGAGGGGTCCAAACACTGCCTTCTGGCACCCAGGCTAAGCTCAACGTACCCCACCACCATAAACCCCAGCCCCCAAAGTAGCTTCCCATCCTCCCACCATGCCTTTACAAGGCTGGCCCCCCATGTAGAGCCGGACGGCCAGACAGTGGCCAAGTCCCCCAGTACCTGGCACCATCAAAACCCAGCCGACTGGGCAGCTGAAAGCTGAGCGCTTCCTCCAGGTGGGCACAGCCATTCTGATGGACAATCTCCCAAAGATGCAGGCTGCTGTCATCCAGCAGGGTCAGAAGGCGCCCCTGGTGGGTGAGCAGAGACCAGGACTGGGCTGGTGGGACAGAGAGGGGGAATCTGGGGGCCCCAAACAAGCCAAATGGTGGCGGCAGAGGCTCACCTGGCCAGGCAGGAAGTGCATCTGGGTGACTGTGGCCATGTCTCGGTGTAGGCCTGTGAATTCCACGCCAGGTGCACCATAGCTGAGGGTGGGTCAAGGGTAGAAAGCAGCAGGTACAGGCTGAGATACTCAAGCCTCCTCCTTCTCCAGGACCATTCTGACAGGTCCCAGCCAGGCCTGCCTATCCAGGAGTCCTCCGAGTTCAGGTGGGTCTCCCTCCCTGAAAAAGCACTGTTTAGCACCCCCAAGTTATCCTCAAGCTCAGAATGCAGGCTCTAATCAGCTCCTGTAAGTCATGCTGTGGCATGACCCTCACTTCTTCATCTACAAAATGGGATAGGGACTTCCACCTTATAGGGCCGACACAAGGCAAGTGAAACTAAAACACGCTCAGCACACATGGCTCAGTCCTGGTACACGGCCTGGGCCCCACCCTGTGCCAGCCTCACATGTGCCTACGCACGAGAGCTAGCCCCATGGGCATGTTGCACAGGCGGAGAGGCCAGGCCAGGACCTGGCAAGGGAAGCCATAGGTAGAGAGGAGTCCAGGCTGCCACCCTGCACAGTTCCAGGCCCAACACCAGCCACGGGCAAGGAAACCAGCCTTCCCAGCAGCACCACCGAGAGAGGAGAGACTGAGGCCTGTGCATTTCACAAACCATCAAACAGAGGCTTAGAGAGGTTGGGTGACCTGCTTCAAGTGCCTGGCATCAGTACCGGAGTCCCAGCAATTCCAGGTTTGACAGTGGACAGCTGGGTCTAGGGGGCCCTGGAGACAGGCTAAGGGAGGGGTCAGCAGCGTTGCCTAGAGATGAAGCAGGAGCCAAACCGTTGCTTGGAGCTGGAGTTGGGATTCCCTGCAGGAGCTGGGAGAACACAGAACAGAAGACAAAAGAGGGGGCAGGAGTGCTGGGTAGGAACCAAAGTCGCCAAGGAGACGGGGGAGGGGCAGCTTTTGTCTAAGGCCTTCTTCTCAAGCCTCAGTTTCCCAGCCTAGGGGTGGTTTGTGGGGAGGAGGGAGGGGCAAGAGGAGAGCTCTGGTCTCCTCTGAGGCTCTCCTAGTCTGTACAACAGTTCTTTCTAAGACAGAAGAGCCAGCGCCCAAGACAGACCAGGACAGCAGGAAGGCCAGCTCAAGAGGCTAACAGAGCCTCATGGAACAGGGCACTAATGAGACACCAACTATAGCAACACAACACGTGTGTGGGACAGGACAGCACCTTGGGGGGCAGGAGTAGCAGGCCAGGAAGCAGGTGGCCTTGGTGTGGTCTTGTGGTTGTGGTCAGTGGGGGGAGGGACCGTCCAGCCAGCCCAGCCACACCCCCTAGTGTAGGAAAGCCCACCAGCTGCAGGCCCCAATGCCCACCCCTTCCCTCCCCTCTGCTTTACAAGCATTTACTCATTTTGTGCCACCTGATATCCCTGATGAGGACACTGACGACCCAGAGGGTCATGTGGGAAGGGGTGGAGGTGGGCACCCTACACCAAGCAGCCACCAGATGCTCTGTACCTCAGTTTCCCTGAGTGGCAGGGGGCTCACTGCAGGCAGTGGAAGTGGGATGCTCCACACCAGTCAAGAAGGCATTCAGCTGTCTGCTTGCCCCACCCCACCTCGAGCTTACAGAGAAAATGCCTGCTTTGTGCAGCACACACAGCCCATTGTGCAACCGCCAGCATCCAGGTGGGGGCTGAGCCTTGCTCTCCACGCTGAGCCTGGCACTGCCCCCAGCCCCTTGGCTGAACACATGTATCTCACATTCATAAACATATGTGTGCCCAGTCACCAGGGAAAGGCCCATTGTGTGACCCTGGTGCATCCACCAACCTTACCAGGTCCTGAGACTGACCAGCACCATGCCCCAGCCACCCTGTTGGCTGAAGTGCAGCAAGGGACAGCTGTGACCACTGTAAGCTCAGCCCCGCTCCCTGATCTCTATAAGGAGGTGTCTCGGGGTAGAAGTTGCACCAGCCCCCACCAGGATCCAGACACCTGTGCATGGCTGTACAGGCTGGGCCCTGCCCAAGGAGCTCAGCACACAGGGAGCTGCAGGCAGGTGGTCCTCACAGCCCCCAAGGATGCGTCCCGCAAAGGATACATCTTGACGGCCCCAGACCTGGTGCCAATGGCCATGATGCGAAGCTCGGGATCGAAGGCCAGGGCGCTGGGCTGGTTGGGGAAGCCATGTTCCACGGTCTGTGGGGGAGGGGAGGGCACTTGCACAAGCACGGCTGCCCCCAGCCCACCCTGAGGCCCACCCCAAGGCAGCCTTCAGGCTCTGCTGCTGCTATACATGGAGACTCAAGCTGGGTCCACCTGTGCTCTGTGTCCTTAACTGTGAAATGGACAATTACACCTCCAGTTGGTACAGAAGGGTCTGAGCCCCTGGGCCCAGCAGAGGCCCAGGCCAAGTCCCCATCCCTCTCAGCACCTGTGTTCATCCCACTGTGTGCAGAGCTCTAGCACAGACAGGGAGAGCAAGGTTCAGAAGTGGACCTCACCTGTCCCAGGGGATGCTCTGCACCCCAGTCCTAGAAGCAGACTGAAGCTTGGTGATGTGTCAAGCTGTCCAGGGTACCCTGAGAGGTTCATGGCATTCCCCACAAAGGCCCCACATAGAAATCAGAGGCCAATACTCAATACTCTTCTGTGCAGAGGCTCTTGACACTCACTCGCCTCAAGAGGTACCCTCACCCCAACCTACACAGTCAGGCAGGGAGATAGAGGGCCAGAGGAGCTTCCTGCCCAGTCCCTGAAGGTATCACCCACCTCCCAGACTTGGGTTCCCCTGGTGGAAATTGAGTGACAAGATTCCCTCCCCCCACTGGGGGTGGGGATGGTGTGAAGGGGTCCGTGTGCTGGTGGTATTAATGGGCTGGCTGCCACCCGGGCCTCTGCTCCTGGCAGGGCCAGTCCCAGTGCAGACTGCTCCCAGCCCCACCAGCCCAGCCTGGGCTTTCCTCCATTGCCCACCCACCCAAAAAGTTCATACACTCCCAAGGCTTAGCTGGGAAGCCCCACCCTGAGAAGCCTGCACCCCATATCCTCAACACCAGTGTGGTAAACCATCTGTGCACTGTGGGTACCTCCTGACCGCTGCCTCAGCAGGGACACATGTTTTGTAATGTGTTCCCAGTCCTGTCACCCAGCCTCCCTCCTGCCTCAGCCCATCCAGGCAAGGACTGAGCCCTCTGGACAGCTAGCTGGCTTGGCCTTAGGATAGTTATAGCTCTTTCCAAGTCTCAGTTTCCCATCTGGGCACTGGGGGCAGTGAGTCCACCAGAAGGCACAGTTGCCCATTTGGCTGAGGGTGGGAGGCAGCCTCCCTGTCCCACCAGCACTGCCATGCCAATGCTGGACCTGACCAGGTATGGCCAGACCCTCCCTCCTCTGCTCAGGAACCTCTCCCCATCCCCTGGGGCTCCCAGCTAACTCTGAATCAAAGCTGAGTTCTCACATCTGGCCTCTGGCCTCCTCCTACTCTCTCCCCAGCTCACTTGACTCCAGGCCCACTGCATTTTCATCTTCAATTTACTGGGCAGGTTTCTGCCTCAGGCCCTTTGCTGCTACTACCCCTCTGCCTGGAATGCACCTCACCAGTGCTCCCCAGGGTGAGCTTCTGCCCATCACTCAGGTCTGAGTTTGGGAGTCAGCTCCTACGAGAGCCCCCAAGCCGCCCTGGCCATAGCATCCATTCCTGTCCATGGGCTCCAGGCCCTCACCCTACTTAATTTTATCCACAGCACTGGCCACCACCCAAACTGCTGCATATTTTACTCTTTTGTTTGCTCTTCACTGTCTCCCCTACTAGGACATCAGCCCCAAGTGATGTTTGTCCCTTTTGTTCACTGCAGTGCTCCAAGCACCTAGAAGAACTCACTCACAGGAGGTGCTCAGTATTTGCTGACACAGAGCACACATCCCACAGACAACGTGAAGATGGGGCTGAGGTGTGGGCCCAAGACTGAGTCCAAAGTTGATGTTTGCCCCTGACCCATTCTCCCACTCCCACTAGAGAAACTAGGATCTATTCTCTCTCTCTTTTTAAATATTATTTTGGGATCTAGTCGCTAGTGATCACCTACCACCCTCTCTGTCTGGTGAACAAGACCCTTGCCCAAGACCACCCTCCTCCCATTATTGTTGCCCATACAGAATGGGGCCTCACTCTCCTTAATGGGGAGCCCTCACCTTTTGCCAAACTATGGCCAGCCAAGGGGCGCTGAGTCTCAGACCCTCCCCACCATCTGTTGCAGGCCCCCACTTCACACCCCAACTCACTGGCTGAGAAAGTGACACCTTAGCCCAGTGCCTGCCCCTACCACCTTTCTCTCACCTCACAGGGCTCATCCTCTTAGCCACCAGCACAGGAAGGGAGCCATCCGGGAGCCCCTTTCCTCCAGGCCCTGGAGGCTTCTGGTGGGTTCTTGGCAACCAAGTCTGAGGGTCCTGGCAGCACCCCCCACCACATCAAAAATTCAGCCTGCCCCAAGAAACATCCTGGTGCCTCAGCCACACCAGGCCCAGGCATCCCAGAGCCTCCTCCTAGACAAGTTTCCTCTTAGAACACAGCTGCCCCTCAAAACTAAAGTCAAATCTTTACTAATAAGGGGAAGCAAGAACAAAGTGACCCAACTCCATCTCTGACTTAGGGCAAGTCACCACCCTATCTCGACCTCGATTTTCTAACCTGTGTGATGGGGCTAACAACTCAGATCCCCATGAGGAGGGAGGCAATCCAGGGGCTTTGAGGGTAGACCTGACATCCTGGGAGGAGTTAGCAAGGGGCACACTTGGGGCTCTAGCTACCACATTTTAGTGCAGAGAGGGGCGGTGGCTGAAAGTAGGCCTTTTCCCACCAGTGCTCTAGGAAAGAAGGGAGGGACAGCGCTCCACCCACACCTCTGTCTAGGTTGCAGGGCCCAAGTGACACAGGAAGTCAGAGTCCACAACAGGGAGGAAAGTGGCTCCATTTCAAGGGAAACTGAGGCACCTCATGTGCCGCTGGGTACACAGCCAGGCATTTCCCCTGGAGCCCCCCCGCAGGGCAGGGCACCGCATAGCAGAGGAAGGCAGAGTCTAATGCCCTGGGGGAGGGAGGAGAGGAACCTGGAAGGGATTTCCCAGCCCCACCCCCCAACATCTGCCTCCTCTCCTCACCCCTCTCTCGCAACCTGGGTGTGAAAGCAAAACAAACCCCAGCCCTGGGGTGCCCCGAGGGTTAAGAGGGATGTGGAGGAGCCCCCAAAGAGGAATAAAAAGAGACAGAGTGAGAATTCGAGAGACCCACACAGACACACAGAGACAGACTCAGATGTGAAGACAGAAAGAGAAATAAAGAGACAGAGAGATGAAGAAAAACAGAGAGGAGATACGCAGGGACAACCCCTCCCCAGACACACGGCGAAAGACTGAGAACAGGGAGGCGGCCACAGAGAGAGGGGCAGAGACGCAGAGACACAGAGACCTGCAGAAACAGGGCCGGTGAGGCCCACAGAAACCTGGAAAGGCAGACCCGGAAAGTCAGTGAGCGACCCCAGAGCCACCCAGAAATCGGAGCGGGAGCGGAGGCATGAAGTGGGGCCCACCGAGAAGCGCCCCGGCCCCGCACCGCGCTCCAGCCGGGCGCTCCCTCCCCTCGGGCCCTACGTGGCTCAAACCCCGGGCTCCCAGCCCCGGCCCGCACCCTCCCGCCCAGCCCGGGCCGGGCCGCCACCACCGCACCTTGTTGAAAGCGAAGAGCTCTTGCTTGAGCTTTTCGCGCTGCGGGTCAGCGCCCTGACGCCGGAACCGAAACTTCATCATCTTGGGTTTAATTGCGGGCGTCGCGCCCGCCACCGCCACCGGTGCCTCCCGCAGGATGCGCCGTACGGCCCCGCTGATCCTGAGGCGCAGGCGGGGAGCCAGGAGGTGCGCCAGGCGGCCCAGGCTCCGGCGTGAGAGGCGGAGCCTTCACGGGGCGGGGGGCACGGAGCGCGACTGACGCACCACCGACCAATAGGCACGCCCTCAAGGCGCCAGCCCCGCCCCTGCAGGCCAGACAGTGGGGGAACACAGGGCCCTGACGTTTCTCTAGGATCGCAAAGGGGCCTCTGCTGAGCTTGCGCGGCGGCGCGGGGCCTGCCGGGACTTGTAGTCCGCAAGCTAAGGTTCCAGCGTGGGCAGCAAGGAGCGAGCTTTGGAAGCGCTGGTGTGTGCTGCCTAACCTAGAGGACTCCTTTTCCCTCTTCCAACCAGCGAGAGACGTGCTTGCTCAGGTAACGAAGCAGCCTTATCTCGAAAGCCAGAAGAGTTCTGACTGGTGCAACTCCCTGGCCCCTCAGCCTCAGTTTCCTCATCCTTGCCACTGGCCCAACGTTTAAGTTTCCTGGGACACCACTTTGTTCTCCCGGGTGCCAGAACACCTCCCACCGACATGCTTTTTGCCCCAGCTGTGTGATCAAGACGTAATGAATTAGAAAGGCCCTCAGCCCACAGCCCTTAGGGAACTCCTACATATCCCTCAGGAACTGACCATAACGCTCTATGTGGGAGTACAAGGGGTTCTTAGGAGTTCCACCAGCTAAAAAAGAGGAACAGAGACCCAGCAGAGTGGTTCTTCCTCAGGAGGGCACAGTCGGGAAGGTTCTGAGATTGGATGTGGGCTTTTCCAAGATGGGAAAGGGCCTCCCTTGCCAGGAACAGTGTAAAAACACAGCTGTGCCTCCACTCTCTGGGGGACAATGAACTTGTCCCCACCCTCCTTCCAGGCCTTTTCTCATCTGGACAATGACCTCGAGGCTGAACCCTTTTTTCCAGGCTGAAGATAGGCAGCCCTAGGCTAAGAAGGGCTGGGCAGGTCCCAGGTGTCAGAAGTGTAGGTGGGGGCCGGCGCACCAGGTCCCAACCCCAGCAGTTGTGTCAAAGGAGGCAGCCTGATTGCTGACCCACGAAGGCAGCTGCCAAGCAACAGGGGCCTGGCTGCCCCTCCACCCATGACAGCCCTGCTCAGCACCTCCCTGAGCTGGGGGCTGGATCTGGCAGAGGGGTGGGGCGTGGAGCAGTATGGTGAGAAGGGGGAACATGTGGAGAATAACAAAGCCTGATATGTGGTATGCACTATTCAAAACGCTTTCCTCATTTCAACTGATTTAATGCTCTCAACAGTTCCGTGAGGGAGGCATCCATGTTACCTCAGTTTTACAGATGAGGATGTTGAGACAGATGGGTTAAGGCAAGAGGGGTGTTGGCTTCAGCCCTGGGCAGAGCTGGCTGGACTGAGAGGGGTCAGCCCCATTGGGCCACCACTCATCCCACACTTAGCACAGGTAACTCAGGCCTGGGTTCTGGGCCCTGCCCTGCCACCCACGGACAAGACCTGAGCTCTAGGTGCC
Organism: Phyllostomus hastatus; assembly: GCF_019186645.2. Classification (NCBI taxonomy): domain Eukaryota; kingdom Metazoa; phylum Chordata; class Mammalia; order Chiroptera; family Phyllostomidae; genus Phyllostomus; species Phyllostomus hastatus. Next base: position 13,511,154 of record NW_025334035.1, read on the forward strand.
TCTTCTGCAAAATGAGGGCCTTGGGTGGGGAAGTGCTAAGACTCTGATCATTGGTATCCCAACTTCACAATTTAGAAGCTGTAAAAATGTGGATAATACTGGTGCCTACCTCAAAGGGCTGTTGTGAAGATGAAATGAATTAGTATTTGTAAAGCCCTTCAATTGTGCCAGGCAGACGGGAAGAGCCATGTAAGTGTTAGCTGTCATTAGAGTTCTTACTAATAACTACTTAAGCTCTTCTTCTCTGTCACCCTGGGCAAATCCCTGCCCTTCCTCAGTCTCCAGTCTTTGAGATGGGACTTAGTCAGCAGGTAATAAGCATCCCCACTCAGCTCACAGTCTAGGGGGCAGGACCGAGCTGAGTGGGGACCACAGCCACCATGAGTTCACTGTGCTGTGATGGGGGCTCATAGGACACCAGCAGAAGCATGTGATCCAGGGAAGGTGAGCTGAAACAGGTAGAGGGATAGAGAAGGGTCTGCTGGCAAGTAGGGGTCCTCGAAATGCCAGAATCCCCCCACACTTGTTAACAATACAGACTCTACATCCACCAAATGTGAATGCCCGTAGAGTGGGATCCCAGGATCTGAGTTTTCAGTCGGGCCTTTCCCAAGTGACTCTGAGGCACACCAGCCCTCCTACAGTCAGGTTGATGGGGGTTCAGCTGGTATACTGAGGTACAAATGAGGTACATTTACATGGGGATAAATCAAGACCTGGGCAGATGGGCCCAGCCAGCCCATGCAGCCAGGCAGGGTGCAGGAATGGCCCTGGGAGGGGACCATCCCCCAGGCTGGGGTCTGGAGCACTGACTGTCTTCCCTCCCCTTGAGCTGGAGCAGTCCAGGCCTGGGATTAGCAGGGTAGCCCAAGGCAACAAAGCCAGGCTGCCCTGCCACATCTGCTCATTGCTTGAGGTAGGAATTGGAAGCTCAGGAGAGCCCAAGCAAGGGTGTGAGCACGGAGTCATCAGTGACTTTAGGCACCCCTATACCTATCATGGGGGATGGAGGAGGAGGCTGCCTGAGTCAGTAGCACTGGAAGGAAAGCTGCTCCCTCCTGCAAATTCAGGTCAACCTCAGGCTAGCGAGGACCTGCCGCCTTCAGACGTTTCCTAGATGAGGTGGCCTCTCTTTCCCTCATTCCTCCTAGGCCACCCCAGGACCCTATCCCAGCTCTGAGGTGGGAACTAGGTCTGACTTCAAATCCTAAGCCATCCCCTTGCTAGCTGGGTGACCCCAGGTAAGCCACTTGCCTACCTTTGGCCTCAGTTTCCTCATCTATAAAATGTCAAGATGATTCAGGACAGGAGTTGAGCACAGGGCCGGGCAGGCTCTGTACCTGGTAAGCCAGCTCTTTTGAGGACTCTCATTCCAGGACATGCTGGCATCCTTCAGGTGCATCAAACAAGCGTCTGCCTCAAGACCTTTGCACTTGCTCGTTCCTTGCCTGGAATGCTTGGGTTCACTTAGCCAAATCTCTCACTTCATACTGGTCATGACTTAAATGACACTTGCTACAGGAAGCCTCCCTGACCTGTTTCCCCCATTCTGGACGCCCTCCCCTGCCTGTTTCTGTCCCTCTTGTTGCCCACCTGACACCTTTATTTTACATGTCTTCCCAGCTTGAGAATGTGCTTCCTGAGGGCTAGATTTTTAATGCTGTTCGTTGCTGTGTTCCCCGTGCACGGAACAGTGCCTGGCATGCAGTAGGTACTCAACACAATTCGAAAATATTTATGTAAGTTAAAACAAGATCTGAAGTAAGTATGACAAAATGTTAATGTGTATAGGTAGTGGGTGCTTCTGTTACTTTATTTTTCACTGTGTTTGAAATATTTCATTAAAAAAATGAAACAATTCATGCTATTTAGGAGTCAAGTCCACAGGAAGTTGTGATTGATGAGATGGTGGGGGCAGGTGGGTGAGGAGTGTCCTGGAGACAGGCTGGCATGCATCAAGGGTGTCTAGAGATAAATGCTGTATCTGTCATTTCTCTCTTTGAATGCTTGCGACAATGGCTCTGGAGGTAGAAACAAGGACAATCCCACTTTACGGACAGGAAGTGGAAGCTAAGGGTACAGAAGTAACTTGCCTAGGTCACTTGCAGAGGGAAGGAGGGGAAGGGATGACAAGGGGGAAAGTCCCACATGGAGGCCAGTTTGGGGCAGCAAAGAGCAGAAGGAGACTCGGGTGGAGGGGAGAGGACCCTGTCCCCAGGAGTTGGCCCAGGTCCCAGCTGAGGCCATAGCCCTCCTCTGTGCCCACACCATACAAGCAGTTTCTGCTTGGTGGTTCCCCCAGGCGCCTGGCAGGCAGTGGGTTCCTGGCGTGGAGTCTGGGCTGGAGGTAGGGGAGGTGGGGGAGGTGGGGCCTGGACTGGAAGAAGAGGGAAAAAAGCATGCAGGGTTGGGGACGGGCCAGGAGGCTCCTGGGGAGCCTGAGTGGAGAGAAGGGGCCGGTGAGCCTCTCATCCTGTGCAGTGCGCTAAGTGAAGGTGGCTCTAAGGGCGCTCTTTACGGCCCAGGTAGGGGAGGTAGTAGTGGATCTGGGGCCCTCAATCAACAGAGGGTGAATAGTGGATTGGGCATCAGTGAAAGAAAAGCCCAACAGGCAGGGGGAATGTTGAGCAGACCCAGCCTGTCCTCATTTTATAAGGAAGGAAACTGAGGTTTGGAAAAGAAGTGACCTACCCAAGGTCACATGGGGGATAAGAACATGGGTCTTTGGACCTCCAGCCTGCTGTGCCTTCCCTGGCTGTGGGGGCTCAGCCCCAAAACTCACTGAGCCAGGGCATTGTGATGTGCTTTCCTTGGCTCTTGCTGGGCCACAGAACTTTGGGATTCAAGTATACCTGCCCCTTGCAGGAGTTTCCGGCTCCAGGGGCTGAGCAGGTAATCATTGTCATAGGCCTGTTGTGGGAAGGTAGAGCTCTGTGCTTCACTCCTCTCTGTGGCACAAGTTCCTGCCTCTGTCACTTCATCTTTCTGGACCTTAGTTTACTCATTTGCAAAATGGGGTAATAATTGCTACCACTTAACAACACCGAACACTTGTCTGTGCCAGGCACCAGTCATTCGTTTCATCCTATGGCCATTTTACAAAGGAAGAAACTGAGGCCAGAGAGGTTAAGTAATTTGCCCAAAGTCACACAGCTGGTACATGGTAAAGTCAAGCTATGAGCCTAGGTCCCAAAGTGGGGTATTAGAGGCTGTGGTGAGAACTAAATGAGACACTTTGTAAAGGGCCTCACTCACAAAAGTCCAGGAGAGGGCAGAGCTAGCTTCTAGTGTCCCACCTTGGAGTGGAAGCACTAGGGCCACACAGCTCACTCTGGGCTGTGCTGTGCTGACGAAGCCAGTGGTCTGAGCCCACAGGAAGCCCTGAAGAGCTGGAAGACAGGTGACTCCAGCTGGAATGTCCTAGGGCAGAGGGCGCTGGCATGTGCAAAATCTCACAGGGGATCCCTGGCTGGTGTGGCTCAGTGGATTGAGCGCCGGTGTGCAAACCTAAAGGTTGCAGGTTCAATTCCTAGTCAGGGCACATGCCTGGATAGCAGGCCAGGTCCCCAGTAGGGAGTGTGCAAGAAGCAACCAATCCATGTATCTCTGGCACATGGATGTTTCTCTCCCTCTTTCTCCCTCCCTTCCCCTATAAAAGTAAAAAAAAAAAAAAAAAACAAAAAAACTCATAGGGGAGGAAACTCCAGTGAGCTGTGGCCCCTCTGCATTCCCACGGACACTGGGGGCACTGGCTGAGCAGGGCAGTAGCAGGAATCCTAAATTCTCTCCTCTGGGGTCCAGTTCCCAATCCAAAGCAAAGGACAGCTGGTCTGCCCCACTGTGAAGCACCGTCACTTGGACTCTTCTGCCTCACTGTGGGCACAGGGGAGAACTGCACCCTGAAACCTAACTGGAGGATAGCAGTTTCTACAATGACCATAATGGCTCCAAGAGTCAGCTGTCAAATTTTAAGAATTTTTGCAAGTCAGTTGTTAAACCAAAGCCATTATTAAAAATCAAACCATATAAAATTAAATCATTAAAAGCAAAAGTAGTGTTCAAGACTAAGCACTTCCTATTTTGTGTTTTGCTATTGTCTGTGCTCTTCAATTACATCTATTGTTTGTGTGGTGGAAGTGATGTGCTTCTGGACATCTTCACCATTCCTTGTGCAGTTACACTGCGTTAGTAGCTTGAAGTCAGCCATGATGAATGTATTTACACCACAGAAATTGGCAAATACCATAAAGCAGGCTTGACTTATTGTTGATTTTCTAGACCAATGCCATGCAATAGAAATATAATGCAATCCACACATATAATTTTAACTCTTGAGTAGCCAGATTTAAAACAGTAACAGGAAACAGGTGAAATTAATTTAAATAGCATATTTTATTTAACCCAGCATGTCCAAAATATTATTTCAACACATAATCAATATCGAGTAACTAATGATAGATCTTACATTCTCTTTTCATACTAACTCTTCAAATTCTGGGGTGTATTTTACACTTAAAGCCCATCTCAATTCAAACTAGCCACATCCTCAGGTGTTCAACGGCCAAACTGTCCTGTGGCTACTGTACTGGACAGCACAGGTCTAGACTTAAGAAATTGATGGAGAAAATAATAAGGATGCAGATTAAATTTAAAAGTAGTGCTAAGTTCTTTCACATTTTACACTTTTTTACCTTGTAGATGTGATTAAAGATCTTTACAAGGGAGATTGCTGTTGATTATCTGGCTGGGCCCTAAATCCAGTCATTGCAGTGAGGGGGGCAAAGGGAGATCTGGTAAACCGAAGAGGAGCCCATGTGGCCACAAGCCCAGGAGCTGTTGGAGGGAAGGATTGGAATCTCTGGGAGTTTCATGGTCCTGCCAACACTGTGTTCTCAGCCCAGTAATAGTGATTTTGGATTTGTGACCACCAGAACTGTGAGAAAATAAACTTCTGTTGTTTGTGGTAATTTGTTGCAGCAGCCACAGGAAACTAATACAAGCAGAAGCAATTCCATTTACCATATTGTGGGTGAATTAGCACCACAGGTAGGCTACAGACAAGAATTCAGGCCCCCCCCCCAAAAAAAATCAAAAGCATTCTGTGAAAAATGACCAGCTATACAGAATTTATAATAAAGAGTATTGTATATTTTATTTGTAATTTATATACTACACATCTTTTATATTAGTACAATTTATAGTAATGTGTGTATATGACATATGCCAGGTCTGTCTTGTATCCTCAGCACCCAGCACAGAGCTTGGCACACAACAGGATACACAGATATTTTCTGAATGAATGAATGAATGAACATGACTTTGGACCTCAGTTTCCCCCACCACATAACAGCGTTGAAGAAATGGGATGGGCTCTTCAGGTGGGCAGTACTGGTGCCAGATGTGGTCAGAGCACCTACTGTGTGCAAGGCTGGCACAAACAGCTGGTGCCCCAGGATGGGATCTCCCATTTCCTTAAGGCCTTTGCAGGCTTGGGGACTGCTCAAAGGATTGTCACAGGCCTAGAGAGAGGACGCCAAGGAGCCACTGTACAGGTACGGACACTGAAGCCAAGGACACAGCAGGCTCTGCTAGGGCTAGACCCCCTTTCCTTAGCCTTTCCTGTTTCTCAATCCTCCTGGGCAAAGGGCCTCTTTCATCTAAGAACTAGGAAGAATCCCAGTCTGGCTTTGTCACAGCTACAGAAGAGAGGCCCTCTCAGCTCCCCAGCTCTCCATGTGAGCCTCCCAATTCCATGTTCCCAGTCAGGGGCCCAGGCATAGAGTGGAGGTGCCCACCTCTACCATGTACAGTCAGCATGATCTTTGGCAAGTCACTTTTCCACTCAGCTCCAATGTCTCCTCTCTGGGGCATCCAGAGCCCATTGGCCACCCCTGCAGGCCCAACTGGCCAGATCTGTCAGCAGTTTGCAGGACTGAACCCTGACTGGAAACTTGTTCCATCTGGACTCTCCTCACTTAACGGGCAGTTAAGTGGCTTGCCATGTTTCCACAGCAAGAATGTGGCTTAGCAGACTGGCTCGGGGCACTGGAAGCATATGAGGGAGCCCCTACACCAAAGCCCTTTACCAGAACATAAGAGCCAGGGGTGGGACCTGGAGGTTCTAAAACCCTCTGAGCTCCACTCCCACTCCCCGAACGCCTGTCTTGTGCCTATATCCATATGCCACAACTCTACTGTATGCATTTTGAAAGCAAGGACCAGAAAAGTTTTGCTCACTACTGGGGCCACTGTGTGGGCTTGGCCGGAACATAAGAGCTCAAGAATGTGTTTAATGAGCAAAACCACTTGCCTATCTTCTACAAAGAGCAGGCTCTCCCCGCTGCCTTTGCTCATGCTGTCTGTCCTTCACTAGCACATAGCCTCTATGATCACCCCTAGGAGGAAGGGCTTCCCGAGCTCAGCAGGGGACCATCCTGACTCCAGGGCACCCGGACATACCATTTATGAAACCCACCCTCCTGGGAGTGGGAGAGAAAGCAGAAGGTGAGTCCACCCTGGTGGGCAATGAGTTCTGTCCACCACCAACCCGTTTGAAGTTTAAAAAGAAAATAGAGATTAAGGAAGCACCAAAGGCAAGCCCTCTCTTATGACAGCATCAGACAACTATTTCAAAATATATTAGATTTGGTTTTTATTGTAGAGCACATGTATGAGGGCAAAGTGCTGCACACACAACTACAAATCATTTTTGGGGGGAAAAGCTGTAAAAAAACAGAACAAAAAACAAACAAAACCCTGCAACTGCTTTAGTTATGTAGTTCCAACTTGAGGAGTCACGCTGGTAAAGGAGTTCTGGCCCCTGAGAAGGGATTCTTGATGCTGGCTGCCCTAAATTCCTGCAGCCTCAGACCCGGGCCTCTGTGAAACAAGGTCCTCCTACAGTGGAGATACCCTGAGGACTGCGAGGGCCTCTGCTCTTAGCAGGCCTGGTCATGGCCCTAGCTGGCAAGGAGACGTTTCTAACAAACCCAGACCAGTAAAACCTCATAGTCCTCGAGAATCTAAGCAGGCAGAAACTGCCAAAGAAGACTTTTTCCTTTTATTACTATTTTTTAAAAGCCCTCTCCCAGCTCCCATGCCCCATGGCAGAAGAGACACCAACCCAGTGTGCAGACCTGAGCTCTGGCTGTGGCTGCGGCTGCAGGTGGACAGGGGTGGGCACCTTCCTACAGGGATGGTGTGGGTAGAAGGCCCACACTGGCCAATGCAGAAGAGAGGAAAGGGAAAGAAAAAGACAAGAGACCAAAGAAAAAAGTAAACTGAAAACAAATCCCTATTACACACCACAACAGTTTTCCATACTCCAAATGCTAGACTTGGAAGGACACCAGTCCCTCTAGCTAGAAACAATTCCTAAAACTGTTCCAACATGGCAAGTCTAACTGTTTATACAACCACACACACACGCACGCCTGAAAGGAGCAATCCAGCAAAGAGGTGTGCTCTTAGCGAGAGGCCAGGACCACTACAGCCAGGAACCTGTGGGCAGAGCAGGCCGGTGGGTGTGGAGCACTCTGGGGCTCAACCTGCAGCTGTGGGGTGCAGAGGCTGGCACTGTTTAGGCCCTTGCCTAGTCACCCTGAATGACTCAGCCACAGAAGGAAAAGGGTGTCTACATGACTTTCTAGAGCCTGGAGAGCAGGTGACAGGTGGAAGGACAGCAGGACCTCTGTGGAGCCAGTGAGGCCCAGGAGATCTCTACCCAGCTTTGACATGGGGACTGAACTTCATTTATAACACTGAGAAGGATTTACATAAAAAGCAAAACAGTAACTTTCTGAATCAAACATTTTGTGTGGTGGAGTTTTTTGTTTTTGTTTTTTTAATAAAACTGGCCTGACACAGCCCCACTTGAAGATGGTTGCCCTGCATGCCTCTACTGGCTACTCCAGCATGAGTTTCTGTCAGCTTTTCCATCCTAAAAGAAAAACAAGAACTAATTCTGTTCTTCAGCCTTAACAGGCAACAAACCATGGGGGAAAAAAGGGTCAAAAACCCTCCCCCAAAAACAAAAAAAACAGGGTGACTACGTGAGGATTAACCAGAGTTCCAGAGAGGGTGCAACAGGCCTCAGTGCCTCCGCATCTTCACTTTCCGGGTGGGGCTGCCAGCGGCCTCTGAGCAGTCCTCCCCAGACTCGTAGGACTTGCGCCAGTAGTTCTCAGAGCTGAGGCTCCCCCTCCGCCGGTGCGCAGGCAGTAGCACTGAGCGCCGGTTCTCCTCCTTGTCCATCTCCAGGATTCTAGGCCTGCAAGGGGTTGGAGTGGGAGGAGGAGGGAGGAGTTACTCAAGAGGCTGGCCCAGGGCCAATGCCTCCTTCTTCCAAACCCTCTGCACCCAGCGCTGACCCTCATTTGCAAATGGCTCACTCCAGCCTGGTGGTTCTCCCCAGAGGGGTGACACTGGCAGAAGCAATGGCACCGTGGTCCCTACCAACAAAGTGCTAGGGGCCGCTCTAGTCTTTGAGACATGCCCCAAGTACCCTGTGGATCTGCCTGGCTCTGACTCTGTTGGATAGGAAGAGCCCTTCCCTATCACAGCCTAACACCCTGCACAGTCCCGCCCCGCCATCTCCCTCTACTTCTCAATCTCCAGCCCACTACTGCCACTTTATATCTCTGCCTACCTCCTCTCTCTGCTCACCAACCCCCCTAGCCCCTAAAACCACCAAGCTATTCCTGCCTGTGTTTCAGCCCATACGGTACCTCATGCCTAGACTGCCCTTCCCGCAGGTCTTCCTCATCCTTCTGGTCTTAGTTTACCCAGTACTTCCTCAGAAACCTTCCCCAATCCTTCCAAAATGGGCTCCTGGTCCACCATCTTCCAAGTCCCAAGCTTCCCTCCTATCATTTATGTTCAACACACAAGAGTGTCTGGGTGGACTGAAAATGTGAAATGGTCAGGCCACAAGCATTCCCACTTGTCGGAGTCTTGGCCCAACCTCTTCTTGATGGGGATATAGGCCATCAGTCAGAGGTCAAGGGTGAATGCCACCAATGCCACCAACCCAGGGGAACTAGACATAAAGCTTAGAAAGCTGGGCAATGCCAGGCTCCTAACCACCTATCCCAGGCTTCCCTACCCACCTCACCCTCCAGCTGGGCCACAGGGCTACTTTGCCAGCCTTTGTTGAGGATCCTACCTGTGAGCAGCATCAGGGTCTGCCTTGCGGTGGGACCGCTTGGGTTTCAGAGCAGGGTCCCTGTTGTTTCCTGATAGGCGATCTGAAGCATAGCTGGGTGGTAACACGGAGCTGCTGAGGGACTTTGTCTCCAGCCGGGGCGCATCTAATCTAGTCCTGCAAAAGAACCAGGCATGGGAATTACCTGTGACCCTCTGGTGGGGGTATAGATCCTGCCAAACCAACTCTCTCTCCAGGCAGGCTGGAGTATGGAGGCCAGAAGCTCTGCTCTGTGCCCCAGTCTCTTGCAGTTCAATCAGGAATTGGTTTGACTGACTTCCAAAGATACTTCTGAAATTCAGGCTTAGGAGAAGGGAATGAGAAACTTCCATGGATAGGAAGCTGTGGCCCCAGGAGAAAGATCCCAGGGCACTCTTTTCAGTTGGATGAAGCAGCCTCAGGCCCAGAGGGTCTCTGGAGCATTTCCACCTACCAGATGGTTGCAGGCCCTCTGGTGGGCACCAACATACTCTAATAGACAACTTCATCCTCGCCTAAAACACCAAGACAGGAAAGTTCTCCTGGGAAGGGCTGGAGGGAACAGAGTGTAGGTTCCTCCACTCTCTCACACAAGGACACTGAAGCCGTGGCAGAGCCAGGAGGACCCAGGCCCAACTCCACATTCAAGTGCTCATCCCACCACAGCCACCTAGAAGCTTTTGTTCCTTCCAGGATCCTGACTGGGCCAAGGGCATTTTTTTTTTTTTTAAGATTGTATTTATTTAGAGAGAGAAAAAGGTAGGGAGAAAGAGCGGGAGAGAAATATCGATGTAAGAGAAAAACATCACTCGGTTGACTTGCACATGCCCCCAACCAGGGACTGAACCTACAACTCTGCATGTGCCCTGACTGGGGAATGAAACAGTCAACCTTTCACTTTGTGGGATGAGGCCCAATGAACTGAGCCATGCCATCCAAGGCCCAAGGGCTTTTGAAGGTAAAGTCCCCACCTAGTACCAGGTATGAATTTCAAGGAATATACTGCCTAGTAAAGGAAGAACATGCAAGGTAAGGTCAAGGAAGAGGGGTTGTAGAAACTGGGTAGGGAGGTACCCAGGGCAGTGATCTGAAGCCAGGCCCAGGAAACCTCAAAGAAGCCCAAGGCTCCTTGTAGAATACAGGGAAGGCTGGCAAATCAGGCTGGTACAACAAAGGGCTGGAGAGATGCCTGGGATGAGGAGTAATGAAGGTATGGCGGGCAGAAGGCCCCAAAAGCACCTTTCCCATAGGCTGCTGGGCACAAAGTAGTAATTTGGTTCTGAGGGAATAGATGCCGTGATCAGGGCAGGAGTCAAAGTGGAGGTGGGATCAGACGCTGCTTTGCCCTGGGCTGCCTGCCATTCTTGGTAACAACCACATCCAGTCCTCATTGGTCCCCCTACCCCTACTGGCTAGCCTGCTGTAAACAGAGGGAAAACAGAGTCAGAAAAGCAGCTGGTCACATATCCTGGAAGTCTTGGGAGAAAGGTTTATGCCCAGGTGAAAATGCAAGCCAGATAGGCAGGAGTCACAGGGCTTTGACCCTGGACAAGGGTGCTCTCCTGAGGCCAGGAGGGGGAACATACATTCTGACACTCTCAGGCTCAAACTAGTGGGCAGGCAGGCAGGGTGACTGGTCCCTGCCCCTTTGCTTTGGCCTCACAGAGGCGGAAGTCAGCAGGGCACAGCTCCCCTAGTCTTAGCCTCCACTCTGGATACTCTAGGATCAGGGAAGCAGGACCCAACAGCAAGAGAAGACCTAGCCCTTGTCACCATCCCTATCTGGGCCTCAGTTTTCCAGTCTGGGTGGTAAAGGAGGGAGAAATGTGATGGGCTGTAAGGCCCCTTTAAGTTCTCAGGGTCTAGGAACCAAAGACAAGTCACCTCTCTCAAGACTAGAATTCTTTTTTTTTATTTTTTAAAAGATTTTATTTATTTATTTTTTAGAGAGGGAGGGGAGGGAGAAATAGAGAGAGAGAGAGAAACATCAGTGTGCGGTCGCTGGGGGCCATGGCCTGCAACCCAGGCATGTGCCCTGACTGGGAATCGAACCTGCAACACTTTGGTTCGTAGCCCGAGCTTAATCCACTGAGCTACACCAGTCAGGGCTAGAATTCTTTACAGGAACACCAGGAAGAGGTGGTGCTGGGTAACACCCGGACAGGAAAAAGAGATGTAAAATCACCTGAGCCCTGAAGGCCTCTTCTTTACCAGGACAGACCTCACATCCCTGTGCTAAGAGTTCCAGGTGGCAGAGATCAGACCAAATGAGACATCAGCCATTAAACTTGACTTCAAGGACTCCAAGGGTCTTGTGGAGGAACATTCCCTTCTGACACCACAAAGCTAAGTCCTACACTAAGGTCCCACTTGTGCCAGGGAGCACACACTCAGAGCAGACAAAAACCCCTTGAAACCAAAAGCCCCTGGTGAGCAGGGACAAGGACCCTGGAATTGATTCCTTGGGTTAGTGACAGATGGCGAGTAAATAGCAGAGCCACTGAGAGAGCCCAACCTCCAGGGCTGGAAAACACAACCTTGTCCCGCCACATGGGCACAGCTGACACAGGCCAAGCCTTGGTATGGCCCTGCCCTTCCTTAGCTGCTTACTACCTGACTGGCCTGCCTGGGCAGCCAGGGGGCAGTAGTGGCAGCTCCTCACTATGGGTCTAGGGCTGCCAGAGAATCTGAGGAGAAAGGTATAACCAGCCCAGACTGGATAGGCCAGGAACATGGACCAGCTCCATTGCTCTCTAGCTGTCTAAATGAGGGAAGGGGGTTGTTCTGCCCATGTGGCAGCTCTGCAGCTACTGAGGGGCAGCCCTCAGAGGAGTGACCAGAGGTGGCCCACCTGAAGTCCAGACTCTTATACCCACTTTGAGGACAGTATAAGCTCTGGGGCCCCAAAGGGCTCCTGACACATCACCTGGAGCTGTTACAAACACACCTCAGAAAAGCTGGAAAAACTCCTGCCCTCCTTCCACTTCCAAAAAGCCACAAGGCTGCAGGAAGCCAGGCTAGAGCCAGATCCCAAGCCCAGAGCCCACCAACAGCTTAACTTCAGAGCACACCCCTCTTAAAAAGCAGCAAACACCCAGGGAACAGGCCAGCCCCTCAGGGTTCAGTGCATAAAGCCACAAATTTAGAATAAGGAAGTCCAGTTCTATCAGTAAGGTCTGGGCCTTCTCAAGTAGCAACAGATCTGAGCCAGCATCCAGGGATCCAAGCAAGGCACTGGAGGTGAGGGCTAACCAGGCAGACCATCACACCAGAAAGGTCACCCAGGGTGTCAGGACAGGGCCCTGGTACAGGGGAAGCCAGAATAAAGGGAGGATGGCAGCATTAATGGGACACATTACCATGTGACCTGAGGGGACAGAAGGGAGTTGACCTGTCCCAGGCGTTCTCCTCCTGTTCTTTTGTCACTCGTGGAATCCTTCAGAGAAGCTGCTGAGGAGGAATGCACTGACTGTGGGGGTGGGGAGCAATGCTAAATTGGAGAGCAAGTCACTTGCTTAGGTCACACAGCTACAACCCCACAATGGCCTCTGAAGCCCAGGTGAGCTCACTTCACTGCAGCAGGACAGAGCTGAGCAGGCAGACCACCCTTTCTGGGAGGTGGTGAACCGGTCAGCACTTCAGACTCCACTGCCAACCACTCCCCCAAATTCTGGCTGCACCCTCACCCAGTATTCTTGAACTACAAACCCTGGCTTTCCCAAGGGAGGCAGGAAGCAATGTGGTGGGCCTGTCTGAGCACCCGTTTATTGAGTGATGAAGGCCCCCAGGCCTAAGCTTCTAGCATGTCTGAGTATCAGACTTCACAAAGCCCAGATCTGTACTACTGTCTCCCCTACAACAATATCCACCCCCTTGGGGGCAACCTCATCTTCTACCAGCCTCCCTCAAACATCACCCCCTCTCCAACTCCTGCCCTGCTTCCCCAGAAGGGGTAGACAGGCGTAGAGGCCTGCCATAGTCAGAAGAGCCTAAAAGGCACATGAGGGCTATTACCCAAAGACAGGGTACCCCAAGCACATAGTCCTGGGCTTCCAGTAGACCTCTCCTCAAACACAGCCTGAAAGACACCCAGGCCCCAAGGGGAGCCTTGCCAAATCATTCAGCCTGACTACAACAAGTGCCCAAGAATCCCCTAGTCCAGGCCTGGTAAAGTCTAGATACCATCTCCCAGGAACTAGAAGACCAGATACCACACTTGTTTTCCTTCACCTGAGCCACTGAACAACATGCCCCCTGGAGCCCCTTCCCACCCACTCCATGTGCCTCTGTTCACACTGTGCATCGACTGGGCATCATCTTCCCCAGCGCCTACCATGCCCTGGCAAGGTCAAAGGGGAGGGAGGGGAAGGGAGCAGCTAGGGAAAGCAAACATGGCACGCTGGAATTTCACCAGGCCCAGGCACCACAACTGGTCCAGTTTACAGGTGAGAACAGAAGGCTAAGGTCACTCACTGACTTACATTCAGCAAGGGAAGGGGCAGAGCCAGGCCCAGAACCCAAGCCAGTGACACCCCGCCCCAGGGGGCCTCATCACCCCCTTTCTCCTTGGACAGGCTGTGAGTACAACAGGCTAGTCAGGCCAAGTAAAGTGGGTAGGGAGAGTGTGTGGGCACACACTCACTAGGGAGGAAAAGGTAGCATAGGAGACAAGAACCATGAAGACAGACTCGAGGGCAAGGGTCTCAGCGGGATGATGTCTCAGGCCTGGTCAGGGAAACCAAAACCTGTCCACTCATCCTCACCCACCCAAGGGGGTAGCCTCAATTCTCACCTCAGCTTGTCCATGCACACAGCCTCCCCACTACAGCTGCTCTACTTTCAGGGAGGGTCTCCCCCTGACCTTGGGAGGCCTCAGCCTGAATGACTAAATAAACTGTTTAGCTCAGCCTCCTACAATTTCTTCCATGTGAGTCCCGCACCCCAATGCTCACGCTTCAGTGGCTACCCAGCACCCTCCAGATTTCTCTGGCACAGCACAAAGGCTTTTCTATCTTAGACTCTATCAATTGCTCTAATCCACTTCTGGGTTCCAGAATGGACGACCTCAGAGTCCCAGACTCTAAGCCTCTGTAAAGAGCATCTCTTCTGCCTGAACTGTCTTTGCCCCTAAGCCTCTTCCGTGCTGCCTGCACCCACACATCCTTGATCACCTTCAGGTGGCAGTTCTCTGGAAAGCCTTCTTTGGCTGGTCCCAGGTAAGGTGCTAAATGTCTGCCTTCCCCCAAAGGACAAAGGGAAGGAGAAGAGACCACATTCCTGGCACTAGCACAGAACCTAGCTAACACCAGCCTTCGTTAACACTTGGCAAGTAAATCTCCAGCTGGCTTTCCAGCTTCGGCCTTCTCTGAGGTCAGCACCACTTGACCAAGAAGGGTACTTACACTGCCCTGAGGCACTCCATGTGTCTCCTCTGCAGACCCAGTGCAGCCCTGGGGGCTTCCTGAAGACCCAGGGATTAAGTACTCTGGCCACCAAACAGAAGGAAGGCCCTGAGGCCCACAAGTTCCCTCCTGATGATCAAGTGTTGATCCAAGGCCTCTTCCCTCGCATCACCTCTTAACTACAGAGACCCTCTGTACTTTCTGCCTTCCAGTCTTTGAGCTTAATCACCTTTTCTGCCTAGCATGCAGTATCTAACACAGGAGCCAGATCTACCAGATCTACCAGGCCTTTTTATTTTTATTTTTTGAGAGTACAGTTATTAAAGCTGGAGACAGTGAAACAAGGAAGGAAGGGCTTAGGATAGAAGAAGCACCAGGAGAGCCCAGGGTGGATATGCTGTCGGCTCACTGGGAAGTTAGAGAAAAGGGACCTTAGAGATCAAGATCACGAGGTCAGCTCAGGATGACCTGCCGTAGCCCACTGTTCCCCTAGTTCTAAGTCTTGTGGGCACCCTTAAGAGTTTAGGAGATAGCACGCTTGAGAGAGAAGAAAGGTGTGGGTGTGCCACTACCAAGCCTATCTTAAACACCAGCCCCCTCCTCCCTTGCCCTATAACCCCACAGAGCTAGATGTAATTCCCCACCCCCCAGGCCAAGGGAAACATACTCTGCTTCTAGAACAGTGCTCATTCTGCCTGTGTTGCACTGGCATGCAAAATGTCCACCTATCACATGCCGAGCACCAAGGGAGCTAAATTTCCTGCATGTTTGCCTCAGGTGCCTTGTGCATGGTTGATGCTTAATGTTTCAGAGTCTGGAATTCCTGCTCAAAGATCCTTCCAAACTAGCTTTCCAGAGAAGTGCCACCTGAAGGTAGTCAAGTATGTCTGGGCGCGGGCAGTACTCCACTCAGTGCCTAGCACCTATGCCAGGTGAGTGCCTGGCATGGGGCAGCTCGCAAGGTCCTTCAGAAGGTATACACCAGGGAACTGTGGGAAAAAAAATGGACCACTGCTACCACCTGCTCTGAATTGTTACACCCAAGAAGTTGGTGAGTCCTTTCATTCTCTAACCAGTAATTTAAAACTTTACACCTTTGTAAAGCCTAGGTCCAGTTTCCTTGCCCAGGGTGCCAATGATTGACAAACATGTGTGTTGGGCGGCTTGCTCTGGGTGGGCTGGGAAACAGTGACATTTAAGGAAGTTAGGGAATGCCAAGGAGCTGACCAGCCTGCAGCGACCACCTCACCTCACCTCCTCTGTAAAGCAGTTCCCTTGTCACTTAAAACATGCTTATCAATCAGCTCTCTACTTGCACAGCAGAGGCAAGAAAGCCCTTCTGTGTGTTTGTTTCTTAAACTCATAGCATCCACCCCACTGACACACTGAGACAGGAACAGGGCTTGTGGTACGACATTGTGCCACCCACCAAAGGACCACAAGATCCAGCACCAAGAGAGCCTTCCTCAGCCATTTACTGGTAGTGCCCCAAATTATAACACTAAGTCCAAGGGTTCCACTACAGAGGCTCTCAGGTCACTCCCAGCCTGGCAGTTCTCCCTGTGAGAAACAGTAACACCACATGCATGACAACTGAGCACCACCCATAGTAAAAGGAGCTACACTCTACTGAACTGGAAGCATTTGGCAGCCACCCACCCATTTCTCCCCATGAGGCCCTGAGAAAGACCATCCTAGCTGACTGACCTGAGCCAGTGACAGAGCCCCCAGGCCTTCCCTCTAATCTTGAGAGAAGACAGACTCTCTACCTCTCTGCTTATGAGTAGGGCCAGGCTCAATGCCCAAGTTCTACCCATCTGAATGTGACTACACCAGAAGACATCAAGTCAACCGGGTACCCACCAAGGCCACATCCCTGATATCTGGGAAGTGCCTGGGCCAAGATGCTCCCCTTTTCATCTGTCACCAGCTTGTCCTTTGCTCTTTTTTAAAGATTTTATTTATATTCCGAGAGGATGGAAGGAAGGGGAAAAGAGAGCCAGAGGACATCAATGTGTGAAAGGAACATCAATGAGCTGCTTCTCACGTGACACCAACAAGGGACACAGATGCAACCCAGGCATGTGCCCTCACCAGGAATCAAATTGACAACCTTCTGGCTCACAGGCCAGCACTCAATCCACTGAGCCACCCAGCCAGGACCAGCTTGTCCTTTACCAAGACAAGACCCTATAGCTACTCTGGAGCTGCTCCTCCTCAGCCTGAACAGTCCTCTGGGCTAGGCCTCAGGCTGAGCTCCCAATGGATCGGGATCTCCCTGCCCTAGAGAACACAGATTTAGAAATTCACAATGCAAGTGGGTGGGCTATGACAGTTTAAACGGGGAGGAGGTGTAGTGAGACTGCTACAGGTGTGTACACGATGCTCCCTGAATGTCAAATCAGCCAACACCTAAGCCCTGAGGGATGGCTAGGTTAACCAACTTTCAGTGTGTACATGTGGGTCATTTGCAGGGTAGGGTGTAGATCAGAAGCTAAACATGATAGATGGGAAAGCATTCCCTACAAAGGCCACACTGTTCCAAGAGCCCAGGACACAAGTCCAAGGAGAATAGTTGGAACTGCAGGTGCTTTAACATAAGTGAGGAGTAGAAGAGATTAGGGTAGATTGATAGGCAAAGCCCAACAAAGAGCTTGGATTTTATTCTGTAGGCAACAGACAGGCCTGTGCCTCAGCTGCCTGGAGAAGCTGGGGAGCACCCTCCTACTCCTCATTAGCCCTCTCACACCACAGCTCTGTGTCTGCCCTCCAGCCTAGTCCCTGGCTGGCTCTTGGGACCACTCAAGTCAGAAGGTCAAAGAGCCTTAGTCACCCATAGTAGCCATCCTCTGAGGTCAGACCACTGCCAGGGGCCCAGGTGGCTAAGAACTTCTTGGAAGAACTGGGTAACAGTGCAGACATTTCCGTCCACCAAAGAGCATCTAGGCAGCCAGGTATGGGAGCCACCATTCAAGAAGGCAACAGCTGATGCTCTGGCTATGGACACCTCCATTTGTACCTCCAGGGAAGATTTCCCTGAGATAAGCTATTTTCAGAAGCTTGGGGGGAACACCTGGGAAATTGCAGCTCTGGTTCTGTATCACCCTGGGAGTTCCTCTCTAGTTCCTGGCCTGGGTGGACTACCCAGGCGGCAGTTGGTGGTGCCAGGTAGAAACTAAGAAGAAATGAATGGCACTCTGGGCTCCATCACTTCCAGGTTCTAGGTTTTGGCCTGTGCTGAGAACTACAAGACAGATAAAAAACCTTCTTCTGATGAATTGTGGGAACATTTTTTGGTTAGAGGAGAGAGGCTACCAGATGCCAAGCTGACCTATGCCTGGAGCTCCCAAACATGCCCAATGCTCTGCTTGCATCACAGGTCTAAATCATCACCTTTAACACAGAGGCTCAAAGTTCTGACTTGATGGAGTGGCAGAGCCACACCAAAGAAACTTCCCATCACATTATTCTAGAGTTCTAGGCCCGAAGTTATCAACTGAAGTTAGACAAATAGAATAAAATAAGGCAAGTTAAGGAAATACTTAAAGAGAGCCCCCAATGACTAAACCTGGAACAAACTGAGAATAAAATAAGTACCCACGAGACCATACTGATGTAAGTAAATGATTAAATAAAGATATAAACAAATGGGGGAGAAGTCACTCCTGTGCAGAATTCTAAGTAATCTGTGTGGCTACTTCTCCCTTAAAAAGAGCTACCTTCCCACTTCATGTGAGCTGCACACAGAGACCTCATCCTGAGGGTACGGAACGGATGGGAGAGCGGTTTAACTCTGGAATGCAGAAATCTGGCGAGCACAACCTCAGCCAAGTGATCATTGTCAACATCAGCAGTGTTAAGTCTTGTGCTCTGGACATGACACCGAGGAGAAGGGTGCTTTATACCTCTGCAGTCTTCCTCCTCAAAACCTATAACCCCAATGTAACCATGAGAAAAATATGAGACAAATCCCAATTGAGAGATATTAAAAAAAAAAAACACCTGACCAATGTAACCATGAGTAAGGCAAGTCTGAGAAACAGTCACAGCCAAGCAGACTAACTAAGGTGACATAACAACTAGATATAATGTGGAATCCTACAACCAAAAAAAGACATTAGGAAAAAACTAAGGAAATCTGAATAAGTACAGACTTCAGTTAAATAATCATGGGTCAACATTGATTTCTTGATTATAAAATAAGATGTTAACAGGAGACATGGGCTGTGGAGGACATGAAACCTCTTAGCACTAGCTTCACAATTTTCTGTAAATCTAAATCTGTTCTAAAAAATAGTTTATTAAAAAAAAAAAAAAAAAGACGGCAAACTATAGGATGTTCTGTTCTAGCCTGGGTCTCAGCACTAGTCTTGCTCTGCTCACTAACGTCTCATCTGACCCTGCACTCTAATCTAAAGGCAGGCGTATCATGACTCAGTGTCTGCCTGGCCCAGTCTATTCACCCCATGAACAGAAAGAAAAAAGTGCCAGTGAGGCTGGTTGTGGCAATGTTGGTCAGTATATCTCTGACTCCCTGGCCAAAGAGGAGGGACAGCCACAAGCTATGCACCTGCGGAACACTGCTGCCTAACCTCACACCTTTGTTTCCTACCTTCACTCCCTGCTCCTCTCAAAAGTGAAAACCTAGGCATTTTAAAAGTAGGCTGCAAAGGCACAGTCTAAAAATAATCCGCAAAAACACGTGACAAATAAGAATGAAGGAGGTGGGGAAAAGAAGGGGGGGGTCTGGAAAAGTGTTCCCCAAATCCTGTCTTAAGACTATTCCCATAAGAACATTAGCAGCATGTGCTTTTGTTCAGTCCTAAGCTCCCTATAGTTAAACAGCCACGTAACTTACTTTTCTAAGGAAGAAAATATACTTTATCCTCACAGAATTCAATTAAAAAAAGAAAAAAAGACCTACATCCTTTTTCTTCTCTCAGGCTTTAGGCTGCCATGCTATTGATACAAAGGAACCAAGTTCTAAGTCACAGGTGGCAAACACAAAGCCATGGGCTGAATGTGGCCCAACACCTTGTTTCTACCCAGCAGCAGTGCCGAGCTCCTTGCCCCTAGTTAAGGAATAATTATATTTATACAGTCCTAAAATTACCTCTGGCCCTTGAAGGCAACCACAAGGCTGATGTGGCCGCTCGTGAAAATGAGTTTGACACCCCTGTTCTAAGGGAACCCAGACCCACATCTTCAGACAGGCAGGCCTGCAGGTACCAGCCACTTACTTCCTGAGGATGATGACTGCTCTGCGCTCCTTGATGTCCTGAGGCCGTATGCAGTGAGTGATTTCATCAGCAGCATATCCACTGTGGGGGGGAGGGGGGAGAAAGAAAGAAAACAGTATGTGAGATGGAGAGTAGACAGACAATCAAGATTCCTGGGGCATAGGGTGGTGAAGAGAAAAAAATATGGTTCAGGTCTTAGGTGGCCCTCTGCCCAATTATTTGAGAGGGTCCAGGATCTACATGGAAGGCAAATACCATGTTAAGCTCCAGAATACTTCTGTCCAGAAACCATGCACAGAAACCTTAAGGCAGAAGCCAAAGCAAGAATCTCCTGGTACAGGATAGAAGGCCTTCTTATAAAGGGCCTTTGGAGGCAGCTGGAGTGACTCAGGCCAGACTATGGTGACAAGAAAAACATCTCCTCTTCCCTCCCTCCCCCACCCTTCAGCTTGCTGAGGAAGCCAAGGTAGATGCAATGTTCAAAAAGAGATCGTCTACTTGAAATATACCTTTCAAACAACCTCCATGTGGGGGGACTCCAAAATCTTGAAGACAGCTGTGTTTCAAATATTTTAAGAATTTCCATCACACTCAACTATTTCCATCAAGATACACGACTTTTAAAACTGCTCACCGACCAATGAATGTAGATGGCTGTCCTCTTCACAGCTAATGTCTCCCTGATCTGGTGTCTGGAAGCAAACTCAACTTTCCAAGCCCCCTCATATGCCCTTCATTGGGCATGTAGCACCCCAATTTCCTCCACTTAGCTGAGGCAGCTTTATTCAGCCAGAAACATACTCGGCAGCAGGCCTGGACGGAGGGGAGTGACTTCTCTGCCTTCTCCTCCTTCTCAGGACTCCCTTGATCACCCCAGACCATAAATCTTCCTCTACATGGCTTCTTGTCAGCTCCCTTCTCAAGGGCAGCTGTAAAGACATAAGCTTAACCATCACAAACGCTGTAGGCCAGCCTGCCCCACTGTGGGCAAGATGCAAGAGCAAATAAAAAAGTTTGAGAGGGAAGCACCTCTGAACTGGAAATCTGATTTGATGTCACATTGTGGGTAGTGAAAATAACCTCTATTTTATGGATTTCCCCTCATAGCTGTTCCTAAACCAGTTTTTCAGTTTTCTCTGTGAACATTAGTCACTCAAGAGACTATGGACAAATGCCCACAGTCAAATCAATTTGGAAAATGTTAAGGAGTTTACAGATCTGGGAATTACTATAGCAAAAAAATCTGCTTTTACTGAGCACTGACCAAAGAACCTTCTCTCAAATAACACCCATTAATGTTTGTAGCATGAAAATGCCCACAGGAGTTGAGGAGTTGAAGAGACTTGAATTTGAACCTGAGCTCTGACACCTGCTAGCTTTCTGACCTTAGTTAAGTCACTTGGTTAGGCCTAAACCTAAGTTTCTTCATCTGTAATAGGTTCTGGGTGTTCATTTTGTTATGCTTTATAACTTAGGTATTCCTTTACGGCCACTAATGATTATAAGATTTTAATATTTAAAAATTTATTTATTGCCCTGGCTGATGTGACTCAGTGGATTGAGCGCCACCCTGTGAACCAAAGGTTGCTGGTTCTATTCCCAGTCAGGGCATATGCCTGGGTTGTGGGCCAGGTCCCCAGGAGCGGGGCACTTGAGAGTCAACCACACATTGATGTGTCTCTCCTTCTTCCCTTCCCCTCTCTAAAAATAAATAAATAAAATCTTTAAAAAATATTTACTGATTTTATGGAGAGTTAGGAGGGGGGAGACAGAGAGAAACATCAATTTGTTGTTTCATCCATTCATGCATTCACTGGCTGATTCTGGTATGTACCCTGACAAAGGATTGAACCCACAACCTCTGCATATTAGGATGATGCTCTAACCAACTGAGCTACTCAGCCAAGAGGTGGTTATAAAATTTTAAAAGGGGAACAGTACCTCCTCCCTTCCAGGCAGAATTACAGAGTTATAAGACTACATGGTTGGCATCTCTGGAAAGAAGCAGTGAGAGGCCAACCTACAGAGCTGCTGTGAGAATTAAGTTAGATAATGCAGGGTGCCTGGAACCCCACTCTCATTTATTAAACATCTGACACAAACCAGAGGGCCCTGGACCACCCTGGGGCAATCCAGAGCCTCGGGTTCAGCACCTGCCAAGAAGATGTGATCCAGGCTCCCCATTCAGGGATCTGCCAGCAGCAGAGGCCTCCTCAGGCCTATTCCCAAAGCTAGAATCTTTAGGTATCCTCCTAGGTTCTTGTTACTCCACACTGAGGGAGTGCAGGGCAGTCCCACAGAAACACAGGACTTCCTCAAAGAGCTAAATCCAATCCCCCAAAGGTGCTCCAAGGCACAGTTATAAGGCTTAAATCTGCAGTACTGGCTACAGGCCACCTTCCCTACTGTTAACAAGTGTTACTGATCTGACTTTACTACGGGCACTGTCAATGGCCCTGACTTTCCATCTCCAACAAAAAAACCCTTCTGTTAATACAGTCCTGGAGAAAATCCAGATGTTTATCAAAGTTTAACAGTCCCTGCACCCCAAAGGGCTCTAGAATGTTAAACAAACCACGCCAGGTTCTTGCCATGGAGCCTAAGCCTCAGAACTAGTGAAGAGGTGGGACTGCAGAGGCCTACAGAAATGACCGTGCTACTGGGCCCCCTGAAAAGCTCATCAGCACTGGTCTCCTAGAACTTCCTGGCAGCCTACTGAACCCTCCCTTAAATATCAGGCTCCTCTGGGAGCAGGAGGCTCAAAGTCCTGAGCAGGGGATGTTCTGGCCAACCTTCAGCAGGAGGGTCCAGCTGAGACCACAGGGTTATTTACTAAGGAACCTACTTGCTACAAGAGAAACTGTTTGCAAGTCCTGGTCTGCCAGTCTGAAACTTAATATGCCCTCGGTCCAGCCTTACTTGGCATAAAAAAAGTTCCAGTACCTCCTGCTCTTTTGTTTTTGGGGTGGGGGTGGAGTACCACAAGCTGGTCAGCCTGCCTGGGCTGAGTCCCTCATGCAGCAGTGACTAGTATGCTGCCAGCAGAAAGACTCACAGAACATGGCTCTCTCATCCACAAGTTCTGTGCTTTAGGGTGACTCTTGAGAGTCTCTTCCCCTGGAAAGCTTTCCTCATCTCCCCAGGACAGGACTCCCCTACAGTGCCCACCCACACCTTTCTATTATTACATTCAGTCTTGTGAAAAATATCTTCCCTACAAGACAAAGACTTACAAAGTTCTCACTCATCTCTGCATACAGTGAACACAATAAAATGTGTTAAGCTCAACTGTTCCAGTGCTTTGAAGCCTCAGTTTCCACATCTGCGAAATAGCAAGTCATTCTTTAGAGGACTGGTGCAGGTTAAATGAGAAATCTGAATAACTCAATAAGGGATTGTAAATCCTCCAGGGGACCATCTTGGAGACTGAATTGTCATGGCACATTTCCACAATGGCCCCCAGTCCCCTACTACTGTGCCCTGCCTGGCACAGGACAGAACCAGAGATGGGGGAACCAGCCACGATATTGGCCTTGTGACAGCCTCCTTCTGGCTGGTGCTACCCACTCTGGGCAGCCTCCAGTGATAGACCTGCATGGCTCAGAAGCTTAAGCTTTTTGCAGGCAGCAGGCCAACCACCTGGCACAGGAGTGGGATTGTGAGCTCTAGACCCAAACCTCCAAGACAACACATGGCGTAACTTTGTTGGAAGTCCTGGGACTCCCTATAAAGAAGGTCAACCTTCTCCAAGTCCCAATTCTGTATACACCAAGGTACAGATAGAGTAGCTGAGCAGAGAAAGCAACTCATCTCCAGAGACACTTTACCTCAATTTCAAGCATTCAGTAGTGTGAACGAGATTCAACCTTCAATAACAACTTCATGGTATTAACAGGACCATTTGGCAGAGGAAAACTTAAGTCCCAGAGAAGTTAATTAACTTGCTCAAAGTCAAACAGCTATGATGATGACACTGGAATGCCAATCAAACTCTTGGTTTCAGTGTCTATGCTACATTTTTGTTTTTTGATTGTGGGTAGGGAATAGGTAATGAGGGATAAAAAGAAAAGTCCATTTATGTTTCCTAGTGACAAGATCCAATCTGTCCTTGGGGCCTCACTGGCCTCAGCAATACCTTAGCAACAGCTGCACACCAACCACCCCAACCGAAAATGGCCATCCTGCCCTGAAATTTTTATGGCCTGTTTATTTTGCTTGTTCTGAGCTTCATGATTAAGACCACAGCTCACTGCTAGCTTCCTTTCCTTTCACTGCTATCTGCTTTTTTGTCAGGCCTGGCAGAAGCAAGGTCTGGCCCAAAGCACCTCCTGAGAATGCATAGCCCTGACTTCATATAGAGGTTCCTTCCCCGCCCATGGAATCAAAAGATTCCACACAAGAGATGTGGCCCAGGCCTATGTGCCCTACTTTCCTAACTATTTTAAGCCAGAAAGCTAAATTTTGCTTTCAACCAGCTGAACAAGATCAGCCCTTAGCCCAGCACTGACAGGAGTACCCACTCCACCCCGTATCAACTGTGAACTAGAAGTCACAGGCTGAGCTCACCTCTTTGTATCCCATGGCTGGGTGAGATACCATAGTCATTCCATACAGGTGGGTAAGGCCTGGGTCTCAGGCATGTGGCCACCACAACCACTGACCATGCAATGATTAAAAGTAGCAGTAAGTAAGCAATTAGCCTTGAGGTAATCATTCTAATTAATCCGACTGAAATCTGTTTCAATGTGTCCATTCACCCTACAAGAAACAGGAGGAGGAGTATGGTATGAAGAGGAGGTAAAATATATTTAGTTCCCTAGAGAACAGCATTCAGAGAGGATCCGCCCAAGCCCAACAGGGGAAGGTTACAAAAACACAACTGCTGACTCAGTTTGGAAAGAAGTTTGCAGCACTTCCAGAAGGGTCTATGAAACCTTGCTCTAAATACCCACATTGGGACACTGTCGAGTCAATGTGTGCCACACACTAATATCCATGGTGACAACTATTAATATAAGAGTGTATTCTGGCCCTGGCAGGTATGGCTCAGTGGATTAAACGCCAGCCTGCAAACCAAAAGGTTGTTGGTTCAATTCCCAGTCAAGACACATGCCTGGGTTGCAGGCTAGGTCCCTAGTTAGAGGCACGGGAGAGGCAACTGCCCTTTGATGTTTTTCTCCCTCTTTCTCCAAAAATAAATAAAATCTTAAAAAAAAAAAAAGAATATATTCCGGCTATATTGATTTGGATAGGTATAGATAGCACTGCCACAAACAAATGAAGTCTGAATCAGATAAGAATTCCTAGATCCCTTCCCCATCTGCAGAGAACCAGTCTTCATCAGTCATTCCCTTCCAATGTCAGCCTTACAACTCCTTCTCACCCCTGGGCTGGGATACACACTACGAAGTGAAAGAAAGCTTCACCTTTTTACCAGCTTGGGTTAGAACTCAAGCGGGATTTGAAAAGAACCACTACTAACAAGCAGGTGTTCACCCACCTGCACACCAAGTAAGCTGAGAGTGCTAAGGGAGCAGGTGCTATAAGATTTCAATTAGTGGGGGTGTTCAGAACCCAGGAGCAATGGTTCACAACTGGGGATGATTCTGCAACCCCCAAAGGAAATTTGGTAATATCTGGAGACATTTTTGATTGTCATAGGTGTTACTAGCATCTGGTGGATAAAGGTCAGTGATACTGCTAAACATTCTAAAATGCATAGGACAGCCTCAGCACAACAAAGAATTAGCCAGCCCAAAAGTCAATAGTACTGTTGTTGAGAAGCTTTGATCTAGAGCTTTACCAAGGCATGCCTCACCAGACTCTCTACTTCAGGTCCAGGCTGGATGTAAGGACTAATAACTTCAACTGCCTTAAGTCAGCACCTAACCATGCCCCTTACCTATGACTATTCCCTACTACTACAGCCAAAGCCTCATTTGCTTGGCTAACTCCTATTCGACCTTCCAGTTCCAGCTTAATTACTCCCCAAAACTTTCAACATCCCAGAATGGGTTAAGATGTCCCTTCTCCCCCCTCAACATACTCCTGCAGTTAACTTCCTGGGCTATAACTGTCTGCAGTCTCCACTGACTTGCAAATTCCATGAAGGGAAAAGCCATGTTTTAGGCTCCACCAAATCCCTAGCCCCTTCTCCAAAGAGTAAGGACAGAGAATCATTAAATGACTGCACAGAAGCAAGTACCCATTTAAGTGCCAGGTCCTATATCATACACCAAATCATTTAATTCAAATCATTTAATTCTAATAGGCTTTGGATGTTAGCATCACCCCCCACTTTACAGATGAGAAAGCCAGGACAGATGATGCCCAGGAGATCCCAAAGCAAATGGGGGTTGGACTCAAAGCCTGGCACAGCACTTCTAACTCTACAGCCAAGTCAGAATGGGGCGGGGCAAGGGGGGGCGGGGGTGAGGACTAGGAAAACTTTAGGACTTTATTATTCTAAAAAAAAGATTGAATGACTGTTCACTAATAGACCTGCTTTTAAAAAGTTTTTATTTTTCAATTACAATTTACTTCCAGTATTATTTTATATTGGTTTCATGTGTACGGTATAGTGGTTAGACAGTCATTCACTTTACAAAGTGTTCCCCAGGCCTGCACTTTAAGAACATGCAACTTGCCCTGCCTGGCGTAGCTCAGTGGATTGAGCGCCGGCTGCGAACCAAAGTGTCACAGGTTCGATTCCCAGTCAGGGTACATGCCTGGGTTGCAGGCCATGACCCCCAGCAACTGCACATTGATGTCTGTCTGTCTCTCCCTCCCTTCCCTCTCTAAAAATAAATAAATAAAATCTTTAAAAAATATTTTTAAAAAACATGAAACTTTGCTCTTCAATACAGGGGTGTTCATGTATACCGAGGTGCAGGGAGTCTCAAAGTCACAAACTGCCCCTTGTGATCTCATTACACACCTGACTACTATTTACACCTTCTAAACAACCGTAAGGGTCTGTGACTATGTGAAAATTAACATCCTATTAAGAGACCAAATGCTCTTGTATGAGGTCCTTTCAGCATCTAGTACCCTTCAATGAAGTCAGACACCAAGCTGTCTTCCACAGCAAACCACCTGAGAGGGGCTCCTCTGGAAATCCCATCCTAAAGGGCTAGGACGTCAGTCTGGGAGAACCATGTATAGGACTCAGGAGCTGAGAAGCCCAAATGACAAAGAGGCAACTAACACATTAGAAAGCCTAAGTACTATTTCTGTTTAGAGCGACTTCCCAAAATTTCCCACCATAAGGCCTCAGGTATCACAAGGTTCTGATGCCACCTCAGATAAGGAAGCAGCTTCAGCTGTTCAACTCAAATTAGATGACCTGCTCCTGATATGAAGAGGGCTCCAGGGACCTTGCTTCCTGCCATGATCTGCCTGCACTTCAGAGTTTAAACTGCTTGTAGCAAAACCTCAGCATGTCCTGATCCCACAATAGAATCTCGTGGTCAACCAAGCCCCTCTGAAGAGCTGAAGACTACACCTCCTAAAAAGTTTTGGGGATTACTGAAGTACACTGCTAGAGTTACCTGTTTCAGGACTAGAAGGAGGCAGCATCCAGGTAAATGTTTTGCTTCATGTAAACAGCAAAGAAGCTCCAACAGGCAATCCTCTCTGGGGGCAATGACTAATTCTCAGCAGAGTATCAGGCTCAAAAGAGGTCAAGAACCTAAATTCTGCTGCTGACATAACTACAAGACCAAGTTCCAGGTAAAGAGACCAGCTTTATTTTGTTTCATTTGATCCTGGTAACAAGTAACACATTCTTACAAAGGACCAATAGGCTCTACTGCACCCACAGGGACTGAACTTTTAAGTGTGGGCTGCACTCTGTGCCTGGTCCAAACACAACTCCGTTCAATTCTAGGGAAGTCACTCCCCCTCTTGGAAATGGAAAATGTGTATCAATTAAATATGCTCAGGGGCCTTCCTCCGTATTTTTTGTTAAGAAATCCAAAAACACTTTCTCTGCTAAGGAAACCACGAATACCCAAGTTGGAAAGATTCTGAAATGGTAAGTTTAACTCATTTCTCAGAAAATCACAGATTTGAAAACGGAGGTCCAAAATAAAAGTGACTTGCTAAAAAACACAAAGAGAAATTCCTAAAATCTTATTTAGCCTTATGGAAAGATTAATTCTCAGTCATGTCCATGATCACATCAAACCTACCCTCGGGATACAGAATTCTAGATCGTTCCCTGACCCTTCCCTGCTTTCATACTGCATGTTTTAAACGCACACCCCTGAACGGGTTAGAACTGTAAAGTGAGGGCTCCAACTGACTCCTGCCACCTGGGTCAAGGTAGGCAGTTAAAGCAGCAGGCCCGCCCCCTCCTCCCAGGTGGGTTACCTGAGCACAGTCACGCTCCCCCTGCGCACTGGCAGGGAAAGCACAGGTTCCGACACCCGAATAGGCTTGAACTGGAACTTGCAGCCGAAGCACAGCGCGGAGTCGCTAAAGAAGGACACAGACACGATGGGGCGCTCGAAGATATGGATGGGGTCCACGTGGGACACGATGCAGCCACCGGGCTGGTAGTCGTTGATGACGGCACTGTTGACGAAACCCTCGGGGATGACGCGGTGCTCCACCAGCTTCTGGATCACCAGCTGGTGCACCCACTCGGGGATCTCATCCACGTCGCCTGGCGGGTAGAGGCGCTCCTGGCCGGGCCCGCGCTTCTGCAGCTGGGCGCCATACGTGTAACCCTCGCCGAAGAAGTACTTGTTGCGCAGTGGAGCCCGGTCCACCGTGTGCTCATTGTACAGGCCCTTCTCGGCGCGGGACACCACCTCGTCGATGCGGGCCTCGATCTTGGCGCACTCGTCCTGGCTGAAGAGGCGCATCTGCCGGATGCCGCTCTTCACCTTGCGCGCCTCCTCCTCCTTCTGCAGCTGCTGCTCCTCGTAGTCGCTGCGCTCGGGGTCCGAGTCTTCCTGGTACTTGCGCTTGGCCCCAGACACCGGGTAAGGCTCGGCGGCGGCCGCGGCCGCGGCGGCGGCTGCCACAGCAGCCGCGGCTGCCGCCGCTGCCTCCCGACTGCCCGTCTTATAGTTGTCCCGGGACGTCATGGACTTGAGCTTTTCACGCAGGTCCGTGTAACCGCTGGCGGCCGCCATAGCCCCGCAACGCTGCTCAGGGTCCTTCGGGGCGGGCTGGGCGGCCGGGCATGGCTCTCGGGGGATGCGCCCCGGGGCCCCCGAGGGGAAGGGGGTCCTCAGCGTCAGGCCCCCATACGAGGACCCGCCGGGGGAAGTCGAAAGACCAGGTGCTGGGTCGAGCCTCAGAGGCGGCGGGTCATGCAGCAGTGGAGGCTACGGTGCTTCCTCCTCCTCCACCTTCTCCACGTCCCGGGCAGCAGGAGAACCAGCAGCACCTCATGCCGCGGAGGACGACTGCGCAGGATCAGCTTGACTCCAGGCCAGCCCCTCCGACGCCAGACCCAACCCGCACTTTAAAGAGCTCCTCACGACGTCACGCACCGCTCGCTCGACGTCCGCCAGCGCCGCTCCTCAGAAGATTCGTCAACGCGCACGCGCACTGACGCCGGCCACCGCGGCTCCGCGATCAGCGGACATGCGCGAGCGTGCGGGCCGGGTCAGCAGGGATGAACGCGCAAGCGCAGACAGAACAGCTCCTCGTCCACCCCTCCCCCACTCTAGAAGGACTCCAAGAGAGCACTCTCAAGTAGCAACCTGCTTCCACGCCGTGCCACCTCCACGACCGAAGGGCTCCCTCCACAGGGGTGCTCTCACACTGCCAACGCTGTCGCTACACTGCGTCACGGCATCGTCCGACTGTCCGAAAATGCCTCAGCTCCCAACAACCTAGGCTGGCGGTTACCGTCCCTTTTGGCGCTTTCACTTCTTTCAAGAGCCACCAGCCACGCGCCGGGCGGGCCCAGACGGGAGCTTCCTGAAGGTGGTTGGTAATCATGCCTGTCAATCAGGCGGTCGCCTTGGCTACTTCATCCGTCACTTAATTAGCGGCGGGGAGGGCCCCTGAAGGGTGAATAGGTGGCTAAGTAAGTGCCTGAGTAAAGGTCTTACTGGAAGAAAGCTCTCAGACGCTTAAAAAAAACTTCTGAAACTAAGGAACCGAAAGCCCTGAGTCCCAGCTCTGAACTCAGACAACGATGTTCACAGGACCTGTACGCATTGACTGGGGACCTCACTGCCCGCCCTGCGCCCCGCTGCTGCCCGGAGCGGACGTTCCAGGAGTCACGTCCGGGGGCGGGGGCGGTGGGTGCATGCGCAGTTGGGGGACGCTCCGGGTTTGGCTTAGTTTCTCTTTGGGGCTGGAGATGGGGTTGAGGGCAGCTCTCCCGCGAACGCCCGGAAACTGAAGGGGCAAGTGGCTCACGGATAAGGCAAAACTATAGATTATTACTAGAGACAATTCAAAAGTTTTGAAGCGTGGGTCAGGGTTCTCGGCGTGAGCAAAGGCATGGCAATTCAGGGTGCGCAGGGGCGGGGCCACAGATAGTGGTTTGTGCTCAGCCTCATTCATCTGCTTTGCTTGGCGTTCAGGGCCTTTGTTGAAGATTTTTTTCTGCTCCTTTCCGTGAAAACTGAGCTGCAGTCTCGCCCTGACACTACCAGGTCTGCAGACATACCCTGTCACACCTCCTGGCCTTTACCCAAGCTACTGCTTCCACCCATCTTTGATTTTTTAAAAAAAAAAAATTCAGTTCACTTCTTTCCAGCACACTTCTCAGGTTTTCACTAGAATAATATACATATTAAGTTTCATGATCTGGTCTCTGCATCTGCCTTCAACCTCAACTCTCTGGCCGTTCTGCTCCCTCCCCACCCGCAGTGTGTCCAGCGTAAGCACAGACTCTAGATTTGACTTTTGACCTCCTGACAGGCTGTATGACCATGGGCAAGTGACTTCCCTTTCTGAGCCTCAGTCTTCTGGTCTGTAAAATGGGAGCAACATTAGTGCCCACCTCATATGATAGTTGTGAGGATGAATTGAAGTCATATATGTTAGGCAGAGAGGATGGCTGATCTTGAGTCTGGGTCTCAGTCTCTGCATCTGTAAACTGAGGGTCCGACCAGTCTCTGTTGGGAGGTGGAGGTTGTTGTGTAGTCATTTGACAAGGCCAGAACATCAGGGTCTGCAGAATGGGGAATTCTGGACCCCTGGGCACTATCCCCAAGCCCCTTGCTGGGTCACTTGCAAAAGGCCACACAGCAAATCAGCATACATATGTGGAATTTGAACATAGGCCTTTCTGGGTCCACAGCCTGGGCCTTTAACTACCAACCCAAGAGCTTTTGAAGAGTTTGGAGGACTCTGGGCAGAAGGAAGCACCTCTGTGTAGGGAAAGACCAGGGTGGTGTGTACATGGACACTGGAACCTGGGCGAGTCCAACCACCTGTCCCACATAGCAACGATAAAGTCCTTCCCGTTATTTTTCAGTATGCAGATATGGTGCATCTTGCTACTCCACTCTGGGATCCCAAGCTTTCACCAGTTGTCTCATGCTACCAGGCCACCCAGACATTTATCCTGTGTTTTTCTCACCCCATGGTAGGCTGTAAACCCTGAGGCGTGGTCCCTCTTCTTTGGATCTCCCCACATCAGCCCGGAGTTCTTGTCTCTCTAGGCCTTGGCTCAGGTAGGGAGACCCAACAGGAAGAGTCTGGGAGATACAGCAGGGTTTGACTCTCCTGCGACCCCTAACTCCAGTCTGCCTCATGGTGATTACCTCTTCTTAAGAGGGCTCAACTCTCTGATGCCAGAGCCACCAAAACAACTATTAAAACATGAGCTCCATGCCTTAACGCCCAAGTCCTGAAATGAAATCTAAAAGCTGATGTTTTGCTTAGCCAATGCTCTGTAACAAAGCACCCCAAAACTGAGATCTCAAGTCACTTATCCAGCTTGCAGACCTGCAGTCTGGCCAGGGTTCAGTCAGGAAGCTCCCCCAGTTCTGTATGCATCAGCCAGGATGGCTTGACCTGGAGGTTCCGCTTCCAGGTGTCTTCACTCATTTGTCCTCCTCCTATTCTGAAACCCAAAAGGCCTCTTCACTCTCACCTGGGCAGATCTACTACAGCAGGGATAGCTCCTTATGGCTCTTTCCCCACTTCCCTTACCTCCCAAATTAGTTGTGTGCAGTGGATTCTTCATCTTGGGGCTTCTGGGGGAAGCCAGCCTGAAGCACTGGTGGAAGTGGGATATTCCTGTGGTATCTCTTCCTTAACCCTCCCTGCCTCAGGATGGTCTGAGTGATCCTCAGTCCTGCCCATTGGACCTCCTAAATCTCTCCCAAGGTAACTTCTCCCAGCCCTGTCATTGCCATGGGTGTCTACACCAAAGTTTCCCAGCTGACACTGCAGTAGCCTCTGCTCTGATCCCCCTGCCTCCTGCATGCACTTAGCTTTGTGGTCAGAGTGACCTTTTCAAAATACAATCTGAGCAGGTTGCCCCACCCCAATTAAAAAACCTTTGAAGGCTCTTCATATCTTTTGGAAGGAAATCTTGCATAGTCTGCAAAGCCTTAGCCAGTCCACCTCTGCCAGCCTCCAGTCTCCAGTCTTGTCACTAGTTATGTCCACCCCTAGTTCCTGTGCGTACTGTTTCCTCCTCTCATCACCTAACTGATTCCCACTTACAGGTTTTGTCCTGGTTTATAGTTTAACTGTGAGCTACTCCCAGTGCCTACACAGTGGGCTTAATAGGTATTGAATAAGTAGATAAATCCTTCCTCTGACACTATGGCTCCAGCCAATTATGCCCCCACACACCTATCCAGACATCCTCTCCCAAGTCTAGTGCTCCCCTTCCCCAGTATCCCCCAAACACCAGCAATTCCCATCAACATTCTTTTATTCATGTGACAAGTATTTTTCAAGTGCTACTTTGTGTTAGGCATTGTCCTAGGCTCTGGGCGATATACTAGGGAACAAACACAATTTTCTCTGGAATGTCCATTCCCCTCCACTCCACCTATTCCTAGCAAACTACTCATCCTTCCAAACCGAACAGCAAAGTCCTATTCTCTGGGAAGCTCTTTTCCAGACTCCTCCCTCCCCAGCCCCTGCCATGAAATGTCTCCACTATACCACTGCTGAACCTTGTGTGGTCCATCCAGGGATGGGGGTCGGGTTGGGGCTACCCAAAGAGTATGGAAAGGGGACATGGGCCTGCAGGGAGAGGTAAGGACAGATGTCTCTGCTGCAAGTTCTGTTCATGGGCAGTGAGTCAGGCACAACTAGGCCTCCAACTCCTGCCCCCTCTCTCAGACTTGTTTTCTAGCCACCCAGCAACTACATGGAGGAATGGGTGCTTGGTGCACCTTTGATTTGCACAGGAATGATCAAGGGTCATGAATCCAATCTGAGCGGCAGTGCAGCGGGCACCCAAGGAGGACAGGTGAGGAGCTGAGATGTGGAACAAATTTGAACATCAGATCCATCAAACCAAAGGCAAAGTCCAATTCATCCAGGTGTGTGGCTTCCCTGCCACAGGTGGGAGTTGGGCAGGGCCTGCAGTGTGTACGTGGCGGGAGGCCCCATGGGGCAGACTTTGGAAGTTCATCCTGCTATCTGACCTAAGATTGCATATTTTGACTCCATCCCAACTCTAGATGGGTCTTGGGTTCCTGGGGGCTTGGGTCATTCCTCCTGCCACCTCTTGGTCACCTCCAAGGTTTTGGCCCTTATAGGGGTCACTGGCCCAGAGAGACCCAGTGACTCCCCTGGGGCCACAGAGCAAGCCTTCTGGCCGAAGGCAGCTGCAGAGCTGGGGGCCAGGTCAGAGCAGTGTGATCTCACTTGGGGGCAGTGTGAGCTGCTTCTCCCTGGCACTGAGCAGGTTCTCCACGTGCACAGCCACCACTCGACACAGCTCCAGGCCCTGCAGCAGAGACAGCGGAGAGCCCACATTTGGCAAGGGGCTGGTGAGATATGGAGGCCAGCCTCCCCAGCCCCCTAGGGCCCTGGGAAGAGCATAAGAAGCTGGAAGGAGGACTGCTGGGCTGTCTGACAGAAGGGGAAAGCAAGCAGGAGAGCAAGAACACCTGCCAGCCTTGCTGTGTGTGACCTGTGTAAGCTGGGGTCTGCTTCTTCTCCCTGAGCCTCAGGCTTCATCTGTGGGGCCTCAGTTTACCAGGGCCTGTGTCATAGCACTGTGGTGAGGATTCCATGGGGTTTTATTTTGTGTAAATCCTTTAAGATTTAAAAAAAATATTAATCCAGTCCATAAGTGGTAAGTTTCTAACTATGTGTGGGCACAGTTACCACCTGGCATCCACAGCCCAGAATAAGGGATGACCCAGCCTCAGGGCTACCAAGGTGGGGGGTGGGAGCAGCAAGGAACAATGGAAAATCCATCTGTGAGCATAGTTCTCAGGCCACAGCCAACTGGAATCCCCCTGGTAATGCCCCTGGCCAGCAAGAGCTGCTCAGAGAGGGCAGAAAGGAGGAGGGCAAAACTACGGAGTGGCAACTTTGTGCCAGGTGTTGTCCTGAGTACTACCCCTGCCAGTCCCCACATTGTCCCTATGGGGACACTCTTAGATCCCATTCCACTGGTGAGGAAGCTGAGGCCAGAGCCATGAAGCCATTTATCCCAGACCTCACAGCACGTAGGTGGTACAGATTTGAACCCAGGTGGGAGGAGGCGCAAGGCTGCACTCTGAACTGCTTTCTGCTGAGGTAAGCTGGGCCTGTCCCACCCTAGGGGCCCCTTCAGCTAATGGGCAGAGAGAACCTCCCTCCCAGGCACTTCTGCCCACTTGCTGCAGTGCTCCAGACCTCCCTGGGGTTATTGCCCCACCTGACTGGGGTGGGGATTGAGGCCCAGGGAGAAGCAGGGTTGCTCAAGGTACCCTCACACAGCCTGTCAGAGGTAGGCAGGATAGGGACCCAGGTCTGTTGACTGTGTCAGTGCTGCACTCAGACGTTACTACCTCCTGGAAGCCTTCTCCATGACTTCCCAGGTAGCTCAAGTGCACCCTCTCGGCACTGGTCCTCCTGATTTATCTGAGAAATTCTTTGATATCCGTTCCTCCCACAAGACTTGGGGCTCAGTGAGAGCTGGGCCCAAGGGGATTTCAGTCACTTCAGTATCCCTGCTCAGAGCCTGCTCGGTAGTTATGAATGACACTCGAATGAATGTGTCCCCTGCCCAACACACACACATGCAAGAGGCAGAGGTGGCAACATAAGGAGGTCGGGGGGGCTGCAAGGAAGTGGGGAAGCCAAAAAGGCCCCTTCAGTTCACCCATCCACTCAATGAGCATCTACTGTATTGGGCCCAGTGTTACAGATAACAAGAGGGACACAGCCCTGCCCTTGTGCGGCTGACCTTCTGGTCGGGGAGACAGATAATAAGTAAATAACTATGTGATTTGCAAGCCATAGTGAAGGCTACCAAGGCAGGAAGAGAGGATTACCAGGGAGAAGGGGCAGGGAAGCCTTCTAGAAGGAGGTGATGTTTGTGATGAAACTAGAACAAAGGGAGAGAGAGAGCCCTGTAATTACTGGGTCGGGTGGTGTGAGGCAAGCATTCCAGGTAGAGGGGACAGTGAGTACAAAGGTTCTGGGCAGGAAGCGGAGGGCGATCTTGTCATCAGGGAGCTGGAAGAGGCCAGGGTAGCTGGGGTGAGGGGCGAGAGCAGAGGGCCACAGAGATCTTGAGAGGAGGGGGCAGGAATAGGGAGGGCTCCTGGGAGGGTTGGAAAGTAAGGTAGCAAGGCCTGCTGATCTCCAAGGGAGATGCTGAGGGGGTCAGGGCAGGAGACAGGAATATGGGGGCTGTCACAGCAAATAGTTTTTGAAGCCTCGGTGCTAGAGGGGGTGCTGGGGGAAAGGCCCAGATTCAGCAACATTTAGAGGCAGTCCAGGGAGGAGGCGCCAGGAAAAAACCCAAGAAGCAGGTGGTCAGCAGGTCTGAGGGAGGAGGTTCCCTGTGGTGGGAGCTTTGAGAGGAGGGCCTGGGGAAGCGGACTGGGCCAGAGTGTAAGGCCAGAGTTGTGGCCTCTGCAGGGGCAGGACTGGGAAACAGTAGGAAGCAGATGGGGTGTGTATGGCGGGGAGGGGGGGGGGCGGTCCTGAGTTAGTTGCAGCATCTCTGAGGGGTTCTGTCCTGGCCTGTCCCTCAGAGTCAGAGCCGCAGCAATGGGAGCCCCTCTCTCTTGCTGTGGGAAATCAGCTCCTTCCAGGAAGGCCCTGGCAGGAGGGGGTGGTCCTGGGCAACCCACCCCAATTCTGCTCCATCTGCAAGTCTGAATCCTCTTTCAGTGGGGTGAGAACTCTGATCCTGCTCCCTCACCCCCACAGGGAGCTGTAACACTTAGACAGGAGCCCAGTGGTCAGTCATGCCTTTTAAGGAGCAGCCACAGTTGCTGCAACTATGAGAAGGGACAGGGCAGGGGTCCTGTTTCCCTGTATGTCACATGGAGGCCCCACTGTCCCTACCCTCAATCCCAGGCCCCATAATCTACCTCTAAGCCCTAGCCCAGGTGAGTGTCTTCAAACTCTGTGTTGGTGCTTGTTCACCCACCTTCTAGTGCCCTCAGGAGATAGAAAGCCCCAAGTTCTTAGTTTGGCATTCAAGGAGCTTCATGATGTCTTTTGCCCTAGCTGTGTTTCCCAGTTCCCTAGCAAACTACTCACTATTCTGCAAACAACCTGGACCTTTTCCCATGATCCCACCAACCAGACTTTGCTGGGAGACCACTCTAATAACCTTCAGCCTGTGCAGAGTTGGGTTCATTCTGTCCCCTACACTGGGCAGGGTGTTTCCTGTGGCCTAGCCAGGAGCTGACCTATCTTGGAGCCAGACCCAAAAGAGCCTAGTGAGTGAAATAAGGGAGCAAGGGGCTGGGAGACAAGGCCTGGGTGCTGAGGCAGGGCCCACCTGCTCCAGCTGCAGCTGCATGGTGCACTGGGTGGCCACATCCCCCAGCACGATCTCCACGTAGGGGTAGCTGGAGCTGGCTGTGGGCCGTTGGGTCCATGTGGACTGGATCTCCTTCAGGGGGAACTTCACCATCAGCTCCTGGGGGAGGGGCAGACACACTTATGTGTGGGACAGTCTTACACACCCTGATCCCTCCCCTGCAGACCAGATCAATAGGAGGCAGGACAGCCCCCAGCGAGTACCAGATTCCCAGTGACTTGGAGCAAGTCATCGTTTTACCTCTCTGGATCTCACCTGTAAAACTGATTCAACACACACTTGTGCACACATCTACAATGTTCCAGGCACTCCTCTAAATGCTGGGGATGCAGGGGCGCTGTGGGTGTTGGTAGTGCCCTGACCTTCACATCAAAGCTGCTTATTCACACCTGCACCCCTTTGGGGCTTGCTTTTTAGCTCCAGGAGCAAGTTCAGAGCACATGCAGGAAAAACTAGAGCTTTGAGAGTTAATTCCTGGATTAGTGACAGATGGGGACATAGTGGCTAGACACTAGGACAGAGGGCGTCCTCTGTGGGGTGCATTCCATGCCATCTCCCAGAGCACCAGATGGACTAGTGCCACAGCAGCAACTTGTTTGCCAGCATGCCCTGCCCAGGGTATGCAAGATTCCCTCCTGATTTTACTTCCTCACACCAGGGCTTCTTCTCAAAATCCCCTCCCAGTAAACCATTTGCCCCGTCCTCATGTCCAGGCCCACTTCTGGAAGAACTTAAAGGCGGACAACAGGTCCTATTTATTGTGGACTTGTGTGGCCCCAGACCCATATGTTGAAGCCCCAAACCCCCACACCTCAAGAACGTGACTGTGTTTGGAGACAGGCCCTCTAAAGATGAGGCCATTCGAGTGGTCCCTAATGCAATCTGACTTGTGTCCTTATGAGAAGAGGAAATGTGAACAAAACAGACACCAGGAATGTGCGTGCAGAGAGAGCAGGTCACAGGAGCACACGGAGAAGATGGCTTATACAAGCCAAGGACAGAGGCCTCAGAGGAAACCAGGCACTGGATCTTGTACTTCCAGCCTCCAGAACTGTGAGACAGTTCCAACTGCCAAACCAATTCCAACCAATTGCCAAAGGCCCCAGTCTGCAGTACTTTGTTATGGCTGCCCCAGGTGATTAAGACACTAGTTGAGTGTTTAGCATGTGTTGTACCTACATGACAGCCCCATTGGGTGGGTTCTATAATCCCCACATTCCAGATGAGGAAATGAGGCTCAGAGAAGCATCTGAGATATGCCCAAGGTCACCAGGTGTAAATGGGTAGGCTTCCACCACTGGAGATCTCAGCCCCTTGAGGGGTAGGGCTCAGAGAAGAGGAGGTGAGCACCAAGCAGACTGAGGCCACTCACGTGGGTCTCGATGCTGAGGAAGTTGAGGCCGTTCTGGTTGACGGCAAGGATGCTGGGGGCTGGCACAACAAGGTTGCTGCAGCTTTGGACGAAGAAGAAGGAGGAGCCAAACATGGGTGAGGCGCTGAGGAGGCCTGGGGTGGGAGAGGCACACTCAGCGTGAGAGGCTCATCAGTGACAGCCAGGGCCCTTAACTGCATGTCCTCCTGCAGCGCTCATCTTCCCTGCTGTGACCAGCTGCAGTCCTCTGTCCCTCAAGCCTCTCACCTTGGCCTCCCAGCCTTCTACCCCCTTCTTCCATACCTGCAGCTCTACTCTCTGGCTGCCAGCCCTATCTGCCGAGGCCCCACCCAGAGTCTGGGGAGTGCCTTGGTGAGAAAGGTGTTCTTTCCAGGCAGCCCAGCTTAATTAACACTGAAAATGGTGCCTCCATCTCCACCCTCCACGGCCCCCTCCTCAGCAAAGCCCCCCAAGGACACCTCTCCCAGCCCTGGACTCTTACCCAGAAACTGGGCACGGGCCTGGTGGGGGCTGAGTGCTTGCGTCTGCTGCCGGTGCTGGCTGACCAAGTTGAGCCAGGCTGAGCCAGCCATGGTGTGGTAAAGCTGGGCTGGGACATACTCCTGGACCTCCCGTCTGGATGTGGAAGGCAAAGCAGTCCTGAGCACCTGCTACCACAAGTGCTCTGCACGCACAGTCTCATTCAGTCCTCACTGCAGGCAGTGTGCAAAACAGTTTGGAAGGCTAACCACTGGGGAGTGCAGGTTGGTTGAGGGTGGATATAAAGTGCTCGCATGGTACCCTGGCACACAGCAGGTGTTCAATAGCTGCTGGCCAGAACCACTAGGCTTCCTGTTCGAAGATGAGGGAACTGAGGCTCTGAGAAGTTCGCTGACTAGTCCAAGGTCACACAGTAACCACATGTAAGTCTGAGTCGGGGCTGAGACTTGAATCTAAGGTGGGTTCTTCCTTTTCAGTGCCTACTCACAAGGAGAAGCCCAGGTCAGAGGGGTGAGAAGCACACGGTGGAGTGGCAGGGGTGGAAAGACCCAGGTGGGCAAAGCCACTGCCAGCATTGGTCAGACTATGGGGCAGAAGAATGCTGGGGCCCCTCCTTGCAGGGCCATCAGCTCCCCATCCCCACTCCAGTCCCTTCTGATATGCTAGCTTCCTCAGAGCAGCTCCTTTTCCTTGGGACATCCAGAAAATTCCAACAACAGTCCCAGCCAGTCCCATCTACCCTGAGCTACATACTGGGAAAGGGCTGGCAGAAAATCAGGGGCACCCCCTTCCCCAAGGGACACCTTCCCTACCCCGGCACATCTTTCCTTCTTTGCACTGCTGGGGTAAGAGACTGGCATCTGGACCCAGCCTCCCCACATTTGCATCCTGGTCCTCCCTGCACCTATTAGCTGGGTAAACTTCGGTAAGCCATGTGACCTTTCTGGGCCTCAGTTGCCTTATCTGTATAAGGGGAAAATAAAGTGCAATTGGGAAGATTAGCTGAGAACATGCATACAGAGGGTGCCTTGTAAAAAGTAAGAACTCAACGATTATTTTTACCCAGGATTGAGTGAGCCCTTACTGCATCATGAGCACTAGGACGTACACTGTACCTACATTATCTTACTATTATTCACATCAGGGGCTTTCCAGGTGTGGCTGAGGGCCAGGGAGGTCAAAGACACTTCCATAATAACACTAAGGTGTTATTTGCTTTCCCCCTCTTTCTCTCTCACAAGTGCACAGTGGAGCTGGCCTGGGGCTGCATGACGTAAGACCACAGCAGGCTGACTGCAGAAGCAGATGTGAGAACACAGCTGTCTGCTGGTGAGCCAGATGATAAAGCCATTTAGATAATGTAAAACAGTGCCACTCTTCTCACTAAATTTTTTTGAAAATACAGTTTTTGTTTGTAGGTTATTTATATTAACATGTAATGATAGTTTATATTATTTGTATTGTAATTATTCCTTATACATTATTATATTAGTTATTTATATTAACATGTAATATTAAATTACATGTTAATATAATATGTAATATAAAATTACATGTTGATATAACATGCAATATAACATGTCCTTAGTTTTAAATTAATTAATAAATCGATATTTTAAATTGTTTCTTAGTTTTCATATTGAATATGGTAAATACACCAATAGATACAACCCACATAAACAAAAGCTCTTTGGGGTCGGTCCTATTGTTAGAGAGTAAAAGGTCCTGAGACCAAGTCTAAGAAGGACTGATTTGTCACCTCTTTGAGGACATCAGGTAACAGGCTGTCTAGCACTCAAGACTTAGAGTGCTTGAGGAATGTCCTATTTATTGTTGGACACAACACCGTGGTGAACATTTCTTCAGCCAAATATTTCTGCATGGCCATGTCCTGAAAGCCTTTTTATCATTAAATGTGCTCTGACCCACTAATACCAGCTAGGAGCAGCCTGTTGTGGTAGGAGGAGGGTTCCTGGCTCATGGGGCGAGCTGCAGGATGTCAGTCAGCCCCAGGGCCAGGTCAGCCCCTCCCCAGACAGCCTGCTAGGGCAAGCGGGACAGGGCCCTCCCCCCACCCCCACCTGGTACGTCAGATCTGAGGAACCTCAGGGGGTGGGGGCTGACAGGTGGGCAGGCGCTCACACACTGGGCGGGTAGGCGTGGTCCTTGGCCTGGTGCTGCAGTGAAGCCAGCTTGGATGCTTGCTGCAGCTGTTGTTTGCTGGGCCGGCAGGCTGGTGCGCTGCTGAAGAGGCCCTTCAGGTAGTCTGGCAGCACCTGCGGGGGCACACTCCATGAGGGACTGCAGGCAGGCATGCACTGGGGCATGGGTCACAGGGGCTGGAGGAGTCACCACAGCGACTGGGGGATGTGGGCTCCTACATCACAGTGTGTAGGTGTCTGCTGGGCTGGGGTTACCAAAAACTGAACCTACTTGAGTCACTAAAACAGAGTCATCGGCTGCACTCCCAGACTGGTTCACTAGATCTGGGGCAAGGCTTGAGGATTAGCATTTTAACAAGTTTCCAAGGAATGCTACTGGCCTATAGGCCACACCTAGAGAAACACTGCAGTGGACTGCTTGTGGGATAGTTGGCAACAGCGACACCATGTGGCCACAAAAGCCAAGCGATGTTATTTTGTACTTGGAATGGAAGAAGCTTTGGCAATGGTTCCACAAAACGCACTACCGGTCCAAGCACTTCCACAAATGTTAGCATAGGAGGGAAGAAACAGACTCTGTAAACACCAGGATCCTGACTTAGAGGCCCAGGTGTCAAAGGGGAATAACACAAAGACAGAAATAACAGTGTTAGCTGAGGCCTGTCCAGGCCTTTGAGAGAGGGCCAGGCCATGTGCTCCCAGGAGGAGAAAGTCAGAAGAGGAAAAGTCAGAGAGCCACCTGGGAGAGGTACTTTTGAGGTAGCCTTGCTGGGGAGGGCTTAGAAAGGCAGAGACATAGGCCAGGCAAGCCAGGCAGAGTGACAGCACCTGCACAGGTCTGAGAACTAAGTGGTAGGGGGTCACGTCATTTGGCTGCCCCCCAAGGAAACTATGCAGGGGAAGCAGGGGCACCAGTGCTAGAAACATCAGCAGGGACCATCTGCATCATGAAGGCCTCAAACGCTAGGCTGTGAAGCTTGACCTCACAGTCTTGGGGGAAGGTTGGAAGGGGCCAGAGTGTCAGAGTGGCCCACGCCTGCTGACCTGGTTATAGTGCATGGTCACATATAGCTCGTTCTCAAACTTGAGTGGCCGATCCCAGAGCACGCGCCGGAACCAGAGCATGTAGCCGCCGTCCAGCTGCTCCATCTCTGAGGCCACATCCAGGATGTAGGTGCAGCGGCTGAGTGGGCATACATGCTGGCCTGTGGAGAACCAGAGGCAGCTGGGTGGGAGCATGCATATGGCTGAGTGTGGCCTCGTGTGCCTGTGCAGAGTGAGTGTACACACCTCAACCTGCCACCATGTGAGCATCACCTCCGATAAGCCCCCTCGCTGCTTTGGGACATGGTGTCCTCAGCCCAGGAGAGCATGTTATGGAACAGGGTGCCCTGGTTTTGGGCACTGTTGATGACTGCAGATGTGAATGCCTCCCATTCCAAGCTCTAGCCCCCCAGATGTAGGCAAACGTTTTGAGTTATGCTCAGAGAAAGCACGGTTTGTTTTCAGCAATGGATAGGGACAGGGAGAAGTGTGCAGGCCTCAGATGTGAGACCCAGTGGGTGCCTTTCAGCAGAACTCCTTCAGGAGAGACCCCTGCTGGACTCCTGAGTGGGCAGGGGGTCAGGAAGACCGGGATCTAGCACTGAGTGGGTCTGAACCTGCAGGAGAGGCTTAAGTTTTTATTTTCTACACTGACATTTCTGCTCCTCATCCTGTACCTTCAGTAAAATTTTACCAAGCCAGGTGGGGGGCTCTTGAGCCAGACTGCCTGGGTTCCCATCCCAACTTTGTGATCTTAGGTGAGTCCCTTAACCTCCACAGCAAGCTGATGAATGGCCCTTCCCGGAAGACCTCCGTGTGCTCACCCCCGGAACCTGTGAACACATCACCCTCATGGCAAAAGGGACTTTGCAAAAGTGACTAAGTTAAGGGTCTTGGGTTAGCGTAGGCCATCCAAGTAGGTCCAATGGAATCTTAAGGGACCTTGTAAGAAAGAGAGCGGAGGGGAGAGAGACGGATGATAAAGATGGAGGAAGGGCTGTGGGCCAGGGAATGGGGGTGGTCTCTACAAGCTGGAAAAGGCAAGAGGCCAGTTTTTCCCCCAGAGCCACCCAAAGGGACCAACTCCAATGACACGGATTTCAGGACTTCTGGCCTCCAGGACTGAAAGATGATAAACAAGTGTTATTTTAAGCCCCCAGGTATGTGTTGGTTTGTTATAGCAGCACTAGGAAAGCACCACACCCTCCGTAGGCCTCGGTTTCTCCATCTATCAATGGGGATGACAACAGTCTCCATTGCATAGGGTTGTTGTGGCGGTTAAAGGAGATGATAGAACTAAACACTTTGAACTGTGCTTGAGATGTAGTATCTGCTCCATAAATGGCAGTTATTAGGATTGTTTTGTCATAGCCTTCTCCTCCTGACATGTCTTGGATAGACTCTGGGCAAGTGGGGCTGAGGACAGACACATGATTCAGGGACGAGGCGGCAGTGGGGGAACTGGTTGGGGGTGGGTGGAGCCAACAAGACCACGGTCTAGAGTCAGTGAACAGCAGATGGAAGGGGTTTTGGGCCACATGAGAAGGACCCAGTGAAACCAAGGGAGGAGCTCTCTGGTGCAAGTGGCAGGAAAAATGCTTGTGTCTGTGAGTTCCAGGAGTTGGGGCCCGGGAAGGGAAAGCACCCTAGGATGGGAGCCCCTTGAAGGCAGGGCCCACTGAGCAGACCCCGAGGGGCACAGGGAAGAGTCAGAGAGTGCCCTGTCCTCCATGAACTCCCTGTGGGGGAGACGAGGCACACTTGCACACAGAGCAGAGAGGGACAGACAGAGAGAGGGCTAGGGGGCTCGGTGCCCAGAAATGGCCTATCCTCATGGGGGGTGGGGGGCTTCTGGCAGAAAGTGGCACCTGGCCCAGACCCCGCAGGCCATGTGGTGGGCATGAGTGCAGCATGCTCAGTCCTCCTGGCCACTCACCTTGGTTGGTGACAAGAAAGATGACATACTCTTCAAAGGCCTCAGGGCGTGTCAGAGCCATCTCAGCACAAATCTCCTTCACCACATCCAGGGCCACCTGGGATGGGGCAGTGACGCTATGCCAGCCGAGCTGACCTCTGCTCCCCAGCCCACTCCAGGCAGGAGACCACGGGCAGAGTTCCTTGGGGCCTCTGCACATGGGCGAGGGCCCTCTAGGGTCCCTGAGAATTCGCCTTCCGCAGTAAGGGAGGACAGCTTTTTGAGTCTGAGAGGGGCAAGTTTGTCCCTGATTTGCAGTCTGACCCTGAGCTGGAAGCTCCACCTCCCCAAGGCTCAGTCTGCTCCCCTGAGAAGGAAGTTCGATCTTGTGGGGCTGTGTGAGAGCCTGGGAGGGCTCAGTGCCCTTGGAGGCCTACTCTGGAGACCGGGGTGTCCCTGCCTCTCCAGCAGCCATCTCCTAGAGCCGTTCCCTCACTTACGG
Organism: Phyllostomus hastatus; assembly: GCF_019186645.2. NCBI lineage: Eukaryota > Metazoa > Chordata > Mammalia > Chiroptera > Phyllostomidae > Phyllostomus > Phyllostomus hastatus. The sequence continues at coordinate 13,555,415 of NW_025334035.1, forward strand.
TGCATGTTTTGATTTTCAGATGGCGTTCAAGGCCCCCAGGGAGGAAAAAGAGTTGCCTCTTGGAGCTACGGCCCGCCTGTGAGAAGACAAGACAGGCTGGGCCTAGGGATCTGGGCCAGTATTGTGCCCTGCCATAGGAGTCCCTAAGCCAAGAGGCTTGGGGCAAGTGCAAGCAGGAGCACCTGTGCACCTGCATGGGACAGGCACCTCTACATGCACCTGAACACACGACAGGGTCTCACACTCACCCCAACCCCCATCCCTCTGTGTACTCACCAGTAAGGCCCGAAGCTCCATGCTGCTAGGGAGCTCCAGGCGGCCACCGAAGCACAAGGTTTTCTGCAGGTTCCGCTCACAGGCCTTGGCGATTCCTACAAAGACAGAGTCGCCCAAGGTCAAGGGCTGCAGTGTGAGTGTTGGATTTGAATCCACATCTTACATGGTTCAGGCCTTCTGTTTAGGTCACAGTGCCCTTGGCTACCTATGAGTCCTGGAAATAGTTCCAGCCCCTTGAGCTGTTGACTGGGGGTCTGGCCCCCAGTAGACTGCATGACTGTGATGTGTCTCTGCCCCTGCCAGCCAGGACACTGCCCTCCCACTGCCAGGGTCCCAGTGCAAAGGTCCCTTCATCTGCTCTCCAGTTCCCTGAGTGGGCAAGGTTCTCTCACCCTGCTCTGGGGAGGGCTAAACCCAGACTCCTAGGGCACGCTCAGTGGCCCTGGAGGCTCTGAGGGCACTTCCTCAGAGCTGGGCCCATTCACCACTGAGCCTGGGAGTGTTTGTCAATCAAATCAAAGAGGAGGGTTTAGAGACAGAGAGAGAGAGAGTCCCCCCCATCTCTTTTGCGGCTGCTGTGGTGACCACAGGGGCCCTGGCCTTTCTGAAGTGGACCAAGGCTGAGACCCTGCCACCAGCTTCCGGCCACCCCTGACTGGGCCCACTTACGGCCTTTGTGGGCTTCAAAGACCAGAGAAGTGGGGTCTCACCCTGGTACTCCAGGCCTGGCTTTCTCCTTCTCTCCTTCCATATGCCATGCTTACCCACCTCCAGGCCTTTGCTCCCGAGTGCCACTCAGCCCACCAAGATATCCCTGCCCAGAGCAACAGCTCCTCTAGGAACACACCACCCTCCCCACCGATCAGATAGCCCATCGCATTGGCCCTGTGGGCCCTCCATAGATGTTTAGTAAGCGATGCCTGAGCACCCTCCTGCTGGCTGCTGGTGTAGGAGGGTCCACTTGCTGTTGGCCCCTCACCCTGGAACGGCAAGCCTGGGGTCTGGCTCACGTCTTGCAGGAAGTGAAGGAGGTATGGCTGGAGGACCTCAGAGCAGCCATGGTAGGCAGCTACAATGTATAGCAGCCTCCAGCCTCGCTGGCAGCTGTCCCTGTGAGAACACAAACATAGGACCATATCACGGGTGGCCACAGCCATGTCAGGAATCTCCTGGGCTTGGGGCTGGAGGTCTCTGGTTTTCAGGCAGCTCCTGTGTTATGAGGATGTTCCTCGCTGCCTGGTGGAATCAGAGCTGGTGGTTCCGAAGCCACGTAGAAGGTGTGTTCTGCTTGGGAAGCCAAGGTGGGAGACAGGGAAGGAAGGAGATGTGGCCCCTGACATGCACAAAGAAACACCTTCCCTGGTTGAATCTCTCTGGACAGGCCTCTGGTGAGGGTCCTTGAAGGAGGGCAAGAGGGAACCTGCCAGGGCTGTGCAGAGGGAATGGCAGGTTAAGGCCTGGGGTCGGGGTAGGGAAAAGGGGCATGGCTGAGTGGCTCTAAAATTCCCAGGTGGGTGGAGAACAAGTGGAGGCAGAAGCAAGGATGGGGACAGGACCATGGGACCAGTGGTAACAAGAGCAGCACACACTTTGGGCACTTGCTACGTGCTGCTGCTGTATGAGCCCAGTTCACCTTCACACTCACATAGCCCTGGCATGAGGGCTTCACCTGTGGGACCTCTCCTGTTTGAGGGCAGCACCCAGCTCCCTTAGAGAAACACCCCCATCCCTAAGTCCGTGTGGTGTGGAGATGGGCATGAGGACCAGGTCCAGCCACGTGATTATTAATTACTGCATTTTGGTGTATATAATGCATACCCACATTTTTGGCCCAAACTTTCAGGGAAAAACAATTTTAATTTTAAAAATATTTATTTGTATTTAGAAACAAAACCAATGATTATATTCTAGGGTATCATTTTGCATACAGATATTGTATTAGTTTTTAGAGTTACACTTTTAACACATGAGCATAAATAAAAGAATTAGTCCTGGCTGGTATGGCTCAGTGGACTGAGTGCTGGCCTGTGAACCAAAGGTCGCCAGTTCAATTCCCAGTCAGACCACGTGCCGGGGTTGTGGGCCAGGTCCCCAGTTGGGAGGCATGTGAGAGGCAACCGATCAACGCATTGGTGTTTCTTTCACTCTCTTTCTCCCTCTCTTCACTTCTCTCTAAAAAAATAAATAAATAAAATCTAAAAAAATACGAAAATTAAAATTAAAAACACTTATACAGATACAGAATTAGAACTACCCATGTATAATGTGCATCCTTATTTTTTCCCCTCAAAAATTTGGGCAAAAAAGTGCACATTATGCATGGCAAAGTACAGTAATTTATTTATTTTTAGAAAGATGAAAAGAGAGGGAGAAAGAGGGAGAGAAACATTGATGTGAGAGAGAAACACCAATTGGGTGCCTTTCACATGCCCCCGACCAGGTACCGAACCTACAACCAGGCTAGGTATGTGCCCTGACTAGGAATCAAATTGGTGACATTTTGCTTTGTTGTATAACACCCAACCAGCTGAGTCACACTGGTCAGGGCAGGTCCGGCCAAATTAGAGTTTAGCTTCTATCTGTCTATGGTGATTGGTTTGGGGACAGGAATGTGACCTAGATCCATGCAATCACAACCATTGTGGTTGGTTTAGGGACGGACACATGTGTGACCAGGTCAGGCCAACAACACAGGATTTGGGAATTGTTGATGAAAATATTGGGTCAACCTTGCTTTCCCTGGGATTGCTGAGCTGGGAAATGTCTTGCCAATCTACTGGAGATGTTGCTCGGGAATGATATCAACACAGTGGAAAACAGGGCCGGGACAGAGACGGAGCCTGCTTCCTGATAACACCTGGGTCTAGCTTTGCCTGAAGTCACATATTGGACTTTCCAGTTACTGGACCCTCTATTGCTTAAATCAGCTCTAACTGATCACGTGCGAGTCCAAGAACCTGGCTTCGCACACGATCATTGCCATTTTGTAGAGAGAGAAAACTGAAGCTCCAAGAGCGGGAGTAGCTTGTCTTGGACCAAGCCATTCCAAACACATGTGCTTCACCTACCAAGTGAAGAAGAGGGCTGGGGAGGGGATCCGCAGAGGGACAGGCCTGGGAAGTGGAGGCTGAACTGCTCCTCCTGGACATGGACACAGCGGAGGAGGGGTAGATGGAGGTGAATGCCCAGCTTACTCACTGCTTGGTGCTGGTGTTGTTTGTGATCTGCTTCACCACTTGGCAGTAACATTCATCCTGCATGACCTCGTAGTCCCTGCACAGCTGTAGGAGGACAAGCCAGTTCACATGCCATACGTCAGGCACATAAGAACACAGTGGGCACTCTGAGATCCACCTGGTATTCCTTCTCTAGGCCCCTCCCCACCAGTGGGATGCACTCTGCTTTGGGCCACTCAGGAAGCTGCCCACCCCATGGTCCTGCAACTCTGACTGGCACATGGGGAAACCGAGCCACAGAACAGGAAAGAGAGCCTCTGGCAAAGTGGGCTGGACTGACCTGCAGGAGGGTGCAAAGCACATCCAGTTCGCTCTGGCCCTTCAGTGGGGCGTCCCCCATGAACCGCATGATAGCTGCAGGAAATACCTACCCCACTTAGGCCACCAGACCCCCAGCCGCCCACCCACCTCAGGGGACCCCAGGGTTAGGCCCCTCTCTGAGAGGCTGTGGTCAGGGGCAGCTGGGGGCTTCTCTTCTCTTAAAGGAGCCCCATGTCTGAGTTGGGGGATGGGGAGCGCGTGAGGCACAGAGGAGTGCTGACAAGCAGGGGCCGGACGGACAGTGTGTATCCCACCCGCTGGAGCCCCTGCCGCAGCCCCACCAGCACACCTAGGAACATGTCCGTGGCCATCTTGTTGAGGCTGCTGTCACTGAGCTCGATGAGGGATTCCTGGAGCGGGGTCTGCGAGGGGAGGAGCTGTGTCATGATGAGGGAGGGGCATGTCTGAACAGGAGTGCCGCATACTGGGCCCTTTCTCATGACAGGAGGATGCAATCCAGGAAAAGGGAGCCAGGCAACACTGGGGACAGATGCCGCTCTCAGGCACTCAGGGTGCTGAGGGTGCGGTCTCTCTGGGGACAAGGCTGTTTACCCCAGTGGCCTGTACCACCATTTTACAGATAAGAAAACTGAGGCCTGGGGCTGGGTACCTTGGTGAAGCAAAGCATGTCCTCCAAGGTTCTGGACTCCCAGCCCTCCTTGGATTTCAGCCTGAGGCCATCCCTACAACAGGAAGTAGATGTGCAGAACACTGGCCTCCTCTGAGCCTGTGGCCACATGATTTTCCCTTTTCCCACGTGGGAATATTCCTGACCCAATGTCAGCTGACCAGATGGGAGGGCTCCCGGAACCCCAGGATGCAGGTAGGTCTCACAGCTGGGTGGCTTTTCCTCCCCTCACCAGAAGTGGGGCCTCCCCCCAGGACAGCTGCAAGAAGCCCACAGGACCTCCTCAGGGTGGGGGTGGGGGGTGGGGTTGCCACTCACTGGGGCTTCCTCTGAGGGTCTCGGAAATACTTCTGGGCAAACTCCAGCATTGTGCATGGTGGGAGAGCCAGGCCATCCTCCCCATGGTCAACTGAGCCAGACCTGGTCGGGGAGCCCTGCAGGAGGGCAGGGGCTAGGAGGGCCTGTCCTCCACCTGGCCACCTCCTATACCCCAGTCAAAGCCGACTCAACACAGCTCCAGCTGTAAGTGCTCAGACATCTCGGGCTGCTCCTCCCGCCACTGCCTTGCGCTCTCCACCCAGCTACACCCACCATGCCCAGCTGACCCCAGCCCCTGACCCACTTGGGTACACCCCACCACTCAACCCGACTTCGCCCAGGGTTGGTGGCTCCAGGTACCTGATTGGGCTGACCTGGCACCTTACAACTTAGCATTACCTCACTCCACCTTTGCCCTACTCACCTGGCCCCATCCTGCCACATGGGTCCGGTCACAACATTTCTGCTGACTTCACTCTTCTCTAGCCCTTTTGGCCACACCCCCAACCACCTCTGGTCACATCTCACAGGCCACATGCCTGACCATCCCTATCAGATGCACCCCATCCCAGGACTGGCCAACGCCACAGGCAGACCTTGTTCCCATCTACCTCCAGTAAGGATGACCCCCTGCTGTCTCCACCCAGGTGGCCTGGCCCCATGGGTCTCACCTCTCTCCTGCGGCCCACCTCCCAGGCAGCAGCTGTGCAGGCCACGGAAGCAGCCACGGCAGCAGCAAGACCCCGGCTGGGCTCCGCGGGCAGCTGCAGGAAGTCGGGGGCAGCCACGGGCTGCACCAGCTCAGAAGGGAAGCATCCCATGCGCCCATGGATGGTCCCGAACCTCCAACCTAGGGGAAGGGAAAGAGTCTGAGGCAAACAGGAGGGTCTCCGGTCTCTTCTTGGGACTTAGGGATCCTCAAGTAGTCTGGCCACTCCCTAAAGTGAAGTGGGGAGGCCTACCTTGGAACCCCTTTACAGATGAGGAGGCTGTGGGCTCAGGGAAGAGTAGGTAAGCCCTCAATGGGAAGTGCAGCAGCACTTTGGCATGGACATGGAAACACTAATGTCCACAGAGACCCTTCAGCCAGATATGCAGGCAGATGGCTGGCTGGCTGGCCAGCCACTAGGAGTCACCTTAGGAGACCTGGCCAGGCCAGACCCCTCTGGGGCCTGAGAAACACCCATCCTGCTTATGCAGTGTGAGTGCATGAGGTAAGGTAAGTGCTGTTGAGGGGTTCCAGGTTTTGGAGCACGGGAGGCTGGGATACCTACCGAAGTCAGGGCCTCTGCGCTGCAGCTCCTCCAGGTACACGACCTTCTTGCGGACAACACAGCCGGCACTGTAGCCTGTGGCCCAGGCTCATGTCAGCCACTGCCAGGGTGGCCCCTTGCTTAGCCTCCTCCTCTCATACCCACCCCATCCTGAGGCACTGACCCATTCGAGGTGGTTCCAGGGGCTGCAGGTGGATGATGTCGCCCTTGTGGAAGGCCAGCAGCGATGGGTCCTCGGGCAGGAAGTTCCTCACAGCAACCACATAGTCCGAGTCCTGGGTCAGCCAGGGGCAGGGCCAGGCACTACAATGCCTCCCCGCTCCTCCCAGAGTCCGGGGGCCACTCCCCTGCCCCCACGGGCATTCCTCCCCAGTCCATCAGAGAACATTTTCTAGGTGAAGGAGGGCAGGGCATTTCAGGTAGAAGGGATGACCTTGCAGAGGATCAGAGGTCTGAGCCTGATGCATGTCAGAGCCCTTGTGTGTGCCTGACCCCACTCCCCAAAGCTTCCACACTGAGGCCAGGTGCTGGGCCTGAGGCAGAGATGGCCTGTTCTTGGCCCAGGGGGCTGCCCTGCCTGGAGGGAGAGTGGAGGGTGGACAGCCACTGCAGTGCACAGTGGGGGGCAGTACGGTCATTGCAGGAGGGTGAGGAGCATAACTGCAGCAGAGCTCAGAGGAGGTGCCATGACACCCTTGCCGAGAGTGCTAGCAAAGGGTTTGGAAGGAGCTGGCAAAGGTGAAAGGGCATCCCAGGTGGAAAGCATGTCCTGAGCACAGGCCTGAAGGCCTACAAAGGTCTATGGACACGGCCGCTGACCCCCCCCCCAACACACACACTTCCCAGACAGGCGTGGCTGAGATGTAGCCAGGGCAGGAGAGCCCTCGGCTGCTGCAGGGGGATCATCTGTGAGACCCTGACCTTCTTCAGCTCCAGGATGAAGTCGTCTACCAGGGTCTTGACCTGGTGAGCTCGGGCCGAGAAGAGGATGACCTTCTCACTGGCTAAGTTGAACTCTAGCATGTTCTGGGAGGGGATGGTCACAAACAGGATGTCCGCAAAGCTGGAGGGTGAGACGGCGGCATGAGGACAGGAGCCTGTGACCAGAAGGATGCCCTGGACTCCACCCATCTGGCTCCTCTGCCCCTGCTCTGTCCCACTGCTGAAACCTAGCCCCACTTCAGCCCCCCCACGCAAGCACCCCTGGCACCCCAGGAACTCCGCAGCCTCCCCTTCTTGATCACTCTGTGGCTCCAGTTCATTGGCTACTGCCCTTCGCACCAACAACATCTCAGGCCCTCCCCACTCTCTGCTATTTGTTTATTTATCTGCCCTGTGACCCAGTCTCCCAAGATTTGCCTATACAAATCTATATTTGAGGCCCTGGCTGGGTAGATCATTTGGTTAGAGTGTCGTCCTGATACACCAAGGTTGCAGGTTCAATCTCTAGTCAGGGCACAGACAAGAATCAACCAATGAATGTGTAAATAAGTGGAACAACAAGTTGATGTTTCTCTCTCCTTTCCTCCCTCTCTCTTAAAAATAAAAAGAGGAAAAAAACCCTGCCAAATCTGTCTTTCACTCACTGACCAAATTCAAAGTGAGCCAGCCTCTGTTCCCGTCCCATGCTGTAAAGGATGAAGGCACTGCTGGCAGGCAGTGGCCTTGGGAGTTGGATGGCCTCATGGTCTCACGCTGGAGCACCCTTCCCTTTCTGGCTGCACCGGAACATAGCTGCTGACCACCCAGTTGTCCCCCTGCAGTGAGCTGTGTGAGGGTGGGGCTGGTCTGCAGCAAGCCAGCAGAGTGGGCTCCAAGCTCATTTACTTCCTGGCTGTGTGACCCAAGACAAGCCCCTTCTCTCCCTGAGCCTGTTTCCCCATCTCAAAAATCGACTAGATTAAGAGGCTCGACATGGACCCTGCCTGGCACATTGTAGGTGCTTTGTAGTTTAGCTGTGAAAGGGCCAGTAAGAAAAGGCGGAAGTCAGTCCCTGCCCCAGTGTCCAGCCAGCCCCCTTTCACCCTCCTGCCAGTCACCTGTACTTGCGCAGGACCCGCAGCTGCCCGCTGGCCTCCCGGCTGCCCCTGATCATCTGCAGGAGTTTGATGCCTGTGTGGGACACAGCTAGGAGCTGCACGCCAGTGCCCACGCTACCCTGGGGTAGGGACAAGGGCACATGATGGTCTTCTGGCCTTGTTCTTACAGCTTCTGGGTTGGATTGGGCTGGCTAGGGGGAGGATGGCAGGTGGCTCGCACCGTGGCGGGGAAGAGGCGGGAGAAGTAGACCTCCCAGCTGTCACGTGCAGCGTTGACCACAGCCCGCTTCACGCTCTCTGTTGCCAGGGGCCGCTGCTTGTCCAGCTGGTTCTGGGCTAAGGGACACCAGGTTGGGTCAGGATCCTTCCCCCATAACCTGCTGGCCTAAGTTGCAGAGAGGGATGCTGACACTCAGCAAGAACACATGGGACCATTGTGTCCTCAGTGGCCAGATTAGGAAACCGATGTCCAGACACAGATGAGATGTCCCAGGCCACCCAGCCTGTCAGGCAGAGATGGTGTCAGACTTGCCACCTAGCCCTGACTGGTACGGCTCAGTGGGTTGGGCATCGCCCCGCAAACCGAAAGGTTGCAGGTTCAGTTTCCACTCAGGGCACATGCCTGGGTTGTGGGCCAGGCCCCCAGGAGGGGGTGCGTGAGAGGCAACCACATATTGATGTTTCTCTCCCTCTCTTTCTCCCTTCCTTCCCCTCTCTCTGAAAATAAATAAAATCTTAAAACAAACAAATAAAAAAAACCTTGTCATCTGTCCATGGGAGAGACTAGCAGCAGAGCAAGGAGGAGGATCTGGGAGGTGAGTGGGGCTAGGTTCATCCCTCCCCTTCCCCCCACCCCAGTCCCCTACTGTGGTACCAAACAGGGCCTTCATCTTGAGCCTCTCATCCTCAGAGATGCGTAGGCAGGCCTCAGAGAACGTGTCATGCAGGATCTGTGGGAATGAGCTGTAATGTAGGTGGCCCGAGGGACCCCCATCTGAAAACCCAGGCTGGACTGTTCTAGGACAAGTGAGGGCCCCGTATATGCAGCTGTGGGGTCACCTGGGTAAATGGGAACCCACAGCAAGGATGCTCTCCTGCCTCCTTACCTCTGCAAGTCACGCCACCCATCCCGGGCCTTCGTGCCCTAACCTAGATAGTGGGACTTGGATTTGCCCTCTGGTCTCTGTCTAGCTTGGACAAACTGAGTCCAGTTAGATGGGACTGTGAGCTTGTTGACCCTAATCATGGGAGTAGAAGATACAGTAGAATAGCTTTCCATCCACACCATGGCCAAGGACCCAACTCCAAGAGTGCATGAGAATTTACAGGCAGCTTGTCCACGTGACCATTGCCCTGCTGAGTACACTGAGGCAGAAAGGGAAGATTGGACCTCACCTGCCGGAACAGGAGATCTAGCTGCACAGGGTGGCTGTAGCCGTCCTTCGGGTAAAATACCTGTGGGGGTGGCTTCAGTGAGGGCCTTCCAAAGGGTGTTTCACCCTGGCCCCGTCCCCTAGGTACTGCCCACCTGTCTACCAGATGCAGGTGCCCAGCTTAGCTCCACCCCAACCAGGCTCTCCCACCCAGGTGGCCCCTACTCAGCCCCTCTCATGGCTCCAGGCACCTCTTTGCGCAGGAAGATCTGCCAGGGGGTGTCCTGGTAGCCATAGAAGCTGAGGTTGAGGAGGCGGTGTAGCTGCGTCTGCACAGGATCCTCTGCAGGCTCCAGCGACCTTGAAGGCAGCACTGGGGAGCACAGCAAGTCGAGGAGGGGTGAAGGGGCAGGGCCCGCTGGTGAGGGGACTTGAGGCAAACTTATGTTTGGGAAGGGGCAGAGGTAGGGTGGCATCCCACACCCTTGGCCACAGACACACCTGATCACATGCATCCAGGAACACTCAGACAGCCCAACACAAATAGAGAACCTAGTGTGTGCCGGCCTGGCCTAGGGCTGGGAGTGTCACTGTGAACAGGATAAACTAGGTGCCTACCTCGAGTTTAGAGTCTCCTGGCAGGTGTGAGTGAAACAGACAATTGGAAAATGACGAAGCTCTTAGTGCTAAGAGCTACTGGGGAGGGGGGCTGGGGGAGGGGATAAAACAGGGTAATTTAGGACAGAGTCTGGGGGCTGGTCTACGAGGGCCCTGCAGTCCCGGTGGCCTGGCAGACCTCTCTGAAGAGGTGACATTTGAGACCTAAATGATAAGAAGCAGCCAGGCATGCCAAAATCTTTTTGGGAAGAGCATTCTACCAGAGGGCACAGCACACACGAAGGCCCTGAGCAGGAGTGGGGTGGGTGTGCCTCAGGAAGGCTGAGACACAGCGTGGAGGGGCGGAGGCTGGGGGCTGTGTTCCTGCCCGGGCTTGGCAGGAGCTGGTTTCTCTCTCTCTCAGGATCACTGCTGCTGCCATGAGGCAGATGTGGAGGTTAAGGCCCCAACTGTGGTATTGGAAGGCTGACCCGGATTAGCCCCCTAGTCTGACATTTTTGAGCTGTGTGATCTTGGGCGAGTCACTGAACCTGTCTGTGCCTCTGTGCCCCCAACGGCACCATCTGTAGATGCAGATGGTGCTGTGTCAAAGGGTCTTAGTGAAGATTTCGTGAGGCTAGATTAGGCCTGACCTGGAATCAGTGTTATTTAGGTGCTAATATAATTGCACAAATGTCCACACAGTAGGTGTGGCCACGGACATGGACACACATGCCACCAACACGCAGACTGACTCACCTGTGCTCACACAGACTCATGCACTTGGACACTGGCCCTCCCTCCCTCCCTCCCGGCTCCGCACCTGGAGTGGACCCCATGGGTGGCCTTGGTGCGCTGGTCACTGGCTTCACCAGGGCCACAGTGTCTCTGGGCACCTGTCCCTACCCCAAAGACAGTGTTCAGGGGAGGTGGCAGGGCCAGGGCCTACAGGGGTGGTGGGTTTCCAAGACTCCCCTGGAGACCCTCTTTGTCTCCCAACCTGCCTGGGCCCCGCCAGCTGCTGCCCCTCACCTGGGTGCTAGGCGCTGCCACCTTGTGGCTCATCTGCTCCTTCAGGATCGTCAGGGCTTCCTCATGGGGGTCCGGCCTCTTTACAAACACACGCCCGCCATCCTTCCTGGTGGGTTGGACACTGAGCTCCTCTGCCCAGGCACAAATTCCTATACTATGGGCCCTTTTCTTCCACACCCCCATTGTTATGAATGGGAACCCTGACAAGTCCTCATATCAGAGACTGGCCTGAGGTCACGCAGCACAAAATAGAAAGCAGTCTGAGCCTCCCTCTGCAAGAAGGGACCACGGGGACCATCTGCATAAATAGACCCACTCCCTGACCATTGCTGGGCACTCGGGTACGGTGAGGAGAACCCCACTGCAGGGTTGCAGGGCTGCAGGGTTGGGCGCCTGGGGCCTGGGTGCAGGGCTAACCTGAGGGCCTGGGGCTGGCCTCCCAGGGGCGGCTGTCGGCACTGTCTGACAATGTTCTTGATTTGCTGTGTAGGCTGTGGGAAGTGCTCCGAGTTGAGTGTTGAGTACCGGACCAGCTCTGTGCTGGGTAGAGCTGTGGGCAGGGGTGACAGAGTGAGGCCACACCTGCCAGTCCCATGCTGGCAAGCCCCACCATCCCCCAACAGGAATAGGACACTCACTGGTTTCTGGAGAAGCCTGGTCCTGAGTTAGAATGGGGGCAGCCACAGGCTTGGTGGGGGGCCTCGGGGCCTTGGCCAGCGGGGCTGGGACCAAGGGCTTTGGGGTGGAGCGCAGTAGCACAGGCTTGGCCGGGGGCCCCGTGCCAATGGACTGTGGCCATGCCTCTGGTGCTAGAGGTTTCTGTAGAGAGCAGGGGGAGGTGAGCTGCCTGGGAAACACCAGCTTGCTCACAAGGACCCCACGTCTGCCCAGGATGGGCTGAGGGGTCCTTGCTCAGAGAGTCGCTATGACGCCCTACAGCACTCAGAGGGTAGACCAGACTCACCTCTAGGGGAAGGGGCCTGGGGCCAGGCCCCAGGGGCTGCTGCTGGAGGGCCATGGCCTGCAGGGTCATCTCCCTGGCCTGGGGGGAGGGGCTGGTGACCACCAGGCAGGCCCCTGTTTCAGGGCAGCCCCCACCAGTGCTGGGGCCCCTGCTCACTCACCAGCAGTACGGCCTGTTTGCGGATGAAGGCTTGTTGCAGAGCCAACGTGGAGGCATCCAGGCCTGGGACTGGGGCAGCCGGTCAGAGGGTGCAGTTGCCAAGGCATGGGAGATGAGGGAAACAGAAATTTTCTATCATGCCCCACCCCGGTGCCTCACCTCTACCATGCCCATGGCTGCCTCCATTTTAGCACGAGAAGGAGCCAGGAAAACCAGTGGGGGCCCCAACCCAGCCTTGCCCAACCCTGGAACCAGCCCTGGGGCATGCACTGACTTGGCTTTGGTTCTGGGGGTCTCTTGGGGGTGTCTTCAGCGCTGCTACTGCCACCTCCACCAGGCTGGCCTCCCCCTTTCATGCGGTAGGCAATGGCGGTTGGCTTCTCCAGGTCCTGGGGGCAGTGGGTGGCTCGAGTAACCACTTCAATGCTGTCTTCCCAAGGTTTCAAGGCAACGGGCACCTGACACCAGCCTCCCCCTCCCTCCCGGGTGCCTCCTAGCCGGCAAGCGTCAAGGTGTGCCCAGACTCAGCCCACGCGCATTTCACTCTGTCCTCCCACCCCTTTCGAGCTCCCAAATCACCACCACCCTTTCACAGAAGAGTAAACTGAGGCTCAAAGAGGGGCTGTGCGCTGCTCAAGGTGCACATCACACCATGGAGGGGCTGGCCCTTGGGGCTCTCAGAATGAGTGAGACTGCCCAGGGGCCGTCTCCCACAGGAGGCCCTGGGCCTCTATCCAGGAACCTCTCCAGCCAAGAGGACACCCTCATCCTTCACTGCATTCCCAGAAGAGACCCAGATGAGACATGCCACCCCATGGCCCAGGCTGTCACCCCAGAGGTGTGTAGGACTTGGTATGTGTGCGCCGTGCCTGTGGTCTGCACGCACTGTGCCCCCCGATCCCTACCGCGTCCCCGTAAGACAGCACAGGGTCGAAGAGGCTGTCCAGGTAGCAGTCCAGTCCCTTGTGGGACACAGCATGCTCTCCAAGGCTGTCCAGGTCTGGCAGTGGGGGGACACACACAAAAGTCAAGTCCTTTCCTCCTGCTTATCACCTCCCATGGTACCAGGTTCCCTCCCCACCAGAGACAATGGCCACTGCTGCTGGACCTTGGTGGGTCGTTGTCCCTCTCCGGGCCTCAGTCTCCCCATTTGTACTGTCCTCCTGGTGGCTGCAGTACCCCCTGGAGTCAGCCACTCTGGGCACACGCCTCTGTGCCTGGGGCCTTGTGGGCGCATCCTCGTCTGAGTCCCAGCTGTTCCCAAACACCCTGCAGGGAAGGGGAACAGGGAACATCTGATCCCCAGGGAGACACGCAGCCCTCCCAGACTGCCCCCTCCTATTGTTTTCTGTACTGTAGTATCGGATGACTCCCTACAAAGGCAGGGCCCTTTGGTAGACCCGCCTCCTTGAGGACCTGGATGCTTAAGTTCAGAACTCAGCCTCTCCCAGCAACCCAGAGGGCAGTCTTGTATAGAGAGCAGCTATCTGTATGAGGGGGCCCAGGTAGCCACCTACGCTCTTGGGCCTCCCCTGCCGGCCACGGGCCCTTCTGCACCCACAAGGAAGTAGGACTTCTGTCGTGGGAAGTCCCTGAGCAGCTCCAGGTCTGATACCAGGTCCAGCACGTAGTCGTGGCCTGCCAGCTCTGCCCACTGGACCCCGTTCTTCATAGCCACTGTCCAGCCCCGCCAGCCATCTGCCAGACCTCTGGTGACAGCGTATGAAGGGACATCAATGAGGGACGAAGTCAAGAGGTACCCCTGGGGAGACTCTGGGATATGAGTCAGGCCCCAAGCATGACCAGAGAGGACCCCATGGGGCCCTTCGTGGGATCTGGCCTCCTCCCCTCCTTCCAGGGCGCACAGGATGTGCTGGGCAGGGTACCCCAGGAGCCAACCTGTGCCTCAGAATGTCTCCAGCCACCTCTTCCCCTGTGCTCCAGGAGTGTACTGGGCAGGAGAACTGGTCACCTGGGGCAAGGGCAGGTGCCAGGCTCAGCTTGGGAAATCTGCAGGTGGACCGGGTCTGCTGCTCCCCGCCGGCTTCCTGCGCCTAGGCCTCTCACTCCTGCCCGGGGTCCTGGGGCTGCGTCTTCTCTGCCCCATCCCCTCTCCCTCATTTCAGGTCCCCCCACACCCACTCAAAGGCCTCTTTCCAGGGCCACACCCAGCAGGCCCCTGCCCAGCTCTAGAACTGCCTGTGGCTCCTTCTGACCCCAGGGCCTGCTGACTGCAGCTGCCGCCCCTGAGAGGGGTGAGAGGGCAGGACAAGGTGGCTCACCATTGAAGCAGGCCACTTCCAAAGCCATGCTGGCCTTCTCCTGGGCTGCGGCCCACTCGAGTTGGGTGGGAGGGAAGGTCCGTGCAGCCCTGGGACCCTGGTGCTGCACCCGGCCCATGGCCTGCATGAGGCGCTGCTGGCACACTGCCTGGAAGCCGTTCCGCCCGTGGTCAGACACAAACCTGGCAGGCAGGAGTTAGGGCAGGGTGAAGAAGGACCTGAGGCTAGCCCAGGGTAGGGGAAGGTCCTGAGGCTAGTTTAAGGGAGGCCCAGGCTAGGCCAGAGCTTTAAGGGGAGGCCAAAAAGGCCCCAGGCTAGCCCAGAGTTCTAAGGCTAGGCTGAAAAAGAAGGGTACCAGACTGCCCAGAGGTATTTCAAACCAGCACATGAGCCCAAGGATAGGCCTGTGTGATTCCAGGATGGTGCATCTGAGCTTGTTGGAGCAAAATGTCCCTGACAGGGTGGGCTCTGCAGCACCACAAGGGCAGGAAATGGGGCTCTGAAGCACTCTGCCCCCACTTTCACCAGGCAACCCCGGCCAGGGGCTTGCCCTCTCTAAGCCTGCTGCCCAGCTCTCACTTGCAGGAGAAGGCTGTGAGGGTTCAAGTTGGCCCAGGACCAATGAGCCTCACCCCTGCCGGTAGCAGCATTCCTCACACCTGGCCCCCTGCCCCCTCCCAACAGCTGGGGTGCTGGCCAGGGGCAGCCGTGGCACAGGACCACAATGGCTACAAGAGGGGACCTGGAGCTATGCCCACAGGAAGCCTGGACAGGCATGTGGCCCCACCCTATGGCCATAGATTCAGAAGACCGGCCAGTGAGCAGCCTACCCACCGTGCCTGGCCTGGGTGAATCTCTGTATACCCTGTAGCTCACAGCTAGCCTGTAAGGTGGGTCCTGTCACCATCCATACTTGTAGGTAAGGAAAGCAGTTCAGAGAGGAGCAGTGACATGCCCCAGGCCACACAGCAGGCAAGTGTTACAGCTGGACTTCACACTCAGGGCCTGTTTGAGCCTGTTTCCTTGCCAGTCACCCTTATGGCCCACTAGGGTGACTTCCTCCTCCTCAGGATGCCGACGGTGTGTCTTCACGTGACACTCACCACATGCCCGTGTCCACTCTAGGCACCTCATATCTATCCTCACCCGGCCTATGGAGTAAGTCCTCTTATTATCCCCATTTCAGACTGAGGAAACTGAGGCTCAGAGAGGTGAAGTAACTTGCTGAAGGTGGCACAGCTGATGTGGTGGAGTGGGACTCAAACACAGACTGTCTGAAGCTATACTTATAACCATCCCACGACATCCCTATGATGTGAGAGGTCAATGCCTCAATTCCAATTCCCCACAGCCTGGCTTTGCCACCCACTGAGTTCTGGAAGTCTGGTACCCAGTCTCCCCCAACTCCTACCCTCAGAGTGAATCTATCACAGACAGAGCAGCCCCTGACTGGACCCCACGCCTGAGCTTCCATGCACAGAGACCTCACTCCTGGCCCGGCCTCATAGCAATATCACTGTCCTCATCCCAGCCCCGCCAGGTCTACTCACTTGAGCAGGTACTTGTTGAGGCGTGAGGATGGTACAAAGCCGCTGAGGCAGGCAGCCAGCAAGAGCCAGCCCCGCTCGGCGTTGTAGGCATTGGGGTTGTGCCACACCTGGTTGGCCAGTTGTGCGAGGATCTCATCCCGCAGCTCGGGCGCTGCTAGACCTTTCTGCACAATGTAGTTCCCGAAGACGTTCTCTTGGGCATCACGCAGGTGGGGGTCGCCCATGAAACGCAGGATCTGGGCCACAGATAGACTCTCCTGGGCCTCTTGGCAACTTGTTCCCGCCAGGTCCCTACCCCAACATGTATCCCTCTCTTGTCCTTCCCGTGTGGTCCCCCTGACCATAAAAAAGTCCCCCACGTTACAATATCATAGTTATGCCCTACACCAAATGACCAGGCAGTTCACCCCAGTCATGGGAAAAAGTCAAGACCCAATATGCACATGCATGGTCGTTCTTGTTCATGACCTTCTATAGCTCCCACACAGCCCCAGCCCGCCCTGCTCCCCGGCCTCCAGCAGGCTCCTCACTTCCTGTGTTTAGATCCCACAGGGGCCACATATTGGACCACATCCCTCCCATGGAAGCATGATTCTTGGCTCCATAAAGCCCTTGGAATGAAATCTGAGCTCCAGGTTTGTCAGTCAAGGCCTCCTAACCCCTTCACCTTTGCTCTAATTCTCTGTTCTAACCACATCGATTTCCTCTTCTCTCTGTGCCTTCTCCACCTGCCCTGGCAGGGAGAGTCTGACTCCTCTTTTGACTCCAGCTCAAAAGCCCTCCTCCAGGAAGCTCTCTGACCCTGCCTGGGGCTAGATGGGGGCCTCCCTCTGTCTGAGCCGGTGGTCACTAGTCAGATGTGCTCTGCCGCCCCTTTCAGACCAGAAAGCCCTTGAGGAGAGAACCTGGGTCTATTCTCGGTGTCCCTGGGGATGTCCAGAGAGGCTGCCTTTCTGCCAGGAAGATGGCTGGGAGAAGGCATGCCTCTGGTCCCCAGATCCCAGCCCAGGGAGGAGGCCAACGCCCTGATGAGGGTGAGGCCTTGGCTGGTGGCTTTGGCAAGTGAATGGCCCAGAAAGGCAGGGTGAGGAGCCTCACGGCCTGTCCTCAGGCGCAGGGGCTACAAATTCAAAGGTGGTTCAGACAGACCCATACCAGCTTAAAGATGCTCACAGCTTCTGCATGGTACTCTACTGGCAGCTCAGTGAGGGGCATCCTCAGGGGCACAGTCAGCATCCCAAAGGCAGGCTCCTGAGGGCACATGGTAGACAATGGGGACAGAGCCAGGACTGCCAGGCACATCTGGATCCACTGCTCTGTGCCAGGTGGAAACACAAGAGCCTAGGAGACGAGGGCTCCTGTCCCCAGTGTGTGTATGGGGCAACTGAGGCTTTGAGGGCGGCAGACACTGGCCCTCCACGAGTCAGTGGTAGAGGCAGTATGGGCCCTGGTCTGGGCCCTTTCTGGAGGGCAGAAGATTGGAGCAGGGATGATGAACTGTGGCTCCACTGACTGTTAAATTTCTGACATAGTTCCATAGTGGTTGGCAAAAAGCCAAGTGTCAAACCCCTGAGGGCCCTCCACTGCTATCCAGGGGGTTCCACTGAGCCCCCACCCCCTCATAAGGGTTCCTACCTGATCCCACGGGGCACAGACAGAAACCTCTCCCAGGCTGAAGACAGCAACAGTTCTAACTGGCCCATGCCCACTGGCCAGGGCTGCTTGGGTCTATGCCAGCCCTTACCTTGAAGTGGCACCGGACAAACTTGGCCATGGGGTAGTTGTTGATATCCAGGGGCAGTGTGACACGGGGCTCAGCCTGGAGCCGTGGAGTCCTCACAGGGGTCACCGGGGGTACCTGGGCTGGCCTGAGGCCTGTGGAGAGCGGAGGACATGAGATGCCTGGCTCCCTTGCCCACCTGTGCCCACTCTCATCACACTGTCCAGTACTGACATACCTGCTACTGCTTGCAAGAGCCCAGCCAGCTCTGCCGGCACCTCCAGGTGTCCCACAGCTACCACCTCCCTCTTGCTCAGCTCCTTGAGGAAGAGCCCGTGGTGAGAGGACAGGCCTGCCACACCTCTGGCCTGCTGTCCTCCCTTCCTGTTCCCTGCTGCCACCCGGACCCCTGCACCCACCTCCTGCTCCCGTTGGCGCACCTGCTCCACCCGGAGCCTCCGCTCTGCCCTTAGCTGCAGAAGAGCAGACGGTCAAGGCAGGGAATGGTGGGCAGAGGCCATGGCAGGCAGCAGGCTGGGGTCAGACCAGCCAGCTCATACAAGGCAGCCAGCATGGGAAACAAGGGGGTCAGCTGGCCTGATTTCTGGAGGTGACTGGCCCACCTCACGGATGGAGGGAGGCAGAGGCATGGCCAGAGCAACAGGGTGGGAAGAGAGAACAACAGAGCAAGAGAGAGACCAAGGCAAGGGGCAGAGGGAGTGACACTGGGGAGAGGGAGGGATGCCCTGGAGCTTCACAAAACCTTCAGGAAAAACCACTGGTGATTAAGTTTGTCTTCCTGGTGTTGGTTTATATGACATGGGCCGAGACTGGCATCAAGGTAAGAACCAAACCATATTCAGTGTTGGCCCAGTTGCTAAATTCTAATCGCACTGAATCACTGAAGAACTCCTGAGAGCCCAGCACCAGGCCAAACCCTTCCTGCACAATATTCATTCAGCCCTTTCCACAGCCCTCAGGGAAGAGGGGAAGGCAAGCTGGAGAGGGGCTGAGGCCCCACTGCTAGTGATGGCAGAGCAGGGATTCGAACCCAAGGCAGTCTCCTCCTGGACCTAAGTGTCTCCTCCCTGGACCCAGGCAGGACAGGCCTGGCTCCTGGGAGAAGGGTGAGGGAGAGGCCTGCACCTTGAGGAGTCGCCGGTGGCTCATGTAGGTGCTCACGAGGGACTGGAACTTCACCAGACTCTTTCTCATCTGTTGATACCGCTGCCTGAGGATAGGGAAGAAAGGAGTGTCTTAGTGGGGGAGCTTAGGGGTTCAGGTCATGGGTGAACAAGGGGCAGAGACACTTGTGCCAGCTGGGCCTGGGTGCCACACTTCATTCAAGGACCCTTAGACACTAAGGAAAACCAGAGCTCCGAGGGGAAAGGACTAGGCTAAGGCCCTACAGCAAATTGAGTGGTAGAGCCTGGGTTCAGCCACTGGGAACAGTGCTTCCCATTAGGTTGGAATCCCAGGGTCCTACAGGTGCAGGGCAGGGTCCTTCCTGGCTGGATGGATTCCCACCCACCAGTCACAAGGGCCAGGGGGTGGGATGGAAGGACATGGCAGAGACACACGGAATCTGGTCATCCTGCCAGCAGAGACCCCTACTCCCAGCTTGCATACCTCCTGGGCCAGGGACCTTACTACCAAAGTCCAAGCACAGCCTTCCCCAAGCCTGGTTGTAGGGCCCCAGAGAGTCCTGCGCTATCTGTGCTGCACCTGGCCAGGTAGCCTCGGGCTCGACTTTGCAGCATGATGATCTTCTGGCGCAAGGAGCAGAAACGCCGTTTGATGAAAAAGCCACGAAGGCAGCGCTGCAGGGTGAGGGCTGCCAGATTCAGGACATGCCCCCTCATGCTCTCCAACAGCTGGTGCAGGTGTTCCTTAAGGAAGAGCTGAGAGTAGGAGGCAAGTACTGAGGCAGGGAAGGGCCAGGTGACTGGACTCAGGACAAGTCCACAGAGATAGAACTGACAGGGCAGCCTCCTGGAGCCAGGTAGAGGGCAGGATGGGTTTGCAGAGATGGAAGACAGGGTGCAGGTGGGTCAGGCACTGGGAACAGCCTGAGCAGAGGTATGGCGGTGGGATTAGCATTCCATTTACTGAGCTCAACTAGACGGCCCCTAGGGCAGTAATCTCTAGCTTGGGCATTTCTGACTCCGCGGGCTCTATTTTTGGAGCCCCTGAACTTAGGGCCTCCCTGAACTTAGGACCTCCAGGGCTGAGTGTGGGGTGGGACTCACCTTGCTGATGCCAACACGGTACATATTTGGCATGACTGTGCACAGGCGGCTCAGCACTGACACACACATGTCCCCACTGGCTGGCAGTTTGTGCTCGACGGGCACTAGACAGCGGTACCTGCAGGGGCCCAAGTCAGCTGCAGCTATGGGACCTACTATGCCAGTTGCCCGCTAGATCACCAAGTCTGCCCCTACCCCCATCTCCAAGAGGCCCAGGGCCCAAAAGTGGTTCACTCAGTGTCTTCTAGTCAGAAAAAGGCATTCTGCCCTCAAAACTCTATGGCTCAATGTCAAGTTTCAGTAGATTAAGGCACCTTACTGCCATCTGCTGGAAATGTGTCATAATAACTATTAAAATCTTCTTGGAATCAACACATAATCAGACCATGGAAAAATGGAAAACAGTAACATACGCCACAGCACAGCTAGCCTGTGGTGGTCCCATGAAGTGCACAACCCAAGCCTCTGTGCACAGCAAGCCCTTGCCACCTGGGCTGTGCATTCCTGGGACCCAAATGGGCCGGGGAGGGTGGGCTCTGGGGTGAAGGAACCACTGCGACTGAGGTACCTGTCGATGAACACCTGGAAAGGCAGCCGCACTGGAAAGCCCTCCTTGCGGATCCGCACAGTCTCTAGCACCCCCGAATAGCGTAACTGTGCCATTACGACGTCGGTCTCAAAGAGGCCTGGTTCCTGCGGAGAGGGCCCAAAGAGAGGTCTGCACACGGACCAACCATGGACAAAGGGTGCCATCGAAGGCAAATATTCCCGTGGTGGGCTGGGCAGTTGGAGGGCCAGAGAGGCAAAGCCACTTGCCCAAGGTCATACAGCATGGGGAAGAGGATCAGACTCTCCCAGGGACCTCCTCAGCCATCACATACCTTCTTGTGATTGGGCTTCAGGCAGCGCACAAACAAGGGGTTACACCTGGGCAAGGGTGGGAGGAAAGCAGTATAAGGCTCCAGAGAAGGAAAGTGCTCATCCCTGAGGGTCCTAGGGGAGCTAGGCCCTGCCCACCTCTCCATCTTTTCCACCAGATCCAGGAGTGACTGCTGGAACTTAGCTGCCACTGTGTGAGCCTTGTAGAGCCGGGTGACGGAGCTACTCTTGCCCAGGCGTTGAGGGGTGGCCTGCGGGGCATGGCTGGAGAAGAGGTGGGCCACCACCTGGGCAGGGGAGGGCAGCAGGCCCCAGGGCATGGTCAAGGTTCCCAGACAGAGAGGGAGGGACCCAGAGACAGAAACATGAGAAAGGGGGAGGGAGAGAGGAAGTGAGAGAGTGAAGGGAGTTGAGTCCCCACACCGAGAATGGCCAGAAAACTAACCCAAGAGACCCCTACCCTCTCTGTAAGACCACTGTCCCCCTGGCTTGCACATGACTCGAGTCAGGGTGCTCACACCCTGCCCTGTGAATCTGTCCTGTGGTTGGGATGACTCCTGTCTGGGGAACACGTAGGCACTGGCTGTGCCTGGGCCTGAGGCGGCCTATTACACACAGGGCCCTGAATGCTGGCGGTGACATCAGCAGGGGGGTTCCCATTTGACAGAGGAGGAAATGGAGACCCAGAGGAGGGGGAGTGGCAGAGAATACCAAGGAGAGAACCCACTCGAGGAGTGAAAGGATGGGTGGGCCCAGGCTGGGTGGGCGTGGCCAGGATGGGAGAGATGGGGCAATCCACTGGGGCCAGCCAGGGGCATGGCCCTTTATCGGTGGGGCCAGGAATGAGAGATACTACACAGCAAGGCCAGGCTGGGGGGTGGGAGGTATAGGGTCAGGGTTGGGATGAGGTCAGGGGCTGGCTAGGGTACCCCATTTCTCAGATTGGGACAGGGGCCTGGATGTGACTGGGTGCTTGGGGCAGGGCCAGCGCAGGGAGAAGTGAGGCTTGCTCACTCGTGTCCGGCTTCGAATGAACAGGTCCAGCACATCCTGGCGCACCTGGTCGTGATTCTTGTCCAGGAACTTGTGCACCTGGAAAGGGGAAATGGCAGAGTGGCTGGGGCTGGGACACCCCCTCCCCAACTATAACCTGGGGGACAGGGTGGAGGGCTAACCCGCCCCAGCACGCACCAGTCTGCCAACTCCTGTCTTCTTCCCTTCCTCCCTGCAGCCCTGGGGTGGCCCTGGCTCTGCACCTCCAGGCCTCTGTTTCCCTGTCTGTGCTAGGAGGGAACGGACCCTTCCCCTACTATGGTACCCCATCCTGTCCCCACTGTCCTCTGCACTCCCAGGGGAGGGGGCATTAGCCCTTCACAGGACAGGTGCAGGTCTTGGCCCCTCCTCAGTGGAGGACACTGCCCTGTGCCCGTCGGGCAGATGAGGAAAAGGAGGCCCTGATGGGGACAGAGGCTTACAACCCTGGCCTGAGATACACCAGGGCAGGAGTGTGCTTGTGATATCAGCAATGAGAGTGGCCCCAGTGACATTGCTTTGACAATAGCTACCCTTTATCAAACCCGCTTTGGTCCTAGACTCTTCACACCCAAGAGATGGACACTAAATGTTACCATCCCCATTTGCCAGATGAGGAAACTGAGGCCCAGAGAGGTCAAGTGATTTGCCCAAGGTCACACAGCTGAGGATCAGCAGGGCCAGGACTGGAACCAGGTGGGCATGTCCAGAGCCCAGGCTGTGCTTCTGTGCCTCCAACAGCAGGAAACTGGTGCTGGAGGCTGTGAGGGCAGTCTCAGGTCTCACCTGGTAGGTGACTTTGCCAGCGTAGTGCTTGATGGTGAACTCAGGCAGTGGCATCTTGGGCTTGGAGTAGAGTGGGTTGGCGCCATGGTGGTAGTGGCACTTCTGCAGGAACGTGTGGTCTGTGGCCTGGGGCAGGCAGGGTTCGGTGGGTGGGCAGGGACCTGGGCACCTCGCTCCTGGCCTAGTGGCCAATTTCCCAGCTCTAACTGATCCCCAGTGGACACTGGGGAGGAAGACCAAGTCACAGCTCCCCCAGCTGCCCACTGCCTTAGGGAGGCCTAAGTGGGCCCCTGAAGACAGGCGTATCTGATTAGCTCCCAGCTGCCTCTGTGCTGTCTAGTCCTATTGCCCATAACACCCGTCCCACCCTTGTGTTTTCCAATCAGAATTGGAAGCCCAACCCCAAAGTCACCTCCTCCAGGAAGCCTTCTGACTCCCCTTGTCGGGACACCCGCAGCCCTACCCAGCCTCAATCACCTCAGGTTGTGAATGGCAGGTTGGTTGTCCTCAGCCCCCATCCCAGGCCAGAGCAGAGAGAAAGGTAGGACTCAGGCCAGATGAGGCCACGGGGCTTGGAGTTGATGAGCAACCTGCAGCCTCACACAGTGTTGCTTCCCCAAGGCTCACCTGGGGAAAGCAACACTGGTCATCAAGGATGCGCAGGATGCCGTAAGGCTTCAGAGAGATGAGGTTGATGCAGGGCTGATTGTCAGCGAAGGTGATCTCCCGCCAGTTGATCTGTTCACGGACATACTCCTCCTGCAGGCAGGGGGGCTCAGCCTCCTAGTCCTGCCTCCTAGGCTGAGTCAATCTGAAGGGGCAGGCAGGGGCACCTCTGCCTGCATACCTCCTAGCACAGGGGCCTCACTTCCTAGCAGGGCAACATGAACCATCTCTTGGCCCCTCTCCTCCCCTCATGTGGGACAGCCTTGCAGAGGGTAGAAAGGACCCCCCTGAGGCTCTTCTTGGGGGTCATCACCCCAGAACCTTCCCCTCCAGGACACATTCTTCACATGTGTGGCTTTCCCTCCAGTCTATGGACTCCTCCTTAAAGGACCAGCACATCTGTACCCAGGAGGCCACTGCCAGTGGGGATGGAGATGGGAACACGCAGGGGCCCCGCACACCTGTTCCTCCTGGAAGACGATCTTGTTGAAAAGGTACTGAAGGTTCTCGTTTGCATAGTTGATGCACAGCTGCTCGAAGCTGTTGAAGCTCAGGTCCTGCCAGGCAGGTGGTGAGCCTGGGCCTGGTCCCTCTTTGGCAGCAG
The DNA here is from genome assembly GCF_019186645.2 of Phyllostomus hastatus. Lineage (NCBI taxonomy): Eukaryota > Metazoa > Chordata > Mammalia > Chiroptera > Phyllostomidae > Phyllostomus > Phyllostomus hastatus. Next base: position 13,579,400 of record NW_025334035.1, read on the forward strand.
CCCATCTGTACCTCTCCCCGGGCCCTGTCCTCCCCCACCCCTCAGCTCAGGCTCAGTGCCCACCCTGCCTTCCACTGCCACGCTTCCAATTGTTAGAGCCCTGGTTGCAGACCCACTGCTCAGAAGCCTCTATGGTTCCCACTACATTCAGGTGTGAGCCTGGCAGTCTAGGCCTCGGTGAGAGGTAGCTTAGGTGGTGGGCCCAGGCTCTGGAACCTTCCGCCAGGGTTGCAAGCTTTCTAACTATGTGACCTTAGACAAGCCCTCCATACCTCAGTTTCCCCATCTGTAAAACAGGGATAATGACCATACCACTTTATAAGGTGGTTGTGAGGATTATGTGAATTAATGAACATAAAGTATTCAGAGCAAACAGTACCTAACACATAACAGGTGCCCTTTGAACACTAGCTGTCCCTTTATTGTTATGGCCTTGCCTTGCTTCTCACCCATCATGCACTCAGCATGTCACCACCCCTACACATGATGTCCAGCCCCCGAGATGCCAGGCCCCACCCCACCCCACTGCTCAGCACTCACACACGCTCTCCCCTCTACTTCTACTGGTTCCTAAGGAGTAGCTCAGGGATGTCTCCTCTGCTAAGAAGCCTTCCCTGACCCCTGCCCAGCTAAGGGTTTTCTCTAGGCTCCCCCAGTGCCAGGCTGACTCTGTTACGGCTCTGCTACATGTTTGTCAATGTCTGTCCCCCATGCCCACCCAGACCCTTCTGGAACCTTCCCAAGGGCAGAGCCTAGGTCTGGTCCTTTCCAGGGTCCCTCCTGCTGCGAGCACAGAGCTTGGCACCCAGAGGCCTCAGGGATGGCTTGTGGGTGAGTGAAGGAGATGGTAGCAGACAAGAGAGATAATAATAAGGGAGGGGGCCCTGATGGCTGTGCTATAGGCAGAGAGGGGGAGATGAAGCTTTATGTTCCTGGCCCCTCACCCACCCATGAAGCCCCACCTCAAAGCCATAGATATCCAAGATGGCGATGGACAGCGTGTCCTGCTGTGGGGACACCAGTGCGTTGACCCTGGTAATGAGCCATCCAAACAGCAGTGCGTACAAGACCTTGGCGATGGCATCCCTGGAGCAGAGGGGTGTTGGGGTGGGTGGGCACCGTGGGGGGGTGAAGCATCAGTGGCTCAGGTCGGGAGGAGTGCAGCCTTACCTGGCATCCACGGCACTTTCCACAGTCAGGGGGGTGAAGATCTTCTCCCGTATTGTCTCCTGGGGAGGGATGTGGCACCTGAGTGACAGCAGGCTGGCTACCACCTCCAGGAAGTCCCCAGAGGATTGGGGGAGTGGGGAAGGAAGCTGGTGTGACTGGTCTCAGGTACACAGTCAGCCAGGGTAGAACAGGACACCCTTGTCCTACCTTCTGCCTGGCTAGGCCAGCGGGGGTGGGGGCCACTAGTCTAATGGGGGAGACATAGGCATGAGCAGACACCACCCGGTGAGATCAGCCTTGGGAAGGGAAGAAGGGCCAGGGGCTGTGGAAGGCCAGAGGAGGCACTGACCCAGCCAGGGGTAGGGACAGCTTCCTGGAGGTGGAGATACCTGTGTTGGGTCTTAAAGGAGGAGTAGGGGTGGAAAGGAAAGAACATTCCTGGTAGAGGGAGCAGCCTCTGCACAGACCTGGAGATTGAGCACCTAATGCCTTTGGCATCTAAGGCGTCCCTCCCCAGAAGATGGGTGGGACAGGGAAGAAAGAGAAGGGGGAGAGAGAGCCCCCACAGGATGGGACACAAAGCAGCTCTGTGTGGGCACTGGCAGGAGGCTTTGAGAAATCTCCAGTGCCCAGAAACTCACAGTCACTTTGAAGGTGATGGCCTTCTGCAGGCCCTCAGGGGAGATCTGCAGCAGCTCCGCCACAGCCTGGATTTCCCGGGCGCTCACTACCGAGGCCACCTCCTGTGCATCTGTCTATGTAAAATACCAGCAGGACTATGTTGTCCACCATATGAGCTGATTTTAAAGTTCATAGAAAAACAAAAAGACTATACTTTCAGGGATCACTTCTATAGTTCGTTAAAGTTCATAGAAAAAAATATAAGCAAGCTAGAAGGGCTGGGAAAATTCTGAAATAGGAGTGCAGAGGGACCTAGGAGATGGGAAAACATATTACAAAGTTACAGTAATTAAAACAGATAATAGACACACGGTATGTAAATAGATTAATGAAGCACCATAGAAAGTCTGGAATTAGGCATAAATATACATAGGAAGTTAGTACATGACAAATATGTATTTCTCAAGTGGGAGGGTTAGACTGCCAGTCGAGACGGTGGCGTAGGCAGGTACAGCTTGCCTCTTTGCACAACCGCATCAAAATTACAACTAGAATATGGAGCAACCATCATTCAGAACAATCAGAAATCAAGTAGGGGGATTAGTATAATTGAGCAACTGCCTGAAAAAAAGAAATTGGATTCTTGAAAAAATTATGGAGGAAAGTTGTTATAATTTTAGAGGGGTCTCTTGAATAATAAGTAATCTAAAATTTATATAAGATTGATTAAAGAAATGCCTGAAAATAATTTTTAAAAGCTGCATGGTGAAAACAAACAACAAAAAACCCCAAACACCAAAAGACCTGTAAATAAAGTCAAAATGTAAATGATGTATCAGAAAACATATTTGCAATTCGTATCAAAGACTAAGGGCTAACTTCCTTAGCATAAGTAAAGAGACCTCATACATCAATAAGAAAAAAATGAGCAACCCCAAAGTGGGGAAAAAGAACCAACGACATGTGTGTGGTGTAACCTGAAAGGCAAATACCGATGGTTCCTAGGCCCCTGAAAAGGCGCCGGTGTCCCCAGGGTGTCTGGGCCACAGGGCAGGTTGTGCCAGTCTCTCACCTCATACTTCTCAAAGTAGACGTTGCCCAGGTGCAGGATGGAGGCCAGGATTCGGAAGATGCTGTCCTGGTCCTCCCCGCTGAAGCCCAGGGCCTCCATGGCGGCCAGGAGCCGGCGGAAGTCGTCCGTATCGCTCTTCCCTGAGATCTCACAATTCCCGCCCTAGGCAAGGGCAGGGCCAGGGGTCAGGGTCCAGGGCGGGACAGGTCACCCCTAAGGCCCCTGCTCTGCCCTGACCTATAAGGCCCAAGTCTGACATTCAGACTCACTGCACTCCCACAGGCAGGAAGGCGCTGCGCAGGGCCTGTGCTGAGAGCTTTGGGTAGTTTCCTCCCTTTAATCCTCACCACATCCCTGGAAAGTGGGGCAGTGCTGCCTCATTTTACAGATGAGAAAACTGAGGCTCTAGAGGGAAGTGTAGTAGCTCTAGGCTGCTTGGTTCTGTTCCAGCGCCCAGAAAAATGAAGAATCAGGTAGGCCTCCTCTACCCTGGATCTGAACCCCTGTCCATGCCATGAGGAGACACCTCAAGTCCCAACTTGCCCTCCCAAACTTCCATCATCTTTGCTGGCCATTGGGACACCACGACTTGGCTCTCTCAGCCCACTGGGGTGAAGGGGTTGGGGGGACCAGGCCTAGGGACCCTCAGATGCCTGCTGGCCCTCACCTGGTTCAGGTAGTAGTAGGTCTCAGCCTCTTGCAGGCTGAAGGCCTGCCGGAGCTGGGCAGGCAGCCCAGCCAACAGCTCATAGAAGATATGGTAGTTCCTCTCGTTTTTGGCCTGCAGAATAGGTGGGTGGATGGGTGCAGAGAGGGGAGCTGCCCACCTACGTGACCCACAGGCACATACAGGCCAAGGTGTGCCCACAAATGTAAACACATGCACGGGGCTGCAGGTGAGACCTGGCACCTGTGTGCAGGAGGAGCCCCAGACTGGTTCTGGCTGTGGGTAGGAAGAGGATGGTGGAGAGGTCCTGGTGAGGTGGTGGGGAGGGTGCTCTGGGCAGGGTTTAATTTTTTTTGGAGAATTAAGAAAAGGTGGTTTTTCTCCATGTGCATGAGTTCCACACACTTATGCACACGTGTGTCATAGAGCAGACACAGGCGACCTGACAGTCTGTTTAGCCAGGGTGGCTGAGCCCAAACCATGGGCCCGGTCCTGCTTCAGGCCCTTGGGATACAGCGGGGAGCAAGGCAGACAGAGGCCCTGGCCTCATGGAGCCCACCTGCCAGCCAGGGAGGCAGACACTCAGCCATTTCCTGGTTAAAACTTAAAATATGTCAGGTGGTGAGAGGTGCTCTGGGAAAAAATAAAGCAGTGAAGGGGGTGGGGAGTTCATTTTTCAACAAGACAGCTTCCCTGAGTGGGTGACATTTCAGGGAAGACCTGGAGGAGGTGAGGAGTTTGGCCATACAGGTGTCTGGGGGAAGAGTGCTCCGGGTAGAAAGAATAGTAAGTGCAAAGGTCCTGAGGCGGGACCATGACTGCTGTGCCTGAGGGGCAGGGAAGAGCCAATGTGGCTGTAGGGTGTGGGGGAGGGAATTTTGTCATAGCTCACACTTACACACATATTTGTTCATTAATTCAACCTTTACACAGCCTGGCCAGGGGCCAGGCTCTGAGTTACTACACACACCCCTTCGACCCCATCCCTCGTCCCGACACAAATTTGTGGAGGGCCCGGCCTACCTGGAACACAATCCTGGATTTCTCAAGCAGATACTGGGAGGTTATGGCACCGGCGATCACGCCCCTGGGGTGGGGGGGGGGCAGGGTCAGCTTGAGCCCGGGGAGTTGGTGGACAGGGCCATGGGGCTGGTGTGGGCACTGAGGGCTGTGCCAGGATGTGGCACGCACAGCTGGGTTTCTGGGGCCCCTCCACTGTCCCACTCACCCCTCCAGAAAGATCTCCACAAACTTCCCAAAGCGGCTGGAGTTGTCATTCCTGACGGTTTTGGCATTGCCGAAGGACTCCAAAAGGGGCGTGGCCTCTAGGATCTGGGCCCCGGGAGAAGATGCAGAAACTATTCTGGGGGCTCAGGGTGGGGAGCCTGGCGAGGGCCACTCCTGGTATTCCCAGACACAGACCTCCCCAAGGACCCCCTTCAGGAGGGGCAATCAGAGGTAGGCTCCCCCCACCACATGCAGCCCCACCCTACACGCAGACCCCAGCTACCCCACTGGCAGGACCAGCCTCACACAGGGCAGTGCCCAGCCAGGACAGGTGGTTAGACACCGCCTGCTGCTAACCCCACCTCCACATGGAGTGTGCACACATGCATACACCCATGTGCCTCTCACAGGGCCATGGGCATGTACACACACGCGCGCGCACACTCCAAATACCTTTATCTTCAGGAGCAGTCAGGAGGCAGAGAGGAGAGAGGGAAAAGGACAGAAGGTTACCTGTGGGACTGATCACCTCTCCCCATACAACACCAGGCCCTCTGACCATTGAGGGTCTGGCCAACCCCTTTGGGCCCCTGTGGGGTCAGGAGAGCCACCAGGTAAGAGTGAAGCCAGGAACCTCAGAGACCCTCAGGCATCTGGGCTCGGGGCCTGCAGTGTGGCTCCAGATGCAGATGTCTGCTGGGCCTACCTCCCAGAAGGGTCTAGGGAGGTTGTACCCTCCCTCCCCTCCCAGACATGGGTAACCGGGGTGCCTGGAGGCCTCTGGTCCTGCCTCGGGTCCCTACAGAGGCCCTTGGAAAACCTGCACAGGGCACGTCCTCCAGCCTCACTCAGTCACAAAGCCAAGTCCAGAGGGCGGGGCCCTCTGAGGCCCGGCCCCCACCGGCCTCTCTCTGCCCAGCACCACAGCCTCCTGGCAGCGTCCTTTACAGGCAGGCACACGCCGGCCTCTGAGCACCAGGAGTCCCTCCCTCAGTAGCCCTCAGCACCACTGGCAAATGCTCTTGTTTCTTTGTATCTTGTCTCTTCCACTACCGTGTCAGCCTCCACAGGCAGGAGTCCGCCCTTTTGCACACCGCTGGGGTCCCAGCATCTACACAGGACTTGGTGCACAGGAGGCCCTCAACAGATACTTGCTAAACAGGTGAAATCTATTTTATCAGAGCAGAGCTAATCACATCTCCCATTTATTAAGCACCTACCATGCACTGGATCCTTTGGCCTAATAGTTAACAATCCTATAAAGTAGGCCCTAATATCACCCTTGTACAGATTAGGGGTCTGAGACTCAGAGAGGTGAGGTAACATGTCTGTAAGTGAGAACACAACCCTGTGACAACTGTGTACCTAGTTGTGCATACAGTGTCCTCATGCTGACTCATCTTCTCAGGATAAATTCTTAAGGGAGATGCAGGGGAACCCCAGACTCTGCTGAAATAATACCTGTTACCTTGGGGAAGGTGCCAGTTCCCTCCATTTGGTCACTCCTGCAGTTGCAGTTAGTCCAGGAAATACTGGGACCATTGTACAGAGGAGAAGGCTAAGGCCCGGAGAGGAGCAGGGGCCGGCCTGGGGTTGCTCAGTGGGTTAGGATCTGCCTTGGCTGTGGCCTGTACTGTCCCTTAGTCCTGGAGTCACTTGAGAGCACCCGAGGGTGAGTCAGCTGCTTCTGTATTCCTAGTGCCCACGGCAGGGCTGGGGTACATGGCCAGGGGCTAGGGGCCAGGACAGGTGAGTCAGGTGGTGAACACCTGGCTCTGTGGGGCCAACAACCTGGCCTCCAGGTGGGGTGGTACGTGTGGTTTGGGTGCAGAGCCTCCAGCCACTCCCCACCCCGGGGAACCTTGATCCTGTGAGGACACATGGCCAAAACCAGCTGGTGGGAGAGAGCCCTGAGACTGTTTCCAGCATGTTAGGAGGTGTGGGTTCGGGTTCTATGGCACCATCTTGCTGACCAGTGGGAGACTGGATGAGGGTGATACCCATATATGAGGGACAAGAGACATTGTTTAAGACCTTGGACCCAGCCACGCCTAAAAGCGACCCTAGATCCAGCCTCTCTGGTTATACAAGCAGGCTGAGCAGGGCTAGGAAACAAGCCCACGGCTGACCCAGTGGGCAGGCATGCACTCACAGCCACTGAGCGCCCCGCATGGGAGCTCACCAGCCTGCCATGTCCCACAGCACCAACCACCCTCCCTGACCCTGCCAAGAGAGTGCTCGGCCCTGAACTTCCCACCTCGGTCCCTCTAGCCCCTCCCTTTGGGGCACTGGGCAAGCTGACTCCCTCCCAGGCCTCAGGGCCCCCGCCGTGAATGGGGCCCTGGAGGGACACGGCTGAAGGAGGCCCCGTACACAGGCAGCCTCCGTGTGCACACTCGTTGGCCTACTCGGCTGGTCCTGCAGGAGTCTACTCACAGAGGTTTTGAAAACCCTGCCTGGGGCCAAGGGACAAGGATGGCCTGGCTGGTGGCCAGGAGACTCAGGCTGATGGAGGGGCTAGCAGGCCAAGGTGGGCATCAGAAGGGGCCCACCAAAATGTAGCCCTCCTGACCGAAGAGCCTGGGCTGACCTGCTTCCCGGGGCTGAGGAGCCTCTGCCTGATGCCCCCAAGATCACCTGGTGAGATTGCCATCGTCTGGGTCACTGTGGCCACTTACAAGCCTTCATGGGCCAGGGCGGGAAGTCTAAGAGTCAGGTTCTAGGCAGACAGACCTTTGTCTCCAGCCCCACCTTCCCTGAGCTCCAGGCTCAGAGTGCATCCACAGCCACCCACCTCCTCTTTCTGGATGCCTGGCAGATCTCGAGGGCACCATTGCTTTCTCTCTGCAGCCCAGTGCACCCGGCTGGCTGGCTGGCTGGCAGCAGCCCCAAGCTTTGGGTGGCTCAGGCCTGATGCCTGGGATTACCCTTGGACCCTCCCCCTCTATTACAACCTTGTCTGGTCCCTCAGGAGGTTGCTGGCTGGCCTCTGAACTGCTCTGGGGTCTACTTCCTTGGCCTGAGCCTCACCTGGATTCCATGCTGCCACTCTGATGTCCCTTGAGCATTCCAGACCTGTTTGCACCCCAGGGCCTGTGTGCTTGTGGTCCCCTCTGCCTATGTGCTACCCCCCAGGTCTCCTTGGTGCTCCCTTGCCTTTCAGCAGGGCTTCCCCCAACACATCCTCCTCCCCCTTCTTTTCTCCACAACTCACCACCTTTTCACATGCACATAATTCACTTGTGTGTTGTTTTTCTGTCTTCTCCGCTGGAACAGTCTGTCTCTGCTGCCTGCCACCCTGGAGCCCAGCTCAGGCCCAGCACAGAGGGGGTCCTCGGGAAACCTCTACCATTCTCAGGTTCAGAGGTCTTGCACTCGGGGCAGACCTCCAATCCTGCAGACTCTGGCCGGGCCTCCTCAGCATCCCAGTGTCTGCTAAGTACCCTCCTAGGCCTCCCTACATTTAGTCCTCTCCTGCCTCTTCCAAAACCTGCTGGGAGCCATAGCCAGGAAGGTGAGGCCAGGTGGGGGAGTAGAGGGACGTCCCTTGTCCCTGTGACCTCTACTGTAGCCATCCCCAGAAGGCTAGAACCTGGAGCTGCTGGACACAGGCAGGAGGGGTCCCCCACAGAGGCTCCCTGGGAGGCAGAGAGAGCCCCAGGCCCCAAGAGCACTCTCAGTGCAAACCTGGGCTGAAATGTCCAACCTCTGAGTGGGGCTAAGAAGTCTGGGCTCTGGGGGAGCACAGGGGCTGCTCAGCTGAGAACCCTGGGCAGACGACAGACTCACCTGCTGCATGATGCCCCGTTTTTGGTTTATGGTGGCCAGGTAGCGCAGAATCAGCTTGGTGGCCTCAGTTTTTCCAGAGCCGCTCTCTCCACTGTCCAGGCAAAGGGACAGAGTGAGCTTCAACCAGGCCACTGCCTCTTGTGGCTCCCTGACTCCCACCACAAGGCAAGAGGCAGGCTGGTGGGCCCAGAAGCCACGTGGTTTCCCCAGGTCTGTCTGGTGCAGACCTGTTGCCTGAGGACCCTCCCTATATCCCCCTCCATGTGCACAAAGGTCCTCAGCCTTACCTGCTGATAGAATTATGTTGCTCACCTGATGATTATGCACTGGTTCTGTTTGGCATCGAGCATTTTGGCGAAGGCAAGGTTCGCAATTGCAAAGAGATGCCTGGAGAGACAGGCCACAGGGAACACTGTGGTGGACCCCTGCCTTTTGTGCTTCCAAACATTCCAGAGGGCAGGTGCAAGGGTGGGGGCATCTTGTCCAGCCAAGCAGCCATTCCCACTCCACCCCCATCCTTGGGGAACCATTCCCTACTCAGGGCCACAGTGGCCTCCATCTTGGTAGGAGCTGTGGCCAGGCTTGGGAAAATATTGTTGGGCTGAGCAGGTGGGCTGCCAGCTGCCATCAGCCCTGACCCATGGCTGAGGGGCAGCCAGGGACTTGCCAAGCTCAGACAAAGACCCAGGAGAGCCCAGGACTGCTCAGCAGATACTCACGGCGGGTTCTCTCCCAGGGCCCGCCCACTGTACTGCTGCACCTGCTCCAGCCCGTAGATTCCGAACATCTGGTATGGGTTCACTGACACCAGGATGCTGCCGATGTACGTCTGTCTTGCAGACAGTCGTGGCCTCAGTGCCATGACTTCTCCCAACCCTGAGTATCCCTCCCCTGTCCTGACAGCCTGGACCCCTGATTCCCTGGGGACAGGCGTCTGGCTGCCTGGCCTCAGTGTTTGAACCTTGGGCCTCTAAGAGTTTGGTGGGTTGTCTGCTCTGGTAGTAGGATTTCAAGCACTGTGATGGCGGAGGCTGGGAGGGTTTGGGAATAAGGAAAGCCTCATAGCCATGATTCTGTGAAGGGTGCGATGTCAGCTGCTGCCTGCTTCCTTCACTCACAGTCAGGGCCAGGATCCAGGAGCCCCCGCCTCATTGTGAGGGCAAACCTCCACCTGCTGGAGTGGGGAGGTGACTGGAGGGCAGTGGATTTTGAGGTGACCAGAGCTCTGCCAGGTAACTCTGGTGCCTGCACTGTGGTTCTAGGCCTCTGTCTGTCATTCTGCGGCCAGTGGCTCCCTTCCTCCCTTTGGCCGCCCCACTCCTGGGGCCCAGGTCTATGGATTCAGGGATTCTGGAAGCGTTCTCTGTTGGGCTCCCTGTCTCCGGGTCTCTGTCCCGGCAGCCGCCACTCTAGGGCGCTGTTTAGGACCTTGGATTTCAGAGCTCCAGGCTCCAGTAGGTTATGCTCAAAAAGTAGAAACCTCAGAGTGGAAATGAGAGGCCATAAGTCTGGGGCCATGCAGGAGAGATCGATGTTTCCCGCCGAGGACCCAGGAGACAGGGAGGCAGCTGCCTGGCAGCCTCGAGCCCAGGGCCGAGCCCCCCCCCAGGACTCACATAAATGAGGTTCTGCTCAAATCTGGTCTTGAGGTTGGACAGCACAGAGGTTTCCTGGAGGTCTCTGGGAGGGCAGGAAGGAAAAAGGGCAGTCAGGCCAGGCCTACTTCCCTTCAGTGCAGGGTCTTGGCCAAAAGGACCTGAGTTCAAGCCCTGTCTCTGACACTAACTAACTGTGAGGCCTTGGGAAGTTACTTAGCCTCTCTGTGCCTCAGTTTCTTCATCTGTCCAATGGGTATGATAATCAGTGCCCTTTCTCACTCACTGGGTTGAGGATGCTCTGAGCTAGCAGACATAAGGGATGAGCCACCACACCTGGACAATGATATAGGCCAGCACAGCCCTCGAGTTCAGGCACCACCAGCGTGCCAGCGCCCTCATAACAACAGCCATGCCACCCATATCTTATAGATGAGAAACTGAGGGGCACAGCTATAAATTGACATGCCCGAGGCCCTCCAGCTGGTAAGTGGTGGGGCAGGGAGTTGGACCCAGGCCCACCTCACTTCCAGAGCTGAACTGTGCACACATTTGGCCTCTGTGACACTGTGTGGCCCTCACATTACAGATGAGGGAACTGAGGCTCTGCAAATGTTCCAGAAGGTGAAGGGTGCCCTTGGTAGGAAGGGGAGCTCTCCCCAGTGACCCCTCCCTGACCCTGCCATGTGCCCACTCACTCCAGTTGTGTCATGTCCTCCACACCGTCTTCCTGCTGCTGCCCGAGGATCCGCGTGGACGGCAGGTTTCGGATGGAATGCATCTGTGAGAGAGGGTCTGCGGTCACGGGTCTGAGGTGCCCATGTGGGGCCGCCTGACTCAGACACAACTGGGACCTGCTCTTGTTTTGAAGGAGGGATCCTGAAGCACAGCCAGGTGGGGCCTGTGGGCCTCCTTGCCTTAGAAGGCAAGCAGCTGTGGCACCTTACTCGGGGGCAGTGGCGCCCTCTGCCCGAGCATCCCTACGTGCTCTTGTGTCTGACCTGGGTGTGGGTGCCGCACACTGTCTGGCCAGAAGCCCTCCCGGCCTCCCGAGCTCTCTGAATGCTGACATCCTTTTCCAGGGTGAACCCCAAGTCTTTGCTCATGTGATAACTGGAACATTTGTATCTTGGTGCATGTGGCCTCCAGGAAGACCAAGACCAAGGCTCTTCCACTCTGTGCTGTGCCTTGGTGCCTAGGCTGGGGCAAGCACGGAGGCCCACACGCAAAGACCTGCACACAGTGGAATCTGTGGCTCAGACAAGTCCCATGCACACCTGTGGGCTTGCAAGGTGCCGACATGCAGGAAGGCCTGTGGTGCCTGGCTCGAGGCACGGGCTCGAGGCACGGGCTCTCAGCACCCATTTGACACAATTTCATGTGCATGGACACTTCAGGCTGTCCCCACACCTCGGTGGGGGGGGGGGCGGTGTCTTGGGATAAAAGTCCTGATACCACCTCTGGGCTGCAGGATCTCCTCTGTGCCTGTGTGTACACACGTGAACCCACGAATGCCGTAGCTGCTTAGAGCTTGGTGCGCACACACAGGCTCCCCTCATGGCTGTGGTACACCCGAACACACAGCTCAGGCACACAGGCATGCAGGCACACCTGGGCCCACATGGTTATCCAGTCTCTCAGGCCTAGCCCACACCCCTCCCTGAGCAGGTGAGGAAAGGGGACACCAGGAGGGAGCCCTGCATGCTAAGTAGGCCACGGGGAGTATTGCCCTGGGGCCCTGGCCTCCCGCCTACCAGCCTGCTGCCCATGTGTGCCAGTGGCCGCAAACCCTGAATAATTCAGCCACTCACGTATTCCAGGGTGAGGAGGGCCCAGGCATCCTTGCCCCTCACCCCAGGGCGCCCTGCAGCCCGCTCCCGCAACGCTGTGGCCCACACAGCTCTGGGTACCCGCCGCCGGGGACAGGGCCCCCCCAGCAGCCAGGCTGCCCCTGTCGCCATTGCCGGGCGAGCTGGCTGCCCGCTGCACTGGGCACAGTCTGCATAGGTTGAGAACTGCCTGCTGCCCCTGCATGCCCCGCCTACCCCAGGAGTCTCCGGGGAGGCTCTGGTGACCACTCCCCCTTCACTGAAGGCTACTCAGTATGGGGCTCACATTCCACCACAGAGCATGACAGCCAGGCATGGGCTTGGCACCCCTCAGAAAGCTGCCTGCCCCTCACCCCACAGGCAGCAAGACTGGGGAGGAGTCTTGGCTCAGCCCTGATCCACCGTGTGACCTTCTGGGTTTCGGTTTCCCCATTGTGCAATGAAGAGGGTGGAAGCCTGGTTCTTGAGCCCCTCACCTCAGGGAGTCCAGAATCCTGCAGCACACCCTGGGCCCTTAAGCAGGAACCCCAGAGAGAAAGAAGACTCCAACTGGAGGGAGGGTCAGGAGGAAACAAGAGAAAGTATGAACATGCATTGGGGTGGGACAGGGTGGGAAGGGTGGACAGGCAAGTGCTGCAGTTTTGTACCCAGCCAGAATCTCTAAGGGGCAGCTGAGTACAGATATGCCATACAGACTACACTGGGACAGGGCTGCTCAGAGCCCAGGCTAGGATGAGATCCCTTCCTCAAAGTGACTTGGGAGGAGTTTCTGGTGCCACTGTCCTGTACCTGGGGCTGTTCTACCCAAGTCACAGATGGGAAGACTGAAGCCCAAAAAGCAGCAGCTCAACATGGTCTTGAGATGATCTCCTGCCCTGTTTCCCAGAACAGAACCCCAAGCCCTCCCTCTGACCTGTGTCCCCATACCTTGTTCCACCAGCTTTTTGGGCCAGCCTCTTCCCAGGGGTCCCCATGGGGTGGACAGGCAGCTTCAGGGCCCAGGCGGCAGGATGGGGGGTGGGTGTGTGCCTGTGGCCAGGGTTGGTGTGTCTTCGCTGGCAGCCAGAGGCAGGACCACAGCAAACTCCAGGCTCTTGGCTTGGGGCTGGGCTCTGGGTCCTCAGTCAGCTGGGTGGAGGGCTGCGGGGTGTCAGGACCAACTTGCTGGAAAGAGCTCGACTTTTGCACTTGAGGCATGACTATGGCAAAACGCCCAGGACCTGCCTGGCGCAGCTCACCTGCCTTGGGCAGGGGCCCCATGGCACGAGTGGGCTGCAAGCGGGCAGATGCACTGGGCAGCGTTCCCCAGCGGCGCCATGGTGGCCACGTAGCCCTCATTAGGTCACATTTGGCCAGAGGGTGGGAGAGGCTGAGCCTTAACACCTTCTTCTCTAGGGAGGAATCCTTGGGGGGCTTTGGGGTCAGGGGCTCGGGCTCTGCTGGTGGCTTTGGGTCCCCAGCGGGGGCCTCTTCTTTGGGCTTCCCAGGGCTGGGGCTGGCCGATTTGGCCAGCTCTCCAGGCCCCGGATCATGGTGTCTACTCAGGAGGACAGTGGTGAAGTCACTGTTCTCCAGCTGGGGGTCAGGTGACAGCACAGGGCTGACTTGCTGGAGAGAGGGGTTTTCCGGTATTGGAGGTGGCCTGGAAAAGGTGCGTCCTGGCCAGGGTGAGGATGGGCGCTGAATGGGAGGCATGTCCACATCCCAGCTGGGGGCCAGTAGGGGCATTGTCCAGGGCACTTCTGAGTCCTCCGATTCCTGCTGGCTTTCCCGGAGCTCAGGGGCAGCTGCAGCCACAGCCACAGCCACTGGTGCAGGCCAAGGCCTAGGACTGAGAGGCCCCTGGAAGGACTGGCGCATCCTGGGTTTCACTGCTCTGGTGGGCGGCTCGCTGCGGCGGCGCCACGTGTGTGGGAGGCGGGAGGACAGGTTGAGTGAATAGTGTCGCCGGCTGGCGCCCAGTAGAGGAGAAGGCAAGGGTGACTGTGGGCCACCCACCCGCCCAGAGACACCGTGTGGGGACAGGGGCTCCCGCAGTGACCTTGGGCGGCGGGGCAGGGGCGAGAAGGTGGGCTGGAAGGGGCCAGCCCGCATGGAAGGCTGAGGGGATGCAGGGCCCAAGGGGGATCGGTAGCCCAGGCCGGGCAGACTTCTCAGAGAGGGCTGGGGGGAAGGCAGGGGCGGCCAGGCGTGCCTCCGAGATGTTGGTGGGGAGGTCCTGGGGAAGCTGAAGGATGCCCCTCGCCGGCGGGAGCCCTGGAAGGAGGGCCGGGGTCCAGAGATGGCCAGCAGGTCGAGAGGCACCTCGGGGCTCACGGGAGGGGGCTCCACGAAGGCCCACCAGCCAGCCTGCGGTGTCAGCGGCACGTGGGCCGGCGCGGCCCATGGCGGCGGGTGGCGGCGGAGCGAGCCGTGTGGCGGCACGTGGGCTGGTGCGGCCCAAGGCGGTGGGCGTCGGCGGAGCGAGCCATAGGGCGAGGCCGGCCGGGGTAGGCCCGAGAGAGCTGGGGAGAAGGGGCTGGAGGGCAGGGGTCCGGGGCTAGGGGTCCGCCGCGCAGCAGGCGGGGAGAGCAGCGCGCTCCAGTGGGCAGGCGGCGCGGGCGCGGGCACGGGCGCGGGAGCTGGCGGGGGCGCGGGCAGGCCGTGTGAGTTATTGTTGTTGCGTGCCCTTGCCTGGGCCCTCCGCAACACTATGGGTGTGCTGGGCCGGTCGGGGTCCATGCCGGCCAGCTTGTAGCCGAAGCGCTTGTAGGCGGCCTCCCTAACTGCGGGGGCTCCCCGCCGGGCCTTTTGGCTGCCCCTGAGCCGCGAGACGGGCTTCTTTTCCGACAGCGTCTTTTTCAGAAAGCGTGCAAGTGAGGTGGCCGGGCGAGGCGAGGGCTGGCCGAACTCAGGGCTGAAGCCCAGGCCGCGGTGGGCGCGGTGCGCTTGGAAGGCCGACAGGGCCCGCTGGAGGTTGCGCTGGCGCGGCGTAAGGAAGCCCCAGAAGGGGTAGGCGTAGGGTCCGGTGTGCACTGGGGGAACCTCTTCCTCTTCCTCCTCCTCCTCCTCATCCCCCAAGGGCAGAGGGATGTCCAGGGAGGGGGGCAGGGGCACCTCCAGCTTCTCCTTCCCAAACAGCTTCACCTGGGGCCGCGGGAAGAGGCGGAACCTGCGGATGAGGGAGAGCTTGGACCTGGCCGGCTTGTCCATGCCTTGCTGTTCGAAGAAGGTGGCGCTGGGCAGGCGGAAGGAGGTGCCCTGCCGTTCTGCCACCGCCTCCTCCGGCTCCTCCAGCTCCTCCAGCTCTGCGATGTCATCCATGGGGTGGGCGTAAGGGTTATGGGGTGATAGGATGGGTGGTGGCACCCATGGGTATGCGAAGGCCGACTCCTCTGGGTAAAGATAGGGCACTTCTGGGGGGTATATAGCCTGGGCCCCACCACCATAGATGCCTTCAGGGTAGAGGTCGCCGTAGGGAGCACTGTAGGGCACGCTGTAGGGATCAAAGGCAGGCACACCGTACGGGAGGTCGTAGGGCACGTATGGCCCATCATAAGGGGCAAAGGGGTCCAGGTAGTAGCCGTGGGTGTATGGCTCGCCCTCATAACTATCGTAGTAGCTGTAGGGAGACACATATCCCCCTGGGGGAGCATAGGGGGGCTCATAATCGTCGTAGCCATAGCTGTAGCCATAGGGAGATGTGGGGTAGTAAGAGCCACCATAATAGTCCAGGTGGTAGTAGTCGTAGGGATCCTCCAGTGGGTACCCATGAGGGTTGTCTCCATAGGGCGGCCAGGCTGGGTTGTAAGAGCCATAAGAGGTGTAAGGGCCATACGGGCCGTAGGCAGCCAGGTGGGGCTCCTGCTCCTCCTCATACTGGTAAAAGGACTGCTGGTCGTAGTAGTCGTCACCCTCGCGGTGGTAGTCGTAGTACTCGCCCAGGTCTTGGAAGCCCTCCAGCCCATACAATGACTTGCGGGAGCCTGCGTGCCGGAACGGGGCCTCGTCCTCAAAGGGCAGGAAGCCCACGGGCTCTCCAGATGCGTAGATGCTGTGACTCCGGGGAAACCTCCGCAGGCGGCCTCCAGGCCGCAGGATCTCGGCACCCGATGGGAAGGGCAGCTTGCGGGAGCCTATGTGAGAGCCCGAGCGGTTGAGCCAGGCGTCCACTGTGGCCCGCTCGCTGCCAGACTCCTCAGCCTTCTTGATGAGGAACTTCTTGGTGAGCCAGTTGATGGCCGTGGACGCCTTGCTGAGTGACTGGGCGCGAGGCCGGAGGCGGCCATAGCCCCGGCGGCCCGGGAAGCGGATGACCATGAAGGACGGTTTTTTGCCCTTCATGGCGCGCTTCTTCTTGCCCATGCGCATCTGCGTCATGAGCTTCGACGTCGACTTGAGCACGGTGCGTGCCTTCTTTTTGCGTTTGGTCTTCTGCGGGCCCGTGTGGAGGCCCCAGAAGAAGGCTGATGCGCTCCGGAATTGGCCCTTTTTGGAGATCTTGGGTGTGCGGTCACGGAAGCCCATGAACAATCGCGACGTCCCCTTGAGGCTCCGTTTGGGTTTCTCCGGCTCCTGCCCCTTCTTCCCCTTCTTTTTCTTTGCTTTCTTCTCATCCTCTTCCTCCTTTGCCATGGTGGCTGTCTGCTCCCCACTGGGCTGGGGCTGGTGTCACAAGCGTAGGGACCTGGAGACCAGCGATTCTGCTGGGTCTCCTGCCTGTGGCTCTACAAGCCGGGACTGGCCTGGGTGGCTTGGGGAGGGACAGCTAAGCTGCTGTTGGCCGGGACCAGGTTTCCAAGGGGGTGGATCCATAATTCATCTGCTCAAGAGGCCGCCTTGGGTTTCACCCTCAAGCTGTGGTGGAAAGTACGTGGGTGTCGTTTATCCAGAAGAAGGGGAAGCCAGTGAAGCCTGGGCTGGGGGAGACCATCTTGGCCTTGGAGCTGTGACAAGGACCACCATGCTGACCTGCTGGAAAGAGCTCCCTGTGCCTCAGCTGGTTCAGCCCACTGAAGTGAGTGCTTGTGTCACTGCCACTTCACAGAGGAAGGCACTGAACCCCAGAGAGGGGAGCCACCTTCCCCAAGCCACCCAGCACGTCTGCACTGGGTGAGAGTGGAGCTGCATCTCCTGAGCCACAGTGGGATGTTCAGAACCCACCAAGTTGTCTTGGAGGGGAGCCTCGTACCCTCCATGTCCCGGGAAAGGGAGTGGGGAGCAGACAGGGCAGATGCCCAGGGCTTTGGTCAGCGTAACTGGAGCTGGCCGGCTCTTGGGAGCATGAATAATGCATTGGGGAGAACCAGGCTGTCAGCCCCAAAGGCAGGTGAGGTGGTGTGCCTCAGTGGAGCCCTGGCAGGGCCTTCAAGGCCCCAGGCCAGGGGCTGAGGGAACAGAAACAGGTGGCTCAGGCCAGGCTCTGATCCCCAGCTCTGCCATTGACTGGTCGTATGGCCTTGGGAAAGCCCTTTGCCCTCTCTGGGCTTCATTTTCTTCACCTGTAGGATGGGAGTAATAAGCTGTGCCCTGTGTCCTTCACAAGGAGGAAGCAAGACCTGGCAAAGCCGCTGGGGAGCATATGTGGCTGGAGATGCCACGTGTGTGGTCTGTATTCGAAGTCCCTGCCCTCTTCTCCCAGCTCTGGCCCTTGCTGAGAAGCAGTGGCCATCTCTGTGTGTAGCTCATTGATCCAGGGTGGACACTTGACCCAAGGCTATATGCCCACTGTCAGGCTGATGACTAGCCCCCTTTTGAGAATCTGCACTATAAGAGACAGAGACATGGCTTGTTAGAAGCAGAGGGTGGCCCTGGACGGTGTGGCTCAGTGGATTGAGTGTCAGACTGTGAACCAAAGTGTCGAGGTTTGATGCCCAGTCAGGGCACATGCCTGAGTTCTGGGCCAGGTCCCCAGTAGGGGGCATGCGAGAAGCAACTGCACATTGATATTACTCTCCCTCTTTCTTCCTTCCTTCCCCTCTCTAAAAATAAATAAAATCTTAAAAAAAAAAAAAGCAGAGGGTGGAGGGAGAACTTGGTGGTGGCAGCTCTGGGGCCTGGGATCTCAGAACCATTCCTCCTCCTTTCTGCCCAAGGATCAAAGAACAGGACATACAGGGCCCAGGGTGGGTGAAGACAGACCTCCAGGTAGTGTCCAGCTCTCCCCTCACTGAACTTGTGTTTAAGCTTCAGGTCCCAAAGTGAATTTTTTGGTCCATTAAGTTTTTGATTAAAAGAACCCAGAACAGAGAGGTTCTGGCCCTGGTTCTGCTACTTGCTGACTCCATGCCTTCAGGTGGTTTCGGAGGCTCAGCTTGCTCAGCTGTGAAACAGGGACAGTGAAAGGCCCTTTCAGGCAAGGGGTGGGGAACTGAGAGGTGAATGTGTGAGCAAGCAAGGTCTCTTTCTCCCTATCTCCTCACTTCCTCTGCCCTTTCACTTTCCTCTTGTCTCTGTTCTTCCTCCCACAGGGTTCACTGAGAGCCAGTCAGGCACCCAGCAATTCACGGGGGTCATGGCATGCCAGGGGCTGGTGGCACCTGCTGCAGGCAACCCCCAGGGAGCAGAAGGGAGCTTGATGGAAACGAGAGCAATCAGGGAGCTCCTGGGGGCAGATGTATAGGGCCATGGTAAGGCCTTGGCTTTGACTGTGACTGAGGCTGGACCATGAGTACGGCAGAGAAGGGGTGGAATTGCGCCTCAGTCGTCACAGGGTCCTTCTGGCTGCTTCAGGGGCCTGGACCAGGCTTAGGGCAGGGCAGGCAGAGGGAAGTGGCGGGATGCCAGTCGCAATGTGTTGCAGGTAGAGCCCACTGGATTACAGGGGAGCCCCTAGCACCTCCAAGACTTCTGTGATCAACAGGGGTGAGGATGGAGAGGCCAGAGCTGAGAGGAGGAAGGAGCTGGGAGAGCTGGTAAAGGAGGGACAGGATGTCGACTTTGGAGGTGTGGGTTTCAGATGTGAGGCATTGTCAGGAAGTTGGGGGAGGGAGTGGGGGGCTGCTCCTCAGAGATCAGGGCTGAGGGCAACAATGACATCAGTGAGGGAGGGAGCCAGTGGCATCAGGTGGTGCCACAGCCACAGCTCTGGAGGACCCCAGTGCAGAAGTGCAGATGGTGGGCAGGCCCAGGAATGAGCCCTGGGCTGCATGTTTCGGGCTCAAGGAGATGCTGAGTGGCTGAAGAGGAGCTCAGGAAAGCTGTAGCAAATAGGCACATGGGTCAGGTCACTTATGAGGACAGAGAGCAGACCACTGGAAGCAGCTACACAGAGTGACCAGGGTGGTCCCAGACAATTGGTGGGAATGAGGGGTTATCTGACAGGTGAGGGTTCAAAGAAGAAAGGACAGCAGTAGTCACAGGGTATGCGTGTGCCCATGAACCTACCCAAACCCCCTGCATCAAACACACCTTAGCAGGTTAATCGTGTGGGATGTGGATTTTATCTCAATGAAGCTGTTACAGAGAAAGGGGTGTGGGGGGAGGAAGGGACCCATCACTGGAACTGGAACAGCACAGAGCCTGTGCACAAAGGAAATCCTGGATCTAAACTGCTCATCAGCGTATTGTAACACACCACAGTACACCCCACCATGCAGCACTGCACAGCGACCCTAAAGCTCCTAAAGAGCCATCTCTGTGTGCTGGGAGGGAAGACTCCCCAGGATCTGCTACTGAATACAGCAGGGTGCAGGACAGTGAGTTGTCTGTAATACACACCTAGGCCTGTCTTTTTGTAAGAAGTGTGTGTGGATAAGAATATAAGTTCACATTTGCTTTTATTTTCATGTAGAAAAATTGGAAAAGATACACAAGAAATTTATGAAAGTGGTTATCTCACTGTAAGCCTTTCTGTGGTTTGATTTTTGGAACATGTGAATGCATTTCTGATTCAAAAGAACAAACAAAAAAGTAACACTTAAAAAGAGAAAAAGGGAAAATGAGGTAAATAGGAATTGGAGACAGTGAGTGGGAACACTCCTTAGAGAGCTCCCAGCAGAGCTCAGGGCATCAGAGTCCACCCTGAATTCCAGGTCTGTATGACATTTGAGGAAATTGGGAGGGATAGGGGCAGAGCTGTTTCAGGCTCAAGGACCCCTCCTAAAGCCACACTCCCTGCCTCCTGGAGTTTGTCCACAAGCCACTGAGAGGCCAGCATCTGCAAGCGGCCAACAGGCTCCCCTGGTACACCTCAGGCAGGCATCTGTGGGCTCCAGTGCCCGCTGTTCAGATGAAGAGATGAGCTCGAGAGGAGAGCCACACTGGGGGCAGGCCCACGGCGCTCAGAGGAGCCCAGGGCATGTGGAGTGGGGCACCTCAGAGCTCTGGGTCAGGTGTGACTCCTGCCCTGGATCTGACCACGGCAGCTCACACAGCCTCTTGGGTCTCCTCGCTTGTGAGTGTGGGCTCTATTGGTGCCTCCTGCTCCCGGGGCTGAGGGAAGAGAGAAACAGGGAGCTGAGCACAGTGTCTGATCTGGAGTGAAGGGCCTTTATTACTGATGCTGGTGTTGACATTACTGGCCGTGGCTCCCATCTACTCCGGGAGGGTGGTCTGGGCAACTGCTGGCTGCAGGTCCTGCCCACAGGACCTTTCTGGGCTCTTGGGTTCAGGGCCCCACCTCCCTCTCAGGTGCCTCTGCAGCAAGCACAGAGGGGTGTCAGGACACAAGTCCCATTCTTTCCTCAAGTGTCGGTTGTGCCAGGCACTGTACTGGGTGCTGGAGGTCACATGGTCTCTGCCCTCAGGGAGCTCCAGGATCACAGGGGACACTGACTTTAGGTGAAGAGCCACACCAACAAGGGGGAAACTGCTACATGAGAAGAGCTAAGAAGGCCAGGCCACCGTGCAGGTGGCCAAACACCACATTGGAAGGCCAGGGAGCTTCCCTGAGCTGACCATGAGTGGAGATCTGAAGGACAAGAGGAAGCTAATCAAGTGGAAGAGGAAAATGCTCCCGCAGGTGGGATGGCATGTGCACAGCCATTCAGGGAGAAGACGGAGGGGTGGGGCGTGCAGAGGGAGAAGCAGCTCAGAGGGCAGGAAGGACCTGCCCTCGCCCATGGAGGCTGGGCAGAACTCTGGTCTCCATCCCCGAATAGTGGGGAGCCATGGCAGGGTTTAACGGTACCAAGATCATCGAGGCAAGATTCACATTTTGAAAATAATAAAAATAATTAACACTGCTCTGGCCAGGTGGCTCAGTTGGTTGGAGCATCGTCCCATGCACCAAAATGTTGTGGGTTTGATTCCGGGTCTGGGCACGTGCCTAGGCTGTAGGTGCTATCCCTGGGGGTGGGGTATGGGAGGCAACCAAAGCCCTTCTTTCTCTCCCTCCCCCCCTCATTTTTTTAAATCAACAGTGCCAAGTCTTACTATGTGCCAGGCTCAGTGCTGGATGCTTTCCTATAACTCACTAGATTCTCACAATATGTAAATGGGAACTGCTATTCCCACTTTATAGACAAAGAACTCCATCTCAAAGAGGTCAGATCACTCAGCCCAGAGCCCACGGCGGGTTAGCAGTGGGGCCTGTGCTGAGAACTACCAGGCCACACACGACTTATCCAACCTCCACCACAACCTCGGGAAGTAGGGACTGTCTTTTCCACTTAACAGATGATGAAACAGGCCCAGAGAGATGTAGAAAGTTGCCTGAGGCCACACAGCTCAAATGTGAATTTGCTCACATGTCATTTTCCCAGCTCTTGAGAGACTGTGTGGAGCAGGGGATGCACTGTGGAGGCAGGGAGAGAGGATAGAGGTTTGGCTTGGGACAGCTTCACACAGGGCGGTGGGTACACTAAGTGAGGGCTGCAGAGGGGCTGGGAGAGGGTGGAACCTGGGAGACTGCTGGGGCTGGCTTGGTGCAGCTGAGTGGATGGGGGAGTCAATGTCTGAGGCCAGGTGGGGATGTGGAAACATGGCAGGTGTGCCGTGGGCCAGGGAGGGTCTGGGGTTACTGTGGACGTTGCAGGTAGAGAGTCAAGGAGGCGGTTCAGGCTCACAGGCTGGGAGAGATGGAGGCGGGGGGTGGTGGGGCAAGGCTGCCTAGGACAGGGGCAGAGTGAGAAGAGGGGGCTCAGATGCCAGTCCTGAAGGCTGTGTGGGAACGAGGAGCTGCCAGGGAAGGGGGCTGCACTGGCTGCCCCCAACTGCACCAGGCTTGCCCAAGGAAACAGGGCTAGAAATGGTCACCGTAGTGACATGTGGCATCTGGCCTTGGCAGGAGCTGTTTTGGTGGCATCCTGGAGAGGGCTGAGGTGAGAACAATCACGCGGGGTAAGCTGGGGCAGCTAAACCATGAGAAAGAGCCAGCCCTAGGAATGACGTGTTCGGGGTCCACGTTCCAATGGGAGAGGAGGACTGAGCAAGGCCATACGAGGATGCAGTGAGAAAGTGAACTCCAAAGAAAACAACCCTGTCTATACCTTGATCTTGGACTTCTAGCCTCCAGAACTATGAGGAAGTAAATTTCTGTTGTTTAAGCCACACACTGGGTGGTCCTTTGTCCTGGCAGCTGAGCGAATGATTGCAGATTACAAATGACCCTTCAAGAGTGGAGGTTGGGGTGCAGACCACCTGCTGCAGTAGAAAACCCATGTAGATAAAAAATGGGCAAAGGACTTAAACAGACACTTCTCCAAGGAGGACATACAGAAAATCCAAAGACACATGAAATGATGTTCAATATCGCTAGCTATCAGAGAGATGCAAATTAAGACCACAATGAGATACCACTTCACACCAGTCAGAATGGCCATCATAAACAAAGCAACAAACAACAAGTGTTAGAGAGGTTGTGGAGAAAAGCGGACCCTAGTGCACTGTTGGTGGGACTGCAGACTGGTACAACCACTATGGAAAGCAGTATGGAACTTCCTCAGAAAACTAAAAATGGATCTGCCTTTTGACCCTGCAATTCCACTGCTGGGACTATATCTAAGAACCCTGAAACAGCAATCCAAAAGAACCTATGCACCCCAATGTTCATAGCAGCACAATTTACAATAGCTAGTTGCTGGAAGCAACCTAGATGCGCATCAGTAAATGAATGGATCAAAAAGCTATGGTACATTTACACAGTGAAATTCTATGCAGCAGAAAGAAAGGAGCTCCTACCCTTTGCAATACCTTGGATGGAGCTGGAAAGCATCATGCTAAGCAAAACAAGCCAGGCAGTGAAAGACAAATACCATATGATCTCACCTTTAACAGGAACCTAAACAACAAAACAAAGAAACAAGCAAAATATAACCAAAGACACTGAAATAGAGGACAGACTGACAGTGACCAGAGGGGAGAGAAGAGGGAATTTCAGGGGAGAATGGGAAAGGTTTACAAGAACAAATTTCATGTATTTATGTATTTATTTATTTACTTTTAAGATTTTATTTATTTATTTACTTTTAGAGAGGGAAGGGAGGGAGACAGTGAGAGAAAGAGAAACAACAACATGCGGTTGCTGGGGGTCATGGCCTGCAACCCGGGCATGTACCCTGACTGGGAATCGAACCTGCAACACTTTGGTTCGCAGCCCGCACTCAATCCAATGAACTACACCAACCGGGGTACAAAACAAATTTAAAGGACATGTGGACAAAAACTATGGGGAGGGTGGTAATGGGAGGGAAATGGGGAGGGTTGGGTGGGTGGGCTGGATTGGGAGTGAAAGGGAGAAAACTGTACTTGAACAATGATTAAAAAAAAAAGAAAACCCATGTAGAAATTTTGACCCCCAAACTTGACCACTAATAGCCTACTACTGACTGGAAGCTTTACTGATAATGATCAATTAACGCATATTCTGTGTTATGTGCTATGTACTGTATTCTTACAGTGAAATAGGCCAAAGAAAGGAAATGTTACTAAGAAAATTATAGGGTTCATCTATGAGTTTTTTCAAAAATGTTTCCAGTGTATTTACTGGGAAAAATTCATGTAGAAGTGGACCTGCGCAGTTCAAAACTGCGTTGTTCAAAGGTCACCGGTATGGTTGGCAAATCAGGGGGACAGACCCACGGGAGAGGAGTGGAACTGTCCTGTCTCCCACAGAGACAAGGAGGCCCTGCGGAGGAGCCTCCATCGTGAAGGACAAAGGGGTACAGAGGAGCTTGGGCTTTTTGGAGATGAATGTTTTAACTGGTATTCCAGGGGAGCGAGTCCCCCCACCCCCAGCAGCACTGTGGGATGGAGGGGTTCCTGGGGAGGAGAGGGCTTCCTGCCCAAGGAGGATTTCTCTGAAATGAGGACCCGTGAAATCTAAGCTGGAGAGGAAGGGCCATGGAGATAAACACAGGGACAGATGGATGGCTGTTCATGCCCTGGGCTCCTGTACACCCAAATCTAGAGCTGCAGGAGGGCCACCCTCTGAGTGCAGTCATGCAGCCCAGGGACAGGCCTGAGTGGGGTGGGGGCACTGTTGACCTTCATAGGACAGCAGAGCTGAACAGGAAGGTAGCCCTGGCTAGAGCCCCCTACACAGAAGGTCCAGGGAGGTAAGAGATGAGAGCAAGGTGGAAGCCAGGGGCAGGGCCCAACCCCTGGAGTTCACCCTTGTGGGGCAGGACAAGGAGCTTTGGGAGGTGTCAGGGGGCTTCTCCAGCCCTAAAAACACCACCCCAGGTGCAAAGGCACAGTGAGCTGCCAGTTCACGCCAGCTGGGGTGAGCACAGCATGCAATGCCTCTGGTGCTCACTCAGGCTGCAACAGCATCACCAAACCACCCAGAGCTAAGGCCAAGGACTGGACAGAGATGCCAGCAACGCTTATGCGTGAACACAGACCAAGCCCAGGAAACAAGTCCAGTCACAGTGAAAAATATAGTGGTCCAGTGGCTGGAGCCTCTGACATTGTCACTCAGAGTTTGCACTGCCCAAGGACACTCAGTCCTCTGTCCTCACCTCCCCTCTGTCAGCCAGCTTGAGGACAGGTCTGGATGCCTTGTGAACCTAGGGCCCTTCCCTACCTGTACAGCAGGAAGTAGCAGTGACCATCCCCTGGGCCTTGGGCAGCCGGGAGAGGAGCTGAGCTAAGCCCCTGAGCACATACCTGCCTTGGTGATGCCAAGAGGGGGACCACATGGATGTTGTTGTGCCCATTTTACAGATGAAGAAACCAGGGCCCAGAGAGGGACCTCACAGGCCCCTTCCCGCTTCCCACCTGCAAACTTGGGGTGTGGGGTTGAGGCAGACCCCAAGGGTCCAGGACCAGGGCTTCCTTACCTGGGTCCCGTGGCCTGCTCCCTGCCTGCATCCCGCCTAATGCAGGTCTTGTGGCTGGCCCCAGAAGCATGGCCAGCCCCGTGGGGCAGCTGTGTTGTAGGGGAGGGGGAAAGGAAGCCCAGCTCAATGCGCCTACCGCATGGGGCCCCCATGTATATTTAATGACCACTATTATTCCTGTTTTGTCTCTGGAAAGGGGGCTGAGCAGCTGACAGAGGAACCAAGGACAGTCTGGAGAGCTGGGCATCAGGCCTACTTCACACTCCTGCCTGGCCCACAGACCCCCAGGGGGGCTCTCCACTACTCCTGCAGGCCCAGTGCCTGGCAGCCTCCAAAACCTGTCCCCATTCATCCCCAAAAGGCACACTTCCTCCAGGAAGCCTTCTCTCTGGCATCTCAGGCTGTGGTTCAAACCCCACCTCTGCACTTCTGAGCTGTACAGCCCCAGGAACTCAGTGGGGGCTCCATGTGCACCAGCTGCCACTCCTTAGTCCCATGCCAAGGCCCCGCCCCCACCCGTCTTCTGAGGCAACAAGAAATGTACTGGCTCCCTTGCAATCACAGGGGACCTCCCCGCCACTGTGCAAATGACAAGGGCCTTCTGAGGATGCTGCCCACCTTGGCCATCAGGCCTGGTCTCAGAAAGTACCACATCTGGGACCTTCAGCCCCTCACCAACCCTCCAGGGCATTAGCTGTCCTGGATGTCCCCACATTCCCCCTCGCACCCCACACTTCAGCCAGGTCCTCCACAGCCCAGGCTCTACCCACTTTCTGGTCACATGTCATTGCTGCCCACTGACCAAAGCTGGCAGTTCAGAAAACTACAGAATGGACCTCACTCTGAACAGAAATTGTTCTCATCCTTTATTTCAGCAAGAGCTGAGATCAGAGGGCATAGAGAAAATAAAAAATCCAAACTCCAGTCCCCAGCCCCAGTGTCTGGGATTTTGTGCTGGGCATGGGCTGCCTGGGAGGCGGGTACTTCAGGACCCAACAAGCTGTGGAGGGCATGGGCTGGGCCTATACAACCACTGACCTCCAGTCCCCATTCCCAGGCACCCTGGGGTGGGGGATTTTGTCCCAGGAGGCCCCCTCCTGGAGAACTGGAGAAGCTGCAGGGGTGGAGAGGCTGAGGTGAGCCTACAGTGAAGCCCAGCTCCCAGCCCTACACTGAGCAAGCCATCTGCATTAGGCCCAGGCTGGAAAGTAAGAGGCAACCTGCTCCCTCAGTGCCCAAGCAGGGCTGAGTCCCCACCACAGGGGCTAGTCTCATAGGAAATGCCCTCTGCCCAACCCGAGCCCCCAATCTCATCCCTCTGTCCCACACACTCATCATCTGCCTACTGAAGAAACTTCTGGAAAAAGCAGAGACTTGTGAGACCCCTTCCTGGAATACACATATTTGTATTCTTCCTGTTGGGCTTCAGTGTGTCACACTGGACCCAACTCCCCAGGGAGACAGGGTGGGTGGCTTGGTGGCCTGGCCCTGGCCACTACTTCTTGACAATCTGGATGACATCTTCATGCTCCATGGTGTGGGTCAGGCCCACCCGCTGCGGGCTGTACTTGGTGCTGGTGCCCTGGGTGGGGAACAGGGCAAAAGGGCTTTCAGTTTCAGTACTGACCAAGGCCATCAGACATGGCCTTGGTCAGCACGGAAGGAAGGTGGGGAGGGGTGAATGCCAGAGTCTAAGGTGGGAGATCCCAGCACTGGCAAACACCAGAGGCATCAGACAGCAGGACTCCCCGTGGTCAGATCATCTCTGGATCCTGAAGATCAAGAGGCCGGTGTCCAGTCTGAGACAGCATGAGCACTGTGTGCAGTGGGACAGACACACAGGCATCGTGGTCCCTCTACAGAGGGGCAGGGTGTTGGGGACAGCCCCAGCCCGCCTCTCGCCTACTTACCCACACCAGCGCGTACTTGAACTGGCTGGCGAGCGACCGGTGGATGCGGTGGCACTAGTGGGAGGGCAGGAGAGGCAGACCGTGAGACGAGGCCCCACCCAACCCCACCAGGTACCACAGGTGCATGCCAAGAGGCAGCCATCCCCAGGGCAGGTGCTCCCACAGCTCTGGCCCCTTCCCAAGATCCCCATGTGCTGCGCATACAGCCCCAGTCATGACCACAGGCTGCCCTGATGTTCAGACCCCTAGGTCTGCCCAAGGGTCGTGGGGCCCACTTAGGAATGTTCTTGCAGCCCCTGGATGAAGGGCTGGACAGGCTTGCTATCAGCGGCCCTCTGCCCACCTTGTCCAAACAACAGCCCTGACAGATGCCCTTTCAGATGAGCAAGGATGTTTTCAGGACACCCCAGCTCAGCCTGGGGTCACCAGGCCTGGTCATGGTCTCTCAGGTCTCCTGTCTACAGCTGTGACTTGGAACAACCCCCCCACCACATCACATCACCCACCCCCACCTCATGACAGTCCCGATCCTTTAGCACTCCCAGATAGACTCAAAGGTCGTGGGGACCCCAGTACTTTCAGGAGGCCAGAGGCAGTGGCCTTGGAGGGGCAGACAGCTCGTCCCCTGAGAATGTGGACCCAGGGTGCAGGGTGGGCACAGTGGAGGTGGGCAGGGAGAAGATGAGGCAACGTCGCCTCTCCTCCCTCGTGCCCACAGCCTTAGTGGTGCTGGCCAGAGACCCAATGCCTGAGCCCAGCATCTGTGTGGACAGACATAGGCATGGGGCCTGCAAGAACATTGCCCAAGGAGCCATTTGGTCCAGGCATCCTCTGGGTGAGCAAGGATGCCAAAGCCATGGCAGAGAGGGTGCTGCTGCCAGTGACAAGCAGACACCCACACATGCAGCTCCAACACTTGATTTCTAGGCCAGAAAATGAAATCTGGTGGCCCAGAGGTCAGCTCAAGCCTGCAGATGGATTTTAAGTTTTCTTCAGCTTGCCCAACAATGAAATTAAACCCACCAGCACAGTTGGCAAAGCAGGGTCCCGCAGTCACATGGCTCTCCAGGGAGCCGGTAAGCTCCGGGGGGCACTGGCTGCTGTGCACCTGAAGCAGGTGGGGCATGTGCACACCCATTGGCCAGAGGCCCCAGCATGGCCTACTGTATCTAACACTGAGGTCCAGTGCTAGCAGCAGGAGCTGCACTCATGGCCCTTGCAGTTGGGAGGAACAAAAGGTCCTCCAAGGCCCTTGTTTCAACATGGGAGAGCACAGCATTTGGAGATGGAGACTCTTGCTCTTCAGAGTCCACTGTGCCTTGCGACTGGGAAAGCCTGACATGTCCTCTGCCTCTGAGGCTTACAGGTCACGCTGCTCACAGGCAAGGCCTCTGTCAGCTCAATGAAGACAGAGCAGGGACTGGGCAGGGCACATTACAGAGGCCCTGGGGACAGGGTCCCCACCCCAAACACTGGGGCACTGGGAGGCTGACAGTACAGGGACCTGGGAACAGCCCCAGGTCTGCCTCGTTCCAACACCCAAGTCATTCCTCTCCTTTGGGTCTCTGTTGTCAGCATCCAGACACCTGGGACAGGTAGGTGTCCCAGGAAGGAAGGTGAGAGAGGAGGGGGTAAAGAATGAAGAGCAGGCATCTCTGGGTCAAAGTCCAGGCTTAGGCGCAAGGCCTCCAAAGCCCCTCCCCACACCTCTTAGCTCACCTGCTGTTTTGGACTCCACAGTGGCTGGGAGCAAACATCTGGCGCTCAGCAGCTTGCTCCTGCCTTTGGGCCTTTGCACCTGTATCCCTACTGTCCACAATACCCTTCTGCCCCTGGTGCTTCCTGCTCTGCTCCTCAGGTATGGCTGAACCTCATATGCTCTTGGGCAAGCAGCTGAGGCACTGAGAGGGTTGAGGAAACTGCCCACACACAGTGCAGGGTCTCCCCAGGGAAGGCCAGCACCCGTGGGCAGCTGTGTCAATGGCCTACCAGAGCCCAGCAGGAGGCACTATAGTCACACATTCCAAAACAGGCCCGGGGCACAGGGACTCCCACATAGAGCTCTTTGGAGCAACCTAAGGGGTGTGGAAGGGAGGTCGTGGGTCTCCATGGCCACCTCCGCTGGGTGAAAAGGCTGTCCAGAACGACTGGGGCCAGGCTGTAGGTCTGCCTGCCCAAGGATCCTGAGAGGACATGAGCTGGAGCAGTGACTTCCAATCCATGCACTGCAAGAATTCCTAAAACATGTCCATTTACTCAGGGGTATGGACCTCTTTCCCTCAGACTGTCAAATAAAAAAGTGACAGCAGCCAGCACAACCATAGCCGTCCAGTGGGAATGACTGAAAACTATACCTGTTTTGCCCTCACTCGTGTGGATCAGTGGGTTGGGCCTCATCCCACAAACTGAAAGGTCACTGGTTCAATCCCCAGTCAGAGCACACGCCTGGGGTGCGGGCCAGGTCCCCAGTTGGGGGTGTACAAGACAACTGATCGATGATTCTCTCCCTTTCTCCTTCCTTTCCCCTCTGTAAAAAGTGCAGGACTGCAAACCAAAGGGTTGTGGTTTGATTCCTAGCCAGGGCACATGCCTGGGTTGTAGGCCAGGTCCCCAGTAGGGAGTACATGAGAGGCAACCACACATTGATATCTTTCTCTCTCCCTTTCTTTCCCTCTGTCTAAAAATAAATAAATTCTGTAATAAATAAAATAAAAATAAGATCTTTAAAAAATTTTGGGTTTTTTTGGTCAGATTGGCACAAATATGTTTTTTGGTGCAGAATTATAGTAATTAGTTTATGTACACCATGAGATGAAAAAGGTAGAAATCACTGAGCTAGAGGAAAACAAAAGCCGAAGAAGATGGCTATGTGACCCGAAGCATCACCTTGGTTCTCGTGTCACCTGCTCCAGACTGTGCAGGGACACATTCAGGGAGAGGGGACCCTCGTGTCTCTGACACAGAAACGCACCCTTCCTCTCCCTGACCCACTGGTTTGGTCCAGAGCCCTGACTCACTGCACACCCTGCTCCCCTGCCCGGGGAGCGGGTCAGGGTGCTCCTCCTACTGTCACCTCCTCAGCCAGGTCCTGCTGGTCTCCAGAGCCCCTCAGGCCACCTTCTCCAAGAGCCCCTGGCCTCTCTGTGTAGATGGAGGCACCTGTCCCTGCTCACCATCCTCATCCTTCCCTACACTCACCTTTAGGTGTAATGGCTTAGCTCTGACATTGGGTGTCTGGCATCTGTGGACCCCAAAGGACACTAGTTCTGGTTCTGGCAGGAATGGGTCTACTTTGTTGATGCTCAATAAATTGTGTGGGGTGAAGAAAGCATTCACAGCCACACCCAGGCCAAGGGCAGGATGTGGGAGCAGGGAGGGCAGGCCATGCTGAGGAGGATGGAGACCTAGAGGCCAGGGGCCACTAGCATGGCAGGTGGCAACTGAGTCCTAGGCCAGCATGAGGAGACACTCCTTGAAATGAACCCAGGAATCCACAGGGGCAGGAGCTCCCCTCAACAGAGTGTCTTCGAAGCTCTGAGGAGCCCACAGCACTGAGGTAGAACGGGACAGCAAGAACCACTGCTTCTGGACACTTACTGTGCACTGGGCAGTATGCTGAGGGCTCTCCACATTTGACCTCCTTCAACACCACCCCCAACTACCAGTGGGTGGGCAGCACTACCCCTGTCACACAGAGAACAGAGGCTTGACATGCAGCCAGGAAGAGTAGTTGGGATGGGATGCATCCCAGGTCCAATGCCAGGGCCGTGGCCCTCTGCTGATGCAGCATGTGCTGTCCAGTCAGCTGAGAGCCAGAAGAGCTTCAGGCAGGCCCCATCCCTAGAGGAGACGGAGGGTGCTCCCTGATCCCTTATCCAGGCAGGTTTCGCCGACTCACCACATGTTCCACGGAGGCCCCTTTCCGGAGAATGATGGCATCTGAGAAGTCCGGCCTCTCTGCACAGGTAGGGATGGGGGTGGGTGTGAGCCGTGGTCATTGCCCATGCTCTGTGGTTCCTTTCCACCGACGACAAAGGCCCTTCCCATCCCCAGCCTTGGGCTAGCCTCCCTAGCCCTTATTCAGCACACCCTCTTTGTAGATCCCCATGCAGTCTTCTACAACCTTGACCTTAACACGGAAAATCAAAGCAAATACAAGTCCAGGGTTCAAACTGCTTGCAACCCAGTCAGTCATGAGAGCCCCAGCTGAGGAGAGCCAGAGGGAGCATCTAGAAAGCACTGGTGAGGTGTGACAACTGTTGGCATCCAATCATTGGCAGCCATAGCTCTCCTCTTGCTTGCGAGGTCAAGGTCAATGAAAATTGCCAAAATTCAGCAGCTAGTCCCCCAAGTAAGGTGTGTATCTTGGGGGTGGAGATATGGAAAAGGCTCTTGTGCATTCAGTGACCTAAAGTCCTGACATGGGGCCAGCCACAGTGCGGGGACATCAGGAGCACGGGTTACTGCTGTAGCTGGTGGGGAACTCCAGAACAGTGTCTATTCCACTGCCCCCCACCCTTGCCCCTCAGGGCACCCTCAAAACCAGGAGCCCCAGAGCTTGGCATTCTTTGCCACAGGACTCAGGCTGAGGCCTCTCCCAGCTGAAGTAGAGGCCAGGATCAGTTCTGAATAGGGACAAAGCGGAGACGTGTGCAAGACAAGCTGGGCCAGGGCACTAGACCTTTGGGCACCACGTGCAGAGCATGGTGGCCCTGACAGAGGGTGAGGCTCAGCTGTTTCTTGGGCTACAGGCTGCCCGACTCACGTCCTCTCTTCTTGGTGTAGATGCAGGTCAGGGCCAAGTACTCCCAAAGCATCTCTAGCAAGTAGTCCAGGTTCAGCTTCATACCACAGCTGCCGGGAAGGAAGGTGGCCAGTCAGAGGAGGCCCCTGGGTTCAGAGGCCAGGGAGGGATCTCTGTTTCCCCACTGCAGCAGAGGACAACCTCCATCTGGCTGGGCACAGGCACCAAGGCCAACATGGCCCAGCTGGAGCCTGGCCCAGCGGAAGCCAAGCCTATAGTTCTGACAGCAGCGTGACACTTCAGCAGCCAAGGTCTCTAGCCAGCCCTTGCGGTCATGCCCCACAGAGCTCAGCCATGTCTCCTAGGGGTCACCACTGCCCTCTGTGCAGGGCACATGGCAAGTGTAATTGACAGAGATGCCTGGAGGCAGTTCTCCTCTCCTGGCACCTGCTGTGTAGGGGCTGGTGTGGGGCTGTGATGGGATCAGGGGCAAGGCATGACAATCTGGGGTTTGCCCCCTCCTGAGAGGGACTGTGGTGACGGGGCGGGGGGGGGGGGGCTGGCTGCTGACCCTCCCCAGCTGTCTTGCCTTGGGCGGGTGCCAACCCTCCACGGAGCCATTCTGAGCACAACGAGCAGGTAAATGTGCTCTCACCCTCCAAAGATGGGTGTGTCCCCAGGAATCCCCTGCAGGGAGCCTGGGGTGTGACAGGAGGAGGGGCTGAGGCTGTCCTACAGGAGGGACGATGGCTCTCTGCTGCCCTCAGGGCAGCTGGCAATGCCCAGGAAAGGTCCGTGTGCTTGCGTCCAGGACCCTCATTGATCATTGGCACATGTCACCCCCACCTGGTCCTTAAGCACCTTCCTCTTGCTTGCTCTCCCCTAGTTCTCCCCTTGCTTGCAAGGTCAAGGTCAATGAAAATTGCCTGAACTCAGCAGCTAGGCCTCCAAGTAAGGTGAGTATCTTGGGGGTGGAGATATCCAGAAGGTAAGCCTTCCTCCCTGTAAGCTGAGCCCTATTGTGAAGCTGCAGGGTGCTTGGTTTGAGCTGGGAAACCAGCAAAGTGGGACACAGTCGGCATGCCTCAAAAGAGGAGCCCCACAGTGATGATGGGAAGTCACACCAGCCAGGGTACATGTGGCTCCAAAACCCACCCATGTGGACAGGGAGCAGGTGGTCAAGGGTTGCTCTGCCCACCTGATGACTTCAGCTCCCTTTTCCTTTGCTCTGCACTGATAGGGCCACACTGTCCACAGTGCCAGCAGTGCTGGCTTACACCCCAGTGCCTTCTGGGAGACTGAGTTTAACCACTAACTTATGAAACCTATTCACCATTCTTAACCATTCGCCTCGATGGACATTAGCCTTCAGTTTCCTTAACCAGAGTCCACCCCACATAACTGACACTGTCCATGTCAATTCAGGGTGGGACTGAGCCAAGGCGCCCAGCAACTGGGAGGGCTGCCTCTGCCCTGAGCCATGCTGTGGAGGCTGCACAGACAAGTTCACATACAGGAAGAGGCCTCACCTGATGACCACGCTGTTGGGTTTCCGGGCCAGGCGATCCACTTCTTCCATTGAGATCTGGTCGATTTTGTTATAAACCTGGGATTCAAAGGCAGAAGAGGGTGCTGGGGAAGAAAAAGAACAAAGGAGCACAGGACAAGGGCCTCCAAACAGCCACAGCCCTGCCACAGTCCCTCCCTCTGCACACTGTGGCACGGGGGCTGGCACTAAGTGTCCTCCCTCCCCTTGTTGTCTCCATCATGGGGAAAGGTGGAAGGGGCCTGAGCTGCCAGCGCCCTCAAAAGGCTGGGCTAGAACCCCAGTATCAAGTGAGACACGTCTATAAGACTCAAGGAGCTGCTAGGGTAGAGGGGAGATGAGGGTGGAGAAGACAGTTGCAGGCTCTTTCTGTTCCTCAAAGGAGCCTGTCTCCTATCTGGGTCAAGGGGGCCCAGGGTGAAGGCTCCCCTCCCACAGGGTGTGGGGTAGGGACCTGTGCCACTTACATACAAGCAGGGCATGTACACCCGGTTGCCCACAATCACGTCAATGAACTCGTCCGGGGAGCAGTCCTCTCGGAAGAGCACCTCTGCGTTGAAGATCTCTGTGGGACTCAGATTAAGGGCAACCTGTGCACTAGCAGCCCCTTGCGCCCACTCTGTGAGGGCCCAGAACAGCCCATCAGTAAGTGCACTGGCTAAAAGGGACATTAGAGGTCATCCACTTGCAAGGTTTTACAAGATTTTAAAGTTTGAGGAGACCCTCATTTTATTTTTCAAAAGCAGCCACAATATGTAAAAGTTTCAATCAATAGTTTAAATCTTTGTTGTTAGGCAAGAAAACCTATTTGCCAGAATCCCGAGCAACTCAGTGGACACCCAGGTTTCAGAGGAGTGCTGTCTGAAAGCTCTAGTCTCACCCACCACTCTGCACATGCAGAACTCTCCTCTGGGTGCCATCTTGCCTCTGCTTACACACCACCAGGGACGAGGGCCTCACCACCTCCTTAGGTCCTATCTCACTGTGAGTTCTCCCAATGCCGAGCTCAGAAGCCCTACCCTGACCTGTGGAGCCCCAGAACCCACCCGGCCCCTGACAATACTTTAGTGGTGTGTGCAGAGGCTTCTCTAGACTAGGAGGCCCTGGGCCCCAGGGGCTATTTCCCTTGCCATCTCGTCTTCCTTCCAGATGTGACCAGCCACCATAACATCTTGTAATTGGTGAGGAACCAGGAAGCCACTGCTGGGCACAAGACAGGTTGTAGTCTGGTAAGCCTCCACTTGGACAGCACACAGACAAGGGGGTCGGGAGCCCCTCGTGCCATGCTGCTGCTGCAGTTCTCTTACCACCTGCTCCGGGGGCCGGGAGGCCTGCTGTTCCTGGGGCAAAAGGGCGTTTCTGGAGTCCCTCCCATGCCCTGGAGGCTCTGGGCACCCCTCGCCACCCATTCATTAAGGATACTGTACTCATGCAGGATCAGCTGCACCAGCTTCTCTGAACACTGGGTCAGTGTCACGGTCGAATTAAAAGAGATGCCACCACCCTTCTTGGGCTGGAGGAGGAGAGGGGAAAGGAGACCTGTTGATGAAGGGCCAGCTGCAACTGCCCCATGTGCCTTAGCTACTGGCTGACCCAGTCCAGAATCCCCCGCACTGCAGCCTGCAGGTGACAGGGGCCTCACCTTGAAGTAGATGTTAGGCTTGTGCTTGTTGAGGCGGATGCCCACCGACTCCAGCTCCTTCTCCAGCAAAGACCTGGGAAGAGCCCCCATGGCCTTCACAGGGGCTCAGGGGCAGTCTGCATAGCCTCCTGCTACACAGGAAACCCATGCCACCCTCCTCTAACTACCCCTAGCAACCTGGAACATTCCTTCCCAACAACCCAGAGCTGCAGGGGAGCCTCTGGAACCTTTACCTAGTCCAGGGGCAACTGGCTGAGCATGAACAAGCTTCTGTTACTTGGGGCTGGGCTCCAGGCAGGTTTGGGGCAATGCCTGGGGCACTGGGCCCTGTAGGCAGGAGCCAGAGCCAGGCCACACTCCTGTGGCCTTAGACGGCCAGTGCTGCCAGGGAGCTCCTGCTAAGAGCTTCCGCCAGCCTCCACGCTGGATGTAAGCCTCTTGGAGCGGATGCATCAGACCCAGTGCTATGGGTTTAGCCTGTGGACAATCCTGCCACTACTCCCACGCAACAGGGCCAAGCATCATTCTGTCCACCATGGGCTCTAGGACACATCTGCTGGAGCCCAGAGCCTGCCCCCCTACCCCATCCCGCGGACCTCTGCACCTCTCCCTTGGTGGCATCTAGCATCATGATGACGACGTCAGCTGTGCGTGCGACAGCGATCACCTGCCGGCCACGGCCTTTCCCTGGACAGGCAGAAGGGACACGGTCACACAGGGACAGGAGCAAGACCCATATGACTCCACCCAGCCCATAGCACCTCAGACTCCTGGGCCTCATAGACCTGCCACGTGCCTCCTCCAAGGCTATGATTCCTTTGGCATTTTGTTAATCTAGGCGTGATCTTACTCGTGGAGACTTGCTTTAGAAGGACAATGACATCGCCACCTCAGGGTGGTGGTGGTCCTGTGCTAAGTGCTTCGTGAGCACTTTCTCACCCGACCCTTAAAACTACCCTGGATGCCCAGTGCTTCATCATGCCGACTTCACAGATAAGAAAGCTGAGGCTTGGCTTAGAGATACCCCATCACTTGCCCAAGAACACAAAACCAGTAATGCTAGGATTTGAAACTATCTGCCCTTTCTTGAAAGTGGGGTGACAGAGCACCCACTGGGCTTCAGGGCCCCAGGAGACAGAACAGGTAGAAGTGCTTCAGGGACTGTCACACAAGGGCCAGGCTCCACTATTATCAGATGACTAGAGGGGTCAGGTACCTTGCTAATGTCAGGCAAGGCTGGGGGCCAGAACTGGAGTGCCAGGGTCTACCCAGATCTCTGACCTGAGAATGAGGGGTCCGACAGGCAACACCTGCCACCCAGCTGCCTCTAGCCTGTGAACGTTCCCCACAGGTGGCAGGCCCCTGCAGGCCCCTAATGTGCCACTGGGATGGCGTGGGAACCAATACCACCCCCCACCTGGCTCAACAGGCAGGACCTCCATGCAATAGGCAGTAGGGCACAGGAAGGTCCCTGACAGGGAGGCACTGGGCCCTGTAGGCAGGAGTGCTTCACTGTGAGAGGCTCCCTGCAAAGAGGAAGCCCAGCCCAGCTCCATCACTGAACAGAATACATTGTCACTTAAGGCAGATCCTTGAACTTTCTGCCCCTCTGGGCTCCTCCTGGCTATGAAAAAAAAAAACAAAAACAGTGATACACTCCCTAAATCACAGGGTTATTGGGCTATAGGAGGGTTAAGTGAGCTGATGGTCAGCACAGAGCCTGGCACTTAGCATGGGCTGGACAACTGCCAGTTAGTGACCATCTCTGCAAATGCTGCACACAGCCACCGGCCACAAGAAAACACAGGAATGTTTTTCATCTTAAAACAAAACAAAACAAAACCAAACAAAACAAAACAAAAAGAAAACCCCAACCCCAAACAACAAAGGACAAAACAGGAGCACAGTCTGAGATGGCCAGCTAACAAGCGTCCACCCCTCGCAGGGCACAGGGGAGCACATGGAGTGGAAGTGGGGTTCAAGCCTGTCTGTGAGCTGGGCAACCCTGGGCAAGTCCTTTCACTGCCTG
Source organism: Phyllostomus hastatus (assembly GCF_019186645.2). Classification (NCBI taxonomy): domain Eukaryota; kingdom Metazoa; phylum Chordata; class Mammalia; order Chiroptera; family Phyllostomidae; genus Phyllostomus; species Phyllostomus hastatus. Next base: position 13,616,443 of record NW_025334035.1, read on the forward strand.
TTTCCTTGGCTTCAAGGTGGGTCTCTCAGGACTGTACTGGGCTAGGGCTCCAGGTACAGAGCACTGAGCAGTGTGAGAGATTGTGAGCCCCACCCAATTTTAACAGTGGGGCTCCCTGCACCCTGAGGGAGGAGGTGGGCCCCGGGTGCCCAGTTCATACCTTGTGCTGCACCTTCGATGATTCCAGGGAGGTCCAGGAGCTGGATGTTGGCTCCTTTGTACTAGGAGGCAGAAGAGAGGGCAATGAGGTGAGGATGGGCTGCCCTGGGCTGCACCGGCCTGAGCCCAGGACCCTGACAACAGTTGGCAGCTAGGGGCTGCTGGGAACTGGGGGTCGGCCTCTAGGGCCATGTCTGGGCTTCATCCCCCACTGGGAACTGAGCAGCCACCTGGGGGAAGACTCTAGAGTTTTTACAATCCCACAATACCCATCGCTGATTGCAAGAGCTCTTCACAATAAAGTGCTTCACTGTGAGAGGCTCAAGGCCACAGGAAGCCAGCAGCACAGGGCTCCCAAGCCTTCCAGGCAGCGGGGTCCAGCCCAGCAGCAGTGGGTGGCCTGAGATGGGGGGGCAGGGGAGTGGGCATAAAGGGCACCAGGAGACCTGGCCCCCACAGACTGATCCCTGGAATTGGTCAGCACTGCAGGGTGGCCACGCATCTCTGGGGTCTCAGCAGCCAGAATGCCCAGAGGTATCCAGGCTTCAGGGGACACACACTCAGGACATACTTGCACACAACCGAAAACACAAGCACACACCCACGGCCTCCTGGGATCCAGCGAACTTCAACTTACTTCAATGACCCCAGGGATACATGTCAGGGTTGTGAACTCATAGGATGCAGCTTCACTGGCTGTGGAGGTCATCAGACTCAAGAAGGTGGACTAGGAGAAAAAGAAGGTTGTGACACTGAGTCTTGTCCTGTCTCCCTGGAGAACCCCCAGGCCACAGGCAGCAGGGAGACCCTTTCCTCACTCTCTGTTTGGTGATGGGGTGGGAGGGTGAGGAGGGGGACAGGGAAGAGAACAACAGTGGGAAAAGTTGCCTCAGGCCCTGTTCAGGAAGGCTGGGCTCCCCTCGCAGGCCTCAAACCTGTCTTGGGGACACAGGCACCTGGTTGTTAGGTGTGTTCCCCAACTTCATTCAGGGGCCCTTCCCAAGCTGCACAGAAACCCTCCAGACCTTCCTGGGCCCCACAGAGCTTCCAGCAGATGGCAGCCCCATGGCACTCAAAGCTGCTGCTCACCCTGGGAGAGGCGAGATGTGTAGGGAGATGATAACCTTCAAAGCCAGGTCATGGGAGGAGGTGTTAGGAGGAGGGGAGAGGCAGGCTAGGAAGGGCCCGGTGGGAACGCTCCTGAGAGGGTTCACTGTGGGAATGTGGCTAGGGCTTGGCTAGGAGACAAAGACCTGGCCTGGCAGCCCGCCTCTGCTGGGGGACTGGGCAAAAAACTTCATCCTCTAAGCTTTAGAGTCCTCCTATATGGAGCGGGCACCTGCCCAGTCCCTCTCCCAAGGGGCTGTGTGGAACAGGATGAGATGATATGGCTTGTGGTGCACTGAGTCCGGGGTACAGCAAGACCACAGCACTGGACGCTGCAGCCCAGGGGCAAGCAAAGCTGTGGACAGCACCAGGAGGAAAAGAAATCTGCCCTGGCCTCAAGCCCACCTAGTCAGCAGGGTATCTGAAAGAAAGAACCCCAGGGTGTAATTTCGACTGGGATGGTGCCGCCTAGATCCAGGGCTGGTGCTCTGGACTGTGCCCCTCACTGGCAGGCAGGAAGGCTGGTGGCACACCTCACTCACACACCCTGAGAATGAAATCTAGAAGGCGGCACACAAGGAGAACACAGGCCTCAAATCCAGAAACTCTTTGCCCTGGGGCGGTAGAGCAAGGGCCTCTGGAGGACACCCCTGACCCTGTCTGGCCTCTGCAGGCCAGGCTGGGTCCTCCCATGGCCAGATAGCCAGGATTCCCATCAGGACAGTGGGATCTGGCTCCATGGCCCCAGCCTGGAAAACGAGAGTGGCATCTCCCAGTCTAGGCGTCTCACTTAGGGTAAAAGTCTGTGGCAGACTGCAAAGTGAAATCAGAAGAAAAGGTGAAAGCTAATGAGCCCATAATGATACCTGAAGAGTTAGAGCCTGGAACTCCTCACTTGTCACCTATGGGACAACTGTGAGCTCAACACCTTGCTGGGTCATTTAAAGGCAACATGTAAGCATTTGCCCTGTCTTTCCCGGTGACCTTTTTCAGAGCAACCAAACAGTCCTATGATGAGACAAAGGGCTGCTTCACAGGAACCATCAGCTAACCAGTGCAGATGGGTAAGAGAACTAGAGAACTGCTATTCACAACCACTAACAAAAACCCCTGGACCAGGACCATTCACTGGTGCTACAGGCACTGAAAGGAGGTGGCCAGGCCTGATTTCTGTGAGCACCAGAGCAGCACTTGCTTGGGTGTGCTGGCATGGTGCCAAGTGAGGCATCCACCACCTACCACCTGGAGCCTGGGCGACAAAGCCCCCACTCTCTGGTCACAGGAAGTATATAAGAAGACATACAAGCTAAAGCATGCCACGAAGAAGAAGCAGACCTCTCCGGAGCATGGCCTTTCTGTAGGACAACTGGTCTGGTCTCTTTGGCGAGTCAGGGTCATGACAAAAGGGGCTATTCGAGATGAAAGGAGCTGTAGTGACAACACACACGGGCTCCGTGTGGTCTAGAACGGACCCTAGCTTGGACACACCAACCACAGATGTCATTTTGGGTTAACTGCTGAAATCAGAATGTAGTCTGGGCATTAGATGATTACTGTATTACTATCAATATTATTTGGTGTGCTCTACCAGTTTGTGGCTAAGAAGCAAAATGTTCTTGTTTGTTGGAGATACAAGCTTAAATATTTAGGGCTGTAGGTACATGAAGTATGACACCTGTAATTTACTCCTGGATGGTTCAGTCAAAACAACCCCCCACCCCACCCCAACACACACATACATAGAGACAGCAATGAGGCGAAATGTCCCTCAGTGGTGCATCTGAGAGAGGGCACATCATACCTGTCCTTTCACCTCTTCTGTGTACTTGGAAATTTTTATTACCCAGAATTGGGAAGAATGAGAAAGAATCAAAAAGTCAGAGGACCTGGAAACCACTCCAGGAGTGAAGACTGCCAGGGCATTCAGCCACAGAGGGTACACCAGGGCAAGCCCTGCCCTCTCCGCTGGAGGGACTCTAGCTCTTATGGCTCCTTTGGAGGGGCTGAAGCAGGAAGCCCCTGGGTAGCTCCATCTGACTTTTGTGAAACTGGGGAGTCATGAGCACCCCACCATTAAAGGAATGTGAGTACAGGCCAGAAAAAGGCCTGTAAAATGGGTGCTCACATTTTACGGGAGGGTTGAAAGGCATATGTTACACGAACAGCAAAAGGCTTGGAGGCGTAGGAGCTGTGGGGCGGTTTTCAGCCTAACTTTCATCTGCAGCACCTTTCCTAGTCCCACACTACTGGGCTCAGATGATAACTGAGATGGCACTGCACTTTCTGAGTCCACACCGAGGGAGGACCAGGAGGAAATGCATACAGCTGGCTACCGGTAATAAAATCCAGCGGGGGTAAGTATGTTCCTGAAGATTAAAGAGCACTCAGATGCCATCAGGAAGGAGCCTTTCTGCAGATTCTGAAGCAGACGCCCGTCCCAGTCGGCCTGGCACCCAGCCCAGCACCCAAAACCCCACCAGGACACAGCACTGTGTCCAGTGGGTACACTAGGAAACACTTCCACCTGCCCCAGATGGAGTCAGCTGGAGTCTCCTTGGTGGGTAATTAGTAAGGCTGATGGCTGCTTTAAAAACCCAAAGCTCTGAGCCACTGGGCACGTCCTCTAGAAACACAAGCCGCAGTGCACAGACCTTCAAGCACAAAACAGTCTCTGTAGCGCTGCATGCTTGAACAGAAGCCTGGACACCTAGCTGCCAGCAGCAGGGGAGGTGGGTAACAGGCCTGATCAGAGCCACAGTATGGCACTCCAGGCAGTTGTCAAGAGATGAGGTAATTCTAATGTGTTAATATGAACACGACGGATGTCCTCGGTGAAGTGAAAGTGCCAGTGGCAAATGCAGGTATGACCCCATGTGCACTATGTATGTGCGGAGTCAGAGGTCACATCCAGACCCAACCCCCACAATACACATACCCAATTATACAGGCAGAGGGAAAAAAAAAACAAAAAACGCTTGCAAAGCAAAGTGGACTCTCCAGGCTGCAACAAGCACTCAAGAAATGGTGGCTGTTACCAACTTCTTCTCTGTGTGGCCCATAGTAATGGGTTCAGTACATTTTTTAGCTGAACTGATTCAAAAGCTGTTCCACCAGCACCTGGCCCAAGCCACCTGGTCACTGCTCACTCAGCTTATATGTGAGCAGCCTCTCCACCAGCCTCCCTGCTTCCAGCCTTGTCCCAACCTATCATCCTCGCACAGAGCCAGAGTGACTCTGTTACAAAACGAGTCAGCTCCCCCACCTGGGTTTCTAAAGACCACTCTCCAATAAAAGGGACCAAGGCTCCTTGGAAAAATGATCAATTCCAGGACTGGGGCAGGAGATAGACAAATGAGCCTGAAGTATCTTCTGATATCACAAAGTACGAAAGTACTGAAAAAACACAACAGCAGTATGTCTAAGAGCCAACTGCAATGGCTCGGAAACTAGAACAATCTGAGTAACAAAATAACAGTCTGATATTAGAGCCCAAAGTCTAGAATAAATCCCCATAGGTCCATACTGAAATAAATAAAGGATTAAATAAAATGGAGAGAAGAGACAAATCTCCTGTACAGACTTCTGGATAATTTGTGTGGCTACTCCCTCTAAAGGAGGTAGAACTAACTCCCCATTCCCGTGTGCGGGCTGCACGTGGTGATTCCCTTCTACGAGGATAGTGTGAGCATGAGAGGAACAATGAGTTTGCAGTGGAGAAGCCTGACAAACACTCCCTTGGCCAGGTGATCAAGGGCAACATCATATGAGATTAGTCATGTTAATAGTATGTACCTTGACATGATGGGATAAAAATGCCACTTTCCCTTTGTGGCCTTCCTCCCCAAAAGCCATCACCACAGTCTAAGCATGACAAAAATATCAGACAGACCCCAATGGAAGGGCTTTCTACAAAACACCCAACCAGCATTCCTCAAAACTATCGAAGTCATCAAATCAAGGCAGGTCTAAGAAGAGCCCAAGGAAACATGAAAACTGAGCATACTGTAGTCTCCTGGGGCAGGAAAAACAAAGGAAATTGGCATAAACTGGGTGTGGGGAATACAGGAACTCTACTAGCTTTGCAGTTTTCTTGGTAAATACATGACTCTTAAAATTTAAAGTTTATTTTTAAAGAAAGTCAGTCAGTTCAGTCAGTCCTTTTCTGTTCAAAACCCTTCAGTGATGTTTATCTTGCTCCCCACATAAAATTAAATATGAATTTTACCCTAAACTAAGACACAGAAGAAACCTTTTAGAAAACTCTGGTGGCTCCCACCTCACTTTTTTTCACCCAAGAACAAAGTTGTATGATGGCCTCCAAGGCCATCCAGCCACTACTCTGCGTCTCCCATTGCTGCTCACTCAGACCCAGCCGCCCTGGCCCCCTTGACCATACTGAGCAAGCTCCCACTTATGGGCCTGTCCACTCACTGCTCCCTCTACCTGGGGTGTTCCTTTTCCTGGGGCTCTGCAAGCTCCCACACTTCCTTCATGCCTTGGCTCCAGTATCTGCTTGTCAGAGCAGCCTTCCCAGACCCCTGACACAAATGGAAGGCCCCTAGCCCCCAATCCATGCCCCTCAGTCCCCACCTGATGCACCTGATGCTCGACTAGCTTCCTGTCTTTGTTCCCCTGAGATGGGAGTTCTGTGTGGGCAGGGACAGACCTACCTCCTGGCATGTGCTGTTCCTCCAGCAACTGGCACTTGCTGCACACTCACTAAATGTGTGCAACAAAGGGTCTGAGACCAAGTGCAGCCACTTCTGCTAGAGTGGAAGGAATGTTCTCTAGCCTCTGCTGGTGTGGCTCAGTTGGCTGGGCGTCATCCCACAAACCAAAAGGTCACTGGTTTGGGGCACATGCCTGGGTGGCAGTTCAGTCCCTAGTCAAGGCACATACGGAAGGCAACCAATGTTTCTCTCTAGCATCAATGTTTCTCTTCCTCTCTTTCTCCCTCCCTCCCCCTCTAAAATAAAAAACAAAATAAAATAATTTTAAAAAGAATGTTCTCCATGTTAGGATAATGCAGGGGTGGGACCTGATGGTGGTGGAGGCTAGGTCCTCTCTCAGAAGAGTCGCTGTCCTATTTGAAAGGAGACAACCTGCCTTCCTCCCCAAGGCCCGAGGTGACCATCACTGACCTTACCCACAGAGGGAAATCCAATCAGCGCCACTCGGGCGTCACCTGACTTCATGACGTCGAAGCCCTCTCCTTTGGATGAGGCCGATTTGGACGGTTCTAGGAGCTGGGCCCGATACTTGGCAAGTTTTGCTTTCAGCAAGCCCAGGTGGTACTCAGTGGCTGAAAGATGAAGAGCGGGAAGAAGGTGAGTGTCCAAAGCATCTGAGCTCCATGGGTCAGGCGGGGCCACACACCACCACATGCTGGCCGGGAACATCAGGACTAAATGGCAGTCATTGTCAACTGAGGAAAGAAAACACTCTCCTCTGCTGAAAATTCCCCTGTGGCTTCTTGCTGCACTCAGAATAAAAGTCTCCTTGTGGAGATCTGGAGACTCCGTGTCAGTGGTTCTCAACAGGCCCAGTGCCACTCCCCTGGGGGCACCTTGAAAGTTCCCAGGGACATTTCCCATGGGAACATGGGAAATACATGGCGAGGTCCTCACTGGCATCTACTGGGCAGGGGCCAGGAAGGCCAACTGCCCTACAAGGTGAAAGTCAGTCCAGCACAGTCAAAAACTGTTCTGTGTCCCACATGACTCTTCATGTCCCAAAGACTTCCAGAGGGAAAACCTGGGTTAGAATCACAAGGGGGCTGTAACCTCATTGTTTTACACATAAACACAGGGCATTTTTTGCAGTGTGATTAAATGCTGATATTTTTAGGAATGCAACTCCTATGTATGTTCATGGAAGACAATAGAACATTTTGCTTGAAACTTTACCTAGCCGTCTACAGTGGTGCCTTGCAAAGGGCACCTGAGGCGCCACGACAACATGCCTGCCCTGATCTGCACAGGGGCTGCCACATCCCCAGAGATTCTACCCAGAGGTGCCAGCATCTCACTGCTTCATTGCCACTTGTTACATCCTGGCTATGATCCAACATTTATGTACTGAATGAAATACACAGTATTTTTATTATGAATTACTTTCTTCTTTTTTCCCCTTTATATTACCATCAGGGCATTATATTGATATTTTTCAAATTCTCTGTATACAAAACTTTCACTATTGGTGGGGAATCACATTTTTTTTTAATTTAACATACACTTTTTTTAAAAGATTTTATTTATTTATTTTTAGAGAGGGAAGGGAGAGAGAGAGAGAGAGAAACATCAATGTGCGGTTGCTGGGGCTTATGGCCTGCAACCCAGGCATGTACCCTGGCTGGGAATCGAACCTGGGACACTTTGGTTCCCAGCCCATGCTCCATCCACTGAGCTACGCCAGCCAGGGCTGGGAATCACATTTGAGGGCAGTAAAGAGGGTATTACAAAATCTTGCTACAAAAGGAGGCTGTGGCTAAGACTGAGAATCAGGGCCCTGGGTGACCTGGTCCATGGCCACGCCCCCAACATCTCTTACCACTCTTGAGCTTAGTTACTACATTCCAGTCACAGTGGCTGTCTTTGTTACTTAAGAATATGCTGACTCCATTCCTGCCGTAGAACCTTTGCATTTGCTGTTCCTTCCATTTCAACTTTTTCTTTCCAGGGCTTGCTCCTTCTCAACATTCAAGGCTCAATTCAGATGGCACCTCTTCAAAAAGGCCTCCCCTATCCAGCCTTGGGAGACAGTGTCATGCAGAGGTTAAGAGCCCATGTTAGAGTCCCACCCTGCAGTCACTAATCATTTTGCTTTGGATAAGTTACTTAATCTTCTTACGCATTAGTTTTTTAGCCTGCACAATAGGAATGTTAACAATAACTACTTCATTGGACTTTCTGTAAGGCTTATAGAAAGCACTAAGAACAACGACTAGCAAACAGTAAACATCCAATAAAAATTGGTTATTATTACTGTCTACAGTAGCCCCGCCTTTTCCTAGACCCCACTCTGCCTCACAGTCCTGGTTAGTGCCTGAATGGCTCTTATCACTGTTTGAAACCATATTGTTTCTTTAGTCCCTTCTCTCTAATAGGACAGGAACTGAGACGTCACAGTTGTACCCCCAGCTTCCTGCACAGGGTATGTGGTACAAGGCAAGTGCTCAGGAAATGTTTTAACAAGTGAATGAATGAACTGGTGGCAGTGAGAACTGGTCAAGAATGGGTTCAACAACAGTCAGGTTCATGCAGTCCTTCCTGTCATCCCAGCTCATAAAGATTCCAAACCTCTGTGAAGGGAAGGGCTAGGTCTTAATCACCTTTATCTTCTCCTCACCGCTGCCCAAGTGGTAGCGTCTCTAGCCTGCCTGCTACTTTCTTTAAGTCCTGTAGATGATGCTCCACAGGGGAGCCAGAGAGGGAGCTTTTAAAAAGAAAGCAGACCATGTCTCCCCTGCTTACCACTCTCCACTGGCTCCCACTGCCCTTGGAACACAACCTGGACTTTTCCCATGACCTGCAAGGTCCTACATGATCGGCTCTCTCCCTTTCTCACAGTTCTCCAGGCCAAGATTGTCTGGATCTCAGACATACCAAGTGTGTTCCTGCCCTGGGCCTTTGCACCGACTGTTCCTCTGCCAGAACAGTCTTCCCCCAACTTTCTGCATGACTGGCTCCATGTGAAAGTTCTAGTCTCAGGTCAAATGTCTCCTCCTCATGGTGGTCCCCTCTGACCATTCTGCCTCAGACCAGGTCCAGCCCCCAGCCCCAGCACCCTGGTTTGTCTTCACAGAATGCACTGCTATCTGGAATCACCTTATTTACTTAGTTTCTGATTCACAGGCTGTCTGCTGGAAGGCCAGCTCCATGAAGGTGGAGAAGTGCTTGTTTGTTCACTGTTCCAACCACACACAGTAGGGCTCAGTAGAGATTTACAGAATGAATGAATGATAGAAGCCACTTAACTCCTCAGCCTTCAGAACTAACTGGAGACAAGGGAGGACAGAGATCAGCCATCTAGCATTCCTTGCTTCTTGCTCCTGCAACCCCACAGATGGTCTGGCCAGGCCCTGGGCCTCAGACACCCTAGCCAATCTCATCCTCCATTGCTCCCAGACTTCCTTCTGATCTAGAATTTTCTCCTCTCTGCCCCATGGACACATCATGCTCACAAAGACTCCCATGCCTTTGCTCCCGACCTGAGATACTCTTCCCTCTACCAGCTTCCTCCTGGACGCCTTCCTGGGCATCACCATTCTTGTCTCCTCACCTCTCTTGAGTTCCTCCAGCCCTTACAATCTGAAGCCCTGATCCAATGCTTCATCATGTGCTTTCATCACGTTGGGAGGTTTACTTTAAATACTGAGTCCTCACCAAGTGCCTAGTGCTCTGCACAGTTTGTGGGTTAAGCCGGGTCAAGGGATTATTATCCCCATTTGCAGATGAGGGCATCGAGGCTCAAAGAGGTGAAGTGACTTTCCAAGGTTTCACAGCAGGTAAGTGGTGGAGGCAGGGTTCAAGAACAGGTCGGCCAGCCTCCCGAACCCTGATTGCTTCCACTACTCTACCTCGGGGCACCCGGCTGCTGAGTGACGTTTCATCTTTGGGAAAGCACCTCCCGGACTTCCAGGCACAAACGGAGAGAGCACCAACTCCTCAAGCCCCGCCAGCAGCAGGCCCGGCTTCCAACCCTGGCCCTGCCACTCTGGGTTGGACGCCTGCGTGTGAGCCGGCATTAGAGAAATGCTCGGTCTCTTCTCTGCCACCCGGCCGGGCACTGACCAGCTCTCTTCGGGCCCTGACTACCTCAGCACTACCCCGGCACTTCTCCGCGACCTTAGGGCTGGCTCCAGCTCTGCCGCTGGAGTTGCTTCCCCATTTAACAGTGAGGAATACTGAGTCGAGCAGAAAGGCAGGCCCCTTTCGGGCCGGCACTCACCCTTGTTCTTCTGCGTCCGAGCGATCTCCTTCTCGATCTCGGATATCTTCTCTAAGATCCCCATGGCCGCGGCTAAGCTGGGGGCACCAACACACACAGCGGCGAAGCCCGAAACTCCGGCCTGGCGGCGGCCGCCAAACACCCTGCGTTCGGAAGCCCACGGCTAACGGCGTCCCCCAGCGCCCGGCGCTCCGGGATTCAGAGTCCGGGCGGTCGACGCCGAGCGTAGTGCCGGACACAATTGGTTCCGACATCTAGGCCGGCGGGGCCGGGGGCCGCTTGGATAGACCGGAAGTGGCTACGCTGCACAGGGGCGGGGCAGTGCTGCGGTGGTCCTGGGCTCACGTAGGAAGAAGCTAAGCCTGAGAGGTACCAAAGCAGTTTTCCTTCGTTGATGAACCTGACCTGCAGTCCCCAGCGTAGCTGACGGAGCCGAAAGCCTGGTGGCTTTTACTTTACGTGGAGGTTAAAAGTGAGTCCCCATTACCACATCGACCGAGTGTTCAACCGACCTAGCCTTACTGTCTGTCATCAGATACCTCTTGATATGCTGCAGTATATAGACAATATCCGTGTGAATTCTTGCCAGAAAATACTGCATCTTGGTTTAAACAAGATGCAGAAAATACTGCATCTTGAGGAAACATTAGACAAATCTAGAAAGTGGTTCATTTTCTAAGACAAATGGCCCGAGCTCTTCAAAAATGTAAATGATGGGAGAAAGGTCAGGGGAACTGGAGATTACAAGTTGTTAAATATAATGTGTGTACCTTGCCTAGATTCTGGGTGAAGATTTAAAAGCAGCTATAAAAAGACATTCTGAGGACAATTGAGGAAGTTTTGACTTTGGATAGGATATTGGATATTACGGAGTAATTCCTATTTTTCCTGGTATGATGATTGCAGGAGAATGCTGTGGTGTTAGGAGTTGTCTTAGTCTGCTCAGGCCAATGTAACAAAATACCACACACCGGGTGACTTAAACAATAGAAATTTTCTCACAGTTCTGGAGGCTGGAAGTTCATGATGGGCATGCTTATTGTAGTTGGATTCTGATGGGAGCCCCTTTCTTGGCTTGCAGACTGCCGCCTTCTTGGTGAGTGTGTGAAGTGGGAGGGAGAGAGGAGAGATGGGGACAGACAGAACTCACTGGCGTCTCTCCTTATAAGGGTACTGATTCCATTATGAGGACACTACCCCCATGACCTTATATGACCCTAATAACCTCCCAAAGACCCATCTCCATCTCCAAATACCATCACATTGGGGCTTAGAGCTTCAACATATGAATTGGGTGGGTGGAGGGGACCATAAACACTTAGTCCATAACACAGGTGAAAGTACATGATATCTGTATATTACTTTCAAGTAGTTCAAAATAGTATGTATACATTAGAGAAGGCAACTAAGTAAATGTAGCAATATGTTAACAGTTGTTTAACTTGGAAGAATTGTATACAAATATTCTCTTGTCCTGGCTGGTGTGGCTCAGTGGATTGACCACCAGCCTGTAGATAGAAAGGTAACTGGTTCAATTCCTAGTCATTGTATATGCCTGCGGTGCATCTGAGAGTATGCAAGAGGCAGCCAATGTTTCTCTTGCACACCGATGTTTGTCTCCCTCCCTTCCCCTTTATCTGAAAATAAATAAATAAAATCTTTTTTTAAAAAAAGAAATATTCTTTCAACTTTTCTGTATGTTTTTAATAAAAATTTGGGTGGGAGTGAGTCCTTGGAAATTAGGGTTTCAAATTTGAAGTTCACAACTGTGTGAGCTGGGTAAATTTCTTAACCTCTCTGATTCTGTTTCTATACCCTGAGAGTGGGATAATGTGGTTGCTATGAACATGAAATAAGGTACATAACAGATGTAGAGAATCCAGCACATAGATGGCTTACTCATAGCTCTTCTCAAATGTCAGGGCCATTGTAAGTGATTTCTCCTGTTTGGTTCTCACACCCATCCTCAGATTCAATCCATGTTTACTGAACATCTATTATATACCAGGCTCTGGGCTAAGTAAGGCTTTTGTAAACTGTGAGCTTGCCATTCTCATCTACAATTGCTAGTAGAGGTTACAAGCCTTGCAAAGTGCCTGGCCTGTTGGCTAAGCTGTTCAGTCAGAGGGCTGAGATCCGAAAGCAGAGCCTTGAATTCCAAGTCTGGTGGCCCCAGAGGTAATTTGGAAACTGTGGATAGGGATGTCTACACATACGATTTCTGTAAGGTTGAAAGATGACATGAAAGCCCTTTGGGAATGAGGGAGGTCCATGTGAATATGGAGGCCTGAAAGAACCCTGGCTCACAAGAGTCTCTAACTCCCCTCTGCCATCAAATCCTACATGATTCGGTTCCCTGGACTTCGATGACTGCCACACATGTGCCCACAGAGTTGTGTTCATTTCCAGTTTATGTGTGAGGAAACAGAAGTGTCCTGGAATATGAATCACCTGCCCAGAATTCTGGCCCCTCTGGTATTGCATTTGCCTCAGTCACAATCTCCAGTGGCTTCAGCTTCTTCACAAGTAGTGAGGGAATAATGCCAGCTTCGAGAGTTAAGGGAGTTAAGCTAGCCCTGGCTAGTGTGGCTTGGTGCGTTGAGCATCGGCCTGCAAACCAGAAAGTTGTTGGTTCAATCCCCAGTCAGGGCACATGCCTCAGTTGCAGGCTAGGTCCCTGGGTGGGGGCATGTGAGAGACAACCAGTTGATGTTTCTCTCCCTCTCTTCCTCCCTTCCTATATCTTTAAATAAATAAAATCTCTTAAAAAAAAAGAGTTAAGGGAGATAACCAGGCTTTCTCTACTCAAACCTTTCCTGCTTGGAGGTCCTGGATCCTCCAACCCCAAACTTTGGAAGCCAGCTATGAACCTGGGTTGTTCATGCTGCCTGCGAATTCCTTGAGACAGAGTTCAGACTTCTGGAGAGGCTGCATTTGATCTGTGCATCAAAAGATATAGTGGTGGGAGGGGAATATAAGGGGGTTCAATGGTAATGGAAAAAATAGTTAAGAAAAGCTAGAGTGGTACCCTCTTACCACAGTTTTTCTGTTGTTCCAGTTACCCTGGACAATCTCGGTCTAAAAATAAACAATTCCTAAATTTTAAATTGTGTGCCATTCCGAGGATTGTGATGAATTCTTACACCATCCCACCACCCTGTTTAGACGTGGGTCATCCCTTTGCCAGCATACCCACACTGTGTGCCTGCCTGCTAGTCACTGAGCTGCTCCCTCGGGTATCCGATGGTCTGTGGCAATATCACAGTTCTTGTATTCAGCCACCCTTATTTCACTGAAGAACAGCTCCAGGGTGATGTTGGCAATTTGGATATGACAGGGAGAAGCTGTAGATTGTTTTCTTTAGGTGAAAAGGTAGGTATGTATGTATAGGAAAAAACATAGTATATATAGGATTTGGTACCACCCGAGGTTTCAGGCATCCACTTTGGGTCTTAGAATATATCCCTGTGGATAAGGGGGTGGGGACCACTGTATTATCAACATAGTGAAAAGGCAATCCAGAGAATGGGAGGAAAATATGTGTAAATCATATATCTGATAAGGGCTTAATATCCAAAATATATAAAGAAGACCTAAAACAACAACAAAACAAAACCTTTTCTTTTTTCAAATTCTTTTATTCTTTTTCTTTTAAATTATATTTTATCAATTATGCTGCTACTTGTGCTGGGCTTAGAGGTTCCTGGGCAAAGCTGGATGGTCACCCAAAGCTGGCTGCTGCTAATGCTGGCACAGGGCACTGAGCCAGAGGTATGGGGCGTAGAGGCTCTTTAAGGCTGGTTGTTGCCTGTTTGAGAGGATTTAGGAAGATATGAAGCCTAAGCAGAGACTAGCCATTCATGTGGAAAAGTCGCTGTTAACAGCTTTTGTGGGCCGGTAAGCTGGGTGGGGTGGAGCCTCAGGGATTCCTGAGGGCAGAGCAAACTGTGTGAGCCAGGGTGATGGAGTCTCAGATACAGCCCTGCTCTTCAGCTCTGTGGCTCTGTGCGGGGAGGGCTCAGAAAGGTAACAGTGGCTTCTGCCCACTTTTCTTTCTGGGAGAAAGCTGTCTCCTAGTTCTCGCCCTAATGCCAGACATGTCAGTTCCTCCCTGTATGCCATGGGTGCTACTCCGGTGCTGGAGCTCAGAGGGAGTGAGTCTGAGTAAGTCTGTTGTGGGCCCTTTTCTTGGGAATCCAGTAATTCCTTTTACTGACTAAACCCCGCTAGTTTTTACAGCCAGAAGTTATGGGGACTTTTCCTGGCCCTAGAACCCTGTGCTGGAGGGCCTGGTGTGCGTCTGGTACCCATCACTCCCTAGATATCCCTCCCAAATTTTTATCCACCATACATGTGTGTGGGACCAGCCCATTACCGTGTCTTCAAGTCTCTGCATCTCCTACCAGTCTGGATGGATGTGGTTTCTTTAGTTACATAGTTGTCAGACTTCCATTCAACTCGATTTCTGATATTTCTGAGTGATGGTTGTTCTGCAGCTTAGTTGTAATTTTGATGTGGCTGTGCAAGGAGGTGAGCTGTTTACCTATGCCTCCATCTTGACCAAAAGTCTGACAACATAATTTTTTAAATGTGTGAAGAACACGAATACATGTTTCTCCAAAGAAGACATACAAATGGACAATAAGCACAAGAAAAGATGCTTGACATCACTAATAATTAGGGAAATGCAAATCATAAATACAATATCATTTCACACTCATTAGGATGGTTACTCTTTAAAAAACAAAAAATTTTTGGCCCTGGCTGGTGTGGCTCAGTGGCTTGAGTGTTGGCTTGCGAACCAAAGGGTTGTAGGTTTGATTCCCAGTCAGGACACACGCCTGGGTTGTTGGCCAGGTGCTCAGCAGGGGGCATGTGAGAGGCAACCACACAGTAATGTTTGTCCCCCTCCTTTCCTCTCTATAAAAATAAATAAAGAAAGAAAGAAAGAAAGAAAGTTTTGGTAAAACTATGCTGCTGGTGGGCATGGGAAATGGTGTTGCTGCTATGGGAAACAGTATGGAGATTTCTCAAAAAGTTAAACATAAAATCACCATATAATCCAGTAATTCCCTTCCTGGTATGTACCCAAAATAGAAAGCAGGGTCTCAAAGAGATATCTGTATCCATATGCACAGCAACATTATTCACGACAGTCCAAAGGTGGAAGCTACCCTGGTGCCTGGTGGATGAATGGATGACAAAATGTGCTGTGTCGTTCAGTGGAATATCATTCAGTTTTAAAAAGGAAAAAAATTCTGACACATGCTAAGCGAAGCCACAAAAGAACAAATACTGTATGATGCCATTTATATAATGTATCCAGAGTCATCAAATTCACAGAAATAGAAAGTACATTAGAGGTTACCAGGGCTGGGGGAGAGAAGATGTGTGAAGCGTGGAGGAGTTGGTGTTTAATGGGAACAGAATTTTATTTGGGATGATGAGAAAGTTCTGGAGACAGATGGTGATGACAGTTGTACAAGAAAGTGAATATAGACCTGGCTGGTGTGGCTCAGTGAACTGAGTGCCAGCCTGTGAAACAAAGTGTCACCGGTTCCATTCCCAGTCAGGGCACACGCCTGGGTTGCAGGCCAGGTCCCCAGTAGGGGGTGTGTAAGAGGCAGCCACACATTGATGTTTCTCTCCCTCTCCCGCTTCCCCTTTCTAAAAATAAATAAAATCTTAAAAAAAAAGTGAATATACTCAACACCATGGAATTGCCACCAAAAGATGGTTAAAGTGGTAAATTTTATATTGTATATTTTATCACAGAAACGTCATTATATATGATGGTATAAAGTAATTTGCCTAAAAAAGTACTCCCAAAACCCCTTTGACCACTTACCCCTACAGTGATTTCCTATTTATTTGCTTTCCCTGTGCAGCAAAAACCTGCAAACTGCTTGTTGTCATGTCTCTGCTCTCTCCTCCTTTTCCCCTCAACCCTGCTTTGCCCCTACCATGCTACGGAAGCCGCTGTCGCCAAGGTCAGAAGTGCCCTCCCAGAGATGTGCCCCATGGTCACTGACACAGTCACTGACACAGTCTTCTTCCTCCTAAGGGCATTGCCACTGCATGGCTTTTGGGATAGCAGCTTGCTAGCCCACCTCTGGCCTCAAAGGTTGTTTCTTCTGCCTCCATTGCTGATTCCCCTCTCATCCATGAGCTCTTTTTTTTTTCTCATCCATGTTGGGGGACCCCTCCATCTACCCTCACCCTGTTGGTGCCCTCCTGTCTCATAGTTTTGAACGCCCCATCTGGATGCTGACAGCTGTCGACTCTGTATCTCCAGTCTAGGCCTTCCTCCGGAATTTCAGATCCATCTGCCCATCAACCCTTGGAAGTCTGCTGTGTATCTACCTCAGACTCAACGTGCCTGCTCTTCCCTGCCACCCACAGCTATGCCCCTCAGAACTGACCTGTGATTCACCAAATCCATTTCCTTGTCCTCTTGGCACTCAGCTAGGTCATATCCCCCACCCGCTGCCCCTGCAGTTAGGTGTGGCCACGAGAACAGGCAGAAGCAACGTCACTCCTTCCAGACCTGTGGTGCAGAAACCCACCACTTGACCCTCCACCTGCCCAGAAACCCACCACTTGACCCTCCACCTGCCCAGGGTGACCTCAGAAGGCACAAGTAGATGACACAGCTACTGTCAGTCAAGTCCCTGACAAGCCCCCACTCACCTTGTACCAACTGGACTTAGTGTGAATAAGCAATAAAGTTCTATAGGTCAAGCCACTGAGGGTGCAGGCTGTATTTTTCTAGCAGCAGGTATGCAAGTATATAAGTATTCTGTGTTTTCTTAGATTCTGGATTTGTCTATTCAGCATTTATTCATCACAGGGCCAATTATTATTTTTTTAAAATCCTCATCCGACTATATGTTTACTAATTTTATAAAGGGAGAGAGAAACATTGATGTGAGAGTTGCCTTCCATATGTAACCAACTGAGTACCAAACCTGCAACCTAGGTGTGTGCTCTGACCAGGGATCAAACCTGCAACTTTTCACTGTATGGGACAACGCTCCAACCAACTGAGTCACCTGGCCAGAGTTACTTTATCCCTGATACTCAGGCATTCGTGGCCTATCTGATTGGAGAGACACGGCCCCTCCCAAGTCTAGCCAATTCTTAAGAGCACAGAGCTCCCCACTCCCCAGTGTGCCTTTCATAGGAAAACAACCAATCTATAGCCCACACCCCTTGCCACCTCCCACTCAAACTCTCACACAGCAAACCAGTATTTCCCCTGACCAGGTCCCAGACAACTAGAGACAGCCCCAAGGCCCATTGGAATTGTTCATACTAACCAATCTCGGACTGTCCACCCTACCCTGTACTGCTGCCTTTCTCTTGGAAACCCCACCAAGGACCCTGGTTTTCCCCTTGCTCCTTTTGCCTCCTGGCCAAAGCCTGGTGCCCCCTTGTGGTCCTGCGTGGCATGGTATGCCCCTCGTCTCGGGAAACATAAAAATCTTTCACTAGTATTGGCCAATCTGTGTCCTCACTTAGTTACCTCTATAAATTAAAATGAGAGCTCTAGCCAAGTGGTTAAGTTAGTTGGAGTGTTGTCTCACACACCAAAAAGTTGCGGGGTCAGTTCCCGGTCAGGACACGTGCCTAGGTTGCAGGTTTGACCTGCAGGTTGGGACGCGCACAGGAGACCATGTTTCCCTCTCTCTCTAAAATCAATAAACATGTGCTCCAGTGAGGATTAAAACAGTTAGGTAGTAACCTTAAGGAACACAGTGGCCAATCCATCCTTCTAGTTGCTGAGGCTAAAGGGCTTGGTTGGAATCACCCTGGACTGTTCTGCTGTTAGACTTCGTATCCAGTCCACCAGCAAATCCTTCTGAGTCTACCTTCAAAATCGGTAGACACACACTGCTTCTCACTTCTCAGTACTTCACTGTGGCTCCTGGGGCCTTGCAGCAGCTTCCTCGCTGGTCTCCCTACTTGCTCCTTGACCCCTTTCAGACCTTTTAGAACCTAAGTCAGATGATGTCTCTCCTCTGCCCACATCCTCCATGGATGCATCTCTGAGTGCAACAGGGTCCCAGAGGGTTCGACTCTCCTCCCCCAACACACACTAATGACGTTGTCACCTCCTTGCTCTTCTTCCAGCATAGCCAGCTCCCTCCATGGCCTCCAGGCTTTGCTCAGTGAGGCTCAGCCTGATCATTTTTTTAACAGTTGCAACAGGAGCCTGCCACAGTCTGGAACTCTCAAAGAATATAGGCCATTCTTGGGATTTCTCCTCTGGTGTGTGCAGGTGCACCCCCAGCACACAGAACAGTGATTAGTACATAGTAAGTGCTCACAAGTGTTTGCTAAGTAAAATGAACACCAGGGCATTTTGCTATTTTAATGTTATGCTACAGAACCTGCATCGCCTTCACCCTATGGGAGCCACACTTGAGCCAAAGTTATGTGCATGAGAGCCTCTCTCTCATTTCAGTGGGGAAGGCTCAATTAATCACCCAATTTCCCTGCACACTGTCATCACCTGGGAACTTCAAAGCACTTGGGAGGTCGAGACAGAACTCATCTGGGAGCTTCTACACTTGAGTTTAAATAAACTCCCAAGTAAGCCGACTGGTGTGATTCAGTAGTGGAGTGCCATCCTGCAAAGCAAAGGGTCACAGGTTCAATTTATCCCAGATTCAATTCCCAGTCAGGGTACATACCTAGGTTGTGGGCCAGGTCCCCAGTAGGGGGCACGTGAGAAGCAACCATACACTGATGTTTCTCTCCCTCCCTTTTCCTCTCTCTAACAATAAATAATAAAATCTTAAAAAAAAACCTCAGGTGATTCCAGGGTGCAACCAGGTCTGAGAAGCTCCACTCCAGTCAGTGCCAGCTGGGGGAAGGGAGGGTGGAGGCTGTGGAGCAATTATGGAGAGAAACAATGACTAATACAGTGAATGATGAGGCAAACCAAAAATTCAGAAGGAAAAAATGGCAAAATAAACTTGAATTTTAGCATATGCTTTTCTACAAACCAAATGCCTTACATGTTTTTTTCCTGCTATGCGCAAATGGGAAGCTTCAATCTTCAGATGTTTTGGGAGGAAAATCTGGAAGAAAAAGCTGCTCAATTGTAATGCAATTTCCAGGCACTTTTTCTGTGTCAAAGCCAGCTGCCTGTTTCATAACTGAGCAATTTCAATGCCTTTCTCCTCTCGTGCAGTTCAAATCAATGGTGAGAGCACTGATATTTATAATTTCAGCTTTGTCCTGTCTTGCAGTTGGTTTCACACTTAACACACTCTTCACATTTTCTACGGTTCCTCTGGATGGCTTAAAAGCGAAGCAAACTAAAGGTTAAAAATTGAGAATCTTAGAACGGAGATACGAAAGAGGGGTTTGTTAGTTCTGAGGATCAGAAAATGCCAATTTCCATTCTATTCCAGACTCTAGGAGGGCAGGGAATATGGCTTATTCCGGCATTGTCCCTGATACCCAGAATGGCACATTTCATGCAGCAATCCTCAGCAAATATTTTGTAGCATTATTATTAAGCAAAAACTACATTTTACATGTGTGGAGCATTTTTATAATTTATAAAGTGCTTTCAAGAAAAGCGTTGAGCCATGGCTGGTATGGCTTGGTGGATTGAGTGCCAGCCTGTGAACCAAGGGGTTACCGGTTCAATTCCCAGTCTAGGGCACATGCCTGAGTTTGCAGGCCAGGTCCCTAGTGGGAGTGTGTGGGAGGCAACCACACATTGATGTTTCTCTTCCTCTCTTTCTCCCTCCCTTCCCTTCTTTAAAAATAGAGTCTTTTTTAAAAAAGCATTGAATCCTTAACAATTCTCTGATCCAGGGAGCAGTGGTTCTTTCCACTTTCCAAATTCGAATTCAGCATTTAGTTGGTGCCCAGGCCCCGTCAGAATGTGGAGGCAGACCCAGGAGAACCCAGGAGAGCCCTGCATGCCACGGCTTTTTTCACTCCACCAAACAACCAGTAAGTGCCGTCTTCAGCTAGGAGTCCAGCATGGGGAAGAGTCTATTCCTTTCCTGACACCACACCTCGGGAGAAACAAAGTTTATTATTATTGTTCCAACAATATGAGATCAGGGGATATACTCTTTATACACACAAGGGAACTTTGCCCTGATTTTAATGTAAATTCTCTAAGGATTTCAGCTTTCCTAAAATTCAAACCTTTTCAACATTATAAACAATTCCTCAAAAATTCACATAGTGTTTCCAGCTGTGTTCCCTACGCACCTAGGGAGGTGTTACCTGAAACCTAACACTATAACAAGATAGCCCAGGTGTTCTGCCATTAGTCAGCAAGGTCTGTCAAAATCCCCATCAAGCCTAACAGGCTGGGTTAGGGCCCTAGGCCACAGGGTGCAGAGAAATCAAGGGCCAGAACTTTCCACTTAAGTCTGACTTTAGGACATTGGCTGGTGCAGCCTTTTTGAAGACGAAGTGCTGTGGGGCTTAGGCATTTTCTTGGAGGATCAGGTGCAGAGGGGAGACAGGCAGCAGCCTATCCCCAGCCACACTGCCTGTACCAGAACCAGACTGCGAAGCAGATGGTGAACATACAGCTCTGTTTGCCTGTTTTCTGTGTTAAATAACAGTATAAATCCAGAGCACATACAAAAAAATATACAGAAATTAACAAAACAGAGCTCAAACAGAAGTGCTGAGTGTCTGACCACACTGGACTGAGGCAGGAGCAAGGGCACAGCACCAGGTCAGCTCTGGCGTGGGCCTCGGCCCACTCAAAGCCCGCGGGGATCTTGGGACCTTCGATGGCCCAGAAGCCTCCAAAGCCACAGAGTCAGAAAGAGGACTGGTGTCATCTAACAAAACGGTTTCAATTTAGAAATAGGACAGACTCACTGCTTAAATACCTTTATTATTTTTTTAAAAATTATTTGGACATTGATAGCTCTGCAAAATACTTCTCCCACCCCAAACCCGCAAACCCCTTCCGCACATCCTCCCAAAAGAAATAAAAGTCGTACTTTGCACCCATTCACATCTAATTTTTAAAAACATGTAAGACTCAAAATCAAATATTATTTTTTTCCCAGAACTCGTTAGTAACTTTAAACCAAAATGCAACATACTTAATGGCATTTCTTTTTAAAAATTAGCTTATCAGACTATTTTATGAGGAAAAAAATCAATTCAAGGCCTTGGAGAGAATAGAGATTCCCTGTTTTGGAAAGTAAATGACATTGAAAAGCCTCTTACTCCCCTGGAGTTTGTAATTTCCTCATCACCAACAGAACCAGCCCACAGGTGGACTTTCTACTTCATATCAGGCATTGCTCAGGTACTTTGGAACTGCAGCTGAAAAGCTGTGAAGTGTAAAAGAAGGGGTGAGTGGGAAGGGACAATTCCAGCACAAGGCAATGACAAGGCTGGGACCACAGAAAGGAAGCTTTCTGAGCAGTGGAATAAAAACAGCCAAATTCCTAAGACCCCACACCTCTCAGCAGGATTGTCTGGGGAGAGGAAGACGGTAGAAAATCTGCAATCTGCACTAATTTCTGAATGATGAATACAAGTGTCAACCAAAATATTGCACATAATACCAGAGGCATGTAAACCACTGAGAACATTCCAGAAAGAATAACTGCAGATGGAGATGATCCCCAAGTGCCTCTAGGAACTGAGTGAGAGAGAAGGAGCTGATGTGATGGCATGGAAGTTACTGAGAGGAGGTGGAAAACAATCCTTTCCTTGTCCTCAATAGGTAGGTTTTATGCAGACAAATCTTCATCACAGACGTGTCCGAAAGATCTAATAAAGGTATCCCTTCTTCATTTCCTCCAATACAACTGGTGCACTTCATTATGGGGCTCAAAAAGGAAGAAGGAAATCCTACACAGAAGAACCCATCTGGCTAGCTGAACACTATCAATGTTTGCAAATGTCCTTCCCTGGCCATTCAACCAAGCCCACCAACCCACTGACCTCTCACAGCCACACAGAGGCCCTGATTTGCTCCAGAGGTGACCTCACCTCCCAGTGTTCTGAGTGATGTCTGTGTCCTTCAAGGAACTTGCAAAGTACAAATGCCATTTGCAAGCCGTGGGAGAAAAGTGGAGGGGCATGGGCCAGCCAGCACAGCCCCACTGCCTCCTTCACTTGTAGGTGACACCGGGCAGCTGAAGCCACAGCATGTGTCAGCGCCTCCTCACTGTGCATTCAGCTGGGTTGAATAGACGCACCCACGTATTGCCTTTTGGAGCTTTAAACTCAAGAAAACACTCCCGACTCATCTCTGAGAATGGCTGTAAGTCATTTTCCTCCTGCAGGCACAGAGGAATGCTCTAGGGCTCCATGGCCCTGGCCTACCTGGATGAGCTGGTTATACCTCTGCATTACGCCGAGGACCACACGTCGCAGCTGTCCTAACGCTGACTAACTCCTTTCCCATGTCATTCTCCTTTAAGGCGTCCACTCACATTCAGTCTCAGTAACAAACAGTACATATGCCATTAAAACGAAAGTCACTCCTTAAGAAGAAAATACTCCCCACCACTCATCTAGACTGAGGGCTTTGTGCTCTCTCACACGGCCCATGAGATGCAACTCTTGGCCTGTTCTGCTCCCGTTATAATGCTCTCTTATTGTGAAAGCTTTCCTTCCTGTACTCTTAAGTCTCGTAAACCACCAGAAAACCAATCTGCCACAGCCCTGTCCATGTCCAAGGGCCACAGCTGATGCCAACCTACTAAGCTTTTCAAACATTAAACAAAAAAAACAAAAACACACACACACACACACACACACTTACTTTGGCACGTGAGCCTTGAGTTACTTGAGCATGTTCATGTCCCTATCCCTCCCCGTCCCAATGTTTCAGTCGCTCTTTTGGGAGAGTGGTGGCCCCTTATGGGGATGAAAGAGATCTCCATGAAGCACTGCTGTGCTGAGTAGCAAAGGGGGAGGTACAAGTGCTGAGCTGGCCCCCGGCACAGTTCTCCTGTTCAGCACTGTGATTTATGCAATGCTGCAAAACTTTAGTACCAGGGTGACTAGTTTCAAACTGCTGGTTGATTAAATATACATTTACATATAGATATAGGTATAAAAATTACTAAGTCAACATTTGCTGTTTTCAATGTGAAAACGATAAAATGTAATTCTGAATAATTGTGCATTTGCCATAGGGTCCTTGTTAAAGGGATCATAAAAATAATTTTGCAATAAAAAAAACTTTTTAAAAAAGTTTAGTATTGCCCTCAAGTTCAAAAGTTTGGAGTGAACGTGCTAAGTGAGCAGGACTAGAATCTGTTCCTGCCAGGGACCTGGAAGCCTTAAATTTAGTGACCCCAGCAGCAGGCCCAGGGACCCTGCCAGCCCCTGACCAGCTTGGTGGGAACATCACAGGGCTGGGTGGCGCCAGGCGACTCAGTTAAACAATCAGCCTCTGCCTCGTGCTTCTCAGGTGGATGTTGCTGCAGCTCGCCAACTCCCTGCACAGAGCTCTGGGGGGCACACGGGTCCTGGGGCTCAGCTTTTCCTTGAGCTACCAGACTAAGCAACTGGGGGCGGGGGGCCACAATGGGGACCACTGAGCACCAAGGCTGAGGGTGGCCAGGGGCAGACCTTCTACTAGGCTGGAAGCGGGGATGGAGGAAGGAATGGGCATTTCAGTGATACAGAAGTTAGCTTTGCAGGAAGGAAAAGTGCATATAAGGTAGCTTAAAAACAGGGTCAGGGCAAATGGCCACAGAAGGGAGGAAGAATGGAGACAGCCCCCCCACCTGCCCTGCCAGTTGGCCAGGCCTCTGTGGGTCAGCACTCATGCTTTCTGATGTAAGTCTGCTCTCGAAGAGACAGGAACGCAGGTTCTCCTGGTTCTGGCAGGTACACTTTTTCTTGGCAAAGTTCTTGTTTGCCAAGTTCAGTTTTATTTGGTTGCTGCTCTGAGCCACTGTCACCGGAATTCATAGATGGGTGCGCTGTGCTCAGGAACGTGAGTGAGGTTGAGCGACTGGTACCTGCAATGGGAGAAAAGACAGAGACAGAAGGCGGTGGTCTCAGCACCCCAGAAATCTGACGAAGGATGTTCAAAAAGAACACAACCAAAGCGCCAGACAAGCCACACACTTGGATGGAATGCAAATTCATCTTGGATTTCTTCAGGTGAGCCGAGTCTGGTTTTACTTCAATTTCTTCAGTTCATCCTCCTGAACTATGCATGACCTGAGCTGTGTTTAGGCCTCCTGCTGTAGTCATGAAGCAATTCCAGTGGTGTGTCTCACTTAGTGAGAGGCTCAGTGAGCTGGAGAGGAGATGCAGGCTGAAGCCTGGTGCTCACTCCTGTCTCCCTGATGTCCAGCATCTCCACTCCCTCTGGAGTGTCAGGCTGCAGCTCCCTCGGAGCCTCATGGGGAACACAGTCTCAGCCCAGTTCTCCAAGGGCCTGAAGAGAACACAGGAAAGGCAGCTTCACGGCTAACCCTGTTTCACCCCTTATGTTCCTCTCCTCACTCTGCAGGCACGGCTCTTAGACTCAGAGGACACAGAGAGTTGGGAGGCGCCGTCTGCAGTTCCCTGGGCATGGTGCTCCGAGGAGTCAGGCAGGTGTAGGAGAAACAGAAGCCAGGACAACCCTGCATGGGGTGGCGGCCCTCAGGGACAGTCAGAATCGCTGGTGTGGATATACCACTCCCCTGATTTGTGTCACCCGGGGGAGTGGGGAGGCAAGAAAAAGCAGTTTACTGTTTACCAAAGTCATCAGGAAGGGTAATGCATCAGCTGTCAGAATACGCAAATCAAAATCATGAGATACTGCTTCATACCCACTAGGACACTACAATCATAAAGACATCATGACAAGTGTTGCTCAGGATATGAGGAAAGTAGAAAAATTGTAACCCTCATGCATCACTGGTAGGAGATGCAAAATGGTGAAGCTGCTTTTTGGTGGTTCCTCAGAAAGTTAAAAATAGAATTATCATATGACCCAGCAATTCTACTCCTAGGTATATGCCCAAAGGAACTGAAAGCAAGAACTCAAACACATACTTGTACGCCCACATTCAGACTGGAATTATTCATAACAGCCAAAAGGTGAAAACAACCCCAGTGTCTATCAGTTGGTGAATGGATAAACAAAATGTGGCCTATATCCTTATGAAAAATTAGTCAGCAATAAAAGGACTAATACACACTAAAACTCAGCTAAACTTTCAAATCACTATGCTAAGTGAAAGAAGCCAGGCACAAAGGCCATGTAACGTAGTGTGTGATTCCATTTACATGAACATCCAGAACAGGCCAATCGACAGAGACAGACGGCAGATCAGTGGTCGCCTAGGGTCAGGACGGGACGGGGGAGCTGGGGTGGCGGCTGAGGGGTGTAGGCCTGCAGGGCTTCTTCCTGTGCTGGCGGCTGCACGACTGTGGACACTAAAGGCCACTGAACTGCGCACTTGAAATGAGCGAATTGTACAGTAAATGAATTGCATCTCAATAAAGCTGGTTTTTAAAAGAGAATTATGGAAAGTTTTAGAAACTTTTTTGAAAACAATTCACCAAAACTGTAAAAACGGTGGCCCTCAGAGGCGCAGAACACAAAGTCTGAGCCAACCCAGGGCAGGGTCGCTCCCAAGTCACAATGTGTGAGAAATGTGAATGGAATAGGTGCTTCTGTACTCAGAGAAGAAATCAAGTATTTTATGATGTGGTTCACTCTTTAGGTATAACAAGATACTTAAAAAGCAGTAAGGAGACAGGAAAATCCCCCAAAAGGTGGCAAAAACTAGCACTTGCAGTGGCATTTGGTCCTTCACCTCGAACCAAACACAGGGCAGGACTATCAGCTACCATGGGCCCCTGGGTCACCAGGCTAAAATCAGGTGCATGTGGGATCTGCAAAGCCCTGGGACCAGGAGCACAACCACAAAATTAAAAAGGCTGCTGACAGCAAAATTCACACTGTCTGCAGCTGGATCTGACCTTTTAGCTACTGACTAGATTTGGGAGGAATGAATACAGAACTACCAAGATTGAGATAAGCAATGCAGGAAACAGTGCTGCTTGGAGGTGCTTAGCAGTGTGTCCCTTCCCCTGGCCCTCCATTCCAACCCGTTTGCTCTGCTCTGTGCCTGAGGACAAGCTCCGCACGTGAGTGACTCCTGTCACTTAAAGAGGTCCTTAGCACCCAAATAGAGAGCACACCCCATGCGGAGACCGGCAGCGAACTCTCCTTTTGAATCTGGTGAGCCAGGGACAGCCGGGGCAGCGACCCTCCGGCCCAGCCTCTGGGGCTCCTTACCATTCTGAGCTCCTATGGTAATAGTAGCCCTCTATGGAGGCTGCCGACTTCTGGAAGCAGATGTAGTAGAACCCGGCAAAGGAAGCACCGCTGATGTCTTTGATTGTGTGGTCTGGAACCAGGAACTGTTCCTACACACAGAGAGGAAGGTCAGTAACAGCACACAGTGAGCCCCCTGAGACCTCCCTGTTAACTACCAGTGAGTGCTGGGTATTAAGGCCCCACTGGTGCAGCCCAGCTTGCTGGGCGATGGAAAGCCTCTGCATCTCCACCGGCCCAAGGAGGGTACTGGTGGGCCCTGTGTGCAGCCTAGGTACTGATGTGGGAGATGGGCTTGAGCTTACCAGGATCAGCCACTAAGAGGAGGTGCCATGGTCAACACATCGCACAAATAAACCAACACCTCCTACTTCCCTTTCAGAGCCCGCAGACAGAACGGACTGGGCAGGGAAAGTTTCCACCCCACTCTAGGCCCTGTCACGAGGTCCCCGATCACCTCAAGAGTAGCAGGTCACCTCTGTTGACCTGTGGGTCATTCTGAGGGCAGCTCAATCACCACCGCCCTCATCATACCCCCTACAAAGCTCTATGCCTCACCAAAATCAACCAGGATATTACTGATCTTGATCAGGCCCCTTCTGAGAGGCAAGCTGGTTATCTCAGGCTGAAGCCAAGAGCCGCAAGACCCGTCCTGTGACCCACTCTCCCAGGGAGACCAGGTCAAAGGCCCCGGGCCCAAGGGGTCTGCTGAAAGCCCACAGGTGAGTCACCCTGAGAAACGCTTTGGAGACAAAACAACTCCATTGCTTTTTTGATCTTAAGACACCCTCTCCCCTTTTCTTCAACCTCTGAAATTGTAGTTTTTAAATTAATTTTAAGATGAGAACTGTACAAGACACTTCCTTTAACAGATGAGTCAGATGGCATACCCCCACCAGAGGGCAAGCCCCCAAGCACAGGGCTCACACCCAGCGGCACTCCTCAAAGGGGGTGATTCCACCCCCCAAATTACTACCTACACACAGTGAAGGTGGAAACAGCTCCTCTAAATGATCCGTCTACAGCCCTGACAGGCACAGCTCAGTGGGTCTGGCATCACCCCCCAAACAGAAAGGTCCCTGGATTGACTCTTGGTCAGGGCACACGTCCAGGTCCTTGGGAGGGTGTGCGGGAAGGAGTGGAACAACATTTCTCCCCATCAGTGCTCCTCTCCTTTCTCTCTCCCTTTCTTCCTCTTTCTAAAAATAATAACATCTTTAAAAAAACAATTTGTCTATATGAAAGCCAGCAAGATTTCAAGATCAAATAGCTTTTCCTATAGACTGGGGAGTAGGGCTTGAAGGTAGGTGTATGTTCACAGAGTGATTTAACAAACTTGCTTCATGAATTGCTATCTTGTGGTCATAACATAGTAACTATCACGCTACCAAATCAGGGAGCACATGTGAGTTCTCAGGCCAAAGCCAATCCAGTGAGTCCAGCCCGATGGAGTTGTCTGAGGGCTGGTGAGTGGAAAACCTGAATTCCATTCCTGGTCCCTCGCTTTCTGGGCTGGAGGGAGCCTGAGGAGCGGAGACTGCACGAGTGAGGCCTGGGCAAGAATACGGTGAGGAATAGTCACTTAAATGGCACTGAAGCCCATGGCTGAATAGGGGACAGAGGATGACTGCATTCAAGGAGCATTAGGCCATCCCCTGAGTCCACAGAACACGAGAGCTGCTTTAGCCTGGAGGACAGAGGGCTTCTTGGGTGGGAGCAAGGATAGGAGCAGACACAAATGACAGTGTCAGGGGTGAGCACTCTGAGGCCTGAGTCCACCTGCTACCACTGAGAGTCTGACCACAGGGAAACCACAGGGTGTCCAAAGTAAACCAGAGCACCTGGAGCCACGCAGGCCTTTTACAAGTGAGTGAAGTCCCCACCAGGAAGACACACGGGACTGAGCATGGGACACAGCGAGCAGGTGGGGCACACCACAGGAGCTGGCACAGGTGCAGAGCCACCGTGGGCTTACCTTCCATCTCATGAAGACATAGTCCCCATTCTTCAGCTCTTCATAATCAAAGTCATCTGAATTAAATGATTTTGCATACTGATAAAAAGCCAGAAACTTGCCCTGAAAGCAAAGAACAGAGTAAGAGAATAAGTACCCAGCAGGAGAGGCTAGCGTGGGGCTGCCCTTGTGCCTAGGTCCAGCACCCAGCACCAACTCGGGGGTGTGATGGCTGTCCATGTGATGCCAGCGAGAGCAGTGGAAGCTGAGGGCGGGAAAGAGAGCCTCGGTCACCCCGGCACACTCAGACCTGGGCTCAGGACAGAGGCCTACCCTCAGCCAGCCCCTGTGGCTGAGGAAGGGCGGCAGCATAGAACAGATGCAAGTCTAGGAGCCTTTTCTCAGAGCACTTGACCACAGACAGAGTTTGCTTCCTTTAACAAGTAAGTCAGGACCAGCAAGCAGATCCCTGCAGGCAGGCAGGCAGGCAGACAGCAGCCCAGAGACTGGCGGAACCACTCAGAGCCTGCAAGCCAGGTGCAGACAGTGCTCAGGGAGGTGGGCCCTCTGGCACAGTACAGTGCTGGGGGCTGGCTAGGTAGGTAGAAACGGGAAACAGGCAGTATGTGGTTAAGTTAAAAAAAAAAAGGAGACTAGAAATATGTTACAAAACTGTATCTTATGATCCCCATTTTGTTCAGAAAAAAAGTATAGATACTCAAACAAGACCCAGGAAAAGGTTAATATCTGCTTTAGCTCTGGTTGTTGTCATGATAGGTGACTTTTTTCCTTTTGCTTTTTTCTCAAATATTTTTAAACAAGCATATATTAATTTTAGAAGAAAACATCTTAAGTGAGATTACAGAAATATTAAGTCACAGAATGTTACACACATATTTTTATTTTAAATAGATTAATTATATGGAATCTTGACTTTATAGTATCACTGTAACACCAATGTAAAACACCACACAGAAAATCTGAGGGTGAAATGCAATGTCTCCAATTCCAGTTTACAAAGGAAAAAGGACATCGCAGGTGGAGTCTGTAAGACACTGCATCCCTGACAAACGGAGGCACCATGCAGACCTGCAAGAGTCCTTTGCGGGCTTGGAGTCCCGGGAGCTGCTGAGCACCACAGTCCAAAGGCCCAGCTTCTTGTTTCACTCAGCCAGCACACCCGTGCCAAGGGGGATCTTTGTACCTGTTTTGCTCAAAATATTTCGATTCAGCCTAACAGAGGCTAGAGTCCCAGATATTTTCCAGAGCTCTAATGGGAAGTCCATGGGAAAATCAGAATTGCTTTCCAGGTATTTAATGTGCAGCCAAGCTAGCCCCAAACTGGGGCTTCACTGGGCCCCAAAGACCTTGCTCTTTGAAAGGACCAATCTGAGATGGAAAACTAAGTTGAATGGAGACAAGCTGTGGTTCACAACAAAAAAGGACGTCCTCCCTGGGGCTGTCCAGGAGAGGTGGTGAGCCACACAAGAAGGGCCCTCACTGGGTGCCTCAGAGCCCAGCACCACGCTTGGATGCTGGCACTCATCAGCCACCACTAGGGCTCTGCCAAAGTTTTTGGATACATAAGTCTTGTTCATTCTCTCGTATTACGGAGACACAAAGGACTGTCAGTTTTAGTGGTCTCTTTGATACAATAGTCAAAACATGTAACTTTCAAAAATGCTCTAAAAAGCTCAAATCTAAATTTAAATTTAATCAAACTCAGCCTTTGATAGATGTTCCTTTCCTAACTCAAGAGAAAAACATTAATAAACAAAGCAGCTTCCCTACAGTAAAGGGAACTCAGATGAGGGTCTGGCTGCAGCAGGAGTCTTCTCCAAGCACTGCTATGCCAGAGTCAGGAGAGACAGCGAGTCTTCCTTATTAACACAAACAATCGTTTCTGATTGGCTTAGAGGGTGAACATGATGGACTTCCTCACTGTTAAACCAAAATATATCATTGCCGTGGCCAGCTAAGCCAAAGGCTTCTATGAGAAATGGGTTTTGGACGACAAGACTAGTGTGACAGCTGAAGGAGAGACCACAGGGCAGAGCTCACTACAGAGGAATGAGACCACGCCCCACACCTGCCAGCTGGGGGCAGGGGCTGGTTTTCTCCACTGGGTCCTGCCAGGACTGGAAACTGGGCCTTGTCTCTCCTGAGCCACGAGGGGAAGAAGCCTCCAGCGGTTTTGCCAAGGGGAGGGACAGCCTTCCAGGAGCAGCACCTCTGTCTTGGAACCTGAAGTCTGAGGCCAGAGGCCACCAGTGTATGTTTCATAGGATTTCCCCAAGTACAGGAGATTAGAAAGGAACTGTGGACAGGAGATGGACAAACAGAAAGGACAGGGAGATGGTGGTAAAACCCTGAGGGCCAAGCTCCTTGGCTCCCCCTTGTGGCCCAGGGCGGTCAAAGGTTTACTCACCCAGTGTTTCCGGTCAACATCTTCATCTGCATCCCACTTTCGAGTTAAGAAAGGGTGTTTTTTGCTGATTATTTCTCCTTCAAAGAAGGTTGTAAGGGTTGGATACTCCTATGGTAAAAACCCAAATATCAAAACAATATGCTGAACAGGAATTTTAACCGTTTACAAAGGAAAAAGCAACCTTATTTTAGCTTCTTCCCAATATTTAAAAAACAAACAAACAAACACAAGAACCAATCACTTGGCTAACCAACAACCTGGCAATTTGCCAACGGCTGTGCTGAGAACCCAAATGGGAGGTGCCGGGAGAGTAGATTATCTCTTGGACTTCGAGGACTTTACCAGAAGCACAGAACTTTCTCCAACTTCACTTGTTATGTGTTGATCACTCAAAAGAGAATTTGGACGATTCCCACAAGTGAATTCTGAATATTCCAATACACAAAGAAGATGGTAACTAAGTAGATTATACTTTCCAAGGAAAACATCCAGCCTCCAAAATTATGGCCCTCACAGTTAAGCCTCCCTCAAACCGCAGCCTGGCCCACTGGTTTTCACACTGGCTCAGTGCTTTGTCCCTTTTATGCCAATTCTTCAGGTTTCTAACAGTGGATTTTTTAGTAGAATACCTTAATATACTTGATATGTTTCATTCTATCATCATATAAACAAAGATGATTTATATTAGAAAAATATATGTAAATCGGATCTGCAATTGAAAATCATAACTGAAAAAGAATTCTGTTGGAAAAATAAATAAGCTGTATTCCTACTTGAGCGCTTAGAATACTCCTGATAATTTTATTTGCTATTTATCTGCTAAGGAGGCACCAAATTAATGGAAGAAAAATTAATATGGTAAAAAGCTGACCATTTCTCTGCATTTGTGAAAAACCACCCCACCCACCCACCCATCCTCAGCCCAGCTGCCAGGCCCCCAGAGTTTCCTGGGAGTGGGGCAGTGACAGCAGTGCCCAGCAAACCACAGTCACAGTCCTAACATCCATGAGACCCCAGAGGTCCCACTTTCTTCTTCAGGCCCTACGTTAAGACTCTCTTGTTCTGTGACAAACATCTATACACGTTTAAAATACGTCTGCTCCAGTGGCTTTGCCTCTTCTCCCAGCTCAACCTGACCCGTAGCTTGGCAGCTGCGTGAAGGGGGCAGCTGCTCAGGTTTGGTGGTGGCTAGGAAACAGCATTGCCAGCACCACTGCAGTGATGGAGGGGCCTGCTGCATGGCACACTGCAGGGCATACCAGTCTCTCAACAGAGAACCTCCAGATATTATAGATTTAACCTCCTCAAACCACAGCCCCCTCACCCCAACACTGCTCCGGGTTCTTCACGCAGATATTTATATACACAAAGTGAAGAAATGAAAGAGAAACTTTTCTAAATGGAAACCTGATTTTAAAGGTATAGACTAAATCACACTAATCTGTTTTAGGAAGGACTATTATGGAAAAAAAGTTCTACGTAAGTTAGCACCCGACTCAAACTTTTAAATGAAAAGCTATAGTACTGGCTGGTATGGCTCAGTGGACTGAATGCCGGCCTGAGAACCAAAGGCACACTGGTTTGACTCCCTGTCAGGGCACGTGACTGAGTTGTGGGCCAGGTCCCCGGTTGGGGGCACATGAGAGGCAACCACTTGATGTTTCCCTCACACACCAATGTTTTTCTTTCTCCCTCCCTTCTTCTCTCTAAAAATAAATAAAATCTTTTTTCAAAAGCTATATACAGGGTGGGGCAAAGGTAGGCTAACAGTTTTTCATATGAAAAATACAATAATAAATAATAGAAGAATAAACTCTGTGTTTACATACAAATAACTGCAATTTTCTTATTCACAACCTTTAATATTTTCCAAAACTTCCATAAAAGAGAAAAGAAAATGATAAGATGGTTTATTATAATACAATGAAAATACTTATGGTTCAAATCTCATTTTCCTAACAAATGATTCTGCACTGACTTCTCTCTAAAAACATTTTAGGCAGCATATCAGGATGACTCTAAAGTCCCCCAAGTTCAGAGAATTAAATAAAGTACTTAATGAATTAGAGCTACTATGTACAGAAGTCACCAAAAAGACAGTATCTCTCAGTGAAGGAACAGGAAATTCAAGCACCTGACTACAGCCAAATGGGTGGTGTTCACAGAGCCAGAGAAAGAACTCTGCAGCAGAAGGGAGGGAGAGGGACATCAGAGAGAAGCCCAGCCAGCACCCTCCTCTCACCCCCCAAGTCTGTGCAGGCTTCCTACAGTAGCCTGGTTGTTGCCAGGCATTTAAGATGTACCACCCACTCCCCCTCAGATTCCAGGCTCACTGAAAACTGTCTGGTGACAGCTCTGGCTTTCCGTGTTGGCCTGCCTCCTGGGGGATCAACATCCAAATAACCAGTAAGTCAAAGAGAGCTTCTGGATCATGCACGTAACTTGTTTTGTAAATGTGTAAACTAGCACTCTGTTCACACATTGGTCTTGTCTCCCTTGTTCTGAGCAGGTTTAGCACAACCTCGGAGGGAGCTTCTAGAGCTTTCCAAACTGGTGTAGTGAACAAGTGGGAGTCTGACGTGACTCCCCCACGCTGGGGCTCTCCCTAGGCCCCATGCAAGCTGCTCGCCAGAGGACTCCCCAGGGATGATCCCTTCCACTACTGCAGGCTCAGAACTGCAAAGAGAATGTTATTTGACACCCATTCCTCACAATTCTGGGATTTCATTTCCAGAAGGCACACAAACTTTAAAGCTGTGCTAGTTTGTGAATGTGAGGTCGCAAAGAGGCAAGCAAGCTCCAATTTAATAGTTAATTCCATATTGTAAATACAGAAAGACTATAACTGAAACCCAACCATTTGAATACTTTTATTAAAATAAGTTACATACTTGAGACTTTAATAGCTATAAGTAGAAAAGCAGACCAAAATGAATAACTGCATTTTATAAGACTGGTATAAAGTCACTGTCAGCCTTTTCTGCATTTTACTAATTATCTACAGTGACTTTGTATTAGATTTAAAATTTAAAAAGTTATTAAGAATTTGCACAACACCACACCTATACTAAAAGCCAATGAACAGCATATTTTAAATGGGCAAGCTGTATGGTATGTAAATTATACCTCAATAAAGTTACTAAAAAATGTTATTTAAAAATATGGATTCAAAGAATCCTCAAGTTGAGCATGACTCAGAAGCCTCAGGAAACACATCAGCCTTTCTCTAACTAAATAGCACTTCAGCCCCATAAGTGAGTCTACCACTCAACCTGGATCTGACCACTCTGGGGAGGGCGTGTGCTCCTGAGGCCACTCCAGGTCCAGTTGGGCAGGACTGGCCAGGATGGTGGTCTCCGAGTCCAGGCCACGAATAGCTGTGGCCCTGAGCTGGCCTCCATTGGAGGGCCATGCCAGCACCCCCTCCTCAAAAGAGCTTGGCTATCTGTGACTGAGAGGTGGGGCTACCGTTCCTGACAGAAAGTTCAAAGCAGTTCTGTACACTGTTTGGGGATTTTTAATGCCACTTGGCATTTCTGTGCAGCTTCCTATGACCAGAATCACTGATCTTTAGAATCAACATTAAGTATTCTGCATTACAAATGTTCCTGGTTTCCTTATGAAGTTAAATGTTTATGTTCTGCATTCAATTAATCTGGCTGCCTAAGAGTTGAACATATTCTGTTTACTATGGGTTTTCTACTACCACAGATTCAAAGGTTAGCTTCCTTCATTTTGCTAATCCCTACTTGACTGGATAAGTTTCCAGAGGTCATGCAGTGATTACCTTTTCATCTCAACAACAAACTTCATAGGGAATTCTCAACCAAACTCCTGACAGAGAAGGAGGAGAACCAGATGGAATAGAGGAGACAGAAAGAATTGTTTGGAGACTGAGGGATAATCAGGGCCTTGTTGGTATTTCACAATGTATCACATTATAATCCACCACTTCTATTACATTGTTTCCTCCCCACTAGGACAAGCCCCTTGAGTAGATAGAACAGGTATTTTTAATTCTCATTTTATAATGAGGAAACTGAAGGGAAATTAAAGGTCATGGAGCCAGTACGGGACAGAGGGAGAATGCTACCCGGCTCCTTTCCACAGCTCCCTGCAGCATTCACAGACACTGCTGGGCCATCAGCACAGTGAGGACAGATCAGGTCCACAGGACACTGCAGCCAGGCCCAGCCCAGCCCTCACCGTGGAGTTAGGCGGCCAGTTCAGTCCCCTCCTTCCTCTTCCTGTTTACTTAGTAGTGGGAAAAGAAAGGATGCTCTCTCTTGCTTCCTATGTTTCCAGGAGTTCTGTGGTTTAAAAAGTGGTTCAAAGAAAAGAAAACACTCTACATTTACGTAGCAGCTACTTCTATTAGAAAATGGTCACTTTTCACTGCTCCAGTGAACTAAAGAACTTCAAAGACCTCATTCTCAAAGGACTGATGCTTATTTCAGAAACTGTTAAGCTTATGAGGGTGGTAGCTATATTCTTATTTTTTCTCAAAAATGATTAAAAATGAAGTCAACAGTATTAATCACATTGTGACTTACTCTTTAAGTATCCTAAACTTTTAAGATGTACAAATCTGTATACTTTCTAACAGGACACATCAAAACTGCATGCTTTATGCTCATCACACAATAACAACACTTAGAGCACTTTAATCAAGACTCCAAGAGTCGAAACTACTTGCCCTTCACACTGAGACTGTTGAGTGTGCAGTTTACTTTCTAGTTCTAGTTCGTTTATATGAGTGCTTACCTCAGTAAGGCCTTTAATCTTCAGGTATCCACAAAGATAAGAGTTGCCCATGTCCACATGCTGGAAAGAAAAGACACACGGCCTCGTTACAAACGGAGGAAATACCAAAGACAAGCTGGAGTTACTTCCTGGGGTCATTGCTGAGACCAAGTGGAGAAAGGGAGGCCTGAGGTCAGCGCTCAGCCTGGGGCTCACCAGCCTCAGAGACCTGTGTGAGTCTTCTCCATCCATCTGCCTGGTCAGATGAAGCTCAACTTCACTTGGCTGAATATCTTGGGACCAAAGTTCCTTCCTGGACCCGCAAGCTCGCTCTAGCCTCACTTTTGTACTTTCTCCAACACCAGTCTCCATTGGTTCACAGACTTGGTGCGTCATCAGCCAGTGGGCCTCCATTTCTTCCTGCACATGTGGTGTCACTCCTAACCTGGGCTTCCTCTGCTTGGTAACATCTGTCTGGCCTATTTCTGTCTCCACACTGCTAAATCACTGGCCTATGAGTCCACTCCTTCCCTCTATTCACACTAAGTACCATCCCACATTATTTATGAAATGGGCAGAATATTCAGGAAAGGCATGTTTCAAAGACTTATGTGGTATAAATGTGTTATAAACCAAAATGACAAGCCCAAATCCAAATAAACTGTGAAGGCCTGCTCTGCCCACTTCACATGAGGGTGCTTGTATTTCTTGATGAGGAGAGGAGCCTAAAATAAACAGAAGTAACAGGTGTAGGTTTTGAGGTTTAGCAGCCACCCATCAACCTATTTCCTATTTTTTCACACTGGCAGGGCCCAGATCTTGTTTAACCCTGGCCCTGCAAGTCCTGGTCAACCCTGATGGATCCAAGGCAAACACGTGCCCCCTTCCCCTTGTGAGTTGTCGGTTTAGGGGTGAGTGACCTAGTTCTCGCCAATTACATGCATGTATCAGTCTTCTGCGTGCTTCTGGGAAAAATTCTGGCTTTTGGAGAAGCTCTTTTTCTTCCCCTTGAGGCGGCAGCCACCTAGAGATCATGAGAAACAGTCTGGGAAACACCCAGGATGGCGGCTCAGAAAAATGGAAAGAAAAGGGCCCTGAGTGAACCAATCCAGATTAAGCCACCTCTAAACTTTGTGTCATATGAGATAACAGGTTCACTTATTCTTGAAGCTATTTGGAAATGGCATGGTTACTTGTAGCTGAACGCATACTAACTAGTGTATTTTACCTCAATCTATACAGACTCATCCTGAATAGGCAGGTTTTCAGATTTTATGGCAATTAGGCTTATTTACAAAGTAAACCCCTGGAATTAAAGCAAAACAAAGTACAATGGTGCTGTAGCACATTGCCATTTTAATGTTAAGAAACTGGAAAATCTTCGTGGAATGTATCAGCTTTGGGGACTCAACTGCTTCCAATCACACTGTAAATCAAACACTAAGGCGATCCTCAAAAACTGTAATGAGCTCACTCAGCCAGATGAGGTCAGCACCAGAGCAAATGGCTTCAATGAAGCTAAAGTGCTCCCAGTTTGGTGCTGGTGACAAAAGTATTCCATGTGAAAACTGCCAAAGCATTTTAAATATTCTCATCTGCTGACCCTGGTATTGGACGTTATCTAAAGCAGCTGTACTAAGTTGGTTCAGTGAAGAACTTATTGAAGGATACACAATTCTAACCTGAGGCCTTCAATTTCACGTATGCGATTCTCACTGAATTCAATATAGCTTGGGATCTCACAGCTGCTGGAAAGGGTATCAGGTGGCAAGGATACTTGCTAATAAGATTAAAACTTTAACTGTAAATTGGCTAACACTTTGCATGCATTATCACAAGAATCAGAATTTTAATTTGGCTTCCATTCAACCATGTGTCTCTCTCATTCTGCCCAAATTGATCTTGATGGCTGTTGAACTCGAATACACCACAGTGTAGAAAGCTTTAACTGAACAACAGGCCAGCATCTCAGTGAGAGCGACATGGCATTTTCAAGAAGGTCTCACAGAACAGCTGTATCCAACAGCTGCTCTTTTTAATATTCCCTTCACACTGACCCGGGCCTTCACTTTACTCTTGGCTTCTTGGATGGCAGAGGAGAAACAACAGTCACAGTAACCATCACCACCACCAACATACCCAGTCAGGATCTCACAAAGTTTGAGGAACTCTTTCAACTGGAATCTCAAACCAAGAAAAGCACTCCGATGAGCACAGAAGAGATGTGGAATGTCACCAGTCATTAGGGAAATTCAAATCAAAACCACAGAGAGGTACTATCTCACCTCCTAGGTTGGCTACAATCAAAAAGAGGGACAACAGCAAGTGTTGGTGAGGATGGGGAGAAGTTGGAGCCCTCCTACCATGCTGATGGGAAAGTAAGGTGGTGCAGACATTTCAGCAATTGGTCTGGCAGTTCCTCAAAATGTTAAACATGGAGTTAGCATGTGACCCAGCCATTCCACTCTTGGGTATCTATCCAACAGAAATGAAGACATATGTCCACACAAAACACTGTACATAAGTGTTCACAGCAGCATTATTCATAACAGCCAAAAAGAGGAAACGGCCCAAATGTCTATCAACTGATCAGTGGACACACAAAATTGTTGTATCCCATATAATGGACTATTACGCAACAACAACAAATGACGCAGGCACATGCTGCTATAAGGATGAATCCTGAAAACACAAGAAACTACACACAAAAGGCCACACATTGTATAATTCCATTGATGTGAAATGGCCAGAATAAGTAAATCTTAGAAAATAAATTAGTGGTTGCCTAGGGTTGGAGTGGGGGTTACAGCTTAGGGTTTGGGGTTTTGTTTATGTTTCTTGTTTCAGTGTGAAAACTAGATTACAGTAATGGTTATACACCTTGTGTGAATATACTAAAAACTACTGAATTGTACACCTTCAATGGGTGACTTGTATGGTATGTGAATTATATCTAAATAAGGCTGTTGTGAAAACAAAAGAAAGTAGGGAAGAGGATAAGTTATAAAAAGGCTGCAGCATTCTAAAAAACCAGTCCTGGCTGGGGAAAAAAAACAGATGAGGGGGCAATTCACATGCCACTGAACCTCAACATTGGGCAGTGGCTTCCCAGCCAGACAGATGGCGGCCTTCCTGGGCATGGCCGCTGACCCCCCTGTCACACCCCCTACTCCCGGGCTCCCAGCCATGGGCTGGTCTGGTGTCTGCTCTGGGCCGCCCTGAGACCTAGCAGTCATACACCAACTCAGTCAGCACTTCCACCAGTTCACAAGAAAACTGCACCTGAGAGAAATTCAGAAACAACACACTGCTGACAGAAGCCTAGCTGCCACAGTAACCAAAGCAGACTCTTCTCTGACACTTGGCTCCCCTGCCAGTTCTTCCCCAACATGTCAGAAACCATCAAATTACACAATGGGCACAAACTCAGGATCATCCCAAAAGTCATCCACACCAGGGATCTCTTTCAGAATTTTATGATTAGTTGCAAACAACGTGTGCTTTTGTACTGAATTCTTACGTTTCAAGCAAAAGAAGGGGTATCGCCATGAGGTATTAATTATAGACTGAAATACCTCATCCATGAGTTTTTCAATTACAACAAATACCATGGCTCATAATAGAAATTTAAGTTTATGGCCCAAAGATAAAATTACTATGAAGATGCAGCTCTCCAAATCCAGAAAAGAGGGTATTTTTTCCGACAAAATAGTAAAAAAAAAAAAAAAAAGAAGCTGATCAATGCTCTACAGTTAGCAGAAAGGAAATGTGCCTCCGTTGTCTTTTGGGTGGGAGACATACTTGCTCAGAAGAGAGACTGTTTTAAGAATTAAAATGTAAAAGGGCAAAGGGCAAGTATATGGAAAAGACATTCTACCTTCTACCCCCACACATGGCAGCAGTGAGGCAGCACACTAGGACCTCAAATCTTCTTTGAGGGCTTTGGAGGGGTGTTTGGAAACAGCCTAGGAGGTGGGTGTCAGGCTAGGACAAAGGGGACAGTGAGGTGGGGAGTGGGTCTTGAAACAGGCCAAGGTAACTACAGAGGAGGAACATTTTTGGAGGGAGGAGAGAGAAAGGGAGTATTTAAAAATATGTGAAATGTACTACCATATGCCAAGAGGGATAAGGTGCAGGAAAGGGTCCAGGCAGGTGAGGCTGGAGTTCCAAAGCTGTCAGGGGCTGCCATCAGGTACTCAGAAATCCAGGTCCAGTGGGGGGCGCGGAGGTGGAAGGGCATGGGAAGGAAATACAAGGGTGAGAATACAACTGAGTGAGGTAGGGCTCCCAGTCCACTGCTCTCAGAGGTTGGGAGGTAGCCTTGGCTGTGTGAATAGAATTTAAAAAACCCTTTCTTGGAGCCAGAAAGGAAGAAGATGAAGGTAGGAGGTGGGAAGATCTGGGTATCGAGGTCAGGGCAAGTAGCCAGAGAACATGGGCAGGAGCAAGAGAAGCCTGGGAAAAGGGGCCTAGGTGTGAGGCAGCTGTGAGGAGCTGGGCGTGGAGACCAGAAAGAGACTGGGGCGGCGGGGGAAACAGGCAAAGGAGACTCGACCCTAACAATGTGAGGAGGCCTGCCCCGCTGCACCCAGAATGTGTGCCTAATATGGGCGGTGGGGGGCCAAGGGCCAGGAATCGGTTGGGCTGTGGGGGGGGGGGGGCTCTCGGGCTCAGAGGCGAATGGAGGGAGGGTGTCCCCAAGTCTGAAGGTTGATAAAGCTTTCCCAAGAAGGAAACCCTAGGAGGTTTCCTGGGACTGAGGAAAGCGGGGAAAAAGAGGCATGTCTCAGGTCTGCGAAAATCTGACATGGGCCTTGCCACGGAAGGGTCCCGAATCAGAAGAAGCCAACGGAGAGTGCTTCAGGGTCTGAAGGGGGCTGGAGGGAAGGCTGGTCTCGGGACGACAGGTCTCGGAGAGCAAGGACCCAAGTGTGCGGGTGGCCAGGCATGGGGGGCTTCCGGATCCCAGGAGGGCTGGTCGCGGGCTTCAAGTCTGGGAGTGTTTGGGGTCTGCCAGGAGCTGCTCACAACAGGCTCCGGATGTGAGGGGCAGGTCAGGGTTGGGGCTCGGCGAGTGTAAGACACCAGTTGGGCAGGTCCCGGGGTGAAGCGCCGGGTGCAGGAGGCCCGGCTGCGTGGGCCTGGTCCGCGGCTGCGGGCTCGAGGAGCCGGGGGCAGGCACGGCCGTGAGCGCCGCGAGGAGGCCCTCGGGCCCCGGCCCGGCCCGGCCCGGCGCTCACCTGCAGCACCACCTCTACGTCGTACGAGTTCCCCTTGCTCTTCTGGTGGCCGCGGAACTTGGAGCCGCTGTAGAGCAAGCTGGTGGCCACGCCGGGCTGCTGGGTGTTGATGGGTGGCGGCGGGATGAGCGAGGCCGCGGAGGCGACCGAGGCACCGGCCGGAGGTGGACACTCGGTGCGGACCGGCATCGCGGGGTCCCCCGGAGCCAGGGCTGGGGGAGGGGGAGAGGAACCGCCGCCGCCGCGCGGGAGCCGAGAAGGGTGGCAGGGAGGGAGGGGCCGGGGCGCGCACGCGCTGGGTTGGGACGGGAGGGGGGACCACTCGCCCGCTGCCTGCGGACCAACCGCTCCGGCCTCCACCGGGCCCCCGGGACCTACAAGAAGGGCTCCCAGGTCCTGAGCTGAGTACCCCTCCCCACTTGCCCTCGCGCGCGCGCGCGCGCGCGCACATACACACACGGGCACGCGCGCGCGCACACACACACACACACACACACACACTCACTCACTCACTCACTCACACACACCCCTTCCGATTGGCCCGGACGCGCGTGGGGGTCGGGATCAGGCTCAGGCGGCGCTCCCACCCATTGGCGGGCAGAAGAAACACGTGGTGGGGTGGACCAGGCGCCCTCTGGGACTTGTAGTCTTCTCGCGGAAGCGCGGCTTAAAGGGGCGGGGCAAGGTGCGTTTGTGATGCTGATTGACTGGGGGTGTGCGCAGGAGACGCGTCGGAGTGACGGCGAGCCGCTTGCGACGTGCGGAAGATGGCGGCGTCCTGGGGAGTCTGAGGGCTCTGGGGAGGCCGTGAGAGGTGTTTGTACAATCGGAGCTTGCGCCTAGGGATCCTTTAGCTTGGTGTTTCCTGCTCTAAGGTTCGCACCGGTTGTCCTCCCAGGCCCTCGGATGCGATGTGGAGGAGATGCCTCTGCCTGCGGGACAGGTGGCGCCGGCTCCTGAACCAACCCTCAGGTGGTCCCACGGCCACCGTCAGGACGGGGGCAAACATCCCGTCCCTATCCCGGGCCTACGCTCCACCGG
The DNA here is from genome assembly GCF_019186645.2 of Phyllostomus hastatus. Lineage (NCBI taxonomy): Eukaryota > Metazoa > Chordata > Mammalia > Chiroptera > Phyllostomidae > Phyllostomus > Phyllostomus hastatus. Next base: position 13,658,373 of record NW_025334035.1, read on the forward strand.
CAGGTGAGGAAAAACAGGCTGTGTCCCCCTTTGGCCAGGGACGGAGCCGGGCTAAGGTGGGCTGAGAGGTTCTGCCGATCCGGGCGGGGTAACCGAGGCAGGACTCAGGCTCATCGGGTTACACAGCCCAGTCGGGCCTCGTTACAGATTGGGGAAGAGACCCCCAGACTAGGGCAGGGACCACTGGAGGGCACACACCTCCCACGTCTCACACATTTCTCCAAGCCAGGGACAGTAACTGACATTGGGCACGTGCGACTTTCTCAAAGTTTATGGCTTTTTTCTCTTTAGTAAGGAAAGCAGAAGTCACCCTTGTTTCCAAGGGAAATTCGGGTCTGTATCTGTACTACTCTAAGGTCACAGAGCAGACTCAGAGATTAGTGGAGAGCAAAGGTCAGCTTGTCTGCCTCCTTTCTGTGTCTAAAAAGCCCACCCAGCAGGACTAGAACCCAGGTCTTCCATCCTGGCCCTCCCACTGCCCTACCACAACCACTGCCACCTCTGCTAACGAGTTGATTGGTGCTTCTTGCCTCCTCCTTCCAGTTCTGGCTCTGATGAGACCTAGGAGAAGGTATCGGCTCATTCATTGCTTCTGGGGAGAGATCAGTTAAAAGAGTGAAAAGCAGTAACACTCTTCTTACATTCGATTTGTTTTTCTGTGCTGAGGGCAGGAAGCCTGGTGACCTTCCAGACAGGTAGAATGCGCTCCCTACCTGGTTGATGTTCATTGTCAAGTGCAGGTTATCATATCCTGGTTAAACAGTAGCTTAAGGGAAGTATGTAGAAGTTATGAAAACACAAAGAAGCACCTACTCCTGTCTTGAGAGTGTCTAGAAGGGGTCTTGGGTTTTTTGAAAGAACATTTAGATGGAGAGCCCATAGATGAGTAGGAGCATGGTGTAGAGGAGGAAGAAGTATGCTGGACAGCTAGAACACATCTAGAGGTGACAGTGGGGTATGAGGGATCTTGCTGTGATACTACCTGTTTTCAAAAAATCTAGAACTCTACAGGCAGTTGGGCATGATGGCAGGGTTACAAATCTGGGTCCTGAGGCTGGCGGAACTTTTGAGATACTATGTGATTTTGGCCTCATTTTCTGTGTGAATCGAAGGACTAGGTTGCCTCTGAGAGTCCCTCTGTTAAATTCCATAATTTTATACAAATGTTGGATGCAGCTGAAAGCTGAGGTCTCACCTGTCAGGGCCCCAGTGAAGAGGAAGGAAGGGCTTCTGTGATAATTATGATTTATAATAATAAATAAATAAATAAATAAATAAATAAATATATATATATATATATATATATATATATATTTGGTCTTTGTCCTCTTCTTGGCACACAGCTCCTAAAAAGCCATAAGAGCTGTGGGAGAATCTTTTGTTAAAATATTTGGTCTTTTGTCCTCAGGTAGCTCCAGAGTGAGAAAGATGAGGGTGAGGGGTGTCTTTCAGCCACACCTGAGCTTATGTCAGGGAGGTGACTTTTAGAAAACCCCTAAGGATGGGGATTGGTCACCATGGGAACCAACTGTGTGATTAGGGGATTGAACTTCTAGCCCTACCCCCTGACCTCTAGGGAAGGGAGAGGGGCTGAAGATTGACTTGATCATTAATTGCCTATTTGCCTACATAAATGAAGCTTCCCTAAAATCCCTGAATCATGGGTTCTCAGAGGTTCAGAGAGCTTGCAGGTTGGTGAACCTATAGAGATGTCAGGAGAGCAGCATGTCCAGAAAGGGTATGGAAGTTCCTCGCTCCTAACCACATACTTTGACTTGTGCATTTCTTCCATCCACTGTTCCTGAGTTGTATCCTTTTGTAATAAGTGAGTAATCTAGTAAGTGAATTATTTTCCTGAGTTCTTTGAGCTGCTGTAGCAAATGAATCTAACATGAGGAACCTCATCATTGGAACATCTGATTTATAGCCAGTTGGGTTGGTTAGAAGCACAGGTGACAACCTGGACTTTCCACTGGAGTCTGAAGGGGTCAGAGCGGGTAGATGAGGCAGTCAGTCTTGAGGGATTGAGACCTTAACCTGGAATCTGATGCTAACTCAGACCTTAATTGAATTGTAGGACTCCCAGCTGGTGTGGCAGTTAATTGGTGGGAAAACCTTTACTCATTTGGAGTTGTCTGTGTGAGTGTGTAAAGCACAGGTGGCTAGCTAGCCGAATCCGGCCCTCCACCTTGTTCCATCTGGCCCAGCACTGTGTTTCTACCCGGCAGCAGCGCCGAGCTCCTTGCCCCTAGTTAAGGAGTAGTTACATTTATACAGTTCTAAAATTACATTCGGCCCTTTGAAGGCAACTGCAAGGCTGATGTGGCCCCCAGTGAAAATGAGTTTGACACCCCTGATGTAAAGGAAAACGATAGTTCCCCCCCCTCCCCACCCCATGCAGCATCCCAGGGAGTTCACCTAAGTTGGCAAACACACAGGGTTACTTTAGGTTAGTGGATGCCACTTCCCATTATAGTGGCATTCCATCTGCCATCTCCTTTTCCTTTCTACTGCCACTGACTAGTTTAGGCTCTTGGAAGGACTTGGCACATGGTAGGTAGTCATCCATGAAAGAGAATATGAATAAACAAAAGAATAAAGCACAGTGGAAAGGGGGTACGTGAATCAGGCCTATGAGCAATCTACTGAGACTTCACCAGTTCTGAGATTCTGAGAATCCCCGAAGTGGTGAAGATTAAATCCAAGTAGAGCCTTGATGGAGACTGTAATTGACAGGCAGATTGAGCTTGGTCCCTAGGAATGGCCATGTCATTGAGGTTTGTCAGAATGACAGAAGGGAGTTAGGAAAGGGTCACTGGGGTGTAGGGGAAGTTGCAGCAAGGACACCTGTGTGAGGCTGTGTGACAGTCCCGCTCTGCATCAGCTGCTGGGAGGGGAAGGTGTTCTGGAGAGGAAGCATATCTGGCTGAGTGCAAACACCCAGTGAAGTCAAGGTTAGAAGTCTTGTCTACTCCATTTATAGATTGTCTGTCACCTGGACAAGTCATTGAGCTTCTCAGAGTCTACCACCTCAGAGGCATCACCTGCCCTGGTTATGGTAGGTTGAGGGAGAATCTGTAGATAAGGTGTCCAGCCTGCCACCTGTTTTTGTTAGCAAAGTTTTATTGGCACACAGCCACACTCATTTACTTATGTATTGTCTAGGGCTGCTTTCACTGCAATGGCAGAGTTGACTGGTTGCAACAGACACCAAATGGGCTGCAAAGCCTAAAATATTTACTGTGTTTGGCTCTTTACAGGAAAAAAAAAAAAAGCCAACCTCTCCTCTTTGGGAAAAGTGTGTTTAGCCCATTTACACTAATTGCTATGGCAGATACATTTGGCCTAAAGAATTCTGTAACAGATTTATTGAGGTATAATTCACTTATTCTTCACTTATTTAAAGTGCACAATTCAGTGTTCTTCAGTATATTCACTGAGTTATGCAGCCATTGCCATGGTCAATTCTAGAACATTTTTATTATTCTGAAAAGAAACCCTGTGACCTTCAACTCTCACCCCTTCATTGGCCCTGCCAGCCCTAGGCAACAGCTACTTTCCGTCTCTATAGATTTCCCTATTTTGAACATTTTATATAAATGGAATGTGGTCTTTTTTGACTAGCTTTTTTTCACTTAGACTTTTTTTTTTAGAAGGGAGAGAATAATCAGTGTGTGGTTGCCTCTTATGCACCCCCAGTTGGGGACCTGGCCTGCAACCCAGGAATGTGTCCTAACTGGGAATGAACCAGTGACTTTTTGGTTCACAGGCTGGTACTCTATCCACGGAGCTATACCAGTCAGGCTCACTTAGATTGTTTTCAAGATTTATCTAAGTTATGGCATGTACCAATATTCTTTTTCATTGCTGAATAATATTCCATCTTATTTATCCATTCTTTTGTTGATGAACATTTGGGTTTCCATCTTTTGACTATTCTGTGTAATGCTGCTATAAACATTCATATACAAGTTTTTTATGTGGGCATATGTTTTCATTTCTCATATATCTACCTGTAGAATTTCTGGATCAAATGGTAACTGTTTAACTTTTTGAGGAACTGCCACACTGCCTGCCAAGTGGTTGCACCATTTTACATTTCTACCTGCAGGGTATGAAAATTCAAAGTTCTCCATATCCTCAGCACTTGTTATTATGTCTTTTTTATTTTAGCCATCCTAGTAAATGTGCATTGGTATCTCCTGATTTTGATTTGCATTTCTCTTTTAAAAAAAATGCATGGATTCCAAAGAGAGGAGAAGGGGGAGAGAAAGACAGAGAAACATCGATCGGTTGCCTCCTAAAAATTGCCTCGACTGGGACCAAACTTGCAACCTAGGCATATGCCCTAACTGAGAATTGAACCCATGACCTCCTGGCTTATAGGATGATGCTCCAAACAACTGAGCCAAACCAGCCATGCAATTTGCATTTCCCTGATGATGAATGATATTGAGGGTGTTTTTATGTGCTTATTGGACATTTGTACATTGTCTTTGCAGAAATGTCTATTCAGATCCTATGACCATTTTTAATTGGGTTATTTGTCTTTTTATCATTGAGTTGGAAGGGTTCTTTATATAGTTGGCCTGAAGAATTATGATGCCAGAAATAGTTTGTCAGAGCCCCCTCTCCTCCCATTAGGGATGAAGGGGTACCCTGAAAGAGAGAACTTCAGCTTTAAGGCTAAAGGCCCACCAGATGGCACTGTTTAAAAAGATAATGGTTGTTAAACAGCTATGAGAAAGCACTTCTGTCCTTGGTGCACAGTGGGAGTTGTAGTCTTTACACATCAGAGGCCACCAGTGATCGAGGCTGATGGAAAGATAGCTCACTGGTCCCCAAAGTCTGGGCCAGAAGGGCAGGGGAGGGGCAATGACACAGGACATGGCCTGTTTCTCCATGTGGGTTGGAGCAGCCTCATAGGAAGGGGACCCAATGGACAGTGCTTTCCAATTCAGCACTCCTCACATGAGCAGGTTTCTTTTTTTTTTTTTTTTAATATTTTATTTATTTATTTATTTTTAGAGAGGGAAGGGAGGGAGAGAGAGAGGGGGAGAGGGAGGGAGAGAGAGAAAGAGAAAGAGAGAAAAACATCAATGTGTGGTTGGTGGGGGTTATGGCCTGCAACCCAGGAATGTACCCTGGCTGGGAATCGAACCTGGGACACTTTGGTTCCCAGCCCGCGCTCAATCCACTGAGCTATGCCAGCCAGGGCGAGCAGGTTTCTTGTGGTTAGCTTTTTTGCTTACCCATTTCTTTGTATCTACATAGTCCACAAAATTGTCTCTTAAAAGGCGCTGAGCATGTTTTTGCCACAGAAACACATGTTCTGTAAGGGGAGGGATTCATACTCAAAGCAGACCCGAGTTCTGTGTGACTCTACAAGGCTAGGCTGTTTCTTTTGTCTCTAAAGATGGTGTTCCTGTGTCTGTCATATGGCCCTGTATTCACGGAGACCATGGACATGTCACAGGCTTCTGGCAGCTTCATGGTTTGTCCTGTGTGACCTAAGACCTCTGAGGGCCCGGGTGAAGAAACTTTGTCTTTTGTCATTGTTGCGGAGCATGGCTGCCACCCTGTGAATTTTCCAGATCATATTTGTCTTTGAGAACTCCTAACTTGGCTTCCTCTATCTTTCCTACTGTAACCTGTCTGACCCTTTCTTCCCAGGTCTGGCCCCCACCACCTTCTCTGGGCATCTCAGACCCTCCCCTGCTGGATAGCTGCAGTCTTCTCCTTCTCACCATCTTTCTCGTTCTTCAGAACTCTGTGTTCTCTTGAGGCCCCAGACTTCCATGTAAGCTTTACCCTCTGCTGGAAACTTTTGCACACATATCCTCCCAGAAATGAATCTATCAGTGCAGGCTAACTCACTCCTTCCTCTCCAGGTCTCAGAGAGAATCTGGCTGCTGGGGCCTCTTTCTTTAGTCCACGAGGAGGATGAGCTCCCCGGCACATGTGTCAGGGTTCCTTGTACTTCCTTGGCCCTTGTGGTCACTTCACTGTTTGTCTGGTTTAGAGTCTGTCTCCCCACTGGACAGTTACTGCCTCTAGGTTAGGGCTGAGCTTTGAGTCCTATTGCCAGGACTTAACATTCTCCCTGGAAAGGGTTTAGGACTCACCAAAGTCTGTGTCAGAACTCCCAACGCTGAAGCCTGCCCTCCTCCTGTCCCCCACCTATTTAGGAGAGCCCCTATGTAAGACACCCCACACTGGCCCCGTTGCCTGAGGCCTGGCAGCATTGGTTCTCCGTTTGCCCAGCTGTTCTCTCCTTCTGCATGGGTTTCTCCTGTTTGGGGCAGTATTGGTTGCCCCTTACTTGCCCCTGCATCCATCCCACTCCCTTCCAGATTTTCCTTCCTACTGACAGATAGAGAAGTGGGCCTGGCCAAAATGAGAGTCAAGGCCTGATCAGCAAAGCAGGAAAGAAAAGGCTTCCCTTGTGGGGCCTCATGGTCCTCATGCCTTTGGGTGGCTCTGCCTGTGCTGTCAGTGGCCGTTCCTTGACCCAGTGTCTTGGACCCATTTCCCAGGGCTCTGTGGGGCTGTGTGCTAGAACTCTCTCCACTAACACTTCCTGCTGAGGGGAGGACCCCCATACCCGCCCCTGTGATGAGTCAGAGCTTCCAGAATTCCTCCCACCTTCTGCCTGGCCTGGCTTTGGCCACCATCCTGGACCTTAGACCTCAAGGTCTGAGTGACCTTGAGGGCCTGTAAAGCAATAATTTAAAAGGTGCAGGCCATGTAACCCTCCTACTTTGGTGTCAGGTGTGAGGGCATCAGTATTATGATTTCAGAGGAAGGTGGTAAATTGTGTCAGAATAATGTAGCTGCATCTCGGTTCTCAGATCTGATCACTTTTTAAAAAATTTAAACTCTATGAAGACAGAGACTTTTGTCTGTTTTATTCACTGTTTTATCCCAAGTTCCTAGAACAGTACCTGGCATATAGTTGGTACAAGTATTTTTTTGTGGGAAAACAGTTTGGGTCTTAGTTTAGTAAGTGCAGCCATGGGAATGCAATTTCCCTGTGTAAACGTTAGCAACAGCGAATGAGATTGATGAAAACATCACATACAGTGTTTGGAGGAAGGCCAGACACTCTTTCCATGACTCCCTCCCCACATGCACATAAACTAAGTTCTGATTTTCATAATCTGTTGGAATTAATAAAACTTTTAACAGAAGCTTGGTTTAAAAAATATTAAAAGACGTTAAAAAGCATTAAAAACTAAAATCTCCTTGTCCTTCACATGCTGCATTATTATTTCCAATAAGTAACTTTAGTTAGACTCTGGAGGCTTTACGTACTTGGTGAATATGTGAAGGAACAAATGAATGAATGAGTGAGTGAAGGAATGAAGGCTTTTGTTTATCATGGGCGGTAAGAACTGAGTTATGGTTTATAGCTTCCAAAATGTGACATATTTGTTATTAATCAAAGGCATCTGCATTATTCCTTATGCAGTGCTCTTGGTTTTTAATTCCCCCAGGTGAAAGAGGGGAAATGTGTTCATATTTTCACACTTTATTCAAGTTATTTTCAGAAAGAAACACAGGACAGATTTTTCCCTTCCTAAAGGAAATGTTTGGAGTTCCTGTTTAATATACAGGCAAGCTGGTTAATTAGGTTGATTAATTAATAGAGGATGGGAGATGCTCCTGGGATCTCTAGTCACTGCCTGCACACCACATGCACACACATGAATGTATATATTCACACTGGCTCTCTGCTCATGGTCTCTGCTCATAACTTCATAGAGGCATTGGACTCTTGCCTGAAATGCGTCTCTGGCTTTATCAAAGTCAGACATTGTCTTTAGTTTCCGGCACACGCACTGGCATGGGGTAGCACTGGGATGGGGGTGGTGTGGGGAGGAGCGTGCTTAGAAGTCAAAGCAGAAGATGCTGGAAAAGTCTGTCGTGTCAGACAGTCTGCAGGTTCTTGATGCTCTGTGATCAGACTGTCCCTGGGCTGGTGGGGGCTTGACCAGTTGTCCTGCTTCTCCCTCATCCCTGGAGAGTGAATACCCACCCCTCCGGCTTTAATCAGAAGCCATTGATTATGCCACATAGAGTAGGGCAGACTTTGAATAGTGATATGAAAATCAAGCCAATCCATCAGCATTAGCTGGTCTTCTGTCTCAACATGATTTTAAACTGCCTTTTTGAAAAATCTTTCTCACAGAAAGGAAGAGGTTTTATCAGAATGTCAGCATCACACAGGGTGAAGGTGAGTATCTGAAATTTTGACTGTCTCTTTTTCTTTCGATGAATGGGTAGAAACATTTTTTATCTTCAGCCAGTTCAGTGGTGAGCTTGCCCTTCGCACTTTTGTCAGATGTGTTTCTGAAAGCCCTGTGTGGAGGGGCTCAGGGTTGCCTTTGTCCACACCAGATCAAGTAGCCAAATGCAGGAATGGTCGCTTGATTCTGCTTAACGATCCCTGAGAGGTTTTCATTTGATCTTTCAAGGTGGCTTTGAGATAAACTTGGACCGCAGGAAGCTGAAAACTCCTCAGGCCAAGCTCTTTACTGTCCCCAGCGAGGCCCTGGCTATCGCAGTGGCCACGGAATGGGACTGCCAGCAGGACACCATCAAGTTCTACACCATGCACCTGGTAACAAGTTCCCATCCTGTGCCTCGGTGCCTGCTGTGGGCTTTCTAGGGTGCCTGGCAAGAATCGAGACTCCTACCCTAATGCAACAAAGTCCTGGGGGATGGGCTCTGGCCACACTTGACTCCTCGAATATGCCAAACGATCCCCCCTGTGCTTGGCCACCTGCAGGTCCCCTGCTCAGAGTGCTGTTCGGGATGGCTGGCTCCTCCTCTGGTCTCAGGGCAGGTGTTACCCTCCCTCACTGCCCAGCTGTCTTATGTTCTGTCATAGCAGCTGCCCCTTTGTTTCATCAGCACTACAGTTTGTAGTGTCTGTGTTATGTCTGTGTTGCCTTGTTCAGCACAGAAGGGTAGGGCCACAGCCATCTTACTAGCACATAGACGGTTCCTAGTATGAAGTTTAATTGGTACCCAGTATTGGTTCAGAACCCAAGGGGCAGGTGGCTGAGGACCCCCTACCATGAAGCCGGCCCCCCTCCACACAGGGTGACTCACTGAGGCAGTAGAACAGCCTGAGAAAGGGGGCAACTGGGTTCTTTGGGTCCAGATTCTGCAGCTTCCAAACTGTAACCTTGGGTGAGTTACTGCCGCTTTTCAGCCCCAGGTTCTCCATCTGTGAGAGGTGGGGGATGATAGTGCCCATTCATGGAGGTGTTCAGGGTGGGATGAGCTGACACAGAAAGGCCTGGGTGTGGTCATGGTGCACACAGAAAGAGCGTTCAGTCAGCCCTGGAACTGGTGCTGTCCTGGCCACCACTACACTTGGCCCTGACTCACAGACGCAGGCAGGCTTCCATAACGTCTTTCCAGCCTCCTGCGGTGCTGGCCTGTGCTGGGACTATCTGATAACATTAGGGTGACAGGACACAAACTAATTGTTCAAGCACCTAAGCAGCCTGCTACCGACTGGGCAAATCTGGAAAATAGTCCCACTTCCATCTTGGCTGATAGGTTCCCTGCTTTCTGAGGTGTTAAGAGAGCCAGCTGGTAAGGTTTCAGTCAGATCCAAATTCCAGTAATTCTTGTGTGTCCTATGTACTGAGTTTGAACTCTATGGGACTCAGTTTCCACATCTCTGAAATGGGGATAATAGTACTTACCCAAAGAGTGGTTGTGAGGATTAAATATAGCTGAGCTTGGTAGTAAGAAGATGAGACCTTGGGAAGCACATGAGTCTCAGGGACAGCACAGTGCCCCGTTGGCATGGGACTTGTCCGTTGTGAGCTCACAGCTGATGGGCTGCAGCTGAGGTTGTGCAGATACCACAGGTCAAAGGCTTTGGCTTGGCACTGCTGCCTGGTGGCTCTTCCAGGCTGGTTCTTCCTGCAGCTGTGGGCTGGACACGATGAGCTTGGGAAGGCAGTGCTTTTTGTCTAGACCCAGGGGGTGGTGATGGAACTTCCTGTCTTTTCATGCAGACCACATTGTGCAACACATCTTTAGACAACCCAACCCAGCGAAACAAGGACCAGCTGATCCGGGCGGCTGTGAAGTTCCTGGACACAGATACCATCTGGTAATTGACACTTAATGAGCATTTCCCTTGGACCCAGTGAGTCCCTTGGGCTGATCTGTCTCGTTTGCCTCGCTATCAGTAGGAGAGGAGGCAGGCCTTATTCTGTCATCTCACAGGGCAGGGAAAGCAGTCCGGTTGATATCAACATTTAGCTGCCCTGCAGATCCCCAGAGAGGAGACCTCCTTCGGCTGCAACGATGTATATGCAGCTCTTACAGGCTCCAGGGCCAAGGGCCGCAGTTGCCAACCCCAGCAGGGTCTCTGACCCTAGACCTTCGCCTCCCAGCACGCCCTCCTGTAGGCATCCTCATCACTGCTTGTCAGCCTGGGCACAGAGATGGTCAGATGTCAGTATTCAGGAGCTGGCTTCCTCCACTTCTAAATTTTCCTTTGGTGTCTGTGTTCTTTATTTTTTAATTATTTCTTTTGTACTTGTATATTTGTTGTAGGAATTGGCTCACTCAATTTTATAGGCCAAACAGTCCACAGGCTGCCATCTGCAAGCTAGAGATTTAAAGCCAGTGGCATAATTCAGCCTCGATCTGAAGGCCTTAAAAAAAATACACACTCACAAACAGATTTATTATCAATAACGACTCACAGGAACATGCACACTAAGAAGTCCCGATGTCTTCAGTCGGCACACTGCAGACCCAGGAGAGCTGATGTGCAGTCCAGTCTGTGTGCTGGCAGGACTAGAGCAAGCCTTGGTGTAAGGCAGAAGAAGACCTGATGTCCCAGCTTCAGGCATTCGAGTGGAAGGAGTTCCCTTCTCCACATCCTTTAGCTAATGAATGGTGATGTTGAAGGAGAGCTAAAAAGGCCCCATGTTTGTGACCTGAGAGCCCTGAATCTGACTCTGTCACAGATGGCACATGGGTTGGCAGTCAGGGGCCGAAGAGGGAAAGTTGCTCCTGGAGAGGCAGCCAGCAGGGCCGCTTTTGAGTCACTCGTCAGAAAGTGCACTCCATATGTGCTAGGGACCATTTGATTGCAGGGATCAGAGACCTCTCCAGTGTAGCTCAGATAAAAGGGTTTTCTTGAAAACAATACAGGGGCCCTGGTGGGAAATAAAGGACGGTTGGCCAGCAGGTATGGGAGCTAGAAGACTGGGTCCCAGAGCTCTTCCCTCCACCCTGGGGGAGAGTCTTCCCACTCACCCGCTGCTCAGCAGCCCAGGTTTCCCACGCCTTATGAATGGCACTAACACAGCTCTGTAAGCCTGGACCTGTCAGACACTGAGGAAAATTGGGACAGGGCTCTCAAACTCAAGCTCACATTAAAATCCCCCAGAGGGCTTGTGAAAGCAGAGATTTGTGGTCCCACTCCCAGAGGTTCTGCTTTCTGTAGGAGTGGGCTGGGGCCTGAGAATTTGCACTTACACAAGGTCCCAGGTGGTGCTCTGTGGCTGGCCCTAAGGCCTTACTGTGAGAACACTGCTTTAGGGGGAAGAATTGTGGGGCTGGGGCAGTGGTGAAGTTCTGTTTGCTGTTGCCTTATGTGTTTTTCTGTTGTCTGTCACTGAATGAAGGAATTGTACTTTTTTATTAATGAAAGCGATTTTTACAATGAATTAGCTATAGGGTGGAAGAGCCAGAGACATTAGTGGAACTTCAAAAGAACGAGTGGGACCCAATCATAGCATGGGCCGAGAAGAGGTAAGATGTGCAACCCCGTGGCACTGGGCAGGCTGTTAGAGACTGGGGGCTATGCTGGACCAAAGCCCTGAGCTGGTAAACCTCCCAAGTCTAGAGCACCCTTTGGGGCACTGTCCAGGAGTTTGGAGTTTCCACTTTGGAAAACATGGTCCACAGATTTGTCTCAGCTGTCACACAGCAATCACCTGCTATTAGTAGGCATTGTGTTGAGCATAGGTAGGAAGCCTGAGCTCTGCTGTGATGGGCTGTGTGGCCTGGAGCTGGTGACTAGATCTCTCTGAGGGTTGACTTCTTTATCTGTGAGTGGGGCTTTTAACCCTGACCCGTCAGGGCACTGTGAGGCATGAATGAAGTGGTGGCTAGTATCCTGCTTGGCACACAGTAAATGCTCCCATTCTGGCAATCATCGCCTTTACCGTTGTCACAGTTGCTCCACTGTTAAGACAAATCATAAAATGTACTCACACAGGAAAATGTCTGGACAGCGTCCTACAAAATTATAGGTAAGATTTATCCTTTGGATATAAGGTGGCCAAGAATTGATGATACCCAATATTCTTTCCCAAGTAGGAACATTCTTGTACAAGCTGAATAGATTATTGATGTGGTGCCAAAATTCAGTTTCATTCCATTCCAAGGGGACTTTGGAAAGGCTACTACCTCTGTACTGTCTTGACCCCACAGTATTTTTGTAAGCTTACATGGAGTAGCTTTTGGCATAGTGTTTTTCACAAAAGTGATGTCTTTCAATCAGTCTGTCCCATTTGTACACATTTCCTGAGTGCTCACAATGTGCCAGGGATCCTTGGGATCTATAGCAACAGGCATAGCCAGTGTATTAAAGGATCAACTAAAATGTAACAACTATGGTAGTGTGCAAGAACTGTATAATGGATTCAATGTCGTTTTGGGGTCTAATGAAATGTAACAATATTTAGGTGCCTGGAGATCTTTGCTATGATACAACATCATCAGATTTTTGTAGCAGTTGAGATTTCTTTAAAAAACCTTTTTTTAGCCCGGGTTGATGTAGCTCAGTGGATTGAGTACTGGCCTGCAAACCAAAGAGTCACTGGTTTGATTCCCAGTTGGAGCACATGTCTGGGTTGGGGGCCAGGGCCCCTGTTGGGGATGTGGGAGAGGGAACCAATCTTTGTATCTCTTGCCATTGATGTTTCTCTCCCTCTCTTTCTCCCTCACTTACCCTCTCTCTAAAAATAAATTTTTAAAAATTTCAATTTATTTATTGATTTTAGAGAGAGAGAGGAAGGGAAAGAGAGACAGAGAGAGAGGGACATTGCTTTGTTCCACCTATTCATGCATTCACTGTTGATTCCTGTGTGTGTCCTAAAGGGGATTGAACCCACAGCCATGGTATATCAGGACAACACTCTAAGTAACTGACCTACCCAGCTAGGGCAGCAGTTTAGATTTATTGTTGTTAATAATTTACAGAAAAACTGGGCTGTTTTCTATGTTCTATTTGTACTATTAAAATTTCAGCAAGAATATTTTTAAACCAATGGGGAAAATCAGTGACATATGAAAGGAAATCATGGCTTCCGGTCAACATGGCAGAGTGGGTCAACATGGTACTCTAATCTTTCCATGAGTACATCAAAATTACAACAAACTAAAGAACAACTATCATTGCAAACCACCTGAAATCTAGCTGAGCAGAAGTCCCATCACTAATGATACACAGAGAAGCCACATAGAGACTGGTAAGAGGGATGGAGGGGTGCAGAACTGGCAGGTCCCACACCCATGTGTGGTAGTTTAAAATTAGGAGGGATATTTTGGCTGTCAGAGTCCCCATGAGGAGTGAGGAGTGCCAACCCACCCCAGGCTCCCCAGCCCAGGGTTCCAGGGCCAGGAAGAGAAGTCTCCATAACTTTTGGCTGTAAAATCCAGCAAAGATTGTGGGTGACTGAGAGGGAGGTTTGCTGAAATCCCAGGTGTTCCATTTAAGGGCCCACAGATGGACTTCTTTGCTTGGAGCTCCTGCACTGGGTTGGCAGCACAGAAAGGCACCAGGGGTATATGGGAAGAACTAAATGTTATGACTTTATGATGAGGACTGGAGGAGCAGCTTTCCCCCAAACAGAAGTGCTGGCAGAGGCCATTGTTCCTTAGCTGAGCTGTCCCCCTATAGGCACAGGTGGGTACCATATCTGAGTGTCCATAAACCTGCTCACACTGTTCACCTAGCCCTGGTAATACCCTGAAACACTGCCCCATTCAACTTTTGGGCCCACCCAAGCCACTTCCAGTGGTGTTTCCTCCAAAAATGGCCTGTCTTGGCTCATGCTAAAGACTTCCTAAAATTTCCCAAAGGTCCACAAATCTTTTAGAGGTCAGCAGCATCTGGCCTTGGTGTGCTTTGTACTTTTTACAAAACACCCCCAAGCCCAGCACTAGCGGCAGCCAGCCATGGTTTGCAGCTTGGCTTCTGGGCACCGCCAAGATCAGCACTAGTGGTAGCCATCTGCAAATCACTTTGTAGCTCATGCCTGGTGTCCCTGGAACTAGACCTCCCAGGAGGCTCTAGAGCCAGCACACACAGAGGACAGGTTCAGACCACACTGGAGCACTACCCAAACACCTCCTCAAGAAGTGACACATTCAGCCCTGGCTGGTGTGGCATAGTGGGTTGAGCATAGGCCTATGAACCAAGGGGTCGCTGGTTTGATTCCTGGTCTAGGGCCAGGTCCCCAGTAGGGAGTGTGTGAGACACAACCACACATTGATGTTTCTCTCCCTCTTTTTCTCCTTCCCTTCCCCTCTCTCTAAAAATACATAAATAAAATCTTTAAAGAAAAAAAAAGTGACACATTCAAGGGGTAGACTCAATAGGTACTTGACTGCTGATGAAGAGAGTCTTGCTCTGTGGGGTGGGCTCCTGCACAGCAGCTTTTCAGCTGTCATCTTGCCCAATCAGCCTGGGATTCATTCCCTCCCATTGATGTGTCAACAGCAATCAAGGCTCAACTATAAGAGGAGGGTGTACACATCTCTTATGGGGGTGGGGGGAACACCTGGAGCACCTCACTCAGGTGCCCGGGAAGGCAGCCTCATAGGACACCTAATACATAAGTCCACTATACAAAGACTGGGAGACATAGCAGCTCTACCTGATACATAGAAACAAATGCAGGGAGGCAGTCAAAATGAGGAGACAGCGAAACATGGCCCAAATGAAAGAATAGAACAAAATTCCAGGAAAAGAACCAAACAAAATGCAGATAAGCCATCGACTAGATGCAGAATACAAAACACTGGTTGTGCCCTGGCTGGTGTAGCTCAGTGGATTGAGCGCCAGCCTGTGAACCAAAGGGTTGCTGGTTTAATTCCCAGTCAGGGCACATGCCTGGGTTGTGGTCCAGGTCCCCAGTAGGGGGCACTCGAGAGGCAACCACACATTGATGTTTCTCTCCCTCTCTCTCACCCTCTCTCTAAAAATAAATGAAATTAAAAAAAAAAAAACAAACAAAAAAACACTGGTTGTAAGGATGCTCAGTGAACCATGGGAAGAATAGATAAACTCAGTGAGAACTTCAACAAAGATTGAGAAAATAAAAAAGGATCAATCAGAAATGAAGAATATACTAGAAGGAATCAACAGTAGATTAGATGAAGCAGAGGACTGAGTCAGTGATTTGGAAGATAAAGTAACAGAAAACACCCAGCTAGAACAAGAAAATGAAAACAATAATAATAAAAAAAGAATTGTTTAAGGGGCTTCTGGGACAACATCAAATGTACCAACATTCATATCGTGGTGGTGCCAGAAGGGGAAGAGATTGAATAGGGAATTGAAAATGTATTTTAAATAATGACAGAAAAGAATAACTTGGTGAAGGAAATAGACACACAAGTCCAGGAGCACAGAATGAGTTCCAAACAAGATGAACCCGGGGACACTCACACTAAGACACACCATAGTTAAAATGCAAAAGGTTAGCCCTGGCTGGTGTGGCTCAATGGATTGAATGCTGGCCTACGAACCCAAGGGTTGGTGGTTTGATTCCCAGTCAAGGCACATACCTGGGTTGCAGGCCAGGTTCTCAGTGGGGGGTGCACAAGAGGCAACCACACACTGATGTTTCTCTCCATCTTTCTTCCTAAAAATAAATAAATAAATCTTAAAAAAGTAAAATGCAAAAGGTTAAAGACAAAGCATTTTAAAAGCAGCAAGAGAAAAGCAATTACCTACATGGGAGCTCCCATAAGACTCAGCTGAATACTCATCAGAAACTGCAGGCCAGAAGGGATTGGCATAAAATATTCAAACTGATGAAAATCAAGGACCTACAATCAAAATTACTCTATCCAGCAAAACTATCATTTAGAATCTAAGAACAGATAAAGAGCTTCGCAGATAAGAAAAAAGCTAAAGGAGTTCATCACCACCAAACCAGTATTACAAGAAATGTTTAAAGGTCCTTAAGAAGAAGAAAAACTCAAGAGTTTGAATAATAAAATGACAAATACCTATCAACAATTACTTTAAATGCAAATGGATTAAATTGTCCAATCAAAAGGCATAGGGTGGCCGAGTGAATATGAAGTCAAGATCTAAACATATGCTGTCTACAAGAGACTCACTTCAGATCAAAAGACACACATAGAAATCTATGTGATCCTATTAACCACTGTCACCCCAATATATTTAATTAAAAAAGACACACAGAGACTGCAATAAAGGGGTGGAAAAAGTTATTTTCTGAAAATGGAAACAAAAAAGCTGGGATAGCAACACTTAGACAAAATAGACTTTAAAACAAAGGCTATGATGGGACTTCCAGCCAAGATGGAGGTGTTGGTAGACACACTTTGCCTCCTTGCACAACCATAAGAAGGCTTACAACTAACTTCAAAACTAAACAACCAAAACTGCCAGAAACTTGAACTGTATGGAAGTCCAACAACCAAGGTGTTAAAGAAGAAACATTCATCCAGGCTTGTAGGAGGGGTGGAGGTAGGCAGCTGGGGTAGAAAGGCAAGGCAATGGCTGGAGGACTGGGTGGACGAGGTGGCAGTTGGTGGACTGGGCAGTCCCACATTTGTGTACAGATAAACTGGGAGGAACAACTAGGAAGCCGGACAGACCATGCAGCCCAGGGTTACAGCGTGGGGAAAACAAGCCTCAAAACCTCTGGCTGTAATACCGGTGGGGGTTGTGGTAGCAGGAGAAACTCCCAGCCTCACAGGAGAGTTTGTTGGAGAGACACACAGGTTCGTAGAATGTACACAAACCCACCCACCCACCCAGGAATCAGCACCAGAAGGGCCCAATTTGCTTGTGGGAGGTGGAGGAAGTGACTGAAAGCTGGGAGAGCCCACTAGGCAGTGTTTTTCCCTCTTGGACCCCTCCCCCCAACACAGCGCAGCACCACAACGATGTGAGTTGCCCTGCCCTGGAGAATACCTAAAGCTCTTCCCTGAGAATGTAACAAGAGCTTCAAGACAAAAAAATATGGCCCAAATGAAAGAACAGATCAAAGCTCCAAAAGTAGAAGTAAGCAATGAAGAGATAGCCATCCTATCAGATGCAGAGTTCAAAGCCCTGGTAATCAAGATGCTCACAGAAATGGTTGTGTATGATGCAAAATTGAGGAGGAAGTAAAGGCTATGCAAAGTGAAATAAAGTAAAATATACAAGGAACTAACAGTGAAAGGAAGGAAACCAGGACTCAAATCAACAGTTTGGAGCAGAAGAAAGAAACACATTCAACCAGAACAAAGAAACAATTCAAAAACATGAGGAGAGGCTTAGGAACCTTCAGGATAACTTTAAATGTTACAACATCCAAATCATAGGGGTACCAGAAGGAGAAGAGGAAAACAAGAAATTGAAATCTTATTTGAAAAAATAATGGAGAAATTTCCCAATGTGACAAAGGAAGTAGACTTCCAGGAAGTCCAAGAAGTTCAGAGTCTCAAAGAAGTTGGACCCAAGGAGGAAAACACCAAGGCACATCATAATTACTTTGCCCAGGATTAAAGATAAGGGGAGAATCTTAAAAGCAGCAAGAGAAAAGAGTTACCTAAAAGGAGTTCCCATAAGACTATCAGCTGATTTCTTAAAAGAAACCTTGTAGGCCAGAAAGGGCTGGAAAGAAGTATTAAGTCATGAAAGGCAAGGCCCTACATCCAAGATTACTCTGTCCAGCAAAGCTATCATTTAGAATAGAAGGGCGGATAAAAGTGCTTCCCAGATAAGGTCAAATTAAAGGAGTTCATCATTACCAAGCCCTTATTATATGAAATGTTAAAGGGAGTTATCTAAGAAAAAGATCAAAACTATAAACAGTAAAATGACAACAAACACAGCCATCAACAGCTGAACCTAACAACAGAAATGAACTAAGCACACAACTAGAACAGGAACAGAATCAGAAATGGAGATCACAGGGAGGGGGAGGAGGAGAATGGGGGAAAAGGTACAGGGAGCATAATAAGGAGCATAAATGGTATGTACAAAATAGACGGGGAAATTAAGAATAAGAAATGAAGAAGTCAAAGAATTTATATGTATGACCCATACACATGAACTAAAGGGGGTGGGGAATGCTTATGGGTTGATGGGGTGGAGGGGAATAAAGGGGAGAAAAAATGGAACAACTGTAATAGCATAATCAATAAAATATATTTAAAAAACAAAAATAGAAAATATCATTCTTGAAGCCAGCTCATGTCCCAGACCAAAAATAATGCCTTGTACATAGTAGAGGCTTTAATAAACATTTGAAAAAGTGATCAAATGATGTAAGACATACACAAATATTGTAAGGAAACCAACATTTAAAGAAATCTTGTATGACTTCAATGTGAACATTTTTCTTTAAAAGTTTAAAAAGCAGCCTTGGCTGGTGTGGCTCAGTGGATTGAGCACTGGCCTGCAAACCACAGGGTTGTGGGTTCGATTCCCAGTCAGGGCACATGCCTGGGTTTCGGGCTAGGTCCCCATATGGGACGCATGAAAGGCAGCCACACATTGATGTTTCTCACCCTCTCTTTCTCCCTTCCCCTCTCTCAAGATAAAATGTAAAAATCTTAAATAAGTTTGAAAAGCAGGTAGCCTATGATTTTGATGGAGATTCCAGGCAAATAGAATTTCAGGCAGCTGAATGTACTTACTTGCACAACTTGGGCCTCCATTCAGGGCAGTTTCTTGATCCGCTGGCTTTGCTCATGACATAAATGATTAGGTGAGAAGGTGCCAGTGGCAGTTGCTCCCTGAATCCCTAAGACTGACCTTTTGGCCACATGCCCTGAAGGGTTGCATACCTATTCTGCAGTGTAGGGCTTCGCCTCTGGGCAAAAGCTGAGGTACCCAGCACACCAAAGCCTCTTCTTTTCAGGTATGGCGTGGAGATAGGCTCTTCCACCAGCATAATGGGGCCAAGCATCCCAGACAGGACTCGGGAGGTGCTTGTCAGCCACCTGGCATCTTACAACATGTGGGCCTTACAAGGTATGCTTGGCGCTTCCTATGGGCCTAGGAGTGGGATGGATAGGCATGGGTGTCCAAAGCCCAGAGGTTGACAGGAGTGCTCTGGGGTGGCTCTGGTGCTAACTTTGATTCAGTCTGAGGGGACAGCAGGTCTCACCCTTCCAGGAAAAAGTTGGCTCTCTTTTCTTCAGGAGTTCAAGTCTCACCGACCTGGCCCAGGTCCCGTGCCCATCCATGAACCAGTCACTGGGCGGGGGTGGAATGTTGTGCTGGGCCAGGTTCTGGCCACGTGCTCACCGCAGGTAGGAGCAGAGAAGGGCTCTCCCCCAAGGAAACCTAGATGCTCTTGGAGAATGAGGAAGGGATCCAGAGTTGGCCAAAAATCCATAGGCTCTGTGACATGTCTTCCCCCACCTTGTACCTTTGTACCACAAGGAGGAGGTCCAGCAACTGCTCTTGTTCAGCATGGATGGGCCCTGGGTCCTGATTTGGCTTGTGTCCCTGCAGGGATTGAGTTTGTAGTGTCGCAACTCAAGTCTATG
Source organism: Phyllostomus hastatus (assembly GCF_019186645.2). NCBI lineage: Eukaryota > Metazoa > Chordata > Mammalia > Chiroptera > Phyllostomidae > Phyllostomus > Phyllostomus hastatus. The sequence continues at coordinate 13,678,170 of NW_025334035.1, forward strand.
GTGCTGACACTGGGCCTGATTGACCTGCGCCTGACTGTGGAGCAGGCCGTGCTGCTGTCCCGCCTGGAGGAGGAGTACCAGGTGAGGCTGGCCCCCTTTCCCTAACCCACCTGGTTTTATTTTCTGTACATAACAAACCTCAAAAAATAGCAATAAAAAAGAGTAACAGTAAGGACTACTACTGTGTTTCAGCATTGTGTTCAGTCAGGTCTCCCCTTATCACCTCACTTCCTCTTCTAAACAACCTGGTCAGGTGGGGCCTGTTGTTACCCCCACTTTACACAGGAGGAAACCAAGGCACAGGTTACACCCCAGAAAATGCTGGAGCCAGTGTTTTGAAGGCCAAGGCCTTCACCCCACGGTTCAGGTGGAGGTTCATGAGCAAATCAAGATCATTCGGGACTGGCATATCTGCCAAACAGGCCTGTTACAATGACTGGGAGCCACACTTGTGCTCTTGGGAGACTGAGCCTCCTGCCCTGACAGTGACACAGTGGGTCTCTGACTGGCAGGGAGCCAAAGGGAGCTGCTGTTTGTGCACAGGTTCTGGTTTAGGGGGCTCAGGACTTTGCTACACTGTCATTTGCATTTTTAATGAGAATTATGGCATCTTTGCAGTCTTTGTTGTTATTTCTCCCACCTCTTAAGGTTGATTGCTGTTACAGATTGGCTCCTAGCACATTTAAACCCTCCTATGATGACAGTATTGCCCACGGCCATCAAGTCATCTGCTCAGAAAAATGCCTGGGGAAAAACTTTCTGGATCACAAAAGAGGCTAGCTCTTCCCTGGGTGTTAGAGACAGTTCGGTGGGAGAGGGTGGCCTGGGGAGCAGAGGCTGTGTGGGTTCTGAGAGGTCTGGAGCCAGGAAACCTGGCTTCTGGTCTGCGCCCTGCTTTTGACTCTGGGACCTGAGCCAGACCCTTGTCTTCTGAACCTGAGGTTTGATCTGCTGCAAAATAGGACGTAACCTGGATTAACATACATGAGTTCTCTTCAGATGGCATAGTGCAATGTCCCAATCGAGATGAGGCCACCCGGCAATGCCGACAGCTTCTGTGGCATGGCAGGTTGTGAGTTCCTGGATGACCAGGGAGGAGGGACAGGCTTGGCCTGGACTCTGACGGACATCTGGGCAGCCACACTGTGTGTCCAGACTCTCCCCTGGAGTAGTTCTTAGAGTCTGGGCAGAGAACCTGCATCCCTGCCCTGCACAACAGAGCAAGAGTGGCCTCCACAGTGGCGCAGCTCCCCAGGAGTCAGAAACTAAGTGACAGTGGAGCCTGAGTTGATTGTTTTGTCCCACCAACGGGGGGCCATTTGCAGCCCAGCCTAGTGGGGCAGCTCATTCAAGGATGACATTTTATAGGCTAACCATGCCCACCTCTTTGTGGGAAGAAGTGTGAAAGGGCAGCATGCAGCCGGCTTGGGGGCACACAGGTGGTTTTTGTACCTGACCTGCCCACAGTGGGAACCACTGGCCAGGCCTGCACTATACCCCTTAGACTATTCGCACCTCGCAGGACACAGGTGCCTGCTCTGGCCACCTGTGTGTTCTTACCTGCCACCTCCCTATTGTGCGTGTCGTGTGTGTTTCAGCAGAATCAGAGCCTGTGGCCCTCTGTCCTGCCATAGAATGGTATGTGGCTCTGGCTGGCAGGCAGCAGGGCACTGAGCTATTCCCTCAACATCATTTCTTGTCCTCTCCTCAGATCCAAAAGTGGGGCAATGTGGAATGGGCCCATGACTATGAGCTCCAGGAGCTGCGGGCACGTACGGCTGCTGGCGCCCTCTTTGTCCACCTCTGCTCTGAGAGCACCACGATCAGGCACAAGCTCCTGCAGGACTGAGGCCCGGGGTGCATGCTTGCATGCCCACAGGATGGAGGCTCCCTCAGCCCAGGGGCACCGTGGCATGGCCCACCTAACACCGCCCTGAGAGGCCCAAGACACAGTGTGCCTGGAGGTCAGCTTGAGTGCAACCTGGGTGCCCCTGCCCCAGCCAGCATGAGGTGGAAACAGGCGATACAAGTGACTTCTCTCCTGATTTTATTAAATACTTCTCTACCCGGGAAAGGTGTTGATCCCTGTTTTCAGTTGCGTCTCCACACATCTTCATTGCTTTCATTACAGCGGCACCTCACTAAAGGCCACAGCTCCCCCCAAGCTCCCCACCCACCCCCAGGGCCATCTGGGACCTGCGGCCTGAAGCTGGGAGCCTCACACTGTGCCAGTCATCAGTTCATCAGCAGACAGCTCTGCATGCCTTGTGTGGCCTTGACCCTCAGCCCAAAGGCTTTTTTTCCTGCTTCTTAATCAGTCTTTTTTTTTTTTTAATACTCAGCCAAGAATATGTTTATTAATTTTAGAGAGAGAGGAAAGGGAGAGAGAGAGGTAAGGGAGAGAGAAAGAGATTGATGTGAGAGAGAAACATTGATCAGATGCCTCTAGTACACACCCAAACTGGGGATCAAATCCCAGCCCAGGCATGTGCTCTGACCGGGGATGGAACCCATGACCTTTCAGTATATGGGACAATGCTCCAACTAACCAAGCCACCCGGCCAGGGCTAATCAGACAATCATTTGAAAGTAAGTCCTCTTGGCTAAGCCAGTTGTTTTTACTTGTTTCTACTGTTTTAGAAAAAAAAATTATTCTTGAAATAGAAAATATACATTATTTCTGGGTTCAAAGCCCTGGCAGGTGTGGGCAAGGCGACCTGACAGGTGCGTGTGTCCCACCTAGGGAGCCCAGGTGTCCTCCAGACTTGGGCAGCAGGCACAGTGGTGTGGTGCCAGAGCCCATGGAGAAGGAAACTGGAGAGTCTGGTTTCAGGTAGCAAAGGCTTTCTGAGCTGCCTGTCCTTGCACGCTGAGTGACAAAATGGTATCGCTCCCATTCATGGAGCACTGGCCACAGGCCAGGTGCTTCCCACACTTGCCTTGCATGTTCCCTGGCCCCTTGACTGTGCTCAGAGAAGGTGCTGTCACCCTCACTGCACAGAGACTCAGGCTGCAGGGGGGATATGGGGTACCCAGCCTGTGTGCTGACCTTCTGGAGAGCCCTTGGATCCTGGCGGCCATGCTTAGACACACAGGGAGCCGCAGCCTCCCTGAGGAGAGAAGGGCCCAGTAGCCTGCCCTGGGCGTGGCAGAGGGGGCTGCACCCTGCTGGCCGGAGGCCACCCCTGAGTGTCTGGCCAGCTGGCAGCCCCAGGGAGTTGCTGCAGCAGACTGGCAGAATGCTTGCCTTGGCCTCTTCTCCTGCTCATGTGTGACTGAGATTCTGATGACATCTTTAGAGAATGGAGAAGAACATGACTCCTTTATTTTTCTCTACCTTTGGAAGTATTCCCAGGGGTGGTGGAGAAACGACTTCATGAGGGTGTGGGTTGAGAAATCAATCCTCAGTAACTCCCTGCTGGAGGTGGTCAGTGAAGTGGGCACTCTCCTGGTCAGGGCCAAGTGCTGTTTTCAACAGTAGCCCTCTGTGCTGACACACCTCTAATCTATGATATCGCTGCATTCAAGGTTGTCCAGCTCGTTCTGCATGTGGTCGACGTACTGGTTGATCTCCTTCACTCGCCTGCGGTTCCGCATGATTTCATCCTTGTGAATCTGAGGGGTGAACCAAAGCCCAGTATCACTGAGTCAGATAATTGGTTAGTGTCTTTCACTGAGTCCAGTTTAGGGAAAGGAAAGTAGTTCTCATGTTTTGTCCTATCTATCTATAGATTTGAGGTAAGAAAAATCATGAAGCAATGGGTTTTCAAGTCTGAATGGGTAACATGAAGTCTTCCATGTAGAATTCTACAATCCTTAATTTTACTTCTTCATTTCTTATTGCAAAAGTATGTACTCTCTAAACGGGAAAGGAAGATTTCCCGTTTCCTCCTGGCTGGTAGCTCGAGGAGCTGTTGCAGCCTGCTAGATCAGGGACATTTACTCACCTTGTCCACTAAATGTGTACACCAGGAGTTGACCCTGGTCACCAGCTCATCTTCTCGATTGTCAATCTTCAGGAGGTGGATGTCATGTGATGACCCAACAGCATTGACAACTGTGTCTTTGTCCACAAAAAGCTGGGGAGCAAAAGGTCACATGAGCAAGTGTGTCCTGTGACCCGCTGAGCACATGTCAGCGTGCAGAAGAGGTAGGCACACCTGAGAGTCCCCTCACTGGTGGAGGCAGCACTGAGCAGGCAGCTGCCGGGAGCCCAGGGGAGAGCCGGCCTTTGTCGGTGTTCACTTTCCTCACAGCATAGCTTCTGTTGACAGCCCTCCCCACCCCAAATAGTGGCGAGTGTCCTGGGGAAAGGGTCCGCCAGGACATGGACTGCAGGGCTAGTTGGGAGCATGTTTTCTGCAGGGAGAAGGCAGACGGCCCCCCAGGGGTGATGTACTTGGGACACTGGCTCTCACAGTGCTCTCTCTCAGTTACCCTCAAGCACAACCTGCCTAGATGCTGGCAGACTGGGTGGGGAGCATGAGACTGGCTGAGGGTCTCGAGGCTGCTCTGAGGGCAAGAGGGCCCTGCAAAGAGGGGTGCTCCTTCCCCTGGCTAGTGGGGCTCAATGGGTTTGGCATTGTCCTGCAAACTGAAAGGCGGGTGTGATCAATGGCGAGGCTCATACCTAGGTTGCAGGTTTGGTCCCCAGTTGGGGTGTGTATAAGAGGCAACCATTGATGTTTTGCTCCCTCCCTTCCTTTTTAAAATCAATAAGCATGTCCTTGGGTGGGGATAAAAAATAAGTAACTAAATATAAAACAGACGGGTGCTCCCCCCAATATTGCTTCTCCACTGCTGCTCACATCAACCAAATCAAATCTCGTATTTCACTTGGGGTCTCCTGCCTCCTTGCATTCCTGACCTTGTTTTCTGCCTTGTAAAAAGGTGTTGGAAACGACCTCCCTCTGCTAGGCCTGCCTGGTTCCAGGTGCTCACACTGGCTATTGTGTGCCTGGCACAAATGGAAATCAAGCGGAGCCATCGTTTCCCTCAAGCAGTGGAAGGCTGGCAGGCCCTGAGCCAGCAGCCCTGCAGTCAGGGAGGGGGGGCCTGGGGGCCTGGGGCCGGAGGCACTGTGCTGAGGGGAGGACTGCGAGTGGGCGCACACTTGCTTAGTCCTTCCGCACAGCAGTATCCAAAATACACCCTGGGGAATCCTGAGAGGTTAATATTTCTGTTAAAAAGTCTTCTTTGGTCAAATACACTTAGGGGTGTGTATTGCCTGGGTCCCTCCTGGATGTCACCTGCACAGAGCGTCTCTGCAGAGTCCAGCAGAAAATAAGCTCTTTGAACTCATATTTGGCCACAGACTTCTCTTCAGAGTAGTATCTGTCACTCTCATACAGGATGCTGCTTTTGCACAGAGCCTTGTGTGGAAAAGCTGAGCCAGCTGATGTGGGGTGGGGGGGCCAGGAGCACTGTCACATAGGAGAAATGGCAAGAAGTCAGGAAGATCTTCCTCCAAGGCCAGGCTCTGGGAAGGGTTGTGTGGACCAGGGACATCTGTGTGGACCAAGGACATAAACAACCTGCCAGCCCATGAGCTGTTCGGGTCACGCCCTGGAGTGGCTGTGCCACCTACTGCAAGTAGAGACACAACCACAACACTGACCCGGCATGGGGAGGTCCTCATTCTTTGTTTTTAAAAGTGGGTCACAGCTGATCTCCTAAACCAAGAGAAATCATCCCCCCAAGTCCAAATATGCCGAAGACAGCTTTGGAAGCTGTGGGAAGTGAAGTCTGCTTAGAATGGACACGGTAAGAATTGGTTATAAAAAACTGGCATTTGTAAAATACAATTGAAATGAACTTGGTTTAAAGAAATGACTTTAAAGTACAATTTTGAGTTGTTTCTGGACTCCAGGTGGCCTGGAATGGTGGCTACATTAGTGTGCCTTTAAAATAGCTCTTATGGGTAGACTATTGAAGGTTTTCCTCCCATTTCTGCAGGTCTAAAGTCCTGAGGTAGAGGCAAGAGTGTGTACAATTCTTGAGGAGTGGCAGCCACTCCTGGCTCCTGAGCCACCTCACCCTGCTTTATGGGCCTTGGGGCCATAAAAACACGTTTCTTTTAAAGCAACTTCTTGGTGGTGGTAGGGCAGCTTTTGAGGAGGGCATAGCTGGTGCCCCTCCCCAGGCCCTCCAAGATGCTGGTGGCTTGAGGATTTGTTGCCCCATACCCCTGTGTGATCAGATCATTCCATCACACCAACCTGGGCACCTGCTGACATTATAGCCCTTCCACCACAGAGAAAGGCACAGGGATCCCACCCTTCCCAGTCCCTGCTTGGCCAGAGGGGCAATGCCCTGTGCTGCTATCCCCCCTTCCAAGGTGGAGCCTTCACGTCTCAGCCAGAGTCTTGTCCTGGGGCTGCTGACCTGTGCCACACCCACTGTCAATTAGCAGACTCCCTGGGGCCTCACAAGCCCCTCTGCCTGCCTTGCAGCTGGGTACCCACAGGGATGCTCCCAGCAGTAGGGCCCATCTGGCCTCCTGGTGCCCCTGGGATGCAGCAGCCGCTCCCTGCAGCACCAGGCTGGCTCTGGACCTGGGGCCCTGCGGAGGGCAGCAGACTGCTCACTGCCCACTTACCTTGCACAGGCAGCCATGCAGCCTGCACCACCAGGGCCTCCCTTCCTGCCAGTGCTAGGTTCTCTCCCTGAGCACGTGGGCTCTGCTCTTCCTTCCACAGTGCCACAGGGATTTGAAACACAGCTTTGGCCCTAAGCATGGCACAAGCTGGTCACAATCATGCAGTTGAAGGAGAGTTTTAAAGAGGCCCTCATCAGTGTGATTCTTGACCATGACATACTCATTGGTAATTACCTACCAGAAAGCAGACTTTTTTCAGCCAAAGGCCCTGTTGCCTCATTTGAACATCGCCATCTTGGTACAGGCTCAGTGGGCACTTGGTTAAAAGCTTTGAGTCAAACTGCCTGTGCTCAAATCACAACTCCACCGCTTACATGCTCTGTATCGTAGGTGGGTTATTCTCATCTCTGTCCCTCAGTTTCCTCATATGTAAGAGGGAGTCATAATGGTTCTGATATTACTGTGTTGGTGTGGAGATGAAAAGAACAGAACAGATATGTGTCCAGTGCCTCTCAGCTAGCTGGACCGTGGGAGGCCCGTGGGCACTGTCAGTTATTTGTGTTACTATTACATTTGACAGGGTATGCTTTTCTCCCTGAGAACAGTGCGCCACACTTTGTCCCTTAACTCTAAGGAGACATAAACAACAGTGTAGGGTCCTGGCAACGTCTCTAACTGCAACTGCACACAGTCCCGAAAGGCCAGAGGCTCACACTGGCCTGCAGAGGGAAAGGCATCCAGTGGGTACTGCTGGCTGCCTACTAACGGTCCTTAAAAGGGTGGCACTGGACACCAACACTGTGAGGGTTCCCAGGAGCCCCTTAGCTAAGAGGCAGAGCCCCGTCACCAGAGTGCTGGGCCATAGGCAAGCTGGCACACGCAGGCAGTCTGCAGTGGGGACTCAGGGCCACCCCTGCATCCATGGCCGAGGCTCTGCCTCTCTCAGACTAGCCTAAATCCAGACTCTGGTCCTCACAGGAGGTGTCATCTTGGGCAGTTCCCCTAACTGCACTGAGACCCAGTCGTTTCCAGTTCCCCCAGCTGCAGACAGGGGCACTGACAGTCCCGAGGCCACGCAAGCCCCCAGGGGCAGTGCTCTGCACTGCAATGCACTGGGGTTGGTCCCTGCCCAGTCAGCAGGCGCTTGGTGTTTCTGGAACCCTGGAAGTAGATGTGAGGTGGTGACAGGCAAAGAAGGCAGGAAAGAGGGCAGCCACAGGAAGCACCAGCCCACCTGCTTGTCTGGCATTGACCTTGGGGCCAACTTTTTTGTGTGTCCCAGTCATCAGGGAGGAAGCAGGTTTCAGTCTTATGCCTGCTGGGTGCCACAGAGCTAGCATCTGTGCCACGAGGAAATTCTGCCCACCTCTTGGTGGTCCATCTGGGGGGCTCCTGAGGGGCCCTCATGTGCAGTCTCCCTGAAGGGCAGGGGAAGGTGGCTTCTCCCTATGTCTGGACCACAGGATTTCGTGGATGTTTAGGGAAGGAAGGCTGGTGACCCAATGAGTGGCCCTGCCTCCATGTTTCTGTGCTGGGTGTCTGTCTCAGCCCAGATGAGGCTGTAGGAGTAGGGGCTGCTGGTCTTGGTATCTGTCAGACTTACCTCACACTGGGTACTGGGATCCTGGCACCTCAGCTGGGCCATGTGCCACTGCCCACCCTGGGGAGGAACATGGTGGAGAGGAGGCCATCCCTGCCTTTCCTCCATGCAGTGTGCATAGTCACAGAAACAAGGCAATGTAAACCAGAGAGCTTAAACCTGGGATAAGGGCTCTGATGATGACAGATGAGGTCTGTGACAGACTAGGGTTTTCCAGGAAGGTGGTGAGGGACGGCCTCTCCAAGGAGCTGGCATTTGACCTGAGCACTGAATGACAAGGACAATCCAGACACAACGAAACCCAAGGGAAGAACATGTCTGCTGGGCAGAACATCATCCAGAAGAAGTGAGCCCTGGAGATGTGGGGGTAGCTCCAAGGCCAGGGGCCAGGAGAGGCAGTGGTGGTGGCGGGACAGCAGGCCTGGCCTGCAGGGTGGGAGGAATAGTGTCCTCAGGGAGTCCCGGGAGCTGTTGGAGGGCATTGTGGCCCGGGTTTCTGGGGCCCTCTGGCTTCTGTGTGGAGAACGGCCTGCAGGGAGGTGGAGGGAGGCCGGCATCCATGCACAGGCCAGTGGTGGCGGGATTTGTCGACAGCACAGAGGTGGAGAGTAGGAGAGACTGAGGCTGCAATGTACAAGGGAATGAAAGGCCCCTGACAGCAAAGTGTCTGGGCCTGAGACTGTCTATGTCATCAGCGGCTCCTCAGAGACACAACTCACACTGCTCCTGCCCCATCGTAGCCTACCCAGATGGCTGGGGGCCCAGGCTGCACCTGCTGGTCTGTGACCCTTCATCACTAGGCACTCTGGTGGCAAGTTGGAGGCATCGTGCTGAATCAGAAACAGAGCTGGGGTGGAGGGGTAGGTGCTCATCCTAGAGACTCAAGGGTTAAGAAGGCCTTTGGGGAAAATTTCAGACCTTAGCTTCTATTTTAACTGCCTCTCCTAGAAAGTGCCAGAAGCCGCACAGAAATGAGCTTTTGGAAACCAATTTATTTTTAGGTAGTTGAGATTTTATGAGCTTCTCTGTACTTGAGCCCCACTGAGTCCCCCACCAAGTGTTTTGTTTGCCTTTTTCACCTGCTGACCACCCTACAAAGGGGCATATTATTCCCTTTTGCAGATGAGGAAACTGAGGCCTCTGAGATTTTCAGGCTTCCTGGAGCCACAGAGCTGGGCTGGACTCTGCCTGGCTCTAGCACCTCCCCCTGCCCCCACACTCACCCCACTTACCGCCCGGACCTCATCGGGTAGCTCCTCCTCCATCTCGCCCTTGACCGTCTTCTCAAGAGCACTGATGGCAATCTCCAGGAGCTTCTCATGGTGGTGGTTCTCCAGGTCCCGACACTGTGCCATCGTGTGGTGGGAGTTAAGCAAAGGCCAGGGCTGGAACAGGCCAGCCGTGGGACGAGGACAGACACCTAAGGGCCAGCGCATCATTGCCTTTGAGCCCTAAGCCCAGGGCCATCCTGCCTGTGCCCGCCCCATGCACACACCTGGCTGTCACTCGCCATTGGCTCTGGGCTCCCCAGGGTCCCTCCATCCCACTGCCTTCTCACTTGACAGTACACTGAGCCCTAGGCTTGGCTCTCACCCTTTCTCCCCACAGTGGCTGGAGAGGGCTGTAGTGATGTGAACAGGCCCCTCCCCTCTCCACGAACTTTCCACTCTGCTGTAGTCTGAGGGCCTCCTAGGATCCAGGAATCTGACTCCTCCTCAGGACCTTTGCCCAGGCTGCTTCCTCTGTCTGCTAGTTCTCCCCACATTTCTACCCAGCACCTCGGGCCCTTCCTCAGTGGGCCCTCCCTCCAGGAGGCTGCTAGCCATGGCTCTAGGTCAGCTGCTGCTCACTCCCTGCCTCTGTCACTTCCCTTTCCCTGTGGGGCTGTGGGCCAGGAGGGCAGGCCAGGGACTACTTTGGGGGTGGAACACAGCAATTTGCCCCAAACAGACAGGGCTGAGTTCGGGTGGCAGAGGGTTGGTCATCCCCCAAATGTTGGCTCCTGACCCAGAAAATTAACCTGCCTGGCTCATTATGAATAATGCATCAGTGTCCTCAACTTGGAGGTTGTCCCAGTTGTCTATCCCTGGCATGTAGACCTCCAGCACAGACAGCAGGTGGGGATTCCAAGGTGTGGGCTCCCCTTGAGCGTTAAGCATTTGAGAATAAACATTCTAAAACTTCTATTACAAACCATGCCTCTGTCCCCCCGACTCAGCCCCACCCAGAACAGCAGCCCTGCGAGGGTAACGGGAACAAAGCTTGGACCCAGAAACGTTCTTTGAACACTCGAAGTGGTTGCCAGACCTCCACCCTTTGAAGGTAAGCTTTTTCCCTTGCTGGAAAACTAGAGGTTTTCCATCCCTCCAATTTCAAAGGTGGAGCTTCCTACTCAATAAGGTCCCGTGATGACTTCAATATCATCTGGATGGAGGTATGGATCTTCCTGTAAAGCTACTTCTCATAAGGAGCAAAGTGACGTGCTGTGACGGTCTCTGCCAATGTGTTTAGGGCATTGATGGCTGTGGCGGGGGCAGGCAGCGTCCCCACCGGTGGCCGCCAGGGAGGGAATCCCACTCAGTGGTATCCTGGTTAGTTTGGGACAGAGCAATACCCTTCCCTGCCTTTTGTTAAAGCTGCAGGAGCCTCTGCCCCAGCACCCGTTGCAGGCAGGGGGAGCACAGCGAGGGCCAGGATCCTTGCCCCTTCCCTGGGCCCAGTGGCCCCTCCCCATGGAAGGCCTCCAAGGAAAGGATATAGGCTTTGGACATTTTCAATAAAGAGCCCCACCAAGTCGATGATGTTCCTTTCAAACATGTTTATAGTTTCCTAGAAATGGTAAAAAACACAGTTAACATGCATATTTAAACATGACCTTGACTGGCCTAGCCTCAGAGCCAAAGGCTAGGCACCTAGCCTAGAACATGACTGGCACCTCCTCTAGTTATAGACCTTCAAGATCAGGACCAGCCATCTTGGCCTTCCCTGGTAGGTGTTTGTGACATGACCCCACTTTGCCCTCCTGACCTTGCCCCACAGCTCCATCACCTCCTGGCCACGTTGGTTCGCTCACAACCACTTGAATGTTCGATGCAACACTCTCTCCAGGCCTCTGCCTGTTCCCTTTGCCAACAGCTTCGGGCCTGGTCTTAACCCATGCCCCCAACACACACAGAGCCCCTCCTTCCTTAGGGCCATCAATGGTATCTCTCTCACCTCCAGAGAAACAGGGAGGGGATCAGTAAGAGCCAGATGCCTGGGTCAGTGCCCCAGCCCCACCACCACGTGTAACTCTGGAAGGCCTCTGACCTTCCTGGGCCTCAGCCTCCTCACTCGTGCAATGGGCTTCCTGTGTAGGGCCTGTCTCCTGAAGTTTGTGGTGAAGTATAAAGAGGTCACTTCACACACAATGCTCTGCAAGCTGCCTGGTCATTATCCCAGACTGTTTGCACCCGGAGGGAGCCCCAGCATAGCTGCATCCTGGTACTTAGTAAGGTAGACAGTGCCTAAGTGGGACTTGATGTTGATGGAAGGAATAATGGCAGATGATGCACGGTGAAGCCTCCAACTGTGTGAGCCCCAGGGTGGGTCATGCCCCCAATCCACTAGAATCCAGGGCCACAGGGGGCACAGGTATGGGGAATCTGTGTGAGCCTGAAGATGGTCTGCAAGCCGAACCAACTGCATATATTATAGACACGTGCGAACACTGTTGTGATGAATAAAAACAACATCAATGAAAAGCACGACTGCGCTCAGAGGCTTTCAGGTGCTGTACACAGATGTGACCATGACACCAGCATAGCTGTGCCCAGGTTCTGGGGAATTCTGCAATGCTGAGGGGGGTCTCCCTGTTTGAGAAGGTCCTGGGAGGGAGGCATTGCAAAGGAATGAGCTCACCTGTCCTGCTGCCTGAGCATCACTTGCACTGTATTAAAGGCGAACCCAGGGCCAATAGGCGGGAAACCGTCAGGCTAGACCTCCCCAGCAGAGGAAAGCCTGGGAAGGCTCCTGCTTGAGGGTGGTTTTGCAGCTGCATGGGCAGCTTTGTTCGAGTGAGCCTGGCAGTGCACGGTCATTCAAGTCTGTGCCCAGGGCCCCAGCCTCACCTCCAGCTGCTCCACCAGCTGCATCTCTAGAGTCATGAGCGTGTTGAACAGCTCACTGATGTCCTTGCTGCACTCTGCTATCTTCTTCTCAAGGTTGCTCAGTTCGGACTCATCTCGGATGGCACTTAAGCTCTGAAAACAAAGACTGTGCTTTAGGGATCCATCACTGATTGTAATTAGTTAACGACAGGTGACAATTTGGTTTTGGGACCTGGGCTCTGGGTTTGTGCTGCTCAGGCTCAAGAGGCAGCCCTGTGAGTTCAAAGAAGCTAATTCCCTTTCAAGGCCATCAGAGCAGATGCTTGGGTTTTTGCTGGAGGTGGCTTTGGAGTCTGACAAACCTGCGTCCCCCTCTGAGTCACTTATTAGCAACAGGACCTTGAATGAGCCCTTTGTGCTCTCTAAGATTCAGTTTCCGCAAGCAAAGGGGAGAGAACCCGTGCTTCCTGGAGCCCTGGGGGTCAGGTGGTTGGTGTGGGGCCTTGGCTCACAGTGGGGGCTGGACTCATGAAAGCTCAGATAGGGGGTCTGCTGCAGGCCCTGGGCAGGGGGAGATGCGGGGAACTCGAGATAGGCTTGGTCTGCGGAAGGTGGTGTACCCACACACAACTCCTCCAGTGGGCCCAGGGTGCTACAGCTAACAGAGGCAGCCCATTTGGAGTGGAGGGTGCTCACAGGTTGCAGAGCACCTTAGGGTCTGTGTGCAGTGCTGAATACCAGCCCTTTGTTAGGGCCCAGACACTTGGCCACTGGCTACAAGGTCAGCTTGTTTTCTTGGCATTTGGTATTAGCTGTGAGGGAAGAATAATGACATGATTTGGGGCAGGGTTTGTGAATGATAGCTGGCGAAAAATCAGGCTCAATCCCTACCTCAAACCTTACATGAAAGTAAATTCCTGACAGAATAAAGTCTTAAATGTAAAAAGTAAAGCCATAAAAGTTCTAGAAAGAATGAGTTTTTAAAATAATTTCAAAGTGGAGAAGTCCTTTCTAAGCATAACCAGGAGACTAATAAATTCTATCACATAAAAATTTTTAATATTCTGAATGGTAAAAGAACCATAGACAAAATGATAAGATAAAAATCAAACTGGGAAAATGATTTGCAACTTATTTCACTGACTCAGGGCTAATTTCTCAATCTACAAAATGCTCTGACAAAGTCAATTTTTTAAAAAGGAGAAGTAGAGATAGAGAAAGAGAAATACCAAACAGAAAAATAGGTAAGAGCATATTATGAGAACAGTTCACAAATAGGAAATGCAAATGTTTGTAAAAGATGTGGTGCTTGCTCCCACTTATGAGAAAATAAACATATACTCCTATAAGGCCGACAAAAATGAGAGCTTGCCACCACGGGCCTGCCAGGAGAGTGGGCGGAACGCAGAGGGTGCAATCTCCGAACTCCTTAAAGTGGCGATGCACACAGCCTCCAGGACTTCATCCTGAGGGCCACACTTGCACCAAGGGATCCACTGCAACACTGTATGAAAGAGCAAGAGAGCAGAAAAACCTGATTGCCCATCAGCAGGGACTGGCTCACTAAATTCTGACTCACCCATGCAATGAGATATTTTATGACTATTAAAGACATAAAGCCACTCGAGTGTTAGAAGGATCTCTGAGGTGCACAGATAAAATAGCAAAGTGTAGAACAGCGGACACTATTCATCATGTACACACGTGTGCACACAGGCACACACAGCCACGAGCATACTCAGGCATGTGCACGTGCATGCACAGACACACGGTGTTGGAGGCAGACTGACTGTGCACTCTGTACAGTTTTTGTCCCATGTCTGTGCCTGTGCTGGTATCACCTCTCCACTGCCACTCACCACCTAGTCACTGGAGTGGCTTCTACCACACAGGGACCGTTGGTCACATATGTATGCTGGCTCTGCCCCATCTTGCGGCCCCACCTCAGTCCTAGGGGGTGGTTACCTGTCTTACCAGTGAGGAAAGGGAGGCCAGCTGGCAGAGGGTCCCCAGTGAGGGTTTTGCCTGAACAGCCCCTGCTAGGCCCCAGGAAGGGTGTTCTGACAGCCCCTGTCTAGTGGGGGTGGTGGGAAGGGGGCAGGACTGGCTCTTGAAGAGGTCCCTCACAGGCAGTGAACTGAGGGCTTCCTTAGGCCTGTGGAGTCTGTGGGCTTCCAAGACAGTAGGCTCAACTCGGCTGAGTGCTGGAGGCCCCGGGAGCACTGAGAAACACCAGTGCCAGGCACATCCCTGGGTGGCACCAGTGTGTTGTCAGGTCCCAGTGGACGTTGCCTTGCTGGCTGTGTGCGAACCCTGGCCCTCAGCCCTTGGAGGGGAGCGCTCAGGTCCACCTACTCAACCCAGGCAGCCTCTTAGGGTGCCACCATGCAGACCATGCCTAAAGCAGGCGCAGCAGGTCGGGAAGTGGGCCTGGTGCAGCAAGAGGGCAGCATTGGTGGTGGCCAGCCCATGCCTGCTCCCCAGCAGCATTTGTGGCTGAGGGGCCGGGCCCCCACATGGGGCTTTGGGAGGAGCCAGCTGGCAGACATCCAGGTGTCCGGAGTCCAGTGGCTACAGGGACCAGATAAGAAATGTCAGAGCGGATGTGCCAGACAGGGCCTGGACAACTGCAGACATGGCCCATCCAGAGCAGACAGCGTTGCTCGGGCTCTGATGACAGCTACCTCCGAGAAGTGAACAACCACAATTTTTCTAAGAGATCCTCTGGTTTTCGAAGTCATAAGGATGTTCAAAATGTTCTAAAACCCTCTGCAAGCCAAACAAAACACACATGGAGCCAAACATGCTCCTTTGCTGACAGCTTTGGACTTCTGGCTGAAGGCACGACGCCCCTCCCCACACCCTAGGTCTGGCTGGTGAGGTTCATGGCACAGGGGTGGGAGAACAGGGCCAAAGAGTGGGGCATGGGCAGTGTACCGCCAGCTATTGCCACCCCCCTTATATCTGAGCTTGCATCATCGGGGGACTCTGCTCTACTTTAAATTGGGAGTTTCCAACCTGGAGTGTCTCCAGGGGCTCCCTGAAGCCCCTAGTGCTGCAGACGAGTGTTCACATGGCTTTCTGTAGAATCTCCAAAGGGTTATGGCTTAGAGCAGGGTAGGACTCGGCCTTCCAAAGTAATGCTAACTGAGGAAACAGTCCCCGTGAGCACACACAGCCCTGCGTGGGCATGGTTCAGTGGCCTGGGTCCGGCTGGTCCTGCATGCCCCAGCGTCCCTCCCTGGGTGAACCCCCTCTTCTTCCTCCACCACCCCTGGATAACTCTTCTTTGTCCCGTAAGTTCTGGCCTGAGGTCAAGTGCCCCTGGAAACCCCCAAGGCCTCCTGCTTCCCACCAGGTTAGAGCTGACCTTTCTGGAGGGAAGGGGCCTGGGTGCCAGGCCCAGAGCAGGGCTCGTAACATAGTTATAATAGTAGTGGTAATAATATCATTTCAATAGTGATGATGATGTTACCTTGAACCCTGGGGCTGTTTTAGGTGAAGGAGACCCACAGGCTCCAAGCCTGGCTCAGCCCTGGCCGGCAGAGTAGCTATGGCTGGTGGTGCCAGGGGAAGGCAATACCCAGGCTCAGCCACTGAGCTGTGTGAGCTCTAGCAAATGGGGACAAAAACCATGGGCCTCAGGAGTCATCAGAGGGACAGGGGCTGCAGCCCTCTGGTGGGGCCAGGCCTGCCACAGGCGGGCATGGGGGCAGGCAGCAGGGAGGGGTGGGAGGGCAGGCCTACCAGCAGGTGCTTCTCCTCAAACTCTGCGATCCTGCATTTGCCCTGTCCCTGGTTCTCCTGGATGGCCTCCTGCACACACTCATTAAAGGTGTCAAGCTCCACTTTCCGCTTTTCCTGCTGTTTCAGTCCATACTCGAAAATGTTCACGCAGATGACGACAAATTTGTCCTTGTAGGTTAGCATCTGTTAAGGAAACTTGAGGCTGTTTCCAGTACCACGTGGTGGCAGCTCCCTCGAACAGAGAAGAGCCCATGGTGGATACTTGGAGAGTAAAGTGTCACTGAGGCACCTCACATTCCTGGGGATTCAGGAACGTGACCTTTGTGCATACGGGTGTGGGTGTGGGGGCAAGGAGGCAGGGCAACAGCAGGAGGCTGCAGAGCAGAGGAGAAAGGAGACTGGGGATGGGGGTGGCGGGATGGGGGGGCCAGGAGGGCCAGAGACCACAGGGAGCCAGCCCAAGACATGTGTGTTTTTGCCTCTGCTGTGCTGTCTCGAGGACACCTGTGTTGAGGGCCTGTCTTCAGGGACCACAGGCGCACTGAGGGAAATTGCGGACATAGGGGGAATGCAGGCTAGGAGCACAGAGATCCAGATTCAAGTTCTGCCTCTGCCACTCCTTCTCCTTAGCAAGCTGCTTCCCCTCTCTGGGCCTTTCACTCGTCACCTGCATGCGAGGGCACGGCAGAATCTACTGGATGGAGTCCTTGGGAGGACCTTGAGGCCAGGCAGGTGCTACAGCCTCAGTGCAAGCCCAGGTCACCCAGCTTGAACCAGAGCCCTGCTCTTCAGCTTTTGCTCAGCTCCACATCAGACTGTCCCCTCCCCAACTCTTCTTGGAATGCTAGGTATTTAAAAGTGAGTTTTTCTCCTCAGAGATGGTGTTCCACAGGCGCACTCTGACTTGTTGCTTCGTCTCAGCACTCTCAGACCAGGAACCCCTCAATTTCATCATGAGTCCCTCAGCTTATAGTTTATGCCAACCGACTGACCACTGCATTCATGGCCGTGATGGCAAGTGCTGGCCACATCCTGTGGGCTCTGACCAGCTGGGGAAAGAGTTCAAGCTCTTAGACTCACAGACTAGGGTTAGACTCCCAGCTTTTAACTGTGTGACCTGGGACAAGTCAACCTCTCTAAGGAGAGCTTCCCCAAATATAAAATGTGATTACAGAGCAGCACCTGTCTAGTGTGCAAAGCAGCAGAAGGAACTGTAACTATGGCTGAGGAGGGTCAGTGCCACAGACACACACTTCAGCCAAACTATTGACCCAACTTGTCCAGCACCAGGCTCGGGCCCTGCAGGCCGGACCTCCAGGGGCCCTCTGCAAGCCAGGTGCCACTCTCCGTGCAGCTCCGAGGGCCTGTCTCTGCGTGCTCCGAAGTAGAGGTCTCACCTTCCAAGGGCTCAAAGACAGTTGGGGAAACTGAAGCTCAGAGTAGAAAGGGACTGGCTGCAGGTAGGCAGGGCCCATGGGGCCCAGGCCTGGCCACGGCAGCCACCGTGGTCCAGAAAGGATATGCTTCGAGGAGCTCGCCCGCGCCATGCAGGCAGGCCAACTTGTTACCCTCCACGTCCTCTGCGTACATGCTGTCAAACAGGAAGGGGCCGTTCAGGTGCTCCACAAACGCAGCCTAGGACAGAAGAGGCCAGAGGCACAGCTGAGCTCAGGCTTTGCACTTGGGCCCTGTGGGGGGTGGACGATTGGCCCTCTGAGGAGGGCAAGGCAGGGAGGCAGGTGCTGGGCTTGGGGCCTGGCACCTGCGGGGAGGGCCAGAGGCATAAAAATGGGCAGAGACACACAGCTTGGTCTGGCTGTGGAAGTGGGAGGGGTGGCGACTGTGGGGAGGAAGGCAGTTAGGGGCTCTGTTGTGAACCCAGGGCCATGCTGAGCCCAGACTTGAACCTTCCTGGCCGCCATGAGGAACTGCCTAGGGGGTTCGGGAAAAGGCCCACTGCTCTGACAAATTGTTCCAGCACAACCTCCCCAGCCCCTTGGAGAAGATAAGTCAGGTGAGGTCTAGACTCAGGTGGAACTGGTCCTGGGGGCAGGCAGTGGGCAGAGCAAAGCAGGGACCCAGCACCAAGCTCCGTGGATGGAGCACAATTTACACGCTTCCTCAGTGCTGGGTCGTGGCCACATAGCATCTGTTTTCAACCACCAGGCAGGTTTCAAGGGCTTGGGCCCTACTGACCTTTGGGAAGCCTGACCAGTGCCCTGTGGGCAGCAATTGGAGGCAGGGCCGGGAGAGGTGGGGAGTAGGGCTCCTCCGGGCGAGGATACCTTGTGTTCCTCCAGCTCCTCCTGCCGGGCCTGCTCATCCTCCAGCCGGGCCTGTATCAGGTTCTCCCGGTGCTTCAGCTCATCGATGCTGAACTGGTGTTTAAGCTCTGCCAGCCCTTTCTGGGGGAACGGGAAGTGACACTGTTACCAGAAGACATCTGGTCCCTTAGAGCCATGCTGATCTTTGCCATCCTATGGTGTCTCAAGAATGGGCAGAGGTATGGATGAGAACGGCTCATGGCCCTGAGGCAGGTTAGTAAAAACCTAGGAAAATTTCCTGGCAAGTGGAAGGAGAAAACTGAAACAAATGACTGAACAAATGGATGGAAGAGCTGAGCAATTAACAGCCAGCTGACAAATCACAAGACTACCCTCATTAACCAGACACCTAAGAGCAGGTGGTTTAAACCACCTTAGGGAGATAGATAACAAAAAACCAGTTAGAGCCAGACTATCCAAGATACGGGTGGAACTAACCACCACATGCTCATCTTAATATATTGATACACTAAACAACACCCCAGAGGCCTAGTGCATAGCTCGTTGAGATCCTCCCTGGGACTGCCCCTAGAAGTCCCGCTTATACAAAACATGAATGGATAACCCCTCAGGCAAAGGATGCCTGCATGCTCCCTTTGTTGAGTACACACTCGCCCCCCCTTTCCTCAGGCGTGTACATCACTTCTATCCCAAGCTTGAAGGGTCCCAACGAGACCTGCACCCAGGGGAACAACAGGCAACGGCGGCTCATTCCAGGCTTATCCCCTGATCCTGTCTCCAGGGGCCCTTCCTTGGCCTCATTGTCCCAAACTTTCATAAACTTACTCTCACTTTCACTCTGGCAAGGAAGCTATCCCGTGACAGCCCTTTTCAAGTGTCTTGGAGAGATTAGGGAAGGACAAATAGGGGTATGGAGGCAGCACAGGCAGGCCAAGGACCTGTGAGACAACCCCAAGGCTGGGGGCCACAGGATAAGGGGAAGCCTCCAAGGTCAGTGTTCTCGCTTTCTTTTATGGATGCACAACAGGAGAGGGGTAAAGTGAGTCACCTAAGTTACAGGCTTGGTCACAAGCATCTCAGCGCTTGGCTCTGTGCCCTGCCACCTGCTGGCCTTCCTCACACACCCAGCTCATCCCCTGTGCCTGCAGAGGGTGCTGGTGTCCCTAGGGCTTGGTCTTCAGCCTTCTGGGCTCACTCTATGCACCCCAGGTGTACAGTCTTCAAGTACAAGGTCCTTTGTCCTCTGACAACACTCAGGTCTTTACGTCCAGCCCAGACCCCAGCTGTGAGTGCCAGACATAAGCTCCCGATGGTCTCATGCCCCCTGGCTCCCTCAAGAGCCAACTCACCCTTGTCCAAGATGCATCTCTGTCCTCCCAGAGTTCCACCTAGGCCAGTGCCCCCCAGCCAGCCCGTACCCAAGCCAGGGACCTGGGAGCATCCTGGGCCCTCCCCTGCCTCAGACCCAGGCTGTGACCAGGCCTGTCCATGCTACCTCCTGATTGTCACATCATTTCTTGCCAGCGATGCAGGACAGTAAGATGCCAATGGCCAAGGAATATTCCTTGACCATTGGACTAGGAAAACTGAGACAGATGGCTGAACACAATGGCCCAGCAATTCACAGCTAATACAGATGGTCACCCCCCTGGAGACAACATCTAAGCCTCAGCTGTGTTTCAGCTCCAGGCCCAGAAAAGCAGCAAAAGCAGGTGGGTGAGACCAGGACCAGCTTTGATAACTAATGGCCCCCTGAAAGGACACACCTGGGAAAGCTGGTGACTCTTCTATGGAGATCCTCCGCTGACAGCTCCCCTAAACTCCCAACCTTTAAAAACCCTCTAGACAAAGGACCTGGAGTTCCCTCTCCCTCCTGGGAGCAGGCCCACACCTTTTCTTTCTGCCCTCTTCTTCTCCTACAGGCGTGCATCTCCTAAAGAGACTTGCAACCAGGGGAGCAGTGCACAGTGGCAGCTCCTCCCAGGCCGGTCCTCTAAACCCATCCCCAGGGCTGCTTGTCTCTGGCTTCCCACTGAGCTAAAGCAGCCCAGCCTGGGCTCTCCTGCTGTTTCTTCTAAGCCCTTTCTTGTTTCACTGTCTGCTTCACTGCTTATGCTTTAATAAACATCTCAAAATCACCTGGGTTCATGTTGAGAACTGTTTCTTGCACAAAGTCAAGAGCCCACACACTACCAGTTGGCCCTAGGTAGACCCATCTAGGCCTGGTCCCCTTTCTGGTAATACCAGGACCCCTGTCTCAACCTCCTAGCTGGCCTCCTCTATGCACCCTGTCACCGTCCAGTCTGTCCACCCCTCCCACAAGCAACTAGAGCAATCTGATAAATGCAAATCTGAACTTGCCAGTCCTTCACTTACCCTTTATGGCTTACTCTTGGGCATAGGGTAGTGACAAGCTCCCGCTCTGGCCTGCAAGGTTCTGCCTGCCTACCCTCCACCCGGCCTTCTCTCTAGCCATTCAAGCTCCAGACCCTGGGCTGCTCACAGTGCTGCCTCCTGACCCAGGGCCTTTGCATGTGCTCTGCTTTCTGGCTTTGCCCAGTCAACTCCTGCCCGTCCTGTGGATCCATCTCAAAACTACTTCCTTGGGGAAAGCCATCCAATAACCAACAACCCCCCTATACATCTCTCTCAGCCCCTGCTCTGCCCTCCTGGCATTTCCACACATCTGTGGGAAGATTTCACTGTTGGTCTCCCTTCCCAGTGTGCTGGCACTGTAAGAGAAGGCAGGGCCTTACCCAGGGCCTGTATAGCCCCAGAGCCTGAGCTTGCCTCTCACTGCCCTGTGCTGTCCGAGGTCTGGCCCAGTTCCAATCAAACACAATGTCAGGACACATGTTGGCATAATGTTATGCCTTAACATGGGCCTTGGCTGAGAACTGCTTATGAGTATATTGCACAAGTTGAAATTCTTCTGAAGATCTCTTGCTATTCATTGAGCTGTATGCTTACATTCTGTTTCCTAACATAGTCATACTTCAATAAATAAGTTTAAGTTTTGAAAAATTTCTAGTACCCAGCCCTCCTGCCATCTCCATTCCTATAGCCCTGAGTGAGGCTACTTCTTTCTCTCTCTTTCTCTCTGGACCATGGATCCTGCACACCCTCCCCTATCTCTCTCTTTTCCTCTAATTCCCAGATCAATCACCAGATCAGGAATTCTGCTGAGAACTGCTCAGGATTCTCCCTGGGCCTCCATCTTCAATTAGATGAGCTCCAAACACCACCCGTGACCCTGCTGATGGCAACTGCCTGTCCTGCCTGTCTCTCCCCTCCCTGCATGGAGCCCCGGAGCTCACAGCCCCTGCCCGTCCTGTGCGGTGGACTGAAGGGAGGGCCAGCCTGCAGGTGCAGCCTAGGGCTTTGACTTCAAAGTGCCTCATAGAAACGCAGGTAGGGGGTGGGTCCTTGGACCTGGAAGGCACCCAAGAACCTGCCCTAGCCCCATGGTCGGCCTGTGATGGGGCTCTGCTGTCTTGCTGTCTGACTCCTATAGCACTGAGAGGCCGGGGTCTGGGCAGGCTGGGGCTGGCCTCAGGATGGACAGTAATGCAGACAGGTTCTTCTGCTTTGCAGAACTTGGCTTTTTATCCTCACCTGAGGATTTCTTTTTCCCATTGCGTTAGGGAGAGAGGAGGGGAGAGAGAACCATCAATTTGAGAAAGAAGCATCGACGGGTTGCCTTCCATACATGCCAGGACCAGGAATCATATACACCAGGACCGGGGATGGAATCTGCAACCCAGGTATGTGCCCTGACTAGGAATTGAACACACAACCGTTCAGTTACGGGACAATCCTCCCACCAATGAAACCATACCAGATAGGGCAGAACTCAGTTTTTACTTATTATTTATCTCAATGCTTCTAAGCATGTCTCAGAACCCTGAAAGCAGTCTTCGTTTCCTCAAAGCACAGTGGGGATGTCCAGGCTGTGCTACTGCCCTTTGTGGAAACTTCTGGGGACTGAGGAGAGAATGCCTAGGAGGGGATCTGGAATTGTACAGCCCCATGGTTTATTCGGAGAAAAATGCTAGTGGAGAGCTCTAGACTTGGAGAGCCATGCAGTCTGCCTGGGGGCAGGGCTCTGCTCCTCAGTCCTGGCCCAGGAGGATCAGTGTGGAGATCTACAGTCCAGCCCTTCTCCCTACTTCCCCGGGCTCTCCTCGGGCTCCACACACCAATCAGCCTGCCCCGAGCACAGGGTCCTCTCTCCTAGGAAGGCACCAGCATCCTGTGATAAGCAGGGGGCGGGACAAACAGTCCTCAGTCTTCCTGGCTCCCAACACACAGGGGTATCCCAGTCCTGCTGCCTAAGCCTCACACACTGAGAGATTCTCTTGTCCAGTGGTAATGATTCCCACCAACGGATCACACTGCAAAGAAGGAGAAGCAAGTGAAAGAGAACCAGCTTATAACAGGGAAAATAGGAGAGAAGGGGGCAGTGGACAGAGGGGATGGTGCACAGACTAGGCAGTACACAGAGTCCACGGTGGATAGAGAAGTTGGTTGACAGAGTCAGCAGTGGACAGACCAGGTGGTGGACAGGGTAGGTGGTAGACAGAGTTGGCAGTGGACAAACCACTAGTGGACAGGGCAGTGCCCCCCTGGCTGGGGGGAGCCCTGCACAAACTCTGCTGCTAGACTGCCTAGGCAGTGCCCAACTTGACTGGCAGTGGCCATGTGATCCTGCGTGAGTTGTCTTACTTGTGACCACTTTCCCATTGGCCAGCTGGGGATAAGAGTGGAGCCTGTTTGACAGATTGTGGTGAAATACTGCAATTTGCTTAGCACATAAATGCACAACAGTTAGCTATTAATGTTGCTTCTGGGGTGCACAGAGTAGGGATGAATCCTGGCTCTGCCATGGCTGCTGACCCTCATGTTTTTGTCTCAACTTCATCATGAAAATCAGACAGTATAGAAGGGCTCTGAAGGTTTGAGCTGATAGTGTGGACTTTCTTGGAGGGGCTCTTGAGGGCAAACTCTGTGGGTATCACAGATTAAGTTGTGTAGCTCTGGGGTGGGGGCCACTCCCCTCCCCCACCTCTGGCCCTGACCAGTGGCACCACCCACACCCCCACGGAAGATCCACTAGCCCCACCCTCCCATCTCCAAGTGGCCCCTCCTTGCTATGCACTACACAGAAGTGAGCTGGCTGTGGCCAGCATGCAGGCCAGCATGGCCCTTGTTGCGGCCTCTCCTGGGATGCTCTCCAGGAGGGACAGACTGAGCTGTGCGGCTCCAGGGCAGGGGCCACTCTTCCCTCACATGCCTGACCAGCACTGCTGGTCCTGTGCAAAGAGAACCCTCCCTTCACACGTCCCAATCTTGGTCTGTTTGGGCCTGATGAACCTGATGCCCTCACCTTTACCACTCCCCGAGACCCCGCCTACCACAAAGGTCCACAGGCACCTGTGGTGCAGGCTGACCTTGCTGTGCATTGAGAGTTTCGCTGAGTGGCCCCAGTTCCAGCACTGGTGCCGAGTGTGAATGTTTCAGCCCGGTGAACACCACTTGCCCCTACCTGGTGACTCACTGAGAACCTATCTCATGCAACCCACATACTGCCAGAGGCCCTTTCAGTGACTGAGCCTAACAGGCAGCCAGCTGGCAGAAGCAGATCTTGGGGAGTCCTGGACCTTTTGCTGACCTGCTCCTGGGGATTGGTGCGGGTGAAAGCCAACCTTGGTGTGAATTTCCCCTCCCACGCAGACCCAGGCCCAGCAGAGGCAGCGGCAAACTGTGGATTGCTTTGTGGCTCCAAAAAGGTAGCCCAGGGCCGGTCACAGGCAGCGCCTAACATGTCCTGCACTGGATCCCTCCCAAAAGACCCCAGAGTCAACAAACCTGCTGGCAGGATTCAGACCACATCAGAGCAGGACCCAATTTGCTCCACAAGTGGCACATCCAAAGGCAGATCTCGGCAGGCACAGACCCTGCTGGGGTGAATTCTACTTCACAGGGTCAGCACAGCACGGCAGCTCGTGGTTCTCTGTGGTTGGGTCAATCCTCACAGTCGGCCAGCCTGGGGTCAACCCCACCCACAGATGAGCCAACAGCAATCAAGACTCAACTACCACAGGGAGGGTTCACAGAACCCACACAAGGGACACTCCTGAAGCACCTGGCTTAGTGATCAGGTGCCACTGAGCTCCACTGGACACCTACTACATATGACCTCATGCTAAGACTGGGAGGCATAGCTGCTCTACCTAACCCAGAAACAATTAGAGAGAGGCAGCCAGAATCGGGAGACAAAGAAACAGGTCCCAAACGAAAGAACCAGAGGACTCCCCACAATGGCCTGGGGGCGGCACACAGACAGAGCCTTGGCACTGTGAGCAAGCACTCTACAGTGACCTCAAGGGGCCTCCTGGAATCGTTCTGACAGAGGCAGGTAAGAGTGAGGAAGAGGTGCTCTTTCTGCCTCAGTGTCCCTTTCTGTGAAACCAGGGGACCTGAAGACTGTCTCACAGAACTAGGAGACCCAGAGGGAGATGCTTGCCATGTGGTCGTCGATGTGCCGGGAGTCCAGGTACACGAGGTCAGGAAGGTAGGCCAAGATGAACATGTTGTAATCCTCTGCCTCGGCGATGGGGTTCCCAGAGAGGCTGAGTGCTCGTAAGTTCTTGAACTGCCGCAGGTAGATGATCTGGGGAGGAGAGGGGAGATGGTCCCTTTTCTTGGCTGCCACAAGGCTGAAAACATCCCTGGCAGTCTCTCTCTGACACTGTGGCAGAGTTTGCAGCCAGGCCATAACCGCTTCTGCACTGGGTAGAGTGATGGGGAGGAGGGTGGTTGGGGGGTCCAGGATGGGTGGCTGTACTGAGGCCTTTGGTCAGGCCTGGGCTTTCCAAAGAATCAGAAGAACTGAGTTCAAATGCCAGCTGTGGGACAGACAAGTTACTGAATATCTGTGAGCCTCAACTTCCTCATCTACAAAATGGGTATGAGGATGTTATATAATACATGTGTTGTAAGAATCAAATGAAATAACCTATGAAATGCATGTGGGAGAGTACCTGACACCTACTCAGGAAATGGTAGTAGTGTTGTTATCATTATTATTTATTGGTCACACAGAATAGGTATGTCTTTTTAGATCATAAAGCCCTGTGGGAAAAGTCCAAATCTCTTAAATTGAATGGAACCCAATTTATAGTTAATCTTGAATCAACTGGCTAATGGCTAGTGGAACATTCCACTAACTGTTGTTTCATTTTCCTACACTCAATTTTTATTAAAATGAGGGGAAAGTCAAGCACACAGCCAATGCAGGCATGCCTCATTGCCACTGCACCGTGCTGTACTGTGCCTTGCAGCTGGGTTTTCTGCAAGTTGAAGGTCTGAGGCAATCCCATGTGGAGCAAGTCTATCGGCATCATTTTCCAACAGCATTTGCTCGCTTTGTGTCTCTGTGTCACATCTTGGTAATTCTCACAATATTTCAAATTGTATTATTACTATTATATTTGTTATGATGGTCTGCAATCAATGATCTTTAATGTTGCTATTGTAATTGCTTTGGGGCACCCAAACCACACCCATAAAAGACAGTGAACTTAATAAATGAGGTTGAGTGTTCTGACTGCTCCACTGACTGCCTGTTCCCATCTGTCCTCTTCTCATTGGGGCTCCCTATTCCCTGAGACCCAGCAATATTGAAATTGGGCCAATTAATACTCTGTAAGTGTTCAAATGAAGTGCAGAGTCAAATGCCTCTCACTTTAAATCAAAAGCTAGAAATGATTAAGCTGAGCAAGGAAGGTATGTTGAAAGCCAAGATAGGCCGAAAGCTAGGCCTCTTGTGCCAAACAGCCAAGTTGTGAATGCAAAGGAAAAGGTACTCCAGGGAACATACAAATGGTAAGAAATTGAAACAGGTTTATTTAAGCTGATAGGAAGAAAGTTTTGGTGGTCTGGATGGAAAAGTAAACTATCCCAGCATTCCCTTAAGTCACAGGTGGCAAACACAAGGCCTGTGGGCCAAATCTGGCCCTCCACCTTGTTTTATCTGGCCTGAAACCTTGTTTCTACCCAGTGGCAGCGCCGAGCTCCTTGCCCCTAGTAAGGATATAGTCCTAAAATTACACTTGGCCCTTGGAAGGCAACCACGAGGCTGATGTGGAAATGAGTTTGACAGCCCTGCCTTAAGTGAAAGCCTAATCCAGAATGAGATTCTAACTCTCTTCAATTCTGTGAAGACTGAGAGAAGCGAGGAAACTGCAGAAGGAAATTTGGAAGCTAGCAGAGGCTGGTTTGTGAGGTTTAAGGAAAGAAGCCATTTCCATAACATAAAAGTGCAGGGTGAAGCAGCAAGTGCTGATGTGGGAGCTGCAGCAAGGTAACCACAAGATCTAGCTAAGACAGTAAATGAAGGTGGCTACACTAAACAACATATTTTCATTGTAGACAAGCCTTATATTAGAAGAGGACACCATCCAGGACTTTCATAGCCAGAAAGGAGAAGTCAGTGCCTGGCTTCACACCTTCAAAGGACAGGCTGACGCTCTTGTTAGCTGCTAATGCAGCTGGTGACTAGGTTGAAGTCGGTGCTCATTTTCCATTCTGAACATCCTAGGGCCCTTAACAGTTACGCTAAACCTACTCTGCCTGTGCTCTATAAATGGAACAACAAAGCCTAGATGACAGCACATGTGTTTACAACATAGTTCACTGAATAATTTAAGCCCACTATTGAAATCTACTGCTCAGAAGAAGGGACTCCTTTCAAGGTATTACTGCTCACTGACAATGTACCTGGTCACCCAAGAGCTCTGACGAAGGTAGGTGTACAATGAGGTTGGTGTTGTTTTCATGCCTGCTAATACAGCATCCATCCTAAAGCCCAGGGGTCAAGAAATAATTTTGATTTTCAAGTCTTATCATTTAAGAAATATGTTTTGTAAGGCAGCAGCTGCCAAAGAGAGTGATTCCTTGGATGGGTCTGAGCAAAGTAAATTGAAAACCTCTGGACAGGATTCACCATTCCAGATGCCATTAGGAACATTTGTGATTCATGGGTCAGAATATCAACATTTACAGGAGTTCAGAAGAAGTTGATGCCACTCTCGTGGATAACTTCGAGAAGTTCAAGACTTTAGTGGAGGAAGTAATTGCTAGTGGAGGAAGTAACTGCACACGTAGTGGAAATAGCAAGAGAATTACAGATGGGGTCTGAAGATGGAACTTTAATGGGTGAGCAGTTGCTTCCTGTGGATGAGCGAAGAGAATGGTTTCTTTAAGATTGAATCTACTGCTGGTAAAGATGCTATAAAGATTGCTGAAATGACAACAAAGGATTTAGAACATTACATAAACCTAGCTGATAAAGTAGCAGCAGGTTTTGAGAGGACTGACTCCAATTTTGAAACAAGTTCTGCTGGGGATAAATGCTATCCGATAGCATCACATGCTGTAGAGAAATTGTTCACAAAAGGAAGAGTCGATCAATGCAGCAAACTTCATTGTTGTCTTATTTTAAGAAATTGCTGCAGACGCTCCAGCCTTCAGTCAGCAGCCATCAACACCAAGGCACAACCCTACACCAGCAAAAAGATTATGACTCCTTGAAGGCTCAAATGATGGCTAGCATTTTTTAACAATAAAGTGAAAGTTTTAAAATTAAATTCATTGGGGTAACATTGATTAAGAACATTAGATAGCTCTGGCTGCTGTGGCTCAGTGGATTGAGTGTCAGCCTGTAAACCAAAGGGTTGCTAGTTTGATTCCTAGTCAGGGCACATGCCTGGGTTTCGGGCCAGGTCCCCATTAGGGGGCACATGAGAGGCAACCACAACTTGATATTTCTCTCCCTCCTTTTCTGCCTCCCTTCCTATCTCTCTAAAAATAAATGAATAAAATTTTTAAAAAAGAACATTAGATAAATTTCACATGTGCAACTTTATAGTACATCTGTACATTCTATCTTATGTTACCACCAGAAGTCTGGTCTCCTTCTATCACATTGTATTTGACTCACTGTACCCTCTTTGTCTCCCTCACTTCCCTTCCCCACTGGTAACTGCTATTCTGCTTATTGTCTATATTCGTGAGTTTGTTGCTATGAAATATATATATACATATATATATGTATATATACATATACATATATATATGTAATTGAGTATGCTATTACAGTTATCCCATTTTTCCTCTCCTTTATTCCTCTCTGTCCTGCACACCTCCTCCCACCAGCATTCCCCCCACCACCTTAGTTCATGTCCATGGGTTGTACATATAAGTTCTTTGGTTTTTATATTTCCTATACTTTTCTTAACCTACCCCTATCTATTTTGTATGTACCATTTATGTTTCTTATTCCCTGTACCTTTTCCACCATTCTCCTCACTCCCCCTCCCTGCTGATAACCCTCCATGTGATCTCCATTTCTGTGATTCTGTTCCTGTTCTAGTTGTGTGCTTAGTTCCTTTTTTTTTTTTTTTTAGGTTCAGTTGTTGATGGCTGTGAGTTTGTTGTCATTTTACTGTTTATAGTTTTGATCTTCTTCTTTTTCTTAGATAAGTCCCTTTAACATTTCATATAATAAGGGCTTGGTAATGATGAACTCCTTTAATTTGACCTTATCTGGGAAGCACTGTGTTTGCCCTTCCATCCTAAATGAAAACTTTGTTGGATAGAGTAATCTTGGATGTAGGTCCTTGCCTTTCATGACTTGGAAGACTTCTTTACAGCCCCTTCTTGCCTGTAAGGTTTCTTTTGAGAAATCAGCTGATAGTCTTATAGGAACTCCTTTGTAGGTAACTGTCTCCTTTTCTCTTGCTGCTTTTAAGATTGTCTCCTTATCTTTGATCTTGGGTAATGTAATTATGATATGCATTGGTGTGTACTTCACTGGGTCCAACTTCTTTGGGACTCTCTGAGCTTCCTGGGCTTCCTAGAAGTCTACTTCCTTTGCCAGATTGGGGAAGTTCTCCTTCATTATTTGTTCAAATAAGTTTTCAATTTCTTGCTCTTCCTCTTCTCCTTCTGGCACCCCTATGATTTGGATGTTGGAACATTTAAAGATGTCCTGGAGGTTCCTAAGCCTCTCCTCATTTTTTAAAATTTTTGTTTCTTCGTTCTGGTCTAGTTGAATGTTTATTTCCTCCTTCTGTTCCAAATCATTGATTTGAGTCCCCATTTCCTTCCCTTCACTATTGGTTGCCTGTATATTTTGCTTTATTTCACTTTGCATAGCCTTTACTTCTTCCTTGATTTTGCGTCATAATCAGCCATTTCTGTGAGCATCCTGATTACCAGTGCTTTGAACTCTGCATCTGATAGGTTGGCTATCTCTTCATTGCTTACTTCTATTTTTGGAGCTTGATCTTTTCTATCACTTGGACCATATTTCTTTGTCTACGTGTGCCTGTTACATAGTAAGGGGTGGAGCCTTAGATATTCACCAGGGTGGGACACCCCATATCACTGCTTTGTGGCACTGTATGTGGGGGAGGGGTCTGAGAGAGAACAATGCCACTTGCTTGGCTCTTAACAGGCTTTTAGTCACTTCTTCCGCTACCCACAAGCAAATTGGGCCCTTCTGATGCTGATTCCTGGATGGGTGGGCTTCTGCATGTTCTAGGACCCTCTGGGTCTCTCCAACGAACTCTTCCATGAGGCTGGGAATTTTGACCACTGCTGCAACCCCTACAGGTTTTACAATTCAAAGGTTTTGAGGCTTTATTTCCGTACACTGGAACCCTGGGTTGTGTGGTCTATCTTGCTCCCCAGTTGTTCCTCCCAGTTTATCCGCACACAAATGTGGGACCACTTGCTCTGCCAGCAGCCACCTTGCTTCGAGTCCTCTCTGCCTGGCTGCCTGTCTTTGCCTCACTTACTGGTCTGGATGAATGTTTCTTCTTTAACTCCTTGGTTGCTGGACTTCCATACAGTTCGATTTTCTGACAGTTCTGGTTGTTTTTTATTTTTAAATTTGTTGCTGTTCTTCTTTTGGTTGTGAGAGGAGGCAAAGTGTATCTACCTATATTCCATCTTTGCTGGAAGTGCAATAAAGTGTTTTTAAATTAAAGTATATACATTGTTTTTAGACATAATGCTGTTGCACTTTTAATAGACTACAGTGTTGTCTGAACATAACTTTTTACACACTGGGAAACCAAAACATTCACCAGATTCACTTAACACATTGTTTGCGGGTAGTTTTTATCATGTGCTCTACTACCAGTCAACGTAAAACGTATAAATACATTTCCCGCATACAATGTGTTAATGGGACACTGGCTTTACTGAGGTAGCCTGGAACCAAACCTGCAGTATCTCCTAGGTATGCCTGCATTTCATTTGATAACATCTTCTGAATACCTAGACACTGTACTATGCAAAAGATAAAAAATATAACATGCTTTTCTAAAGGAATTTCTTTCAGACATTCATGTATTCATTCAACAAACACACCAGACCTCAGACACAGGCCAGGCCTTGGGGAATCAGGGGGAACAAAGCCCACATGGTTCCTGTCCTTGTAGCAGGAACTTCCATTCCAGGGGCAGGGATAAGAATGTTTTTTAAAGTAAATAAAATAATTACACTTTGGTTAAGTACTATAGAAACATAAAGATGGGCCAGGAGAGGAAACAATAGGGAGGCCTTTTTCAGTGAGGGAACTTGGATCTCTGAGACTTAAGGGAGCTGACCTCCCGAGGGCAGGGGAGAGTTCGGAGCTGAAAGCAAAAACAGCACAGGCAAAGACTGAGGCAGGAGAGAACAGCGACTTTCAGGACCTAAGGAAGGCCAGGGCGGCTAGAGCTGGGCTTGGGAGGGGCCTGGGGCAGAACTTGAGGGGAGACTGGAAACAAGGTCAGGGCTGGGTCACGGAAGACTTGGGTCAGGGTTGCAGTCAAGAATTTGGATTCGTCCTAAGGGCAATGGAAGCCTTTGGAGTGTAAAGTGTATATGGTGTGAGGAGACAGGATGTGATTTAATTTTTAAGAGATCTCCAGTGAAATTCCATTTTTATCCCATCTTTTAGATTGTTTGAAGAGAGAATAGTTTGGTAACAAAGTGTGATAGGGTGAGCAGAAACAGGACTTTTCATGATTGCTGGTGTTTTTGTAAGTAGTTTCATTTCCATAGATAACAATTTGGCAGTATTCATCAACATAAAAAATGCATGTGTCCTCAGACCCGGAAATTCCATCTCTAGAAATTCACCTTGCATGTGGCCTTGCCCAGGTGCAGAGTAAGCCCTGTTCAAGGACATCCAGTGTAGCGCGTGTGTATGGCATGAGTTTGGAAACAGCCTTGGTGCCCACATGTGGGGGACTGGAAAAACATATCATGCTGCATCTAAGCGGTGGAATGGTCCAACAGAGAGGGGCTGACTGAAGGCAGAGGCTTGGAGATGTGATGTTTAAACAAGATGCCTATAAAGACAGAGGCAGCTGTGGACTCTGGAAGAGAAGCTCGGACTGAGGCCGGGGTGAAAGGGGCTCTGCCCTGTGTACCCTGAATCCTCCAAAACATCTGTGAATTTGTGATGCAGTAAACAGGTATTAAAACTAGCCTAGTAAATAAATAAATATCAGAAAAGTATATAATTAGATGTCAGATACATAGTGTAGGTAAGTGCTAAAATCACAGATGCTCAGGGTTGGCAGATTCCTAAGTCAGACTCTCTGGGTCAAGTCACCAAAGGAGCTGGCACCTTATTAGCTAAAGAGGGTGTAGGGACCCCAGCATCTGTGGGGTATGTCCAAGCCCCCAGGGCAAGCTCTAGGCCCAGCTACCTCAGTATTCCCTGGCAGCTTCTCCCCAGGTACCTCCTTCCTTCCTCTCTCTCCAGGGAACAGCTTCGCCTGTTCCTCCCCTGTACTCATGAGGGGCCACCTGGTTCCTAGGGCACCACTGGAGGAAGGGGGATGGGGTTTCTTCTGGCCCAGGCCCTGCAAGGTGGAAGGGGAGAATGCCTGAGGCCTGGGGAGGGAGATGGTGCCCAGGCCTGGACCTTTGTAAAGGGACAGGGCCTCGGTCCATTGAAGTCTGTGTTGTCCAAGTTGTGACAAATCAGAGGAGAGCACTCACTGTAGGCCTGGGGCTGTCAGGCCTACCTCAGCAGGAAAAGCTGCTAAACGTTCAGAAAGGTTTTCCAACAGCACGACTGAGGGCTGTTGGGGTACAGCACTTAATCTGAAAATTCCTGAATAACCATTACTTTACCTATTCATGGTAGGTCCAGTGTTGGCATTTAACACTCTGATTGATTCAACCCTCACAACAACCTATTGGGGAGACTATTGTTGTTCTCATTTTATAGATGGGAAAATGGGCTCCTGGAATGCTAAGTCCCTGGCCCAAGCTCAGATAGTCGGGAGCTGATTAAATCTCAGCTCTTGACTGCTCACACAGATCCTCTGTGTGCAGCAGTCTTATCGGCCAGCCATTGGGCGCCCTGCTGCCACAAAGCAGATAGCAGGCTGAGCGATCAAGACTGAGGCCCTGAAAAAATTGTGGGTTAGGTTTATGTTCTCTTGTCTGGTGTGCAGGGCAAACTTCCTGGGCTGCTCAGCCTCTGGGGCTTGGGCCTCTGGACAGGCATTACTACAGGTATGTGACCCACTCCAGCCACTCATCTAAGCAATCAGCTCTGCTAGTGATTGAGGGGTTGGGGGCCTTGATCACAGTTAAGGGTCACTGTCAGGGGAGATTTCTTGTGCTCACTGTCCTGCTATATGTAGACAAAGAAGCTTGTGGCCCTGGCCACTGACCATGACCATGATGAGAATCAGCCTAGGGAGACACTGAGGACAGTGGAGCTGAGGGGCAGCAGGAGCCTGTATCCCAGAGCCTGGCCATGGCTGCCTGCCCTCGGAGCACCATGAGTCCTGGTGCTGAAGGGCCCTGTTGCTGGCTGTGGCTTCAGCTGTAGCTGTGACAGACTCCTGCTTGTGGTGCCCATCCCTTCCCTGCTCTCTGCCTGCATTCCCAGAGGCCCAGCCTGAAGCAAGGGCAACAGGGAGTTAATCCCAGGGCCTCCCTCAGCTTCTGGGGGGTGGGACTGGGGGATAAAGGCCTTAGGCCCTGGTCCTCCAACTGTTCACTTCTGGAAGGCATTCTGCACAAGCCAAATGGCCCAGCAGGAGGGAGCCCCAGCACCAACAGCAGCAACCTCTGTCACAGCTCTGCACATTGGCTCTTCCTGCCTTCAGGCTCAGGGTGGCCTCCTGAGAACACCTGCCCAATGTACTACTGCACCCTGAGTCCTTGTAGCCCACCTGACCTGCAGGTGAAGACCAGTTTGATGGGGCCATCCTGGCTCCTCCCACTCACATGATCCCGCTTGGTCCATCCTCACAGGCAGTGGGTGGGGCTTCCTTCCAAACAGAGAAGACTTGCCCTGGGCACACCGGAGCACAAAGCCTCCATAGCACCCCTTTACTGCCATGCCCCCGCCCCCTGACCCCTTCTAGGTGCCTTGGGCTCCTCAAGGGGGCTGCGCATTCCCGGGCAGGCATCCCAAGTGCACCTCTGGGCCTTTCCTCAAGCCATTCCCCACCTCCCAGAAAGTTCTTCTTTCCGCTGAGTTGCAAAAATCCAATTACATTTTAATGAATTCGATTCAAGTCACCTGGCCTCCTCTGACACTCTAGGAGGGATCTTGGCTCTGACACTCCTCCCTTTGTTAAGAACGAAGTCTGGTCTGACACTGAATGATGTGCCTCATGCTCAACCTCTCACCTGACCCCTGGCAGGTGAGTTATGGTCATTGTCTTCATTTTACAAACGAAGAAACTGAGGTGCAGAAGGCTTGAGCCTGCGGCTTACAGCTAAGATTGGGGCCCAGGCCACCACCTGACTAACCTAAGCAGAAAAGGAGTCTCGGAAGGGTATCAGAGAGCTCCCAGGGTTGACTGGCAGACTGGAGAAAATTCCCAGTTGCAGGCCTGTCCCTGGAGCTGTCTAGTGATGTCGCCTCTGACACAGGCCCCTTGTGAATGCTGTCCCAGCCCCAGACACTGAGATCGTGCTCCCAGTTCATGGCTGCAAGCCCATCATGGGGAAGGACAGGGGCAGCCCACCTTCCCCGAAACAACCAGTGACCTCTGCCCCCTCACATGCACACAACACAGGGTGGACATCAGCTTCTTGTCACCTTGTGTGTCTTGATTATGTGGGTGTATGCTAGGTTCCTCCACAGAGACCATACCTGTGGGTCTGTGTCCACTGGGCACAGGCCAAATGCCCCACACCAAATGGGTCCTTGCCTCAGGAAAGGGCTCAGGAGAGAAATAGACCCCACCAAGGCAGGGCCCACAGAGGGGCACTCAGGGTTTAAGCATTTTGTGCAAACATTATCAAACCTCATCTGGGTTTCTGGCTTTTCTAGGAAAAGGGGGAGGTCTATTGGAAAAGGCTAAGCCTGCATTGCCCTTGCAACGCTGACCCCAGCAGCTCCCTGCCCCTGCAGGGCCAGCCCTGCCCTCTGCCCTCCCAGCTCACATTCATCATGTTGCCGATGTGGTTGTTGCCCAGCGACAGCACCTGCAGCTTGACCAGAGCATCCAGAGAGTCGATCTTGGAGATGCGGTTGTTGAACAAGCTCAAGTCCTCCAGGTTCACCAGGGTGTCCAGCCCCTCGATGGCCTCGATGTTGTTGAAGGACAGGTCTGGAAGGAAGAGGGTCATAAGGACTGAGTGATGGATTGGTGGAGGGGGAGCACCCTGAAACAGACCTGTCAGGGCTGCTTGTGCTCTCTGAGCCAGTGCTGAAGTATCGGCCAGAGCCAACTCACTGTCAGACAGCTTGTAGTTTTCTAGAAGCTGTGCATGGATTCCTTCCTGTGGCCCCCAACTTTCATCACCCTCTCCAGTTCTGCTACTCATCGTCCTGGCTGGGGGCACATGGGCAAATACTCAGGTCCATGCTGTCGTTATTCTGAGCTGGAAGTGCTCTCTGGCAGATCTGCAGCAGCTTCTCTTGGGGTGGGGGGAGGCACTGCCCCCTCCCTCACTCCTCTGGGTATTTCAGTGCTAACACCTCCCACCTGAACAGCATTTATCAGCTCATCAAGTGCTTGTGTGAATGTGCCCAGACAACAGCTGCGAGTGGCAGATTGGAATTTCTCTCCTAACAGGGAGATTGGGAGAGAAATCTTGATTGGGAAGCTGAAGCTCAGAAAGGCTGAGTGATTTACTCGAAGTCACACAGCTAATGCCAGTGGTGCCAGAGCTGACCTAGGGCTCCTCCCTGGACAAAGGGCAGGCCAGGTTTTTTAGGTTCATCCAGCTGAACCAGACTCAAACTTCCCCCAAGCCTAAGCCCAAGCTCAAGACCAACTGAGATGTCACGATCCTCTCTAGCCGAAGTTTCACATCTTTGGAAATAAAACTGATATTTCTCCACCACAGGTGTTTAGTTGAGGACAGAACTGCAACCCTGTCCTGGAACTCCAATGGTCCAGGGGCTCAAACTGGGAATTTTTTGAGAGCTTGGAAATACAATCATGATAGCTGCCAGCTGCCACATTAAAAAGGTGATTTGGAAGGTCAGTTTCTCCACATCTTAACTGAGCCTCCTTGGTATAGTGGGGGTACTTGCCTGTTGACAGCTGAGACTGGTGATGATTTACTGCTCCTTTCTCTGTGGTCACCCTAAGTACATTACCTCACTTAATCCTCATGGCACAGGGATCACCACCTACATTTTATGGATGAGGGAACCAAGGTTTAAAGGGCCCTGGTGGTGTCCTGGCTGGTGTGGCTCAGTGGACTGAGCGCCAGCCAGCCTGTGAACCAAAGGGTCATTGGTTTGATTCCCAGTCAGGGCACATGCCTGGGTTGCTGGCCAGGTCCCCAGTAGGGGATGCGTGAGAGGCAACCACACAATGATGTTTCTCTCTCTCTCTTTCTCCCTCCCTTCCCCTCTGTCTAACAATAATAAATAAAATCTTTTTTTTTAAAAGACGGGCTGGTGGTAATATGCCCAAGATATGCACACAGCACATAAAGAAACTGAGGTTTAGAGGGCTGAAATAACTCGTGCAAAATTAGTTAGTACATTGTCAGAGCTGGGATAGAAACTGGGGTCTGCTAACTGCCAAGCCTGTCCACTTCGTTTCCCACCACAAGCCAGGCTGTGTTCTTTGGAGGCTTGGCCACACCCACTAGAATCAGTGCTGCAGGTGAATGTTTGACATTTTGGGGTGTGGGGAGGGAAGCTCTGATTTGTTGGGCTTGCCGATATCTGTGGAATGATACTCCCACTATGGCCAACTTCAAGCTACCAATGAGACATCCCTGAATGCAAAAGGAGGATGAGATGTGCACAATCAGCCTTCCAGAACCAGTACTAGCCAGCTCCAGCACACCCTCAGCCCTGGGGCAGCCGACTGGTGGGCCACCTACAGGTTATACAGGCAGTGGCTGTGAGCCCCATCGCTCAGCCCCTGCGTCCAGGGACCCAGCTCTCTCTTGCTGCCTGTGGGACCCTGTACTACTAATACTGGGGCTGGACAAAGGCTGCTTTCTGACTCTCCGAGGGGTGTAGGCTGACTTTTTGCTAGAAATTTCCCCTTCTGTTTTCTCACCCCTATACCACAGAATGCTGGGCATCACAGAGCACCTCTTAAGGACCTGTGGCACTGGTTTTCTATCCGAGGGACACCTGGGCCTGGGACTGTTAGCTCTGGTCTAAAAGCACAGCATTCAGACAGCCAGTGCTGGCAGGCGTTCCAGAGCGGGCATGGCTCAGGGTCTGGGTTGACCCAGCAACCTCTTCTTCTCTTTCATCTCCTGGAGAGACAGATAATTTCTGGTGTGCACCTGGGCCACTTGGTGTGAATGAGTGCTAGAGTGCCAGAAGCAGTACTGGGGACAAGAGGCCTGGGCCTAGAAGACGGGAGCCCTGGCTGTGGTCAGCCTCTGCTGCCTGCAGCCTGCGATGCCAGCGAGCCCTCTAGCCTCTCAGCCTCAGCAGCCGTGCCTGTGAAACTGCAGTGTGACCCTGTCTAGGGGTTGTTGTAGACTACTTTGTAGCAAAGACTGTTTTGCAAACTGGGAGGTTCATCAATGCTCGGGCTGCCTGTTAGGGGCAAGCAGTTTCATAGGATGCAGGGAACACAGCCTCTGGGGTCAGACAGGTGTGGGTTTGTATCCCAGCTTCACTACTTCCTGGACGTGGAGCTATGGCCAGGTGCCTTGGCCTCCCGGAGCCCCAGTTCCTCTTCTGCAGGTTGGGGCTGCAACAGGTCTTTCAGGGTGGCTGTGAGCTCTCCAGCCAGCCCCCTGTACCTGTCAGTGCCCACTGGCCCTCACCAGTTGTGAGGTGGCCTTCTGAGTTCAGCAGGTGGAGCCCTGAGGTCCTAGCAGTGAGGGCCAGAGCTCTAGAGTCAGACAGAGCTGGGCTGGGACTCAGATGCCCTTAGTACTTGCTGGGTCTTCAGTTTGCTCATCTCTACAATGGGGATACTATGTAGATTAAAGCACCTCACGTGGAGTGCTGGCCTGTATGGCTCCGTTGGTTGGAGTGTTGTCTTGTAAACTGAAAGGTGATAGGTTTGATTCCCAGTCAGGGCACGTGCCTGGGCTGCAGGTTTGGTTCCCTTCAGGGCACGTGTGGGGAGGCAGCCAATCAATGTTTCTCTCCCTCCTTTCCCCTCTCTATGAAATCAGTAAACATGTCCTGGGGTGAGGATTTAAAAAAAACCTCACGTGGAAAGCACACAGGCCCATGCTTAGCAGATAGTAAGAGCTGAGTGCAACTGGCAGCCATGATGATTATTTTTGGTCTGATCTGAGTCCCCATGACTGGTGGGACCCACAGTCACCCGTTGACCTGAGCCTAGAGAACAAGAAGGAACCCAAGGCTGCTCCTTTGATACCCTCCATCCCAAAATGGGCAGTTTGACAGGTGGGAGCGAACATCCTGTGCTGGCGTGCCCAAGCACATTTTTGCTGTGTTTACCCAGCACAGCCTCCGGGCTCTTAAAAAGAGTAGTTTGCCTATTCCCTGCAGACAGAGCTTCTGTTGTTCCTGGGCTTGTGGTGGGCCGGCAGCAGAGTATTGCCTGGGGAGACAACCTTGGCAAGCATCATCTTGGCAGGGTGGCACCTTTATTTAGGGCAGACACACACAAAAAGGAGCCTTACCCAGCCAGATGAGGTGTGTGAGTTTCTCCAGGCCCTCGATCCTCTCAATGACATTATTGTCCAGCTGCAGCTTCCTCAAGTTCTCAAACTGCCAGAGGTTGTCAATTCGGAGGATGTCTGTAATGATCAGAGGAGATGCCTCGGCTTCAGGTGCGAGTTTGGTGCCAGTGCGCCAGAGGATCGAGGTGACCCGTGCTACGCACACAAGGTGCCACAATGTTGCTGCCCTTTGCTGGCGCAGGTGGGGGCCCTGGAGATGAGGTTTGAGTGCTGAGGAGCTCTGAGCCCCTGTTAATGCTCGGTGGGTGCTGATGGGTGCCCAGGGCCACAGCAGGGCTGTCCGGTCCTTGAGGGTCACAGGGAGGTCAGTAGGAAGGTGGGCTGCTCAGGGTATGGGACTCACTCACACTGCCTCTAGGGCCAGGCTGGGGATCTGCCCAGGTAGCCAGAACAAGTTGGGGCACAAGACACAGGCAAGGGTCCTCTTTTTCCTTCTGCAGTGTGACAAACGGAATCAAGGTGCAGAGAGAATGCTTCCTTGTGCACTGTTGGTGGGAGGGTTGGTCAACCAGCTCAGATATTTTGGGGGGCAATTTGGCCATGTTTACTGAAATAATTACTTTCTCTGCCCTTTGACCCTGAAGTTTCTCTACTTGGAATCTGTCTGCAAAGACATACTTATGTATGTGTATAAAGAAATACATCTAGGCACTTGAGGGGCAGGAAGACCGGGGAGCCCCGAATGCCCACATATGAGGAGTAGGATAAATTGCCCATACAACAGAGAGGCAGATTCCTCCTGTCTCTGAGGCACCTGAGCCTGTGATCCCTGAGGGCCCCCCCGCACACTCACCCAGCCAGCCCATTCTCTATACCCCTCCCACCAGGCATGTTGGCTTCTGTCACTGGCAACCACAGAGTTCTGAAAACATTTAAGT
Organism: Phyllostomus hastatus; assembly: GCF_019186645.2. Taxonomy (NCBI): domain Eukaryota; kingdom Metazoa; phylum Chordata; class Mammalia; order Chiroptera; family Phyllostomidae; genus Phyllostomus; species Phyllostomus hastatus. The sequence continues at coordinate 13,717,556 of NW_025334035.1, forward strand.
GTAAATAAGTATATTCTGTGCATGTAAAATTTGAGAGACCTAAACTCATCCCCAGGTTTTTCCAGAAGCTACAAATAGCTCTGTTGCTTATATGCCCTTTTTTTCTGTATTTTTTTGTAATAATTTCTAAGAATTATTAGAAATATTAATAAGAACTTAGAATATGCTCATTATATCAATACATAACTGAAAGGGAAAAAAGATGCCCTTACTAACTGACATTCAGGCAGCAGGCGGCAGTGTCAATATTCATTCAGAGGGACAGGGTTGGCCCTGAGGTTGTGAGGCCCATCCAGTGGCCCTCTTCAAGCCAGGCCTCCCTGCGGTGGGCAGTGGACAGAGGACAGTCTCTCTGATCCAGCAGGCCCTGCCTCTCCTGGGGTCCCAGGGCCAGGCAGGACTGGGGTCTGGTTCCCTAGCTCTCTGGAACCCGATTTCCCAGAATGACTCCAGCTACCATTCCTACTTGTGCTTCTGGGTGGGGGCTCTGTTCCACCTCAGCATCTTGGCCACCTCCCATCCCAGTCTGGATTTCCCAGGCACTTTCTCTGGCCCTGCCTGGCCTTAGACTGACAGCCCATGGGTGTGGCTGACTTCCTACAGATACCACTCCTCTTGGTGGCTCCCACACTCCTGGGTGCTGTGCCCGGCACACTGGTATGTTGGCTTTTCCCTATATGCCAGCACTTCTTGAGGAAAAGCCAAAACAATACAACAAAACCCAATGTATTTGGCAGTTAGCTCTAAATGAGTTACTAGCATGACAGGACTGCCCAAAAAGCCAATTTTGTCTTCGATATGGACACGGAACCATCCCCTACTGCCACCTTCCTGGTCCCAGGCCACAGCAGTGGCAGTCTCCCCGGACTCCCTGCTCCAGCCTGTGGCCCCCACAATCATCCCCCTGCAGTCACATAGATCCTGTGAAAACCTAAATCCCACCCTGTCCCTACTGTGCTCAGGACCCTTGTAGGGCCCTACCTCAGTCTCTATACAAACCAAGCCCCCCCCAACTCCCAGGGCAGATGCTGATTGACCCGCTGCCTCTTGGTCTTGTCTCCACACAGGCCTGAGCCTTAAGGCTTTTGCACTGGCCCTGCCTCCCCTTCAACTCTTCCCTGGATCTCCACATGGGCCCTCCCCTTATCTCCTCCCAGTCTTTGCTCCCAGTCTTTGTCACCTTCTTGGTGAGGCCTCTGACCTCCCCATAAAACCCTGCACCCTACCCCCAAGCCCCCTCCTTTCCTTACTTTATTTTTCTCTATCGCACATATTACCTTTAGCATACACTGTTATTTTCCTTCATTTTATTTTATTTGTGTTCCTCACGTGAATGTCAGTTCCATGAGGACAGGGTTTTTTGTCTTTTTTGTTCACAATTGACTCCCTAGTACGTAGAGTAGCACCTGGCATATAGCAGGCCCTTGATAGATACTGGATGAATGGACCTTAGGTTGGGGAGGGCGAGCAAATGGAGGGTGGTCAATGCTAAAGCCCCCTCTGGTAAAGGCCCTTCTGCCACTCAGGGGCCCTCAGTGCTCTGAATGGCCAGTGGGCTCCTGCAGAGCTGAGGGCAACCCTGGAGGCCATACTCTGGTGAGGCCCATGGGCGTTGTGAGGCTGGGGCCAGAGCCTTGCACAGACCGGCTGAGGCAGGGTCTCAGGGCGGAAGAAGAGGGCAAAGGGGATCAACTCCTATGTGGTGACAGAAGGAGACAAGACTCTGGGTGGTGAGTGCACAATGGAGTACACAAATGTTGTGTTACAAAGTTGTACACCTGAAATTTATACAGTGTAATTAACCAATGTTGCCCCAATATATTTAATTTTTTAAAAAGGAAAGCAATCCCCCACCAAAACCAGTAAAAAAAAAAAAAGAGAAAGAAAAGAATCCTTGTTATTGAGTGGATGCGTTCAAGCCAGCACAGGTACCCAGGAGGGAGTGGCCTTGGCACAGTACATGTGGGGCTGAGGGCCCCTTTGGTTCCCTCTCACACCCCTCACCAGCCTTTTTCAGTGAACACCAAACTACACACTCATTTTCCTAACTTGTCCTCCAAGTTGTACTTGGCCTGGGGCTGTGATCACCCTGTTTCACAGATGTGGATGCTAAGGCATGAGGAGCTACCTGGTCCCCAGCCACATTTCCCCAGCAGGCACCTGCTACCCTCAAGGCCCCACCCACTCCTGTTTCCTGCCCCTCCTACAAAGCCCACTCCCAGGGCGCTGCCTCCTCCTCCCCACAGTTCCTGCCTATAGGTTTAGGGCCACCTTTCTGGGTTCCTCCTGCCAGGGGCCCCACTCCGAGGACCCGAAGGCCTTTGTGGTTCACTTAGATTTGGGGTGGGAGAATTTTATCATTTTATACAGACTTTGGGTGAAATTCTGGGTTTGGGATGTGGAATGGAGAAAGCCAGGGGACCCTGCCTGGTGTCCCCCACCCCTAGATACGCACTCTGGAAGTCCAGCTGTAGGGAGAGGACGTCCTTGAAGAGGATGCCCTCCTGCCTGGCCAGCAGCCCGGCCTCCTCCTGTGGGCCCTGCTCCCCGACAGCCAGCTTCAGCATGTCATCGTCCATCACTCTCGGCTCCAATGAGTTGTACAGCCGATTCATCTTTCCTGAAAAACAGGAAAGATGGGTTCCTGTTCCAGAGTCCACCTCTCCCTTTGTTTGAGGAAAGTGGCTGGTGGGCATCCTTTTAAGGGGTTGGGGAGCACTGTGTGAGCCACTGCATCTAGGGGTTAGTACTGCACATTTGCTTCAAGGCTGTTCTAGGGCTTCCCCTGGCGACCATGTGTGCCCATCCTGCCTGATGCCCACAGCCACAGCTGGGTCCCTACCCCAGACAAGGATCTCTGAGCCTCTGGAGTTCAGCTTCCCATAAGTGAAGGGATGACCACGGTCACCCGAGCCTTTCTGTGCCCACCCTTATTCAGGTTTCTTGGCACTGACCACTGAACATGATCTTTGGTGGCCCCAGCGAGGCATACCAGCCTACAGCTGCCTTCTCTGAGAGCTTCGTCCCTTCCAGACAGTGATGTTTACTTTCCTGCCCTCCGCCCCCACTCACCACAAGTTTGCCCAGGGTACAGGTGGAAACTGACCCAAGCTGGTCATTCATATTCTCCTCCTGAGGAACGTGCACTTGGGGCCTCAGAGTAAGAGAGCCCATCAGAGTTGGCTGCTTGAGCTGAGGAGGAACTGGGGGGCAGATGGACAGAGAGAAGCAGAGGTGGGGACCTGGGTGATCCAGAGGGGAAGAAAAGACAAAAGGGCAGACAGACTGATGCAGACAGAAGCTGCCTTCTTGCTGGCATTTCAGCCTCTAATGTCCCTACTACTTTCAGGCCCTGTGAGAGTTTCTGTGGTCCTTTCTGTGAGAAGTTCCTGACTTCTAGCATTAAATCCTCTTTTAGTTAAACAAACTCCAGTAAATTTCTGCTGCTACTGGTCCAAAGGAACTCTGCTGAGATGCTTCAGGCAAAGCAGGGGCTGTGGATACAGGCAGTCATCCTGTGAAGCTGACCTGGGCTGCTGTTTCTGCCTTTGCAGAGCCGCAGCCCTGGGAAGCCGGGTACCTGACCTCCTTTTCATCACCTCCGCTCTCCAGGGAGGACACTCAGAAGGGCTGGGCCTGCAGGAAGGCATACTCTCCTGTCAGTCCACTGGAAACTCCCAGATTCTGCTCCTGGAGACTCTGGAAACTCAGTTTTCCCACTTTCCACCTCTGCAGCTCACCAACCTGCTGACTTCACCTTCTGCCTTTGTCCACATGTGTCTCCAACATCTGAGCTCCCCTGGACTTCCTGTTCTCCCTGCTCCGCTAGTCCTGGACACTGGGCAGCCCCTGTACTCTGCCCTTTATCCACTGAGTGATGCTTGGAGAAACTTCTGGTGGTGGGCTGATGGTGTCCACCACAAACCCAGATGGGCATGGCAATCCTTCCACCTGGTCTTGGAGACCACCACTGCCTAGCTGCCCTCCCTCCCACCTCCCCCACCATCTACTTGAATGCAGCTTATGTAAATATGCATCTTCCATTTCTGGACTGTGCATGTTCAAACGTCCCAGTGCTTTTAACTCTCATGCATTCTTTCCTTTGATCCTCAGGGGAGGCACAACCTCCCTAACCCGAACCCCATCCTTGGGACCCTTCCCCCATGCCAATCTCCACTTGCATTTCCCACTTCCTACTTCTCACTCTCTCCAACCTGGCTCCATGTCCTTAGGGTGATTGATCCACTCCTGCCCCTGAAAGATGCCTCCAGGTCTCTGCCTCTTTATCTACCCACTCTTCTGAAACAAATTTTTCTAAAATTTCCCATAACTTGACACCAAGATGCCTTTGGGGGAATTTTAGTGTGCTCTATTTGGCAGATGTTACCTGCAAAGTGTTTGTGCTTTTTTTTTTTTTTAATTGTTTTTTATTTTCTGCCTAAGTCTCTTTGCCTTTCAAGGGGAATATGTAAAGGTCAGTGACTTTTTCAATTTTTACTTAAGCAGTAACATTTTTAGCTAGGTTGATAATTTTTGAAAACCAACATGGGTTTAAAGCACTTACACAATAAATTTCATAATATGAAATTATGAACATTGAATATAAAGCTCCATTTTTATGACAATTTTTTTTAGATCCATATTAAGTTCACAGTAAAACTGAGGGGAAGGTACAGAGATTTCCCATATACCCCCTGCTTCTGCAACACATACATAGTCTCTTGCTTTATCAACCCCTCCCCCCAACAGTGGTGTATTTGTTACAATTGATGAAGCCACAGCAATACATCATAATAACTAACCCAAAACCCATAGTTTACATTAGGATGAATTCTTGGTGTTGTAGATTCTATGGGTTTGAACAAATGTATAATGACATTGTATCCATCATTATGGTATCATAAAGAGTACTTTCACTCACTGCTTTAAAATTCCTATTCATTACCTATTCATTCCTGCAGCCCACACCCCTCCACGGTGCCCCCACCAACCCATGACAACCACTCATCTCTTTATTGTCTCCACAGTTTGCCCTTTTCCAGGATGTCATATAGTGGGAATCATATACTAGGTAGCCTTCTCGGACTATCTTCTTTCACTTAGTAGTAGTATGCATTTAAGGTTACTGAATGTCTTTTCATGAATTCATAGCTTATTTCTTTTTACTGCTGAATAATACCCTACCGTTTCTATGTATCACAGTTGATTCCTCCATTTCAACTGATGGCTTCCAAGTTTTGACAATTATTAGTAAATGCTATAAATGTCCATATGCAGTTATTCATGTAGACACAAGTTTTCAACTCCTTTAGGCAAATACCAAAGAGTGTGGTTGCTTGATTGTATGGTAAGAGTATTACTTGTTTTGTAAGAAACTGCTGAACTATCTTCCAAAGTAGCTTTATGATATTATATTCCTACTAGCACAGGATAAGTGCTACATCCTCGCTAGCATCTGGTGTTGTCAGCATTCTGGATTTTGCCATTCAACTAGGTTTGTAGTGATGTCTCAGTTATTTTAATTTTTATTTCCTGATGATGTATGATGTCGGACATTTTTACATATGCTGGTCATCTGTTTATCTTCTTTGGTGAGGTGTCTGTTAAGATCTTTGGTCTAATTGGGTTGGTTTTCTTATTCTTGACTTCAAGAGTTTTGTGTATATTTTACATAATAATCCTTTATCAGATGCTTCTTTTGCAATTCTTCCCCCAACCTGAGGTTTGTCTTCTCATCCTCCTGACACTGACCCTCACAGCACAGAAGTTTTTAATTTTAATGAAGTTCAGTCTTTCAAGTCTTTCTTTTATAGATAGTTCCTTTGGTGGTACATTGTCAGAGTCATTGACATAACCAAGGTCATCCAAGTTTTCTCCAATGTTATCTTCTAGAAGTTTAGTAGTTTTGCATTTTATGTGTAGGTCTATGATCCACTTTGAGTTAATATTTTTGAAGAATATAATGTCTATGTCTAATTTAATTTCCTCTTGCATGTGATATCCAGTTACTCCAGGACCATCAGTTGAAAAGACTATCTTTGTTATAATTGTATTGACTTTGCTCCTTTGTTGAAGATCAGTTGACCCTATTTATGCAGGTCTATTTCTGAGCTCTCTCTTCTATTCCATTGATCTCTTCATCTGCTCTTTCACAGATACACACTGTCATGTCTTGAAATCAGGTAGTGTCAGTCCTCCGACTTTGTTCTTCTCCTTCATTATTGTGTTGCCTATTTTGGGTCTTTTTCTTCTCCATATAAACTTTATAATAAGTTTGTCAATGTCCACAAAATGATCTTCCAGGATTTTCACTGGTATTGCATTGATCAGGTTGGGAAGAAATAGTATCTTGACAATATTGATTCCTCCCATCTATGAATATGGAATAACTCTTTATGCTGTATTTAATGCTTTAATTCTGTTCATCAGAGTTTTGTAATGTTTCTCATATATATCTTGTACATATTTTATTGGAACTGTACTTAAGTATTTCATCTTTTTCAGTGCTAATATAAATGGTATTGTGTTTTAAATTTCATATTCTACTTGTTCAGTTTTAGTGTATAGGAAAGCAAATGACTATTGTATATTGACCTTGTACCTGCAACCTTGTGGATAGTCACTTATTAGTTCCTGGGCTTTTTGGTTGATTATTTCAGATTTTCTTTTTTTTTTAAATATTTTATTGATTATGTTATTACAGCTGTCCCATTACCCCCCTCCATCCCCCTCCACCCTGCACACCCTCCCCCACCCACATTCCCCCCCTCTAGTTCATGTCCACATGTCATAGGTTCTTTAGCTTCTACATTTCCCATACTATTCTTGCCCTCCCCCTGTCTATTTTCTACCTACCATCTATGCTATTTATTCTCCATACCTTTTACCCCTCTCTCCTCCTCCCACTGCCCTGTTGCTAACTCTCTCTGTGTTCTCCATTTCTGTGGTTCTGTTCTTGTTCTAGTTGTTTGCTTAATTTCTTTTTGTTTTAGGTGTGGCTGTTAATAATTGTGAGTTTGCTGTCATTTTACTATACATGTTTTTTTATCTTCTTTTTCTTAGATAAGTCCCTTTAACATTTCATATAATAAGGGCTTGGTGATGATGAACTCCTTTAACTTGACCTTATCTGAGAAGCACTTTATCTGCCCTTCCATTCTAAATGAAAGTTTTGCTGGATAGAGCAATCTTGGATGTAGGTCCTTGCCTTTCATTTCTTGGAATACTTCTTTCCAGCCCCTTCTTGCCTGCAAGTTTTCTTTTGAGAAATCAGCTGACAGTCTGATGGGAACTCCTTTGTAGGTGACTGCCTCCTTATCTCTTGCTACTTCTAGGATTCTCTCCTTCATTTTTACCTTGGCTAATGTAATAATGATGTGCCTTGGTGTGTGCTTCCTTGGGTCCAACTTCTTTGAGACTCTCTGAGCTTCCGGGATTTCCTGGAAGTCTATTTCCTTTGCCAGAATGGGGAAGTTCTCCTTTATTATTTGTTCACATACATTTTCAATCTGTCGCTCTTCCTCTTCCCCTTCTGGTACCCCTATAATTCAGATATTAGAACATTTAAAGATGTCCTGGAGGTTCCTAAGCCTCTCCTCATTTTTTTTTTAATTCTTATTTCTTCATTCTTTTCTGTGTGGTTGTTTCTTTCTTCCTTCTGGTCCACTCCATTGATGTGAGACCCAGCTTTCTTTCCATTACTATTGCTTCCCTGTGTATTTTTCTTCATTTCACTTATTGTAGCCTTCATTTTTTCATTTAATTTGCAACCAAAATCAACCAATTCTGTGAGCATCCTGATCACCAGTGATTTGAACTGTGCATCTGATAGGATGGCTATCTCTTGGTTGCTTATAAGGATGGATTCTGGAGCTTTCATTTGTTCTTCTATTTGAGCCATCTCTCTCTCTCTCTCTCTTTTTTTTTTTTTTTTTTTGGTCTGGTCACACCTGTTACATAGTGAGGGGCGGAGCCTTAGGTGTTCACCAGGGCAGGGCAACCCAGTTGCTGGGTTGTGATGCTGTGTGTGGGGGATGGGGTCCGAGAGGGAACAATCATGCTTGCTCTGCTGCCGATTTCAGTCCCTTCTGCCGCTTCCCCAAGCAAACTGGGTCTTTCTGGTGCTGATTTCCGTGTGGATGGGCTTGTGCGCCCCGTGGGTCTTTCCAGCAACCTCTCCTGTGAGGCTGGGAGTCTCTCCCTGTGCCTCAATCCCCACAGGTGTTTTCAATCAGTGCCCCAAGGCTCTATTTCCCAGTGCTGGGATCCTGGGTTGTGCACAGTACCTTGCTTCACAATCGCCGCCTCGCTAAGTTTGCCAGCTTCTGCTTGCGTACTCAGGGTTTGCCCGCTGTGGTCTTACGCACCTAGTTCCAAAGCTCTTTGTGCTGCACAACCCCTCTCTGCCCAGTTTCCTGACTCCACCCCTCCTATTGGTCTGGATGAACGTGTCTATTTTAACTCCTTGGTTGTCCGATTTCCATACAGTTCAATTTTCTGTCAGTTCTGATTGGTATTCTGTTTCTAAATTGTTGTTGTCCCTATCTTGGTTGTGTGAGGAGGCACAGTGTGTCTACCTATGCCTCCATCTTGGCCCTGTTTGTGCTTTTTTAAAGAAAGGTGCTGTCATTTGGGAAATGATTCTTAATTCTGATTTCAAGACTTTAACTGACTTATCATCTCTCCCACATCATCAATGACTGGCATCTTGAGATATCAAGGTTGCTTTCAGTCAAGCCCAGCAATCCCAATGTGGAATAGCTGTTATGCACCTGAAGGCAGGATTTGGATCCTGACTGTGCATCCTTTGGCATCTCACCTCACCTGTCTAAAGCTTGAACTTCCCATCTATAAAAGATGAATAATTCTTCCTGCCTACAATTGTTTAAGATCATTTATTTAGTCCATATATGTAATGAATAACTACTACGTTATGATTACAACAGACAGATCTCCTTACCTTTGTTTCAGAATGAATCAGATAATCATATAAATATTTAATGGCAAACCAGGACAGATTTGTACGTATAGGGAGCTATGACAGCCTACATCAGGTGTACCTGGCCTGGCTGGGGGAAACAGGCTGCAATCTGAAGGAGAAGCAGAAAAGAAGGAAGAGGGTACTGCATGGTGAGGGCCTGGATGTAGGACAGAGCAAGATATGCTCCATTTTGGCTGGAGTGACGCAAGGTTGGAGAGGCCTACAGGAGTTCTGTTATTATCTTAGGATCCCTGGGAAGCTCCTGGGGCTTAATAGGGACAGTGACATGATAAGATTTTAATTTTAAGGAGTTAGTTCTGGCTGTCCTACTGAGAATGGCAAGAGTCATGGGGTGAGAGATGACCAAGGTGGTGGTGAGATGTGGATTTGAGCGATCTCTAGGAACTTAACTTATGTGTAGGACTACTCCTTCACAGTCTTCAGATAAGAAAGTGGAAGCTAGTTAGAAGGGTTAAGTAACATGCCCAAGTTTATACATCTGGTACAGTGGTGTCAAACTCATTTTCACCAGGGGCTGCATCAGCCTTGCGGTTGCCTTCAAAGGGCTGAATATAATTTTAGGACTGTATAAATGTAACTACTCCTTAACAGTTAAGCGAGAGCTCAGCGCTGCTGCCAGGTAGAAACAAGGTTCCAGGCAGGATAAAATAAGGTGGAGGGCCGGATTCAGCTCACAGGCCTTGTGTTTGCCACCTGTGGTCTAGTATGTAGTGAAGCAGGAAAACATGATCCAGAGCCATTTCCTTAATCGTGACCCAGCCGTACCCTAGACACTGTAGACCATCATTGGCCCAGCACATGGTGTTTCTCACAGCTGTTCTGGGTCAGTGCCGAGGCCGAACATTCCTCCCCTAGGGGGATTTTATCAGTAATTTACCACCCAACCTGGGTTCCTCTTGACTTGCCTGTTGATAGTTTTGCTGGTGAAGACTACAGGTAGGAGGTGAGAATGTGCCACCATCAATGGAGTAGCTCCTCACTGAGAAACAGATCCAGGATTGTCCCGGGAAACAATAATCTGGGATCAATTTGATCTGAAAAACATAGCCCCCATTGGCCATGAATTATTAATCAACAGTCTACTGAATGTTAATTGTGTACCAAGTGCACATGCGTTATTTAATATGTTAGCTCTAGAGGCCATTAGAGAAGAGATTCCTAATAGGAAGAAAACTGTCCAATACAAGAAGCAACTGACAAGAAACAGACATGGAACTCAGATCCATATTCCCAGCCAAAGCACTTTAAATTACACCAAGATGAAGAATAAAAATAAGATAAATAATTTAATGACAATTAAGATGTCAGTTAAATTCTTGAAGCTATCAGTGGACCTTTCTTTGCAGTAACTTTTTAATAAAAACTTTTATTTATTCATTTTTAGAGAGGGGGAAGGGAGGAAGAAAGGGAGAGAAACATGGATGTGGGAATTGAACGTGCAATCTTCCGGTTCGCAGGCCAGCGCTCAATCCACTGAGCCATGCCAGCCAGATCTCTGGTACGTTTTTTAATAAAAGGGATCAGGCCAGAAGCCTAGGGGGGTCGAACCTCTAAAAAAATCTCTTTGATCATTGCCCCCTGAGGAAATGGTTCTTTAGCATTTCTTTCTTATCCACAGGCCTGAAAGCCCAGGCTAGTGTTTTATCAGCGTGTCTCAAAGTGGCTGGCAGAGGACCTATGCGCTCATTTTACAAATAAGAAGGGCTAGGTCAGACTCCTTGGAGAAAAAAGTCAGAGAAGAGTTAAGTCGGGCGCTATTTGTCCCTGCTAGTCCCTCCAGAGCTTCTGCTCGAGCCTCACCTTTTCAAGCGCTGGCTACCCGGACGGTTAGCGCAGTAGAGGCTTCGCTCAGTTGCTAGGGGAACCAGGAGGCGCCACTCAGTTGCTAAGGGGAAGTTAAAAGGTAGACATCCCGGGTGAAAGTTGATAAGTCACGTGACAATATTTCTGGGTGGGGAAATACTCCTACCACCAACCAGCCATAGAGAAAACAAACGTTTCTCCAATAAGCACTTTTTATGGGCGGGGATCCTTCTAGCCACGCCTCTTCTCCCCCGCCCCCATTTGAGTGATTGACTCGCCTGTTCTCCAATAACCATAGGGATTCTAGATTGACCAATATATAAGTGAATTAAAATACACAGGCTCGTTCGGAGGCGGGCCATAGGGGCTGCCGCTAGCTAGACGGAATTCCTGTGACTTAGCTTGCCCCTCTGCCCAATCGGACGCCGTGGGGTAGGTGGAGCTTCGCTGAGGGAGTGCATGGACCAATAGGAGGGAAACCGGGCAGGCGTTGTCCAATAGGGGTGCGACAGGAGCGGGATCAGGAGCCCAGCAATTCTGAGGGTGGGGCGGGGGCAAGTGTACGTCAGGTCTCGGGCGCCAAGGAGGGCTGCGGACATCCCGGCAGCTGAAAGGGTACCTGGGCCGCTTCCGTGCTGTCCGTCTAAGATGGAGTTCCTCCTAGGGAACCCGTTCAGCACACCAGTGGGGCAGTGCCTCGGTAAGGCTGCACGAAGGATGTGCGTCCGGTTGGGCGATGGCAGCGGCTGATGCGGCTGGTGGGGACCGCAGGCCTCTGCGGGTCACCGATGCCACCTCTCGGGTGGGTCGGGCATCCTGTCGTCGGGCCTCTGCCCACAGGCTAGTTGGGCCTGCTCACGACACCAGCGCCATTCTGCCAGGCGGCGCCCGGAGGCCCAACGCGTTCCTACCCCTCAGGGCCTAGCCCTTCCTTAGAGGTGGTGCCTGTAGTTGGTTGGCTCTTGGGAGATGCCACTGCGTGCGCCCTTATCCAGCCTGCTGCCGCTGCTGTCAGGACCCAGTTTCTCCCCATCCTACTTCCTTCACCCCTATCCCCGTTTTTCAGTTCCAGCAGCTCTCAGACTAGGCACCCTCCCAGGGAATGCTGCCTGCTCTGAGACTTGCTAATTAGATCTGCCACTCTGCCGGGATGTAGGAGGGTTGGGATAGGGGGGAATGGTTCCTAGAGGATGATTACCTGGGCTGGGGGTGGGGGTGGGGGGCGTGGCCTGCTTGCTCCGCTGCTAGGAAATGAGGGAGGCCATGTCATTTACTTTAAGAGCCTGGACTGGGAATCTGGAAGCCTGGGCTCCAGTTAGGCCTTTGCTAGTGATTTTCGCAATGACCTTGTTGTGCAAGTCACTACTCTTTCTGATTTGACGTTTGCCCTGTCTGACAAATGAGGTGTTTGGAAGTAAGATGTGGTAGATTTCTTCAAATTCCAAAGTTTTGATATTCCTAAATACCAAAGTTTTGGTATTCCTTTTCTTCACATTGCTGCTTTCCCGCAATATTAAATCTGCCAAAGTTGAAATCTTCTGGTGGCAATGTAGAGAGAGGAGTACTCAGCAGTACTTGTTAATCCTATAGAGGGGATCTGGGCACCTGGAAGAGGGCACCAGGGATGACCAGTATCCTGAGTAAGGAGAGCCAAGGCTAGGTGAAGGAATACCAGGGTGGCCATGGTATGGGATTTCCTCATTTAAAAAGTGGCTTCCTTTTCACCTAAGGTAGGAGCTTATGCCAAGTGATCAGTCAAGAATGGTGGTTAGTTTCTTTTAAAACTGAGTTCTTGCCCTGGCTAGTGTGGCTTAGTGGGTTCAGTGCCGGACTGTGAACCAAAAGGTCACCGGTTTGATTCCCAGTCCGAGCATGTGCCTGGGTTGTGGGCCAGGTCCCTGGCTGGGGTTATGTGAGAGGCAACCGATTTGTGTATCTCTCACACTAGATGTTTCTCTCCCTCTCTTTCTACCTCCCTTTCCCTCTCTGTAAAAATAAATAAAGTGTAAAAAAATATTTTTTTTGAAAACTGAGTTCCGGGTTGGTGGAAGGACTGGTGAAATATCTTTTATGAGCAGAGACCTTTGGAGTCCTTATGGAGCTAGCTGGTTCAGGCAGCAGTGATTTGTTTATTTTCTGCTCTACTGAACTTTCAGCTTACTTTTCAGCCTTTTGTGGGGCCTCTGAAATCATTGAAGTCGCTCCTCATTGAGATCACTCCCCTTGGCTACTTGGCATTTGGGAACCTTTTTTCTTTTTGACAAGAAATGAGGGACACTGGGTGTTGGAAGAATTTTTTCACACCTTTGCACACTGCTGTGTCTCTGGATTCCCACCCCTCTTTATTCCTCACTTCCTTTCCTCAGCTGCTCCTTCACTGCAGCCACACTCCAGCATTTCTCAGCTGAGTGTTGAATTCCAACCAGTTATTGGAGGGAGCCAGTAAGCTTGGGGTGGGGGTGGAATTCTTATTCTTTTTCTATTTCCTTTACAGTAGGAAGCTCTGCACCTCTTTTTTTTCTTTCAACTTTCCAACAGTTTTTATTTATTTATTTTTAGAGGGAGGAGGAAGGAGAAGGAGAGAAACATCAGTGTGTGGTTGCCTCTCACACATCCCATACTGGGAACCAGGCCCTCAGGCCAGGCATGTGCCCTGACTAGGAATTGAACCGGCCACCTTTTGGTTTGCAGGCTGGCACTCAATCCACTCTCTACACCTTTGAAATGCCAAGGTAGTTGTGGGGTAGAACTTAAAGGGGATTTAAAAATATGCAAATATAAGGGATATAGAGGTATATATGAAACGGAAAGAGCATGATGCTTATGTTGGGAAGGACTTGGCTTTTGAATTTTGCCTTGCCCATTTGTTGGCTGTGGGACCCCCCAAAATTGTGTGACCCTTTTGAGCGTTAGTTTGCTGAGAGACGGAGATAGAGATAGAAACAGATAGATTTGTACTCATAGAACAGTGAGGTTTAAGTGAGCTGATGGATGTTAGAACACATAGCATATTGCCTGGAACATAAGAGAGAGTCAATAAATTGTAGCTGTCACTGTTAATAACAGAACAATTAAGTTAGGATTGAATTTTCTATTTGGAGAGGGTATGTGGGACAGCTGGCTCATCTGCGACCTGTGAAGGAAAATACCTTTGCAGGCCCCGGTGTCCACCAGCACTTAGAAACGACACTTGACCACAAAGAGAATGAAGCCTCCTCATTGCTAGCTTAGTTGACTGGTAATGCCTATGTAATTTCACAGTTTAGTTCAGTTCTAATATATATTCTGTACTGTTGTGACAGAGTTTGAAAGTGATTTTCATGACTTTACTATTGTTAGTGTTCTGTTAAAAGTATGTGCCAGGAGGCTAATGGGAGGGAGGGGAATACAGAAATAAAGTAACAACAACAAAGCTAATGATTCAAAGCAGTAGCTGCAGCTTCACAGAGCAGTTCTACAGCCATTATTTCCTCCTTGTTGCTGCTTTGTAAAGAAGATACCTGTTAGGTCGGAGTCACTCAAGAAACTGGTTGGACACAGTGAGCCAAGGAGAGCAGGGTTTATTAGCGGGGAATAAAAGGGAGAGTGGAGCCAACTGAGGGAGGTTGGGACTCGCTTGGTTGTTCTTAGGTCAGGGTTTTTAAATGCAAAAACCTGTAGTTGGGGTATTAGAGTCTGATTGGCTAAAGTTGGTTGCTGAGTGAAAGCTGCATCCTGTTATGTTGGATAAGCTGACCCCAGACCGTAATCTTCCTGGGTAGGGTCTGTAGGCAGCTTCCCACAGTGCCATTTTCTCGCCTGGTGATTTTCATTCCTCCTAGGCCTGCCTAGATCTAACAGTATCCTGTCTTCACATTAGCGATGAGGACACTGAGGCTCCAAGGAATGGAGGGACTGCTCAGCCGGTCGGAGAGAGAGCTGGGATTCCATAGCTATCCTTGTCACCAAGTGATTTATGGAGAGAGGACAGCGATGCATGGGACAATGATGACTAAAAGAAGGTTACTCCATAGCTAAATGCTCAGTTGAGGAGTGGGGCTTGTTGGTGGTGTTCGGAGTCCAAAAGAATTCAGAAGAGCTGGAGCAATGGGACTGGTTTCTTTGAGTCTGAGGCCTGACCATGAAAATGGGTCGGAGTTCCAGAGGCAGATAAGAGGGTATACCCTGTGCCTGGAGACAGGTACATGGGGGGCGCAGGTGGGCCACTATGCACACCAATCTGAGTGGTACAGAGTTGACTGTGGGCAGGAGTGGCGAGTAGGGTCAGGGTGCACTATGAAGCCCTGTTCTGGGTGCATGACATCAAAGACTATATTTTTCAGTTGATTTCAACTTTTAGTTTCTCTAGACCTCATTTTCCTCACTGATAAAAAAAAAATACCTTGCAATGTCTGCATGGAGCTTGTACCTAAATAATTTCATCAGTTCCATCCAATGGCTATTTGAGTGCCTGTTGGGTGTCAGACTCTGGGATAGAAATATTAAAATGCTACTCTTAGGTATCCTTCAGTAGAGATAATATGCCCACCAAAGGTGTTCTGGAGCTGCAAAGCATCAGGGTCATAGTAGGAGGGGTTAGTAATGATCTCTGGCTCATGCCTGGGCCTCATATGGACATCCTAACCTGGTGCTGTTTGGTGGAACATATAGTTTGCCCATTTCGACTACAGGCAGCTGACCCCACAGGTTGACATGCAATCTGAATTTCTTGCATCCAGCCTGCTCTTCATTCTGGAAGATGGTTCCTGAGGAGCATGTGGGCTTCAGAGAGAGCACTAGCAGTGGTATAAGAGACTAAGTATGGAGAAAGAAAAAGTACTTTTATTTCTGGATTGTCTGTTCTGAAACAGGTTTCAAAATGTGACTGTCTTAGTCTCAACCGTCTACAACTGACCCCTGGGAGTGGATGTTTGCTGAAGGTGAATGTTATACATCAGGAATTCCCTTAGTTAGGGCCACGGCACTTTGCCAGATGGACAGGCTTTCTTGTGGTGGCTACAAGACATTTTTAGGTAACCCTTTTCCAAGAGTAAAGTTTGGATTCATTTACATTAAAAGATCAGTGAATAGTTAGTTAATTCTGACCAGAATATTTGGGCGGTGGGAGAAGGACCAATATTGTCTTCATAGTTCTGCTTCAGTGAACATGGAAGGAGACACCAAACTGTGGTTTGTTTTCAGATTGGATGGTGTTAGACATAAACCACTTCCTAGTGCCTGTGAAAGCTAGGTCTCCGATGCCAAGGATGACTAGTCCTTGCTCAGGTTTGAGAGGCACAGGAAGAAAACTGAAAGAAACTTATAATTATTAAGCACCTATTATATGCCACCTCTGCACATAGGAGTTCATTTAATCCTTATAACACTTAATTGTTCGAGTGCTGTTGTCCCTCTGTTGCTTATAAGGAAGTTAAGCGGTTAAGAGACTTGTGCAAGGTCAGTGATAGAGTTAAGCCAGAATCCACTCCTGGTCTAGTGCTCATTCTGTGCATCCATGTTGCTTTTGGCTCTACAGATCCCATGATTCAGGGTCATGAGAATCACCTGGAGGGCTTGTTAAACCAGATTGCTGGGCTCCACTCTCAGTTCTGATTCAGCAGGTACGGGTTGGGACTTAGCATTCTCCATTTCTAACAAGTTCCCAAGGATGCCGATGCTGCTGGCCCAGGCCCCGCACTTTGAGAGCCGTCGCTCTAGGTGAAAAGTTCTACTTCTTTAATCTCTCTCACTCTTTTTAAAATCTTTCTTTTAAACATTAAGTGTGTGTTTTATGGATGTTAAGTATGATTACTTAGAATTCATTTATTCATTTAGCGGTTTTGTATTTACTGTCTGTAGACAACACACTAAGCATTTGCCAGGATGTTCAGTCTAGTAAGGGAGATAAAACAGGTGCCTAAATCAGATTAGTAGAAAGTAGTGGCACAAGATTGGACAGATGAATGAAGTAAGGGAATGGAAGAGGGAAGGGGTTACCTCCATCAGTGATATTAATAAAGGTTTTTGCTTTCTTTTTTTAAGTCCTAATCTGAGGATATGCTTATTGATTTTTTTTTTTTAAGAGAAAGAGAAAGGGAGTGGGAGAGAGGGAGAGAAACATTGATGTGAGAGAGAGATAGCTATTGGCCACCTTCCATGTGCGCCCGACCAGTGATTGAACCTGCAACTAAGGTGTGTGCCCTGACTGGGGGTTCGAACATGCAGCCCTTTGATGTACGGGATAGTGCTCCAACCAACTGAGCCACTCAGCCAGGGCAGGTTTTCTCTTTTTTCTTTTCTTTTTTTTTTTAAGTTCAGTATTAATATGTGCCAGAGACTTAGGTAGCATCTTATATATCTGCAGTCCTTTAAACCTCATGATAATTCTATGAGTAAGGCACTGTTATTTCTGTTTTGCAGATAAGGACACTAAGGCAATGAGAAGGTCACACACTGGCAGTAAGGGAGCTGGAGGTGGAACCCACATTCTGTTCCAGCCACAATAAAAACTGCTAGCATTTGCATAGTGGGAGGGGATGAGGAAGAGCCTGGGAGGAAGGAAGGAAGAACTGGGGAGGACACCAGTGGTGGCTGCTGAGCAGGGTTTGATCCATACAGAAATAGAAAAGGATGCTTGAAGGGCTTTTTCGGCAGAGACAGCAGCCTGCTCAAAGGTTGGATGTTACGGAGCAGGTGAGGGTAATGGAACTGGTTCTGTTTCCCAGCAAGGGGAGTATCCTGGAAGAGGCAGCTGGAAGGCAGGGTAAAGCCTGATTTGGAGGCTGGGCAAGGACAAAGGAGTTGGGCCCCTTTCACTAGTGGTACCAGGGAGCCATGGAAGATTTCTAGGGAGGGTAGTAGCCTGAAAGTCATTATAGCAGCAGGGAGATTTCTCCTTGACAGTCACCGAAAGGTCGTTCTTTCTTACCACCCCAGCCCCCATCTGTGCAGAACAGGGGTCCTGTAAGGAGGTCAGTAGTGGACAGTGCCAGTCCCTCTGAGGCCTGGAGCCACCGTGTGAGAAAGAGGCACAGCAGGGACTCAGCAGAGGTGAGCAGTCTGGATGAAGCATGAGAAGAAGTCTGGAGTTGTGAGAGCTAGACAGGTGATAAAGGCGCCCCCCCCCCGCCACTTGAAGGTCACGTGGTGAGGGTGGCCTGCTCCTGGTCCTGCCTTGCTTTCCTTGAATAAGAATAGGAGCTGAGCCACGCACAAGGCGTTACTGAGTGAAGGAGTGCCACAACTTGACTCTTTGGGGTGTTACACATTTTTGTAGAATTGTGCTTTTGAACAAATAATGTATAGGCCCTGACTGGTGTGGCTTAGTTGGCTGAGTGTTGTCCCACAAAGCTAAAGGTCGCTGGTTTGATTCCAGTCAGGGCACAAGCCTGGGTTGTAGGCCAGGTACGTGGTCGGCACTTCTCTCTTACGTTGATGTTTCTCTCCCACTCTTCCTCCCTCCCTTCACTTCTCTCTAAAAAGAAATAAAATCTTTTTAAAAAAAAACCAACATTGTAAACTCATGTAGCAAATTTGAAAAATATATAAAAATGCAATGGAGAAAAAAATCGTAATGTGCTTTATTAAATAACCTCATTGAGATTCTCATTTCATATAAGAAGTGGAACACTTGTGTATTTCATTTTTCATTTTCTCATACTTTGTAGATGTAATATTGGATAAGCATTCTGTGTACTCTGCCTGATTTTTGTTTTTGTTTTTGTTTTGGGGAGGAGATACAAGGTAAGGAAGTGGGTATAAATACAGTGCCCTGAGGAGCATCAATTAAGGGATGTTGCTTTCAACCTAGCAGATGTTTTAGGCTAACCTAGTGGTCTGAAAAGATAGAACATGCGGGTGTTTTTGCTGACCCAGCTTGTTGTGGTTAGAAGAGGGGTCTTTTAGAAACCAGTCTTGACTGGGTGTCTGCTCTAGTATCCCCTTCAGTCCCTCTGCCCTAGAAGAATGTCTTTGATCCCCCTCAGACTGGCTTCAAGCTTGGTGGCTATCAGCACTCAGTGGCTCCTCCAGCCAGCCTTTTTAGAGCATCCTGCTCATGGTGCTGAATTTCTTCTCTGAACTCATAGCATTTGTTCCATATCATTCATTTGGCTTTTCTCTCATTTATAAAGTAGAACCTTACCTACCCTTCAGGTTTTTGTGAAAACCAAATGAGAGAATGTGTGTAAAGTCCCTAGCACGGTGTCCTACACTCAACTAATATACTCAGACTTGTTGATGTCTTTTCTCCTGCCTGTGCTGCTTCCTGTTGTTATTTATCTTGTGTCTTGTCACATGCTTATTGCCTTATCTTCCGATTAAGACTGGAGGCTCCTGGGGCTGGATTCGTCCTTTCTGTTTCTTTGTCACCCTCACAGCATGTGATAGAGTATACTCTGCAAAGTTATTCACTCCAAAGTTCCTTTCTATCATTCTTATTTTTTTAGCATCTTTCAAAGCTAAAAATATTAGCTATTATGTACTGTAAGTGCTTTACATATGTTTCATTTAAATTTTTTTCTCTGAAAACTCCATTAAGTCAGTGGTATGATCTCCATTTTACAGACAAAGAAATGGAGGCTTGGAGGAGTTAAGAAATTGTCCAAGGTGGTTCACGGAGTCTGAGCCAGGTTTCACACCCAGGGAGGAGAGTTTCCAAGTAGACAAGAAGGGACCTTAACTGGTCATACGGGGAAGTCCACGAAGGTAGTGTAATCCCATCAATGAATTCCAGAGCAGTGTAGATGCCTATTGCCCTCTGTTCATTCTCTTCCAACATTTGGCACTTTTTGTTTTGGATTGGGATCAGTCTTTCTTCTGCCTGTATGCGACTGCCTTGCATGAGTCCATCAGCTGTTAATACTCAATGTCCTGAGCTGTAAACAGGGAAGAGGGTGGTGTGTGTGTGTGTGTGTGTGTGTGTGTGTGTGTGTGTGTGTTGCTGGTTGAAACGGGGACCTTCCACAGAGTAACAAGAAAAGTAGTCCCAGGGATGCACTCATGGGAGGATGAGGTGTAGCAGTAAGATTTATTGAAGTAAAAACCAAGGACTGTCCCCAGGTGCCTGTAGTGAAGCTCTGTTCATCTTGCTGTGGAAGAAGTCTAGCCTTGTCTTTATCAAACCCAGAAGAAGGGCCAGGGCCCAGAAATTCTGTGTCCTTGGTTCAGTTCATGCCAAAGCTTAGTCCCATTCAGTCTCTGTCCCTGTCTGGCTAGCTCAGTCTGTTCCCAGCTGTGCTCCAGCCAGTGCTATGCTGCTGTATCCAGACCTGCACTTGGAAGCCTTGCTTCGACCTGCATGGCTGCCAGGCCCACATGGCTGCCACACAGAAAGAGGGAGCAGAGGAAGGAACAGGCAAATGTGTGTTACTGAGAGAGAGGCCCTTGTTAGGCTTTGATTATGTTACCTTGGGCTTTCAAACTGACCAATCTCTTTCCCAGTCCTTCTGGGCTTGTACTGGGCCCTCCCCCATAACCAGTCAGTCTTTCCCTAGATTAGACACCTCCTTTCTATGGTCACCATCTTGGCTCCTACTGTGCATGCCTCCAAGTAGAAGGACCTCCACTTGTGCCACCTTGGCTTCTGCTTTGCATGTGACCAGCTGAGGAATTCACCCCCATCTCCCCCTCATAGTCTGGGGGAGTGGACGATTGAATCCTAGGGAGATTGGAAAGCCAGTCCTTCCTTCCTACGGGGTGGGAGGGAGGTGGGTGGAGGGATGTTAATACCCTTGGCAGGGCAATGCTACTGTCCCCTGGAGTATGTGAAGTAGCTTCCAACCTAATTAAACTTAGCCAGTTTTGCTTCCTTCTCTTTTATTAATATCTAACTACCTATGCTAACATGAGTGTGAGAATACTTGTTTTGTCCCATCTTGAAGGGTTAAGATGATCAGTGAGATGGCACATGTAAAACCAAAATATGTTACTATGTTATATTCTTTCTATGCATCATTTTTCCAGGGGCGTCCGACCTTTTGATGTCTCTGGGCCACACTGGAAGATGAAAAGTTGTCTTGGACCACACATTAAATACATTGTGATATGTAATCACAAACAAAATCTCATAATGTTTTAAGTAAGTTTATGATTTTGTGTTGGGCCTCATTCACAGCTATCCTGAGCCTCATGCAGCCTGTGGTCCACAGGTTGGACACCCCTGATTAGACTAAGCATTCCACAGGGGCACCTGCTTTCATTGGTATTTATTTATTTGTTTGTTTATTTATTTATTTATTTTTAAACTCGTGGTAAAATATACATAACACAAAATTTATCATTCTGATCATTTTTCAGTTCCGTGACATTGACTACATTCACGTTATTATGCAGCCATCACTACCATCCACCTCCAGAAGTTTTTTCATCTTGCAAGACTGAAACTCTGTACCTGTAAAACACTAACTCCTTGTTCCCCTACCCTACCCTCGATAACGACCATTCTGTTTTCTGTCTTTCTGAATTTGACTGCTATAACAATGTCATATAGTGTTGTATAGTATTTGTCCTTTTGTCACTGGAGTATGTCACTTGGCCTATTGTCTGCAAGATTCACCCATGTTGGAGCATGTGTCAAATTTTCCTTTTTAAGCCTCAATAATATTTCATTGTATGGTTACATCACATTTTGTTTATCTATTCATTCATCTTTCAACACTTGGGTTGCTTTTACCTTTTGGCTATTATGAATAATGCTGCCATGAACACAGTGAACAAATACTCATTTGTGACCTAGGGGTGGAATTACTGAATCGTATGGTAACTCTATTTGTAATATTTTGAGGAAATACCACCATACTATTTTCCACAGTGATGGTACCATTTTACATTCCCACTAACAGTGCACAGGGTCCCAATTTCTTCATATCCTTGCCATTTTCCTAATCATAGAGATATTGAGCATCTTTTCACGTATT
The DNA here is from genome assembly GCF_019186645.2 of Phyllostomus hastatus. Classification (NCBI taxonomy): domain Eukaryota; kingdom Metazoa; phylum Chordata; class Mammalia; order Chiroptera; family Phyllostomidae; genus Phyllostomus; species Phyllostomus hastatus. The sequence goes on from NW_025334035.1 coordinate 13,739,255, forward strand.
TATTGACCATTTGTACATTTTGGAGAAATGTCTGTTTAAGTCCTTTGCCCATTTTTTTCCTTTTCTTTTTTTGTTTTGTTTTCACTTTTTTTGTTTTATTTTCTTGCCCAATTTTAAATGAGGTTGTTTTTGTTGTTGAGTTTTAGGAGTTCTCTCTATATTCTGGATCTTAATCCCTTTTTGGATATGTGATTTGCAAGTACTTTCTCCCATTCTGTGAATTACCTTTTTACTCTGTTCATTGGGTCCTTTGATACACAAAAGTTTTTAATTTTGATGAAGTCCAGTGTGCCTGTCTTTGCTTGTTTCCTGTGCCTTTAATGTCATGCCCTTATTTTTCAGTAGGGTCTATGACATACATGCCTTAAAGACAAGAGCGATGATGCTAATAGTACTAGTCAGCATTACTCCTCACCAGGCACTGGCTTAAATATCCTTTAGTTCTCACAACACCTCCATGATGCAGGTACTGTTATTCAGATTTCTAGAGTGGAAACTGAAGCTTAGAAGTTCAGTACCTTCCCCAGGTTTTGTACATGGCAGAGCAGGGACTTGAATTCCAGAGCTGGTACTCTTAACCACTAAACTGGATAGCTCAGTAATTTATTTGTAGAATTAAGTGGATAAATACCTGAATGAACTTCATGGCTAAAAATCTGGTAATCGTAATCATTGTCTCCAATTCAGATCTGCCTTAGTGTTACCCATTATTTATCCAGTTTCAGTTCTCCTGCTGTAATTCAGTGCACAAGAGTCTTCGTCACCTTTAACCATCACCTCAGTTTACTGAGGGTTTGGTTAAAGGCTTTGATTTCTTACACATCCTTGAAACTCTTCTTGGTAATAAAAGACCTACGTCTTTTAATTTTTCTTTGGATTTGCTTTGGAACTACAGTGTCAGAAAAAGAAAAAAAGGGGCATTTAAACTGATGCTAAGTTGTCTAACTGACCAACTTGCTTTTAAGACATTACCTCCCAGCTGCTGTTTTAATCATTAATGAAGCACAAACCTTGTAGTCTGGGAGGCATGTCAAAATTTCTCTTTTGGGTTTTGGTTTAAAATTGAGTGTAATGGAGAGAGACTGATTGTTCCATCTGAGAGAATTGGCCTGCAAGTCTTTGAGAGCTGGGGACAAGGACAGGGCCTGTTATTGGACACTATTGAGTTTTTTTGCCACTCCTCAAAGGAGAAATCACACAAAGTCTGGCATGTCATTAGTCAAAATAGTAAATGAGGCCTGAGAAATGATGTTGCTTGGTAGTTGAAACCAGAATTTGTTAGTGGCTTCCAGAGAGTGAGAATTCCTCATATTAATGCTAGAAATTTTTAAACCAGCAATTCAAAGAATCAGCAAATTCTAGCTGGGGCCTTAGTGTAACTGAGCAAACCAGGGCTCAGCCATGTGGTACCTTGATACATGATATATTAGTGTTGAAGGAAACAGGTTTTTATTTATGCCAGGGGTGTCAAACTCATTTTCACTGGGGGCCACATCAGCCTCGAGGTTGCCTTCAAAGGGTCTAATGTAATTTTAGGGCTGTATAAATGTAACTAACTCCTTAACTAGGGGCAAGGAGCTCGGTGCTGTTGCTGGGTAGAAACATGGTGCTAGGCCAGATGAAACAAAGTAGAGGGCCGGATTCGGCCTGTGGGCCTTGTGTTTGCCACCTCTGATTTATAAGATTCCAACCTCAGGGTGGGGGGAGGGCTGAGAGCACTCCTCAGAGCTCTGTTCTCCCATGAGAGCCAGCCCTTCCCTTGCTTCCCAAAAGGCTATAAGCCAAAACCATGCCCCAAGAGTTCTTCATGTCCTTATCTGTTCTTAAGTCAGCTGTGCAAACAGATCTCCATCCTCTCAGGAATGTGCACTTGTGGGTTTCAGAGTCGCCATCTTCTCGCAGCAGCTCTCTCCAGGATCTGGGGTACGTTGTCCTTAGCCTCCATGTAGTGGCTGAAGGAAACATGTGCCGTGTTACATGGGATCATGTTGGGGTCCAGGGAGGCACAGTCCCAAGAGAGTAGTTTCTCTGTATGTCCTTCAGAGAAACAGAAGTCTGCAACTCAGCATCCCTGGTCACAGTTCAGCTTCAAGCATCTCCCACGAATATGGTCTTGCCTGGGCCATTGCAGGTGCTATTCAGCTGGTCTTTTTCCTTCTACTCCCCCTCTTTTTCTACACTGTGGCCACTCAAAATTTCAGATAAATATCCCAGAATTCTTCTGGAACTCTCCATCTCCTTCAGAATGAATTATGAATGTAGCCTGGTGTTTAAGCCCTCACTGAGTGGGCTTCTTCCTGTCTACTCTTTACTAGAAGACTGCACACACTCTTCAAGTCCCACTTCCTCCTTGCCTGTGTGCTCATCATTCTTTTCTCCCTCCATAGGACTCCTCTCTTGCTCCATACTGTTTTCCACAGTGTCTGCACCACTTTACATTCCCACCAACAGTTCATTGGGTCCTGATTTCTCCACACCTTCACCAACACTGCTCTGATTGTAACCACTCTAATGGGTTTGAGGTGGTTGCATGCCTTTTGGGAGCATGTTATTAAGTACCCATATAGATTCAGGACCATTCAGAACCTAAGTGAAGGGTGTGTATCTAGAGGAAGACAGAGCATCAGTCTCATGGGGAATATGTTAATTTTTCAGTATTTCATATTTACTAGATGATGCTATATGGTTGTTATATAGCATTTCTTTGTTGGAAGGAGGGTGGAAGTGATAGACAGACTTGAGGGGTCACTTGTGCCTAAGTGACAGAGTGGAAATTATAGCCTTCAAGTGGACTAATAGCATTACCTGGACCCTTAGTGAAGAGGTTTCCTTCTGGAGGAGAAACCTCCTGTCTTGGGGCCAGCTCACTACCCTGGGTACAGCAGGCATGTTGCAGTGCAAGTGCGAGGGAGGGGATAGGTGGGACAGACTCCCAGGCTTTCTGAGAGCCTGCCCTTCTTGGTGCTGGGGGTGTATAAGATAGTACCCTTAGGGAGTTTCCACTGACAAGCAGGTGAGCACATAATTTCAGTGCCCTTTGGGTACGTTCTGTGAGGGTACCTTTGGGGCTCAGAGGAAAGCTGAAATATGGTTCCTGGACCTGGTGTGCAGGATGAGAGGAGCTAGCCAGAAAGAGTCATAAGAAACCTCCAAACCTGTAGAGAATTTTTGTGAGTTTACATGATCTAAACTAATGACAATTGCTGGGTATCTAAACCTTAACCAATTGAGAAAAATGTTCTGGAAAATATCAGTTTGCACCTTATTTTATGCATTACAATCAGAAGATATAAGTGGGTTACATGAAATCCATTGGTGGTAGTTTAGGGAGGCAGTAGAAGCAAAGCTGGGAAACCTCTGGGCTTGGATAAAAAGTAAAATGATATGTTAGGGTGGCCATTGATGCAGGCTGTGAAAGAATTCACAAAGAGAGGAAAATGCAGAGAGCAAAGTGTTACTCACTTTCCTTTCCAAGAGAGGAAGGGACCAGGCATGGAGAATTACACTAGCCCTGAGGGTTTGGGGTTTTGAGCTTTTATTGGATTATAAAGGGTGGAGGGGAGGTGCTGTTGTGTGGACACTGGGCTGTTAGGGGCGTTGCAACAGAGGAGGTTTTGGTTGGCTTTGTGTAAGCTGCAGTTTGCTCCAATATTATCTTTGGAGCAGTTGTTTGGGTCAGTTAGTCACATTGTGTTCTTGCTTTACAGTCATTTCCAGTCCTGTGACATAGGTTCAGAAGAGCAAAATGGCAGTCATGTTTAACAGGGTCATAGAACTGTTCAGCAAATGGCACCACAATAGCAAATGGGGCCAGCTTTGTCCTTTCATTTCCCTCTCTGGTTTTAAAACTATTTTATTCTTAATGATTGGACCTGGTTCTGGCTAGTATGGGCAAAGGTCTTCTTATGGCTACTTCCCGCTGGTTAGATATAGAGTTGTCCCTACCTGAGGGTCTGGGCATGGCTCATCAAGGGGAAGAGGGACAGCCTGAACAGTTAAAGCTGTGACCAGAGGCTGTGGACAGAATCTCCCAGAGCCTGGATGCTCCATCGAATGAAGAATATGAGATATTTGAGGAGATATGGCCCAAAAGTGAGAATAAAGAGAAAGGCTGCTGTAGGTCCTAGGAAGGGAGTTAGCCGGGAAAACCGGGACCAGACATTGGCCTAAAATCCCACCAGTCAAATCCTTCTGAGGCCCCCTTTTTATAGAACTTCCAAGAAGGGAATAGGCTAAAGGAGTGACGGCACTTCTTAGGTCTGTTGGAAAAGGATCCGATTGATGGTCCTGGTCTGGTCTCAGCTGTTAGGCAGAGGAGCACTTGGCTGAAGAGATCTGGAGGAGAATATTGGCTCTTGGAGATTGTGATGGGCCTGTTGTGGGTGATTGAGAAGTATGTGGTCTACTGTGGACTTGACCCTTTCATTAATGGCCCATCTGGGTCCGTTGAAATAGGTAGGCACCAGGTTGGTCTCTAATTGGCTCCATTCTGAAGGAAGGACAGGAATTGCTACTAGTGCCCCTCTGGGAGAGGTGTTGGCCCAGATCCAACAGTTCTTGTAGGGCTGAGTAGCCTTATTGTTTAGAAAATTAAGGGCCTTGTGGACTGTGGGTAGGTCAGGGCATTGGAAAATGTTTCGTGAGGGAGAAAAAATTACAAGAAGTGAAACTAGAGTTCCCAGCAAGGACAGAGGAGCTCTCTTACCAGGTCTGGCACAGAGTTATAAAAGAAGGGGATTACCCAGTAGTACCAGAGCATGTCAGATACTTTCTGGGGCTCATGTGTCCATTGGCTGGGCTGTGGTGAGTCTAAGCTTGGTATCTGAAATTGTCTGGCAGGCAAAGGAGGGGAGAGTGGAGTCCTTGGGCAGTTCCTCCTATGGAGAGTTCTTTGGTGGGTCACTGGGTTTGAGTCAGGAGAGATGTATCCACGGTGGAAGTCCTGAGAGCTTTGCTGCCATGGGAGTGGTGAGAATTCCTCGAAAGGGGTCCTGTGTATTGGCAGGGATGGTGCTGAGTGAAGTGTAGGGGTTAGGAGCAACTGGATGGAAGGGGATGACTGCCTCATTGATGATTCCAAGGTCCTATACTAGTTGATGGGAGCCATCTGGTTTCCTGACAGGGAGAACAGGAGTGTTGTAAGGAGAGTTGGTGGGTCTTAGTAAGCCTGATTTGAGAAACTTGGTAATGAGGGGTTTGAGGCCCTTGAGGGCCTCTAGCTTAATTGGCAAGGAAAACGTGTGGGATCTTTTGTACAGATAGTGATGGGCTGTATGTGATGTGCCTTTCCGGGAATGTCAGTGTTCCAGACCTCCAGTGGGACCCTATTTACAACCTCAGTGGGAGTGAAGTCTGGGAGGGAAGTTGGGGTTGAAGCAGTCCCTAACAGTTGTAGGGAAGAGGCCTGAGTGTGTAGGAGGATTTGAGTGCCTAGCTAAGTCATGAAGTTCCTTTTTAGGAGAGGGGCTGGGCAATCAGGAATGACTAAAAAGAAGTGAGCGAAGACCTGATCTCCCAGAGTGCAGAGGAGGCTGGGGTTAGTAGGGTGGCCTGAGGCCTTCCCTCCACCCCTACCATGGAGACAGGAGAGGGAGACAAAGGGCCCAAAAACTTGGGGAGAGTAGAGTAAGTAGCCTCCAGTATGGATTAAGAAATCGACTAGTTTACCTGCAAAGGGAGAGTTACTGGAGGCTAGGCCAACTTGATGGTGTGAAGTGGAGCCTGATCCCATGCCAGAGCCGGGGCCTTTGTCCATGTCTTGGGGAGGCCAAGGAGGTCCAAGGCTATGGAGGGAGCCCCTGACGGTTTGGGAAGGGGAGTTCAATCTGCTTCCTTGAGGAGAGGGCACTCCTTCTTCCAGTGCCCTGTGTTTCTGCAGTGTGGGTACAGTCCTGGTGGCTGCTGCTTTTTCTTGGGACACTCTTTCCTCCAGTGACCCTTTTGTTCGCAGTTGAAACAGGTTTGGGACCCCGGTTTCATTGATGGCTGTCCTTGCTGTTGTGTTGGGGACCTCGGGCAAGTCTCTCCCTGAAGAGCCCCCTCAATTGCTGAGGCCACTGTTTGGTAAACCTCTTTTTGCTCCCGAGATCATCATGGATCCTGCTCCTTTTTCTCCTCTCGTCAACCCTCATCACAATTGTTAAAGACTTTGAAAGTCAGAACAACTAATTCTGATTGTGGGGTCTGAGGGCCCTTTTCTAGCTTTTGGAGTTGATGCCGAGAGTCTAGGGCTGATTGGGCGATGAAGGTACATCACTAGGATAGACTGGCCCTCCGTAGAATCAGTGCCTAGGTTACTAGAGGCAAAAAACCTCTAAGAGCTTAGACAGGAAAAGAACAAGGTTCTCGTCTGGCCCTTGGGTGACTTCCTTAACCATGTCATAGTTAACAGGCTAAGTAGTGGCCCCCTTGATTCCCTTCGTGAGGCAGGAAAACGTGTGATCTCATTTACAGTGGTCAGGGGAGTTTGCTTGGTAGTCCCAGTTGGGGTCCTACTCAGGGACAGCCATGGTGCAGGGGGCATAAGCATGAGGCTGCCTCTGATTTCAGTCATCCTCATCTCCCATCACTTGGCTCAAATACCGTCTCTCTCTCCTGAAGTGGTACATGTAGAAAAGATACTGTGAATGTCTCTCCAGGAGAGTTCATGGGAGATGGTGAGATATTCAAACTCCTTTGTAAACTTAGCTGGGTTTGCCGAAAACTGCTGAGTCTGACCTTGATTTGGAAAGGTTTGACATTGAAAAGGGAGCCTGGACCTGAATAATGGTTTCCGATCCAGCAACCTCACAGAGAGGGAGCTGGACTGCAGGCTTGGGGGCTCCTGAAAGGGATGGCCGGAACAGGTATGGCCAGGAGAAACCCAGTCTAGAGGGTTTAGGGGGAGTCGTCTGAGGAGAAATAGGGAGAAGAGATGGAGGGGGTGCTAAAAAGGCAGGTGAAGGAGTAGAAGGGAGATATGGAGGAGGAGGAGGTTCAGAGAGGGGGAGGTCATCTGAATCTTGGGAAGATGGAGGAGGAAGGGAAGTAGGTGTAAATAAGAGCATTCGACAGAAGGTGTGGAGATCAGGATGATGAGAGAGCCTGGAAAGGGCCTGGATGTAAGGAGCCTCAGGCCGTTTCTCAAGGTGGCTACAGTACAGGTCAAGTTGGAGGACAGTATGATAGTTAGGAGATCCCTTCGTGGGCCAGACCTCCTGATCCCTTAGTTTGTTTGTATTGGGGCATGCCATACTGCAATAGAAAATCAAGTGCTTGGGCTTGAGGTTGATAAGTCTCAGAGGCTTCAAGTTCTTAAGAAGACATCCCAATGGGGAGTCCCTAGGTGGGGTCGATTGAGTATTGCCTATGGCAAGAGCTACAAGAAAGAAAGAGAAGGACATCTCAGGGACGGAAATGTGCCAAGGGAGGGAAAGGTCAGAGAGGGGCATCCCTCCCTGACTGCGACCACCTAGATATAGATAGATCTGACCCTGGGAATTGAGCATTTTCGACTCCAAGATCAGAGTGAGACCACAGAGATCTGTCCTAGAGTCAGGCATCCTTGAATCTTAGGACAAGACTGAGACTAGAAGGAGACAGTCAAGAGCTGTCCATCATGGTTGAATCCCAGAAGGAAAGTGATAGGCCCTATGCCGGGGCTTGCAACCAGGGCACGACTAGAAAAGCTATTGCCTTTAGTTCTGTGAATGTTAGTGTCCTAAGATCCAGAGAGACTTACCTATCACTAGCAGTGAAGGTGGGTGAGGAGGAGGAGCCTACCTACAGAGTCTGGAGAGACGGAAAAGGATTAGAATCCTCTCTCTAAACCTCACAGAGACAGGATTAGGGGGTTAGTCTGGGACAAGCTTCTGCTGCCCCCTGCTCCCCTAATCTCAAGTCTCAGGAGGCGGAGGAGAGAGAAATAGAGGATGTGCCCATACAGGCCACCAAAATATTAGGGTGGCCATTGATGGGGGCTCTGAAAGAATTCACAGTGAGTGAAATGCAGAGAGCAAAGTTTTATTCACTTTGCAAGAGAGGAAAGGGGACAGGCGTGAAGAATTACGCCTGCCCAGAGGGGTTGGGGTTTTGAGCTTTTATTGTATTATAGAGGGTGGGGGTTTGCTATTGTATGGCCCCTGGGTTGTTAGGGGTATTGCAGCACAGAAGGTTTTGGTTGGTTTTGTGTAAGCTGTAGTTTGCTCCAACGTTATCTTTTGCATGTGGCTGTGGGGGTCAGTTAGTCACATTCCGTTCTGGCTTTTCCAGTAGTTTTCCAGTCCTGGGGACATAAGTTCAGAAGAGTAAAATGGCAGTCATGTTTAACAAGGTCATAGGCCTGCTCACCCAAGGGTGCCACAAAAGCCAATGGCACTGGCTTTGTCCTTTCAGTAGATATATACTTCTTTTACCTCTTTTACATAGGTGAGTATAGGATAGTTAGCAGTTGACAATGAACTCAATAACAATCGGGATTTGTGGTCTTCACTCTGGTGTGGTGCTTGTGCTTTGAGAAGTCTGGAAAAAAGAAACGACTTTGACATTACAAAGGTATGTTATCATAAATGCAAAAAGACAATAGACAGGCTCAGTTAAGGTAAAGATTGAGTTTTATGAGGGAAGATTCTACCCTAGGACATGACTACCTGCCATAAACTACTTTTAGTGACTAAGTTTTAATTTCAGACCATCCTTTGAGGTTACTGTAGGTCTCTGAGTTAATAAGGCTGCCACACAGGCCTCCCCTGAGCTTATCAGGTTTAGCGTGTGGCCCCTTTTTGTCAGAGGGAACAGTTTGTCATTGAACTTCATAAAATGTATACTCCTATTTAGGAAAATGTCCCACGAGGACTTCAGTTTCAAAACTTTGGATAAACTTAGAGAGAAGGGTATGAAATGGTAGGCGCTTCGGAGCTCCACTAAGGGGCAGGATGGAAGTGGAAAAAGGGGAGGGTACCAGCACTTTGAGCGTGGCCTCCCAGAAGCCCTGTTGTAGTGGTTAGAAGGCTGCCTTGGAGAAAGGTGCACACACTCTCCCAACCTTCTTGTAGGTGATGGAGGAGGACGTAGCACCTTGGGGTAGGTAAGGGGCCTTCCCACAGAGGGTGGACATTCAAATTCTCACCCTGCAGGGTTCCTGTACCCCAGAGGCTGCCTTGTCTTCGTCCATTGTGCCAACTCTTTGTTTGGTCATTTACCTTGCAGTGAATGTGTGTGTGCTGTCCATGTGAGAAACGTCCAAACCTGTAAGAATTTTTATGAGTTTATTTAAGCCAAACTAATGACAGTTGCCATTGCTGGGAAGCAAAGCCTGAATGGATTGAGAAAATGCTCCAGAGAATGACTGTTCTGCTTCCTATTTTGTACATTACAATCAAAGGAGGAGGCCTAAGGGGGTTTCATGAAATCTGTTGGTGATAGATTAGGGTGGCAGGAGAAAGCAAAGTGGGGAAACCTCTGTGATTGGATAAAAATAAAAGGAATAGACACCCACTTCTTTCACATTGGTGGGTGCAGGACAATTTACAATGAACAATTAACATGATAATAACAGTGAAGAGATTTGTGATCTCTGCTCTGGTTAGGTGATTGTGCTTTGAGGGGTGCAGGTGGGGTGGGGGGAATTACTTTGATATTCCAGAGGTGTGTTGTTGGATGAGTTAGCCTAGATGCAGGAAAAAAAAAAAAAGGACGGGCTCAGTTAAGATGAAGAATGACCTTTGTTAGGGAAAAATGCTGCACTAGGACATGGCTACCTGCCAGGAACTACTTTTAGCTGGAAAGTTTGAGGTCTCTGAGTTGGTAAGACCTGCCTCACACACCTCTCCTGAGCTTGTCAGGTTTAGTATGTGGCCCCTTTTTTGTCCACAATGCTATACTCATTCTTATTTTAAAGTTAGGCAAGAAGAAGTATACAAAGTGAAAGTAACAGATGTACACACTGTTTTAAAAAATTAGACAATACAGGCCTAGCCAGTGTGGCTCAGTTGTTAGAGCATCGTCCAGTACACCCAAAGGTCATGGGTTCAGCTCCCTTTCAGGGTGCATGTGAGAGGCAACAGATTGATGTTTCTCTCACATCTATGTTTTTCTTCTTCTTTCTTCCCCTCCCTTCCTCTCTCTCTAAAATCAATAAGCATGTCCTCAGGTGAGGATTAAAAAAAAAAAAACAGGCAATACAGGACTACGTTTTATATAAAGTGACAGTCCCCACTTTCCCACCCAAGCTTGGCTCCCCAGAGGTAGGCCCAGCAGCTGCTTAGTGTGTGGTCCTTGTTCCATGAAGTTTCTTTTGTATGACTGGATCCTACTGTAGGTTTCATTTTACAACTTGCTTTTGCCATGCCATTGTTTATTTTAGAGATCTTTCATGGCAGCATATTTCAATCCAGCTCACTGTGCACAGCATTCCGCAGAGTGGACAATTGCATAGCCACTGTCTAACTGGGAGGCAGTATGTTTTTTTCCTTATAAATGATACTGTTTGCACAATTACACATTTCTGTGGTTTAGAATCCTAGAAGTGAAAACCTGGGTCAGACTACAGGAGCATTTAAAACTTTTATAGGGACTGCCTATAATTGACTTCTAAAAGGGGGTACTGCACTGGACTCTCACTGACAGAGTACTCACTGACATTGGGTACTCTTGATCCCAATAGTACCTAGCTATCTTTACATTTCTGCACATCTGAAGAGGGAAAAGGTATCTGGTTGTCGGTGGCCTGTGCCCCTGATGGAAAACCACCTCCGAGTCCTGTTGATCAAACACACTGCCTTAGGCTCGCTCACTACCTTCCTGAGCACCATGACCGTGGAAGGTAGAGAGACAGTGCCTGCTGGTGGAGCTGTGCAGGCTCTGTTTCTCCTGCAGCCTCAACCTCCCCACCCTGTACCAGCTAGCCAGGATCCGTTCTTCTCTTGTTGAAGGCTTTTTTCCTAAGGATCTTTTGGTTACCATTTCCCAGTTGACCCTCATGTGAAATATCTTTTCTCTGTCTGCCTGCCAGCTGTGAGGGAACCATGTGTTTCTGTTGCTGTCCCAGGGTAGTAACCTTGATGCTCAAAGTCATACTCCCTGCATGCTAGTGGGCAACTTGTTAGCCTTGAGAATCCACAGGATTTCCCTCCTTGTCTCTAACCCAGTGAAATAGATTGAAATTGGGAGTTTTGCACATCCTTTACTTAGGGTCAGAACAGAGGAGTAAAATTTGGTCCCCCCAAATCTAATGCACATTCTCAGACACCAGATTTTAGATTCGTTCCAGTTAGAGAGCTGGAAAGGGAGTGAGGAGAGAACTGCCATTTATTGAGGGTTTCTGCTCATTTCCCTGGCAGCACCCCCAGGTAGTGGTATTATTTTCCTTGGTTTGTAGCAAGGCTGAGTCACATGCCAGAGACCTCCCAGAGAGAAAGTTGGCAGAGCCAAGGCTTGAACCAGTGTTTTCCCCATGTTAAAGCCACTGGTCCTGCTCATAGGTTGGATCCAAATGAATCCCTGAGATGTCATGCCCAAGACCCTCCCTGGAGAAGTGAAAATGAACTAGTGCCTCTCCCTGGTGGCCATCCCAAGCCCATTGGCTGCCTGTAAGAAGTCGCAGTTTCTCCTCCTTCCCTTCCCTGAATACCTAGGCTCTGGCTTGGGTTGTTCAAATATCACTGTTTCCATTCACCCCTGGGGACCACCTTCCTGAGTTTTAAAAAATTGTCATTATTTGCCCTGGCTGGTGTGGTTCAGTGGATTGAGTGCCGGCCTGCGAACCAAAGGGTCACCAGTTCAATTCCTAGTCAGGGCACGTGCGTGGGTGCAGGCCAGGTCCCTGGTGGGGGGCATGTGAGAGGCAACCACACATTGATGTTTCTCTCCCTCTCTTTCTCCTTCCCTTCCTCTCTCTAAAAATAAATAAAATCTTTTTTAAAAATTGTCATAATCTTTATGTATTGATATCAAATTGTCTTCAATACAAGTTATAATCTGATTAAATTAGATGACCTTTTAAAAATTTTATTTAAAGACAAAAAATTCTCTTTATGCACACTATCTTTTTTTCTAGAGTCTAGCAAATATAGTGCCTTTCATTGGAGAATTTCTAATTAACATAATAAGCAAAAACAACCAAAAATTATAAAACAAATCCCCCAGTTCCTCAACTATCAATATTGAATAAAGCATTAAAAAGACAGAGAAAACTTTTTTGTTTAGAAATGGAGAATGAGTACTTAAGTTAGTAGCAAAAAAAAACCCCAAAAACAAAAATAAAACCCCAGGAAAATAACTAACAATCTCCAGGAGTGAGCTTCCCTGCCCAGGAGTGCAGGGCGGCCCTGGACCATCTCTCAGTTCCTGTGAGAGCACAGCACAGGATCCTGCTGTGGACCGTACCAAATAGCATCACCACGGCGGTCCTGATGCCCGCTGCACCAGTGCTGAGTAGTTTGTTGTGGAAGACCTCTCTGATGGCCTCAGAGCAGGGCTTCAGTGAGATTCTTGAGAGGATATCCTTCTGAGGGCAGATGGCGGAGATGAATTATTCACTCCCCTAGCTGTGCCATAGCAATTCAGCGTATAGTGGACGGCTTTTAGCGTTTCCTGCTAGGGCTCATTCTTGGATTTCAGCTTGAAGTAAGTGTTCATGTAAAATTCCTGGAGTTCCTTAATCACTTCATATTTGTGGGAATATCCCCAGGTGGCTGCAGTTATTTTAAGGGCAAATATCACCAAGAGGAAGACAAAGAATCCCAGCATGCACTGGGACTCCTGCACAGTCACAGCAGCCCAGCAAGCCCACTCGTATCACGGGTGGGGCTGGCTCCAATCAGAATATCAGTTCCTGTGCAGAAGCTGGAATGATTGATCATTTTCTTGCTTAGAGATGCTCTTGGTCTGAGCGTTGAATCGGAGCCATGGTCCAGTAGTGAAGACCACAACCCTGGCAAGCCAGAAGGTAAAGTGAAAGCTGAGGAGCAGGTATTCGATCCACTTGGTTTCTCCTCTGACCGGCGTGGCCTGGGCCGCACTGGTGTGGGATGGGGGCACCACCTTCAAGATGTTGAAGTATCTACAAGCCACCATGCTGTTATTTAGGAGATATTCTCTTTATATAGACTCACCATTTTTACTTGGGCAAGTTTACTTTTAAAGTTCTTTTATCACTATTATAAACTAAAAAGCAGTGTCACTTTGCATTAATCCAAAGTAACATAAAAATAATAAATGTAGTGAAACCAAAACAAGATTATTTTAGCTGAATCCTGTTGCCTACCCAGGGCCCTAGCCTGTGCTCTTGTTAGAATAGAGAGCATTCATAGTGGTGGAATGGCCAAACCACTCCACATATTGTATGATTCCATTTAAATGAAATATCCAGGATAGGCCAATTTATGCATAGAGAAGGCAGATCAGTGGTTTGGGAGCCTGGAACGAGGGGGATGGGAAGTGAATGCTAGTGGATGCAGGGTTTATCTTGGGGGTGATGAAATGTTCTGGAATGAGACCATGGCAATGGTCACCCAACTCTGTGAATATGCTAAAGCCCACTGAATTGTGCATCTCAGAATGGTGGATTTATTTTATGTGAATTATATCAATAAAGTGGTTACTGAAAATTGAATTAGGGTGGTGGTAAGCTTATATAAATGGCTTTTCTTTTCTTTTTCTTTTTTGTTCTGTTCCTCTAGTTTTCTGTAATTACTTTTTTTAAGTGGAAAAGACCCAGAACCCTGCATTTCATGTTGATCACTTGGGGTCCAGTTTTGGGTAGTACTGAATGATAGCCAGGCAAAGAAAATCTCCATGAAATATTAAGGGGACACTTCTGCTCCTAAAATATCAACCACTGATTTAAGATTTTCTGTTTAAGGCCTATAAATAGAAAATGGGGATGTATGTGATGAGGCTTAACAATGAGTTGGGTGTGCCGTGAAGCTGGTCTCAGAAGGGGCCTGCCTGCTCGCCCATAGCCCGGCTGTGGTTGCGGCAGGACTGTGTCTGTTGTCTGGTGGGGCCCAGCTGGGTCAGGTGTTGAAACCCTTGTTTGTGCCTGCATGTGTGTTCCCTCCAAAAACTTCTAGTTCCTACTCTGACATTGTTTTCAATGCAATGCCAAGAGATTTCTGAGCCATATATATTTTCAGCACGTGTTAAAAAATTCATCAAGGAATGTGTGTGTATATACTGAAACCCTGGTGGTACTGCACTTGCAATCCGAGTGCTTCTCCCCAGTTTTTAACCATGTTGGTCCTCCAGGCTGTCTGTTTCTTGGCTACTGACAAAATCACCTTTGAAAGAGAAGCCAAAGACTAATATATTACCTTTTGCCAGCTTCTGCTTTAAATCCACTGTTTGGTATTTGCAAAGGTCAGATGAGCTATTTTGGTGCTCACGGCCATGATTAATGGGAAGGCCTGCATTTCCATTGGCTGCTGAGGATGAAGGATTAGTGTGGGGTGGCAGCGGAGGAGTGCCGCATCTGCTGTAATGTCAGAAGCGTGGTGCGGGGAATTGCAGGAGCAGCAGGCCCATGAAAAATGTAGGAGGAGGGGAGCTCCTTTAGCACTAGCCCTGTCAAGTGTTCCTCTATTTGCAACTATCCTGAATCTCTGGAAGCATTTGTTTTTCCCCGTTAAACCTTATTGCTGGGAATTTAGTATGGAGAGCACAAGTGCCCTTTTCCTGAGCGGGCTGTGGGCCCTGGGTGTTGTCTCTCATTACCCTGCCGGAAAGCTCCTCAGTTCCCTGTGAGGCAGCATGCTTGTGTTCAGCTTTTCACCCCTCCTTGTAAGAGACATTGGTTTTATTCGAAGTCAAATACAAAGCGTGTTGGCTCCAGGTGTTCATCTTGTGGCCTTTCTTTGCTTCTAAGACACCGTATCTCTTATCCCATGATCATAAATATTCTTTAGATTTGTAGCAATGGAGGTAATGGGCACATCAAGTTGTCATTATTATTGTCCATTTTCTGGAACCTTTGGAAGAGAAACTACTACAGCATTTTAAGGCACTAAATAAGCTCCCTGCAGCTGTGGGCCTTTCCGACACCTGAAGGGCACCACAGTGAGGCAGCCTCAGCTGAGTCAGGAGCAAACACACTCAGCGCCCCACTGCCCTTACCCATCTGTCCAGTCATGGCACAGCCTCTCCCAGTAGCTGCTGTGTGCCAGGCACTCTGCCTGTCTGCTCAGGGGCTACGTTTTTTAAGTCACCAATAGTGATCATAGACACCTTGTGTTGATCACGTCATGTTGACGGGGAACGATAAGAGATGGCCTCTCCTGCCTCAGAACCCCCATGCTCATCAGGAAGTGGGCTCACAAACAAGCGTGGCATGCAGGTGTCCTGATAACAGAGGCAGTTGTGTGCTGTGCTGGGGCAGAGTGAGCAGGTGATATCTGAGCTCATCCTACAGGACTTTATCGGGAGGCAGGTTCATGCTAAGAAGAGAGACCATTAGAGAAAAGGTACCCAGGTGTGTGATGCAGCTAGACTGCAAGCTTTGGGTATCTGTGTGGGGACCTGGCAAGGGAGAAGGTGGCAGTGAGGGCTGGTTAGTGACAGTCACCCTGAGTGTCAGGTTGAGGAGTGTAGACATTACCTGGAATTAATCGGGGAACTTGAAGGTTTTCCATTGGGGGAGGCGCGGAATGTGATCAGAGTTCTGTTTGGGGAAGGTCATGCTGGGGCAGGATGAAGGGAAGGTTTGGGGAAGGAGACTGGTGGAAGCCACACCAGTGGGGGCTGCGGAGACACCCCCAAAGGGAGCTGAGGAGGCAGAGCCCAGCCTGTGTAGCCCGATCCCTGCACCTGCACTCACCGCTCCTCCCCCCTTATCTCTTTCTTACTCTTGTGTCCTCCTTCCTGTCTTTCACACCCTCTTCATACCCATGTCCTGTTTCCTCCCTGAGGTCCTGTTTCCTCCCTAAGGTCTGTCCTAGCCACTCCAGGCAGCAGGTGCTCCCTTCCCCTGCGTCCTCCAGCAGCCTGGGCTGCCACCAGGGGACGCTTGGCTCAGACTGCCTTGCTGCCCCCAGCTTAGATGAGTAGAACTTCAGGCTCTGCATTGCTACCAGTCCCCAGGCAGGGCTGGGCCAGGCCAGGCCAGGCTGGGTGGTGAGGCAGAGCAGGAGGAGGGATGCCTTAACGCAGTGGGTCGGAGGGAACTCAGAAGTTGAGGGCAGAACACACCTCAGTTTAAGACCCACTCTACCTTATGCATTCTCCAGGAGATAAGTTGGTATTTTTTAAATTTTGCTTTTATGCAAAATTTTAAACATAAACAAGAATAGGGAGAACAGTGTGGCGAACTTCTCTGTGCCCATGGCTCAGCTTCAACACCTGGCCAGCCCCACCTTGTTTCATCTCATTGCCTGTCCCATCCCCCACCCCTGCTCCGGCCCTGCAGTATTTTGAAGCATATTCCAGACATCAGATAATTTTATTTATAAATATACTGAAGTATATGTCTCTAAAAGATAGGGGTTTTTTACTGAGCTCTAACAGCCTAAACTAGCTGCACCCCAGCCTTCTGACCCGTGAAGTGGGAGCGAAGATGCACTCATCCCAGAGCTGCTGTGAGTAGGGCTCGTGAAGGCCTTCGCCAGAACCATAGTGGCTACCCTTTCTTCACACACGCAGTGCACTGGAATGGCACCAAGAACCCAAGGTCCCATCCTCAGGTCCAACACTCACCACCTGCGTTGTAGGGGCCCATTAGCCAGTGTTAACGTCAGTGGCCTCATCTTTAAAAATGGGGGCAGCAATAGCTCCCTCTTTAGGGTGGTTTTAAGGTTTAAATGAGACACTATGTATCAGCAGTATCTCTTATTATAAACATTCTTTAAATATATTATTTTTGATTCTCATAGCAATTCCACAGTGTTAGTTACTATCCCCATTTTAATGAAATGATGAAGGCTCAAACCCAAGATTAAGTAACTCGACTAAGGCCTTGAGGTGAATAAATCGCAGAGCCAGGAGTTTGAGCCCAGATCTGACTGCTGCCAAGGCCCCACCTTCATCATAGCCAGTTCTGTATAGAGCTCGCCCTGTGGCCTTGTGAAAAAGAACATGCTGATCGTAGGTCAGGCAGACTGAGCCAGTGTGGTCCCTAACTCTGTCTGATGTTTTAAGCCTGCCAGGTTTTGTAGAAGCTGATGATTGTGTTGCAGACTTTCCCTAGGCTCTTCTGCCCAGATCTCCTGCCTTCTTCCTGCTTCTGTTTTTAGGGGCTTCTTAGTGATAATAAGTGCCTGCAAGGAGAGAAGTAAAGAAAACAGGACGAGGAAGAAAATTCAGACTTAAAAAGTTCACATCAGCCATTTTGTGCTTGCTTCCTTTTAGTGTAAAGAGGCAGAAACTCTAAAACAAAATGAGGTTCATAGGTTACCTGTGGGGTTTTGTTTTTCAGTCAGCCAAGATAGTGAATGGGTGGGGCAGAGCTTACTTTGCTAGGACTAGGGGAAATTCGAAGGTGATGTGGCAGAGCCGGCAATCAAATGCAGGCCTGACCGACTCACTGTCTGGCCAGTTATATTGTTCCACACCATCTGTGGTACAGATGGGTTAGAGACCCTCAGAATCCCTTTTCTGAAAGTCTGATCTGGTTCTGGCTTAGTGGGACTCAGCATAGCCATATATGTAGTCCACCCTTTGTCTAGCTTCTCACACGCTCAGTTTTCACAGTACAGTGAGCTTCTCTGTCACCATTCTTTGTAAACAAGGAAGCCAAGTTGATTGCCTGTGGCCACTGAAGGGCAGAGCAAGGATTTGAATGGCAGGTGTAGGCCAGGACCAGTCCTCTTCTTGACGTGCCACAAAAGGCCTCTGGGACATGCTCATCGGCAGTGTCCCCTCTGTCACGTGTACCTCAGAATCGCCAGGTTGGAACAGGAATTCCAGGGACCATAGCTTCCCAGGCCCAAGGTGCTCATCAAGCACTGATGGGAGCAGTGACAGCAAATCTAGAGGGCTCTCTACTGAGGTGACCTTTGTCTACTCTTGGCTGGAAAAATGGTCTTCTCTGCTGCTGTAGGCATATTCTGGGTATCGTGTCTGGAGAGCCATCTTCATAGTTTCCCTAAATAAAACACTAGAACAGATTTTAGGGGGAGGTTGAGCATCCCAGTGATACTGATCTCACAGGTCTGATTTGCAAACTGTGAAAATGTCTCCCTTTTGTGTGGGAATGCAAAACCCATCACCTACTTGCTGGGAGGATAGCCTGGCTTTCTTGGGATCCAGACAAAAAAATAATTCATGAGACTGACCCACAAACATAACTAACTAAAGCTTTGGGTGGTCATCCAGAATCCTTATTATGGAAAGCAGAGTTGAAATTGTTCCCTCTGAAACCCTGTGGCTCTTCATTTGAATTAGTGAGGTCACCCCAATGACAGCTGTGGAGACCAGTCTTTAATTAGAAGAAAGGATCCTGAACTTCCTTGGAATGGCATTTCTGAGGGTCTTGAATGGTATTCTTCCTTACTCCTTTCTGCCTTACCTTACTCCTATTCTTGGTTCAAAGGGCCACAGCTCATTTCTTCCCTAAGCCTTCATTCTCCTTGCTCTCCAGTAGTCCCAGGGCTCCCATGCCCATGGCCTGTCCTAGAACTCCACCTAAGGCAGAGGACTGCTTCTGAAATTCAGGCTCCACCTCTTCTGATAGCAAGACCTTTTGGATAAGCTACCTTACTTTTCTGAGCCTCAGTTTGCTCAACTATACAATGTATACAGTTGTTTAAAGCTACCATTTATTGAGTACCTTTGCTTCAGGCCAGACACTATTCTAAATGCTTGCTATATATAAGCTTATCTCCTCTTAGTAACAACCAGAAGCAGACTTCTTAACATCCTCATTTTATACAGGAACTTGAGGTGCAGAGATCACACTGCTGGGTAGGCATTCAATAAATGTTTATTGAGTCTGAATACCTCTCTCACCTAAATGTCTGTTACACTTACAATCTATGCCCTATAGTTTTTACTTTAACTTTTCTCTGAGAATATTGAATATGTCAGTCTTTAAATCTGGGTTTACTTTTTTAAATTTTATGTTAGGGAAAATTTTAAACATATACAAAAATAGAGAAAATCCTATAATGAACCTCCACTTACCCTTTATGTATCTTCAACAATTATCAACTCATGACCTATTACATTTTGTCAGTATCTCTACCTACTCCCTCTCCTGTCTTATATTATTTTGAAGTAAATTCCCCAAATCATATTTTTTCAGCCATATATTTCAGTGTATATCTAATAGAAAATGAACTCTTTTTAAAAAACAACTATAATATTATTATACTTAAAAAAATCATCATTAAGTCCCTAATAGTATGTATTCAGTTAGTATTTACATTTCTTGTTGTCTCATAATATATATTTTTAGGGTTTTGTTCATTTGAATAGGATCTTATAAGGTCCAACATTACAAATCAGTTGATATTTCCCTTATGTGTCTTTCAATCTATAGGCTTCTCCTCCATATTTATGTCATTGCAGTTTATTTGCTGGAGAAACAAGGTCGTTTCTCAAGTACAGCTTCCCATAAACTGGATTTTGCTGATTGTATCGCCATGATGTCATTTAACACGTTCACATGTTCCTCTGTTCTCTGTAGTTCATATAAATTGGAAGTTGGGTTTGTGGTCTGATCAAGTTCACCTTTACTTTCTGGACAAGATGACTTTAGAGGTGATATCTCTCAGAGGGACATCATGTCTAGTTGTCTTCCTGTTTGTGACATTCACAGCCATTGGTGACCAGTGCCTGGAACCATTGATTCTTTAGGGGCCGTGCAATGGTCTCCAGGCTGGGATTCCACCTCCTTGAGGGCCTGTTCCTCATGATGCCTGTCTCAGGACCGGGCACAGAAAAGGCTTCAATGAGAATTACTACTACTTAATGAATTCTTGCTTCTCTTATCAGGGGTGTCAAATTAATTTTCACTGAGGGCCACATCAGCCTCGCAGTAGGCTTCAAAGAGCCGAACTAATTTTAGGACTATATAAATGTAACTACTCCTCAACTATTAAAAAAATGAAATTACATTTGGCCTTTTGAAAGCACCACCAGGCTGATGTGGCCCCCAGTGAAAATGAGTTTGACACCCCTGTCTTAGATGTTATTGGTAACCGTGTTTGGATTCCTTTCTCTTAATTGCTTGTATATCAATGAAAAATTACTACCATTCTAAAATCACTACCACTTTTACTCACCCCCTCTATGTTTATGTTTTTGTCATTATTTTTCCCTTTTGTGTGTGTGTATCTGTGTGTCTCTTTGATTTACTGTTGTAATTACTTTTGCCCTTTTAACCTTTGTACTAGCTTTAGTGTTGGTTGATACACTGCTTTTATTATGTGTTTGCCTTTGTCAGAACTTTTTTCTTTGTGGTATTTTCTTATTCATAGTTTTGATTTTTTCCTTCTTTTTAAAGAAGACTTTAACATTTCCTGTTATCCTGGTTAGGTGGTGATGAACTCCTTTAGCTTTTTATTGTTTGGAAATGTCTTTATCTCTCCTTCCATTCTAAAAGATAGTTTTATTAGGTAGAATAATCTTGGCTGTAGGTCTTTGCTTTTCATCACTTTGAGTATTTCATGCTAGTCCCTTCTGTCCTGCAAAGTCTGTTGAAAAATCAGCTGACAGTCTTTTGGGAGCTCCCTTGTAGGTAACTAACTGCTTTTCTCTTGCTGCTATTAAAATTCTCTCTTTGTCTTTAACCTTTGGTGTTTTAATTATAATGTGTCTTGGAGTGGTCCTCTTTGGGTTCATTTTGTTTGGGATGCTCTGCACTTCCTGGATTTGTATGTCTGTTTCCTTCACCATGCTACAGAAGTTTTCTTTCATTAGTTCTTCAAATAGGTTCTCAATCCCTTGTTCTCTTACTTCTCCTTCTAATATGTGAATGTTGTTATGCTTGATGTTGTCCCAGATGTCCTTTAAACTATCTTGATTTAAAATTATTTTTTCTGCCTTGGCTGGTGTGGCTCAGTGGATTGAGTGCTGGCCTGCAAACCAAAGAGTTGCCAGTTCGATTCCCAGTCAGGGCACAAGCCTGGGTTGTGGACCAGGCCCCCAGTAGGGGGTGCACAAGAGGCAACCACACATTGATGTTTCTTTCCCTCTCTTTCTCCTTCCTTTCCCCTCTCTCTAGAAAAAAAAATATTCTGTTTTCTTTTTGCAGATTCAGATTGAGCATTTTCTGATACCTTGTCTTTCAAATCACTAATTTGACCCTCTGTATCATCTAATTTGCTGTTGATTCCATCTAATGTATTCTTCATTCCAGTTATTGTATTCTTCATTTCTGACAGGTTCTTTTTTGTTTCCTATTTCTTTGTGGAAGTTCTCACTGAGATCATCTGTACTTCCCCTAAGTTCATTGAGCATCTTTATAACCAGTGTTTTGAACTCTGCGCTTGGTAGATTACTTATCTCTATTTTGCTTAGCTCTTTTTCTGGAGTCTTGTTCTTTCATTTGGGATATGTTTTTAGTCCCCTCATTTTGGATGCTTTTCCGTGTTTGTTTCTGTGTATTAGGCAGAGCTGCTACATCTTTTGTCTTGACAGAGTGGCCTTATACTTTCATAGGTGTCCTTTGGGGACCCAGTGCTGCAGTCTCCCTGTTCACCTGAGCTGGGTGCTCCAGGGGTGTCCCTTGTGCATTGTGTGTACACTCTTGTTGTACTTGAGTCTTGACCGGTGTTGGCACATCAGTGGGTGGGATTGACTCTCAGGCTGATTGGACGTGAGCACTGGTCGTGACTACAGCAGACAAGGTCTTGTGCAGGGGCAGACCCACAGAGTGGGAATAGCTTAGTGGGACTCTAGTGCCTGCCAGTTCCACCCTTTGGGTCTGTCATTTGTGGCACTAATTGGGTGGTGCTGTTGTGTGGTCTGAATCTGAGCACAGGTGTGCTGGTTTGGTCCTCCTGGGAGGGACTTTGGTTCAGGCCAAGGTCAGCCATTGCCTGTGTCCAGCCTGGGGTCCCCTGGTAGGAGCTAGAAAGTGATCTATCGTTGGGAGGTATCTGTGCAGAGCTTGGAGGCACCTGGGAGTGGCTATGTTGTGAACCAAAGCCCTAGCTGCTGCTAGTGCCAGGCTTGGGGCCATTTAGCAAGAAGTACAGAGCCCACTGAGGCCCGCCACTGTTTGAGGATTTTAGGAAAGTCAACAGCCTAGGCTCAAGCAGCCATTTGGGACTAGACTGAAGGCTGGGTGTGTGAATGTTGTGGAATGGGACCAAGAGAATCACCAGGGTGAGGTGAGGGTGGTGTTAGCCAGGCTGATGGAGACTCAGAGTTGGTGTCAGGCTGTGTGGGGGTAGAACTCAACAAAGGAACAGTGGCACCTGTAGGCACTTTAGCTCAGGAGACAGCTGCCCCTCCAGCCATCCAATTTAGTTCTTCCACATATGTCCCTGGCACTTTTCAAGCAGCCACCCTTCTCTGAAACGTAAGGCAAGTGTTTGTGAATGAGTGAGTCTGTGCAAGGCCCTTTAAGAGGATGTCTGAGTCTGTAGCAGCCCTCAGTCTCAGCTGAATGGAGTCCCTGCTGCTTTTCACAGCCAGATGTTGTGAGGACTCCTTGGCACTGGTGCTCCAGGCTGGGGAGCCTGGTGTGGAACTGAGACCTCTTGCTCCTTAGGGGGGAGCCTCTGAAGCTGGGATATCCCTCTTGATTCTTAATTGCCACACTGTGGGTATGGGACCAGCCTGTTTTGGGGTCCCTACCCTTCCTATCAGTCTTGATGTGGCTTCTTCTTTATATCATTAGTTATAGGAGTTCTGTTCAGCTAGTCTTCTGGTGGTTGTTCTGTAATTTAGTTGGAATTTTGATGTGGTGGTGGTGTTACAGAAAGGAAACGCGGGGAGTGTGCCCAAGATACTGTCACTTAAACAGGCCTCTTCCCCTGGGGCCCCTCTGTCCTAGGTTTGTCTTTGACCACTGCCAGGTGTTAGGAATTATGGCTCTCAGTGCCAGAGTTTGGTGAAAAGGAATGGAACTGTTTATTCAAAAGTTATACAGGTTGAGAGTAATGGCAGAATGTTGCCATTAAAAATCTCAAAGTCCCTTAAAACATCCACAAACACACACAGTCCTGCCTCCTACCCCCCCCCCCCGCCCTTGCCCAGTCAGGCTTATCTCAGGAAAAGAAATAAAAGTCCATAGCTCAGCCATATCTCCAATTCCTCCCAGTAATCCTGCTCGGCTGAGCAGGTCTCCCACAGTCACCAGCACCATTAGCTGTATCACTGCTGCAATCTCCAATTCTTAATCCCAAACCACATAGCAGCTTCTCATGGCCCACCAGTGAGAGTCCTTTCACCCCTTTTCATCCTGTGTAGTCTTGCATTGTCCTTCCGTCTAGTCTTACATTGTCTCTCTGCATTCTCTAAAAGCGCTAAGAGAGAGCTCTGCGTGGCTGCTACATCTTGCTTTCCTCCTTCATAAGCTGTGTGGTCAAGGGAGCCACCTCTCTACTCCCAAAACCACATGGTTCAGCTTCAACACGGCTGCTGTGCCTGGGTTTAAAGCCCAGCGTGAATCTTTCTCCATAACCCCATTTCTGACTCCTTCCACAGTTGGGTACACCTGCTAGCACTCCTGTATTCTTTGCCTTTCATGGCTGCCATAGTTAGTCTGGGCAGTCGTGGCCTCATGGTGTGGAGCAAACCATCTCCAAGTTCTCACGCAGGTATGCTGTAACCAGGGGGAGTTGCCTCCCAGTTACTTTATGGGTCAAAATCACTCCCACCTCCCTAGCTAGACTTGTTGATATGCAAAATAGCCATTTTTGCATATCAGGTATGAAGCTATCCTGCTGTTATTGATATGCACAATAACTCTCATTGGCCCTGCTCCATGGATTCCATCCCCCAGCCAGACTTGTGGGAGTGGGGATATCCTGTATTCTGGGACATCCAGAGTTCTGGACCCTGTTACAAATTCTTCGTTTGGAGGACCTTGGCTGAAAAACCCGTTACCGTGAGAGAAGGGGAGCACAGCATTTACCTACTCTGCCATCTTGACCCAGGGCTGCTTTGGTTTAGAGCCCACCATGGCTGTTAATGCCAGCAGACCATAAGCATTTGCTAGAGTGGAAAAGATGAAGAGAGCATAGAGTCTTAGGTATGAAGTTACCTCCCTAGACCTGATTCCCAGTTCAGCTGCCTCCCCAAAGTTAATAGTATCCAATTTGTAGATCTTGCTTGTTAATATATTTATTAACTCACTTGTTTAATAGCTACAGAGGCTTCCTGAGGAAAGTTGCAGGCAGGGATTTGCCAAAAATGTACCCTGGTTGGAAAAAGTTTACTTAATGGTTGGCTGTTTGCCATGCTGCAGGGTCCTATGCATTTTGGTCCCTCCTGAGGGTGGCCAACTTTGCATGCAGTGCATATGGTACCCTGAGTGCAGGGTGGTGTACAGGGTGGCTGAATGTGGCTGATAACTGAGGAATGACCTCCATTTCTTTTTGCAGCTTCTTGATTAGGACATCACAAGGACCTTGAGTCTGTGTTTCATTTGGGAGTGTTTTCCCTGTTAAATCTGGATGGTTTCAGATTGTCAAAATGCTACCATTGTAGCTGGAAGCCTTGACTGGTGCCCTGCCCACCGTCACACCCCTGCTTTGATGGAAGTCCTCCTTAGTTGCCACTTAATTCTATTTATTTATTTTAAATTATATTTTATTGTTTATGCTATAACAATTATCTCAATCCCCCCACCCCCTTGCTCCACTCCCTCTGGCTATCTCCTCACCATTGTCCCTGTGCATGGATCATGCATATATGTTCTTTGGCTACTTTCTTTCCTCTACTGTACTCTACATCCCCATGACTGTTCTGTAACTACCAATCTGTACTTCTTATTCCCTTCACCTTTTTTGCCCATCGTCTGACCCCCTTCCATCTGGCAGCCATCAAAATGTTGTCTGTATCTATGATGTTGTTTCTGTTCTGCTTGTTTATTTGTTTTCTAGATTCAATTGTTGATAGTTATTTATTGTCATTTTATTGTTTGTATTGTTTATTTTGATCTTCTTAGAGAAGACTCTTTAGCATTTTCATGAATATTGGTTTGGGGGTGATAAAGGAGGGACCTCCTTTAGCTTTAACTTGTCTGGGAAGCACTTTATCTTCCCTTCCATTCTAAGTGCTAGTTTTGCTGGGTAGAGTCATCTTGGTTGCAGGTCCTTGCTTTTCGTAACTTGGAATATTTCTTGCCAATGCCTTCTAGCCTACAAAGTTTCTTTTCAGAAGTCAACTGATAGTCTTATGGGAGCTCCTTGGTAGAAAACTGCTTTTTCCTCTTGCTGCTTTTCAGATTCTCTCTTTGGCATATTATGATATGTCTTGGTATGGGCCTCTTTGGGTTCATCTTATTTAGGACTCTCTGCACTTCCTGGATTTGTATGCCTATTTCCTTCAGCGAGTTAGGGTAGTTTTCTGTCATTATTTTTTCAAATAGGTTTTCCATTTCTTGGTCTCTTCTCCTTGAGGTGCCCCCGTGATGTGAATGTTGTTACCCTTGAAGTTGTCCCAGAGGCTCCTTACACTATCCCAATTTTTTTGGATTATTTTCCCTTTTTGCTGTTCTGATTGGTTGTATTTTTTGCTTTCTTATATTCCAAACTGCTGATGTGATTCTCAGCTTTATCCATAGTACTGTTGATTCCCTGTAAATTGTTCTTTATTTCTGTTTGTGTATTCTTTGTTTCTTACTGGATCTTTTTTATGCTGTTGAGGTTCTTGCTAAGTTCATTGAACATCCTTATAACTAGTGTTTTGAACTCTGCATCTAGTAGTTTGCTTATCTCCATTTTGTTTAGTTCTTTTTTTTTTTTTTGAGTTTTGTTCTGTTTTTCCATTTGGGCCATGATTCTTTGTCTTATTTTGGCAGCCTCCCTGTGTTTGTTTCTATGTATTAGGTATAGCTGTGACGTCTCTCAGACTTGGTAGAGTGGCCTAATATAGTAGGTGTCCTGTAGGGTCCAGTGGCACAGCCTCCCCTATCACCTAAGCTGGGGTACTCAAGGTGCGCCCACGATGTGGGCTATGTACATACTCCTCTTGTGGTTAAGCCTTGATTGCTATTGTCATGTCTAAGGTCAGCCACTGCCTGTGTTCTGTTCAGGGCCACCCGGCATAAGCTACAAAGTGGTCTGCAGAAAGCTGCTACTTGCACTGGCCTTGGAGGTGCTCAGGTGAGGCCAAGCTGTGAACCAAGGCCAGCTCCTGCTAGTGCCAGGCCTGGGACTACTGAGCAAGAGGTATGGAGCTCACTGAGGCCAGATGCTACTTGTTTAAGAGAATTTAGGAAAATCTGAAGCATGAGCCAAGACAAACGATTGTTAAGGAAAAGCCATTGGAAACAGGTTGGGTGGGTCTGAAAGTTGGGTGAGGCAGGGCCTCAGTTAATCACCAGGGTGGGGCAAACAGTGTGATTCAGGTTGATGGAGTCTCAGATATGGTGCCTTCCTGCCAGCTCTGTGGGTGGTGGGCTCAGAAAAGGAACAGTTGGCCCTGGCTGGTGTGGCTCGGTGGATTGAGCTCAGGCCTGCAAACCAAGGGGTTGCCAGTTTGACTCCGCATAAGGGCATATGCCTGGGTTGCAGGCCAGGTTCCCAGCAGGGGATGCCTTGAGAGGCAACCACACATTGATGTTTCTTTCCTTCTCTTTTTCTCTCCCTTCCCCTCTCTCTAAAAATAAATTAGTAAAATCTTTAGAAAGGAAAAAAGAAAAGGAACGATGGCGCCTGCCAGCACTTCTGTCTGGGAGAAAGCCGCTTCCCAACTCTCGCCATGATGCCAGACAATTAATTTCCTCCCTGTATGTCTCTTGGTGACTTTCAATCTGCTGCCCCAGCACTGGAGCTCAGAGGGAGTGAGTCTGAGAAAGTCCATGCACAGGCCCTTTAAGAGGTACTGCCTGGGTTCCAGAACTTTCTGTCTTCCAGAGTCTTATTCCCTGGTGGTTTTCATAGCCAGAAGTTATGGGGGCTTACCTTCCTTGCTGAAACCCTGGACTAGGGGGCCTGGTGTGGGACTGGGACCCCTTGCTCCTGAGATCTCTCCTGATTTTTATCTGCCACACATGGATATGGGACCAGCACATTTCATGTCTTCACCCCTCCTACCAGTCTCCATGTGGTTTCTTCTTTAATTCCACAGTTGTAGGACTTCCATTCAGTTCAGTTTCTGGAGGTTCTGAGTGATGGTTGTGTAGTTTAGTTGTAATTTTGATGTGGTTGTGCGAAGAGGTGAGCTGTGTTTATTTACACTTTCATCTTGACCATAAATTGCCATTTAATTTTATACAAAGGCCAGATAAAAAGATAGATATGGTGTAGAGTTGGATGAGCTGACCCACAAAGCCTTCCAAAAATTATTATGTGTCTCATGATGACAGTATAGGTTGACAAATTTTTTAACAATCATAAACTGGTTCTAAAAGAAATGTGTATTTTTTTTGTGGAAAATTGCGGAAAGTTACCTTCCCTTCCCAATAAAACCAAAATGGACATAATTACTCTCACTACGATTTACCATTGTTGCCACATTGGAATTAGCTTTCGAGGCTTTTCTTTTTTGCATAAGTCTACACTTTTTAATGTAAAACTGTGTACTATTTTTATTTTGATTTTTTCACTTAACGTGTGATGAACACTTGCCTACTATCACATGTTTCCCCCAAACTCAGTAGCCAAACGTGTCTACAGAGTGCAAGCAAACCACTCTGGGGAGCAGGCCACTGTTGGGGCAATGCTGTCGTCTCAGGTAGGGCATCATGGTTTTAGGTTTTGGGGATCCAATCACATTCTTTAAATATTGTCAGAGGTGGCAGATCATCATCTTCGGAAGGATGGCTTTAATTTTTAAAATAAGTTAATCGTTTTCTACTTCCCAGTGCCATATGCTGGGCAAAGCCAAACTTGACACGTGGCTGTGACAGATGAGATTAGATTTACCTGTAGGGGAAGGAAAGAGGATGAGAGTGGATATTGATTGGACAACTCTGACAGCTCCTCCAGGCTGAAACCTTGGAAGCCAAAGCTAATCTCTGCGTGAGCATTGCAAGTGTGTGGGTGGTCCTCAAACCTTGGAGACTGGGGGCATCAGAATCTGCTGAGGAGTTTGGTGAAAATACCCATGAGGCTCGGATTAACAGGTATGGGGGAGAGAGGGTCAAAAGGGACATGCACTTCTGTAATTGTAGTGAACTGTTGCTCATTTCCTATTCAATGCCTGTGCCTCATTCCTCCTTGATTTTGTTTGGGATGGCTATGTGCCCAGCTGAAAAGTTCTCTTATGCAGTATCCCTTGCAGCTGGGAATGACCACAGGACACAGTTCTGACCTGTGAGATGGAGGTGTAGGCCCCTAGGGAGCACACCCCTTCCTGCAGGAACAGCAAACCCTTTGGCCCTTGTGCCTCTTCCTGCTTCTTTCATGCCTCTGTCTGTTGGAGCACAGCTGCCATCAGGCAGGAGGTCACAGGTGGGGATGCAGAGCAAAAAGTCAAGACCTGGGTCCTACATGTGGTCCTTGAGTGGCTGGCTGTCCAAATGATTCTGATGCACAATGAAATGTGAGGATCGTTTCTATTCTCATTTTATATATGAGAATAATGAGGCCCAAGGAGGTTAAACAATGTTACTCAGTCTTTTTTAAGTGAGATCTGCATCCACTACTGCTTGGTTCCAAAGTATATCCCTACCCTACCATCCTACCTCAGGGAGGGCGGGCTTTTCCTTCCGCAATGTAGTCGCACTCCTGAAGAGAGCTGTAGAACAGAGGACTCGAAACTGTTTTTGACACAGTTTCCTACTGCTGTCTAGGGACAGCATTGCTGCAGTGTGCATGTCCCCGGGAGGTGAAGTGTGATTTCTGACATATTGGTTAAAAAGTGGGCTCATAACGTTTTGATCTTGTTTACTGCCTTTGAAACAAAAATTCTTTGAAATTAGTTTTTCCCTTGACTTTCTAGGGTTAAGTCATTTAAGAATTACTAGAACATCTCACCCATGAAAGGTAATTATGGTTGTTTCATGAGTGTGGAAGACATATAGCTTGTAAGTGCTGGAGTAGTCTCCTGTGAGTTATTAGAACTCGTAGTATCCATATTATACCAACATGGAATAAAGCCATCCAGGGCCAATAGAATTTATCTGTAGTTCATCAAGGCATTGGTTAGTGCTATGGATTCATGACAGCTAAATACATGCTAGCTTGCCTGGAATAGGATCTTTGGGTAAGACAGCCAGCTCAGGCATTTCACATGGGTATTTGGAGACCTGTATGCTAACAAAGATTTTTTGATGGGGAAGAGCATTTTTACTGTGTGAAACAGAAGGTCAATGTACTTGAGACCCTCAAGGGGCTGGCATCCTTGTGTGGATAAAGCATGGCTTTGTGTTCCGGCCTCAGTCTCACACACCAAACAGTCAGCCTTTCAGACATCACTCTGTTATGTGTGAAGCATTCTGGGAGACAGAGTGAAGCAATTCACTCTGTTGCCTTCAAGGAGCTCCTTTTCAGGTCGGGGAGAGAAAGCAGATATTCAAGTCTCTACAGTAGCACCTATCCCACCCCTACTTCTTGTGAGGGCTGTTATGTGCCAGGCCTTTATAGATGTTCATTTAATTCCTATAGAAGCTTTGCGAGGTATCGGTATTATTGTTCCATTCTATTGATGTAGACACCAAGGGTCAGAGAGGTTTACTTCCTTGCTCAGGGTCACATAGCCAGTAAACAACAGAATCAAGTGTGAGCTCTGGTCAGACCCCGAGTATTGCCTCTGCATGATGTCACCTCCCATGGTGCTCTGCCCTGTATGGGGGGCAGTGTGGGAAGGGTGGTTAGAGGAGACCACTTTTGACTGGGAGAATTGGGGAAATCTTTGTAGAAGAGGCAAGATTTAAAGAGTTTGGGGTGATTAAAACTAAGTTGGAGAAGGTGGGGGTATTTCTGGGAATAATGAACAGCCTGGTTGATTAAAATGTGTTTTTCCTTGTAAGGATGGGGAGGGACAGGAAGAAGGAAATGAAGCTGGAGAAGTAACTGAGACATTCTGAAGGGTACTCAATACCAGGCTAAGTTATAGGAAGAACATTTTGTACTATTGTAAAACTCTTTTGAAGATGTTATGTATTGTGCTGTTCATTATTCCTTAATATAAGAATGATTGCAATAAATTAATCTGAAAACTTAGTGTCAAGAAAAAAAATGCTCCCCCTTCTAGTGCAGTGTCTTTTGTTCTGCCTTTAATTAGAAAGTGAGGACTGTGAATCTCATTGTCTTTCCCTTTTTTGCCAAGGCTACCAGGAAGCCCAGGCTAGATTAATGTCTCAATGTACTGTCTTATCTCTCTGATTCTTGGTAAAATAATTTCACCTTTTATTTCATATGGTTTCTAATCTTTTATTTGTCTTGGGTACAAATTATTAAAAAAAACTTTTATAAATTCATTTGGAAGTAAGTAGGATATATCTTTTCAATATGGTTGGTAAGAAGCAACTTGGACTCTTGCACTATCATAGACAGAGACAGAAAGGGACTGAAACAGGGCAGTGATATAATCAAAGCTTTCTTAACATATTGATGGACTGTTTGCAACAGGCTTCTGGGAAGGGCATTTTATCTCTTGGGTAGGGGATGGAATTAGTCTCTGGCAACCCCTGGAGTTGCAGAGTATCTGGAGGGGGCTGCCAGGTGTGTGTCTACCATGGGGGCTCTCCACAGCTATCCTGGCCCTGACGAGTTTGAAGTCAGTTCCACGGCATGCCTAGACCACCTTTTCTTTAATTTTCACAGTACTCTCTGATTTGGCCATTCTCTAGGACCACCAGGTTTTTGACTCTTACCAGGAGAGTGGACTAACGTTTATGTGTTAGCAATTCTCCATACCCCACTTTCCTGGAGTAAATTTAAGGAAACCCTCAGTAAAATGGTTCTTCATGGTGAGTAGAGTGTCAGCATGTCAGACCAACAAGAAGAAGCCATCTCCTGGTCTGATGGCCTTGAGGACATCAAGCTTGGGGGTCTTGTTTCTGAAGATCCTGAGGGGAGGGATTTGGCCGGGGTACTCTCGCCTCCCTCTGTGTGCTCAGGCCTAGGCTCTGTGCATCTCTGCGGGCAGTCTTCAGGAAGTCACAGTGCCCTCCCTAGAGAGCTGCTGTGCATACCTATCTGTAGGGACTGCCTTGCTGCTGTGAAAATTCCTGTTGTGTTTATGTTTTTAAAGTGTTCTTATTAAGAGTGGCAGTTAAAGCACCTGAAATGCTCTAGGGCAAAGTGGTATCTGACTGGGGTCAGGGGTTCACGAAGAACCTATTGAAAGTCTGTGCACATTTCTGGAAAGGTCTTACCAGATTCTCAAACGAAATATATTCTTCCTTTAACAGTTTATCCAAAAAGAGTTAACAGCTACTCTAAAAACATGACTTTCCATAGCCTTCTTCCAGACATTCTCGAATGTCCATGTCAAACCACTTCCCCCACAGCCTGCTGCTCAAAGCAGCTCTTAAAGAAGGGATGCAGAGACATCCAGACCTCCAGGGTGGGAGAGCAGCGCTGGAGGGCAGTGGCACTGTGTGTGCAGCCACCTGCAGAAGCCCTTTACACTCAGGTGCGGTCTCCAGGGAGTTCCTGTCCTCTCAGCCTGTAGCTGCTGAGTGGCTAAGGTTTTTTTTAATGATTTCTGGCTGTGCTCTTGCTCTTTTTTTTTTTTTAATTTAAAATTTTTATTTACTGATTTGAGAGCAAGAGAGAGACATCCATTTGTTGTCCCACTCATTTATGCATTCATTGGATTCTTCTTATGTGCCCTGACCGGAAATTGAACCCTCAACCTTAGTGTATTGGGATGAATCTGAGCCACCTGGCCAGGCCGTGCTCCTGCTCTTCCCCGCTGTGCCAGCCACTGAGAACAGCCATGCAATGTTCCCCTTTCAAGTGGCAGAGGAAAGGCCCATTCTCCAAGCTGGTCTTGGGAAATACCTTTAGGCTGGGTATTAGAAACTATAGCAATAAGACTAGGACAAGCTCATAAAACAGATTTTTCTCTGTGGTCGGGGCTTGAGTCACTTGATTTTGTTTTGCCTTGCTCTCTTTTTCCCAAGTGTACGGACACAAAAGCACTTTGGTGAATCTGAAATGGAAGCATGTTCTCCAGTAATCGCTGAAGAATGTCTTTTCCCTAATGGCTTTCCCGAGCAGCTCTTTATATTCAATTCAATTTGACAAGCATTTGTTGAGTACCCACTATGTGCTGTAGAATTTTTGTCTATCAGAGAAGGCAGGTTATGAAGAGCCATTACGGGAGTTAGGGGTTTTAGGGGAATTGGCAAGCAAGGGTGGTGGTTCCCAGAAGAGCATAGTTAATTCAGCCAGTGTACGCTGGCACACGAGGGGTGGTCAGGGCCTCACTGAGAAGATGCAGTGGAGCTCAGAGTCAAAGGAAGGATGCAGTCTCCTGTGTTCTCTTTGACTCGTTCATTATGTGAGCATGCATTTTTACCTTGTGGTTGTTATGCACATAATGTTTTATGCTGCCTGTTTTTTACTTGGCATTACTATACCAATTCCCTTAGCAACCTAGCTAAAGTATTTATCATTTTTAAAAGCTGTGTAGCATTTTTTTTTTTTTTGCCTTATTGGTATGCCCTTGTTGCTTAGCCATCTCTCATCGGTTGCTTACTTATCTCATCTTGTTACTTAACAAGAGTTTTTCTCAATTACATATCTTTGCAAAATCAGCTCTCTCCTTCTTCCTAGCTCATTTCCTTAGGGGTATATTTGCTGGGTCAAAGTTATGAATGGTTTTATGCCTTTCCAATTGAATTACTTTTATTATGGAAAATTTCAAACATACATAAAAGGAGAACTATTATGATGAACTACCATGTATTTATCAGCAAGTTCCAACAATTATTAAATCATGGCAGTTTAGTTCATCTAAAGGCCCATGCACTTTTTCTGCCCTGGATTATTTTTTAGTAAATCCCAGACATCATGTAATTTCTAAAGGATGTCAACCAGTGGTCATTGGTACCAGTTCAATTCAGGGTAAGATGAAGAAGGAAACTTTATTCAGTGCAAAACAGCTCCACTGTGCAGGGCAACTGTGAGGCAGCTGCTCTCCTGCTACTCAGCCAGGCTGCTCTGCTGGGGGAAATGCAGTCTGCAGCCTCCAGTGGGAAGGGTCTGTGTGCTCCCTTAGCCACAGGGGACCTGGTTTATATGGATAGAAGTTCCTGCCCCTGGGCCCTGATTGGCCTGTCCTCATGCAAATGAGGGCTCCAAATTCCCACAGTTTGATTGGCCCAAAAGGCACTGCCCTGACTGGTCAGAATAGAGCCACTCTAGTTGGTTGGAGCTCTGCAGCTCCTATTGGATGGGGAAAGCCTTAGTCTTATTGGTTGAAATAGGATTCTAGGAACCCCTTTATAAGGACTGGCTCAGTGGCAAAAACAGTGCAGGCCCCAATTCAGTGCAGGCTTCTCTGTGAGGTGCAGTTTGCATGAAAGGCCCTGTGTAGAAATGACTGCTAGACTCATGTTTTTTTTACAAATTTGAACCCAGTTAGCCACCAGGAGCCCTTCTTAGTTGGTGTTCTTTCTCAGGGTTTGCAAAAATAGGTAATCTTTCTTAAAAATTATTTTTAATCCTCACCTAAGTGTATGTTTATTAATTTTATAGAGAAAGGAAGAAAGAGAGAGAGAGAGAGGAGAGAAACATCCATGTCAGAGAGACATCGACCAGTTGCCTCCTGTATGCAACCTGAGCCAGGATCAAATCCACAACCTTTTTGGTGTTTGAGGACACCACTCCAATAAGTGAGCCACCTGGTCAGGGCAGGAATTGTTTTAAAAGTATAATCACAGCTTCATTATCACATTAAAAAAGTAACCGTAATCCCTAATACAATAAAATATCTGGTCACCTAACTAAAAGTTTAATATTTCCCAATGTTCTCTGTGGCCAGTCTCAGGAGGCTGGTTATTTGCACCAGTGGGTTCTCTAGGGAAGGTTTCACCTGACATTGATGGAGAAGAGTGCTCTCCTGGCCTCAGAATGGGAAGGATGGAGAGGGGCCTCTGCTGCTTACCCCATGTGGTCTGTGTTGCATGAGGTGGTGAGTACGGTCCACCCATTACCCAGACTTCCTCTGGGAAACCTGGCTGTGTCACTATATCCCCTCACTAGCTTGAGTTGATGAGATGTGTGGAAAACATCAGGTTCCTCCTTTTGGACTCCACTCCATTGAAGAATAAAATAAGATGCTGTTTCTTCAGTGCTGAAGAAGCAAGATAAATATCTCGGGGGGTGGGGGGGCTCAGCCCACAGAGCCCTGTCCCTGCATCTGCCACGGATGAGAATAAGTCTACCAAGACATGATCTGCTTGGGGAGGAAAGGTGGCTGATTTCTCAAAGGAGAAGGGTCTTGAGCCTATTCCTCAGTGGCCTTTTATTGGGTTTAATTTACATGGGAATACAGGACATATACATAAAGCTCAATCATTGTCAGGCAGTAATGATCGAACAATAGATAACATTCAAAGAATTATGAGGGCTTATTCTGAGTCAGGGTCAGATAGCTAAAGGGCCATAAAACTTTGAGAAACAAACTCATTTTATGCTTGGACCTGGATCATTTAAATTGAGGGTATTGGCAAAGCAGGTTTCACAGGACTTTATGCATTCTTTCTTAGGCCTCGTTGCCCTGGGGAACCTCCTGTTCCTGCCCAGGGCTGCACCGCCCTCTGGCATTGTTTCAGGCTTAAATCAGGCGGGGGAGGTAAGGCAGCCAAGAGATTAGGAGACTTCTTGCAGACAGAATGAGAATTCCAAGTCCTTCCTTGAGGGCCCCTTTGTGACCATGCCTGTCTTAGGTCATCCCCTTCCTTGAGGAATCTTACCCATCATTAGCTAACCAGTCATTCTCCTGGGGCTAAGCAGGGGCCTGCGCCCCTGCCAGGAAGATAAGCTTTGTCTCCTTAGTGGCTTATGGTCCAAAGGTCTTCTTACTCAGCCTTAATTATGGGGGGGGGGTTACAGCTTCTGAACCCAGGCAGGGTGGTTCCCAACAGATACTATGTTTCTTTTTCTACAATAAAAATTTCAAGATGCTAGGAAAATGCCTAGCATTGATGGGAACTGGATTTTGATCATCTTATTTTCATGTTAGCCTTGGCAAGATTTGTTTGGTGGTGTTGGCAGAGTGACCTAGCTAAACCTAGTGTTTAAAGTCACATTGTCATTAATAAGTTATACAATCTGTGTGTGATACCTCTGTGAGTTCTAAATATTGTACAAATAAAAATGCATGTTTGTGTTGGGTCTCTTCTTCCTATTTAAACATGGTTGAATTTAAATGTAATTTCCCTGTTTGCTCTCACTATTGATTTTCCTGATTTTCCCATGTTTGGGATAGGAGTAGTTTCCCAGGTGATTCAGAAGTCTGCTGTATTTGGCTTTGGAATGCAGATCACCTACACACATAATGTCTGCATCTCCCAGCCCAGACTGGCTCTCGATTTGGTGCCCTACCAGGTGGCAAAAACACGAACCATGGGTAACCCACGCTAGGACAAGGGGGAGTTAATAGGGAAGCCAGGTCAGGGTGAAAATGCCTTCTCAAAGATATTGGGATTAGAGGGCTTTTATCCTTAGGAAAAATAGTCTTCATAGTCAAAAAGATTTACTTACGTTCAGGACAGCCTTATCCTCTGTGCCTATTTTTGATGAAAGAATTAAATAACTGGATTTTAGTTTTGGGTATAAGTCTGTCATTTTAGTCTTTTTTTAAAATACAATTTCCCCTTTCCATCTTTATAAATCAATAATAACAAAAATATTTTTATGTATTTTTAATATATTTTATTGATTATGCTATTACACATGTGTCAATTTTCTTTCCTTTGTGCCCCTCTGCCCAGCACCCCATTTCCCGCTGGCAATCCTCCCCCCTTAGTTCTTGTCCATGGGTCATGCATATAAGTTCTTTGGCTTCTCCATTTCCCATACTATTCTTAACCTCCCCCTGCCTATTCTGTACCTACCAATTTGCACTTCTTAATCCCTGCACCTTTTCCCTCATTCTCCCCCTTCCCCTTCCCAGCTGATAACCCTCCAAATGATCTCCTTACCTATGATTCTGTTCCTGTTCTGGTTGTTTGCTTAGTTTGTTTTTTTAGATTCAGTTGTTGATAGTTGTGAATTTATTGCCATTTTAATGTTCATAGTTTTGATCTACTTCTTCTTAAGTAAGTCCCTTTAGCATTTCATGTAATAATGGCTTGGTGATGATGAACTCTTTTAGCTTAACCTTGTCTGGGAAACACTTTCTCTGCCCTTAGATTCTAAACCATAGCTTTGCTGGATAGAGTAACCTAGTTTGTAGGTCCTTGCTTTTCATCACTTTGAATACTTCTTGCTAGTCCTTTCTAGCCTGTAAAGTTTCTCTTGAGAAATCAACTGACAGTCTTATGGGAACTCCGTTGTAGGTAACTATCTGCTTTTTTTCTTGCTGCTTTTAAGATTCTCTCTTTATCTTTTTAACCTTTGGCATTTTAATTATGCTGTGTCTTGGTGTGGGCCTCTTTGGGTCCATCTTGTTTGGGACTCTGTGTTTCTCGGACTTGTATGTCTATTTCCTTCACTAAATTAGGGAAGTTTTCTTTCATTATTTTTTCAAATAACTTTTCAATTTCTTATTCTTTCTCTTCTCCTTCTGGCACCTCTATGATTTGAAAGCTGGTACATTGAAAGTTGTCCCTGAAACTCTTTAGCCTAGACTTGTTTTTTGGATTCTTTTTCCTTTTTGTTATTCTGATTGAATGTTTTTTTCTTCCTTATGTTCCAAATCATTGATTTGATTTTCAGCTTCATCCCCTCCACTGTTGGTTCCCTGTATATATTTTTTTTATTCTGCCTAGTATAACCTTCATTTCTGCCTGGGTCTTTCTTATGCTATTGAAGACTTCAGTGAGTTCCTTGAGCATCCTAATTACCTGTGTTTTGAACTCTGCATCTGCTAGATAGCTTATCTCTATTTTGTTTAGTTCTTTTTCTGGACTTTTGATTTGTTCTTTCATTTGGGCCATGTTTCTTTGTCTCCTCACTTTGGCAGCCTCCCTGTTTGTTTTTGTGTATTAGATAGAGCTGCTTTGACTCCCTGTCTTAGTAGTATGGCCTGTTACAGAAAAACACACTGGTAAGTTGGATGCAGCAGCACCTTAGGTGATTTGTACTTGAGTGGTAATTTTTGCTGTGGTTGTACAAGGAGGTGAGCTGTGTTTACCTGTGCCTCCATCTTGACCGAAGTCCTCAGAAAAACGTTTTAAAGTATTTGCCTCTAGGCCAAATACTTTGACACATTGATTGTTTTCACTTTTTTTGGTATTTCTCTCCCAGACAGTATCCATATGCATCCTGTTTTAAAAAACAGTTTTGTGTCTTGTTTTCTTTACATCATTACAAAATGTTTCTGTGTTTTAATAATGATTCCTTATGAAGACTGTAAGTATAATTACAATTAGTGGCTATAAGTAATATAATTACTTACATTAATGGCTAATATAAGTACTTATAAGTACTTATATTATTACTTATTATAATGGCTATTCTGTTGAGTTGACAATTTATTGGGTTGACCAAAAAGTTTCTTTAGTTTTTTTTTTGTACCATGGCTCTAGTAGTACTTAGTTGTCTTTAACTTCATTTGAAACAATTTTGTTAGATTGTATTGTGACAGCTGTCGTATCAGTGTGCATTTAAAAAAACAAAATCGGTGAATTCTTATGCATCCATTTTAATATTGAAGATGGAAGAAAATACAACATTTTTGGTGTATTATGCTTTACTATCTCAAGAAGGGTAAAAATGCAACTGAAATGCAAAATAAGATTTGTGCAGTGTATGGAGAAGGTGCTGTGACTGGTCAAACATGTCAAAAAATGGTTTGCATAGTTTCTTGATACTAGTGACATCTTGGCCAAATAATCCTTTGCTGTGGGGCTGTCTTGTGCATTGGAAGCTGTTTAGCAGCACCCCTGGCTTCTACCCACTAGAAGCCAACAGTGGGAGACAGTCCACATACTCAGAATATCCAAATCAGTATAAATTATTGGTGAAAATGAAAAATGTGTCTTTTATTTTACAGAAAAAACTAAATGGACTTTCTGACCAACCCAATACTTAGCCATCGCTTTTCTGTATTTCATATTTGGGAAGTTTTAAGAATTTTAAATGATACTGCATTGAACATGTTCCTATAATACTATATTGGACCTGTGGGTAGCTTCCCCCTTTTTTTCAACAGCTTTATTGAGATATAATTCACATACCATGCAATTCACCCATTTGAAGGGTAGGGTTCAGTGGTTTTAGTACACTCACAGAGTTGTGCAGCCATCACCACCGTCAGTTTTTAAGGTGTTTTCATTATCCCCATTGGCAATCACTTCCCATTTTCCCCGACCGTAGGCAACCACTGATCTATTTTGTCTCTACAGATTTGCCTATTCTGGACATTTTCTGTACATGGAATCATGCAACCTGTGGTCTTTTTTTCTCCCACTTAAAATATTGTGATAAAATGTACTTCATAAAATTTAGCCATTTTAGCCATTTTAAGCGCATAGTTCAGTGGCATTAAGTATATTCATATGTATGCAGCCACCACACTGTCCATCTGCAGAACCTTTCCATCCTCCCAAACTGAAACCCCATGCCCGTCCAACACTATCCCCCATCCCACCCCCTTTCTGGCAATACCCTTCTGCTTTCTGTCACTGTGAATTTGCCTACTTGGCACATCTAACATAAGTAGTCATAAAGTGTTTGTCCGTCATGGTGTCTGTCTGGCTTTTTTCACTTGGCATAACATTTTCAAAGTTCAACCATGCTGTAGCACATAGCAGAATTTCATTTCTTCTTATTGCCAAATACGATTCCATTGTGTGGATGTATCATATTTTGTTTATTCACCATTCGATGGACATTGGGGTGTTTAGTCATTTGGCTTGTTGCCTGGATTATATTTAGTTTTGACTTTATTTTATCAGAGGTGTTTTATCTAAGTAGAACAAGAGATACTAACAACAGAGCAAACTTCACCTTGCTTAGCTAGAATGTGTTCAAGAGCAGTTGTATTGTCTAGTGTTGCTATGGCAGTCATTGTAATGCCTGTCCCAGGAAAAGTATTCTTCTAAATCTGATACCTTCACTGGGACTGACATAACCAGGAGTTAAACATCTAACTAAAAGTTAACACCTTTAAATGTAGTCACACATGGATTTTTGTATTTTAGAGTGTCAAGAGTCTTCTCCATGAATCTCTCTGAAGATGAAGCATCATCTTTGTAGAAACATTTTTGTAAAAGCATCAGAGTAAAACAGTAATTGTCTATAAATAACAAAAGACTTAATAAGGTTAGAGTTTAGATACATACATCTTAAGATCCCTTCTCAGTGAACCTTGTGCAATGCATACACACCTGCAATATGCACTGAGGGTCTGTAACTTACACATTTTATTTTTTTCTTTCTGCAAAAGTGTACCTCTCTTTTCCATACCTTCTTTACCAAAAATATACAACCTATTCTAAATACATGTATAATTAAAGATTTAGCACCAAATGGGAGTTCCCTATAGAGCAGATGCTCTGTTCAGTGGAGACACAGGCTAGCAATGTTCTGACAAGCTGCCCATCGACTCACCAAGCGCCCACACCAGGCCAAGAGGGTGTCCATCTAGAAGAGTTCCCTCTGTGTTGCCAGATTTATTACCAACCTCGAGGGGTTCGCCCCTGGGGGGTCCCATTCAGGGAGACCTTGCTATTGCAAAGTAGCTTTATCTACTTGTAGTAAGAAAAGGACAGGGGTCACAGCCAAAGCTGTGTCTCTGGGAAGGGAGGCTTAGCCACTGCTTGTACACACTATTTGGTCAATTATATGTTGATTTCTTCTTTGCAGTCAGTTGTGTTGGGTTGTCAGGTGGATCCAGTTAAAGCTGGTCTGCAAAAATACTGTTCTACATTTTAACATTTAGCAAGAATAGCATTTAGTAAGAGCCGTGGCCTTGAGACACTTGCCCCATCTAATTGTTTCACTGTAACCTTCCCAGCAGTATTATTCTTTTAAAGGTGTTAATTTAAAATAAGGGTTTAACTTCGTTGTTTTAATATGGGTGTTTTTCATCATTAGCTGCTATTCTTCCTAAGACTAGGCCTCTAGGCATAGGGACAACCAGCTGGTATTTGAGCCTCACCGCGATGATGGGTTGGTCCTGGCTGCTCCCCACAGACACCTGGGGCACTGCAGAGGCTCTGCTCGTAGCAGGGAGAGTGTTTCTCTTTGCCTAGTTCTGAAGGCCAGCTCTTTGCTCATCTTGTCAGAGCTCTGCGGCTTTTCTAAGCACAATAGGTATGAGGCCTGGGGCCCTTTAGGGAGGTTTTCTCCAGGCATGGAGTTTCCTTGTGCTCTGAAGCAGAAAGGAGACCGTCCTTTTAGACTGTCTGCTGTTTCTGGCTACTCTGGGAGACTGATCAATGGAAGGTCACCCTGTCCTGGTCCAGCCTGCCCGTGCTCTAGGGGGGCTTGGGATGGCCTCTTCCCCCTGCTTAGAGGCGGCTGTGAGCACCTCAGAGGCCACTGCCTACCATTTGGCCTTCCCCTCCTGCTTGCAGTCTTCCCTGAGGGACCACCCTCTTGATACATGCTTGAAGAGTTGGAGTTCATATTTATTGCATGCTCACTGAGTGCCAAGTTCCTCGCTTTGTGTTTTATCTCACTAATTCATTGGTATGACTTTTTTTGCCCATTTTATAGATGACTAAACTGAAGTTCAGAGGTAAAGAAATTTGCCCAGGATCAGATCACCCAGGACTGACCCTGGCGTATTAAATTCAGAACTATGCCTTTGACCAAGTGCTGCCCTGCCCCCACTTCTCTGAGTAGTTATGACCAACCTGACCCTGCTCCCTGCCCACATCTGTGTGCGGTGCACTCCAGCACAGCCCCATGATGGTCCCAGAGTGACCTGTCGGTTCTGTTGGGAAGCTCGTCCCCCTGGCCCCTGCAGAAAGCAGATTCCTGGAAAATGAAAGGGCTCTCCCCAGCTGGCCTCCTCTCGATGCTCCGTTTCTCCACAGCCCAGCATTTCCTTCCAGCCCTGGCAGGCCTTCAGATCTCTGCTCAGCTTGTTCCTGCTGCCTCCTCCTCTTCCAGATTCCTGCTCTTCCATTTCACCAGGTCCTTCCTTTAGTTTTCATAGAACCTTCCTGTCCCCTCTTCAGCATGATTCCTTGGTCATCTCCTGGCATGCGAGCCTTTCTTTCTTTCTTTCATACATTCCTATTCTAACGCTCCTAGCATTGGGTACTGGCTGCTTGTTTGCAGGTCTCCTGTCTTGCCACCTCCTTATTGGTCGGTGATCCATCTTGTTTGCTTTTTCTGCCCCACCCTAGTAGGGTACCTGGCAAGGTGAAGCCTCTCAGTTAAAGTTTTTAAGTTGAACTGGGAAGCCTTTGGGTGGCCTTGCCTGTTCCCCTGCCCCAAGGACACTCAAGTCTTCTCAGAGCAGGTGTGTCTCTGCAGTCAGGAGCAGCTGGAACAGGGCCGGGGCACAGGCAGTGCACAGTGAAAGTGGCTGGCCTCTCCTCTCCCTCCTAGTGCACGGGGGCCAGGTGAACGGTGCCCAGGAAAGAAGCAATTGGCAGCATATCCTCTGAGCTTCAATGCAGTTCTAACCAGAGCACCAGCTCCCAGGGGACCTTTTATCTTCCCAGTGGCCTGCCTGCCTGGCCATTAGAGAGCAGCCCCTGGGCAGGCTGGCCCTGCGGGGGCCCCTCTCCCCCAGTGGCCCATTCTCATCCCAGTCCTAAATCAGTGTCTCCCCCCAAATCCTCTCACATGCTCTTGTGTGCTCCACAGGTAATACTCTGTTAAATACAAAGATGGAAATACATCAAACCAGTGGCTCTACTTGTAGGGAACACACCCCAAATGCATTTTAACTCTGCGGATCCTCCTCAAGGGAATTCCAGTTGAAAAAGAACTTGGGTCAGCAGCCTCCGGCCTGTGTGCCAACAATCTTCCCTTTTCTCTGTTGTCTGTCTGGTCTGAAGGGCTCCTTTGTTCTGGGCTGGGAGGGTGTGATGTCCTAATTAGGCCTGGTGTGGGATCTCTGCTCAGTCATGCTGCCCTTCAGAAAAAGTGCTCCAGGCAGGAGGCTAAGTTCGCAGTGATTTTGTGAGTTTGTTGGTCTTGAAAGAAAAGAGATTTACAAGGTGGGAAACTAAATGTAGTGTGCCATCCGGATTGGTTCCTGGACAAAAAAGGGCATTAGTAGGAAAACTGGAACATTCCTAATCCAGTCTGGAGTTTAGTGAACAGTACTGTGCTAATGTTCATTTTTTATTTGGACAAATGAACATATGTAAGACATTGACATTAACAGAAACTGGGAGAAGAGCATATGGGGACCTTTTATATAATCTTTGCAACTTCCTAGTAACTCTAAAATTACTCCAATATTAAAAGTTTATTTATAAAGAACAAGGTAAAAAGGCTAACC
The DNA here is from genome assembly GCF_019186645.2 of Phyllostomus hastatus. Classification (NCBI taxonomy): domain Eukaryota; kingdom Metazoa; phylum Chordata; class Mammalia; order Chiroptera; family Phyllostomidae; genus Phyllostomus; species Phyllostomus hastatus. Next base: position 13,781,819 of record NW_025334035.1, read on the forward strand.
CAGCAGCTAATTGAACCTGACCCTTCATCAGGGCTGTCCTTTACACTCTTGCCCCAGGGTTTTAGCCTTCACCTGCAAAATCAGGAAGGTAGGCTGCATCTGGGAACCCTTTCCCAATCTGCTCTTGAGGCAAGGGCAGTCTTTGCCGCACCTCCCACCCTCCGTTTGGGGTCCAAGGCCAAGTCTACCAGGAAAACCTGGGTCATGTGGTTGGCAGTGTTGCTACTCACCAGCTGTACACTGTCAGTCAACAATCTGGGCTTTGTTTTCTTCACCTATTAGGAGGCAGATAACCAGTCTGGAGGGGGAGAGAGGTTGACATAGGATAATACATGTGAAGGACTCGGCCCAGACCCAATATTAGGCTCGACAAATTGGTTTTGATTCTCTCCCTTCTGAGAGAGAGAGAGAGAGAGAGAGAGAGAGAGAGAGAGGAGAAAATGAGTACTATTTTCTTGAAGACTTAAGATCAGTGGGGTCAGTGGTAGCTTGGAGGTCATGGACGCTGCCAGTGGGGAGCCAGTAGCAGCACTGTGCCCCTTTGCCCCCACATTTCTAGAGATCTGGGAAATGTGATACTTATTTTGAGTAACTCATGAGGAATCTCCTTTACCAGAGAGGCCTCTGAGGCCTCTTGGAGTTTTAATATTTGAATTTCAGGGAATTGTGCCGTGACTGTTTCTTCACCTTGAGGGTGGGCCAGGTTGTTTGGGGGCTTCCTTCTGGAATGGGAGCCCCTGGTGTTTCTTCTGGGCATGTAGCGCTCCTAGCTCAGAACGCCAGAAATCAGAAAGGCTGGAGATATTTGCAAGATCCAAGGACACTGAATCTGCTGGGCATGGTTTGTGGATGGCCACTTACCTGTAGGTGGCAGTGGAGACATGGTCATTGCAGGGTACTAGGGGAGTGCAGGCAGAATCCCTTTGAGAAGAGCGGTTGTCGTAAAAGTAATCATGATGACCACTGACCACAGTGTGGAGGACTGTTACTCTGTGTCTGGGGCTTTGTCAAATGCTCTGTGTGTGTTATGTAGTTTACTCTCAGAACAACTCTGTGGGGAAAGTGCTATAATAAGCACATTTTACAGATGGCAGAAAGCTAAGAAAGGTCAAGTTACTGCCCTAGGGTTACACAATAATTGGCAGAACTAAGACTCACCACAGTCTGAGTTCAAACCCTCTGCTCACACTCTCTACTATTGATGCCATTTCTCCTGCTCCTGAGTCCAAAGGGGAATGCAGGGATGGCTGAGAGCCTACCTCTGATCTCCCCACACAGTCCAGTGCCTGTCATCCCAGGGCCTCACTTGTCATTTCATTTATAAAGGACTCTTGTCACCATAAGTTTGGGCCCTCGTGAGGAGATGAAGACATCCTGCCTTCATGAAGCTTCAGGTTTAGATACGGAATCTACTCGTGTCTTGCTAAGTCAGTGAGTTTGGAGGAACCTCTTAGAACGGCATTAGCACAATGTAGAAAGCCTATTTCTCACATGGCTGATGCTTCCAGGTGTGGGAGCCTGTCAGGAGATCTCTTGGGGAAGCATTGAGGAGGCTCTGGAGAAGAGAGAGGGTTGGAGCTGAGCATGGGCAGGCAGGCTGCAGTGTAGGCTTTCCGACCACAGAGTTTTGAGATGGTTTACTCAGGGCCAGAAGCCCTTGGCTTACAGAGTTTTTCAGACACTGATATGCTTGCTTCTTTCATCCTTCAGCAAATAATGTGCTTTTCTGTGGAATGAGGACTCAGGTGGGCCTTCCCTTCAGCTTTGCCTACTTTCCCAGAGGGTGGTCAGATTGTGTAAAAGTGTACATAAGCCCAGGGAAGCCTACTTTCCTCACTTCCATTTGGGACAGGATTGAAAGTCCTAGCGAGAGCAATTAAGGAGGAAAAAGAAATAAAAAGCATCCCAATGAGAAAGGAAGAAGTAAAATTATCTCTGTAGGTGACATGACCATTTCATGGAAAAAAAAAAAAAACACAACCTGTTAGAACTAATAAATCCAGCAAAGTTGCAAGAATACAAAATCAGCTGTTTCTATACATTAACAATGAACAATCCAAAAAGGAAATTAAGAAAACAATTTCATTTATAATAGCATCTAAAAGAATAAAATCCCTAGGAATTAATCAAGAAGGCAAAGGCTTATATGTGGTGAAGCTACAACACGCTGCTGAAAGAAATTAAAGAAGACATAAATAGGTGGAAAGACAGCTCATGTTCATGGATTAGAAGACTTAATATGTTTAAAGTGATACTACTACCCAAAGTGATTTATAGACCCAATGTAATCCCAGTCAAAATCCCAACATTTTTTGCAGAAATTTTAAAAAAAAAGCCATCCTAAAATTCATATGGAAACTCAAGAGAGTCCAAATAGCCAAAACAACCTTGAAAAAAAGGACAAAGCTGGAGGACTCATAGTTCCTGATTTCAAAACTTAGCCCTGGCCAGGTAGCTCAGCTGGTTAGAGCATTGTCCTGATATGCCAAGGTTGCAGGTTCCATATCTGGTCAGGGCACATAAAGAGTCAACCAATGAACGTGTAAATAAGTGCAGCAACAAATTGATCTCTCTCTCTCAAATCAATAAAAAGTTCAAAACTTAAAATAATTACAACACTGTGGTGCTGGCACAAGGATAAACATATCAACCAGTGGAGCAGAATAAAGACCTTGGAAATAAACCCTCCCATATATAATCAGTTGATTTTCCACAAGGGTTCTAAAACCATTCCAGAGAGAAAGGACAGCCTTTTCAACAAATGGTGTTTTTCAACAAAAGCTGGGTATTCACATGCAAAAGAATGAAGTTGGACCCTTACCTTAAAATGGTAAATTTTTTGTCATGTATATTTTACCACAAAACTACCCACAAGAAGAAAAGTATACATAGGCCAACATCCTATCAGAGTGTAGTGGGGGAGCTGGAGGGGATGGGTGAGGATCAGAGATCATTTGGGCTGTTACTTTACCTCTCAGCCCTGGGTTTGGCAGGAAACCTAGGGCCCAGAGAGTAAAAGGGACTGAATAGCCCAAGAGCTTGGGATCATCATTGGCAAAGTCAGAACTGGAACTAGGATCACTTGCTCCTCCTCTGACCCCCTCTGGGCTGTGAGACCCTGGAGGGCTGGAGCAAGATCTGTCTTACCCTCCCCTGTGTCCCCAGCACTCAGCACTGGGCAGTTCTGCAGTCCATTTGCATTGGCTGGATGACTCTTGGCCTTCTTTGCCCTGAGGTAGGGTTCTCATCCCAGCTGCACATCGAACCATGTGGGGAGCTCTTAGAGCACATCAGTACCTGGGCCTTGGACCTCACAGGTACTGATTGAAAGGCGTGGGGTGGATGCAGGCAAGAATATCTTTTAAAGGCTTCCTGGGGATTGTAATCTACAGCCAAGTTTGGGAACCAAACTTGCTCTATATCTTGCTTTCCCTGGTGCTCTCTCTAGCTGGGAGTGAGGGACAGAAGCTTAGTAGACCCCTCTTGACCTTCACACAGTCTCTGGCTGGTTTATTCTGTCTTCTCTTGTCCTGTGTGCTCTGCCTAAAGAGGTGTGTCACAGTGTGTGTGGTGGAGTTGTCATTAGTTCCTTCTCAGCTCCGTGGCACGAGGGCACAGCTGTCAAAGCCACCCAGAGTGCCACGGTTGTCCTCTGCTCCAGGCTGACCTGCCGCATGACTGATGCCTCCCCGCCTCTCCCTCTCTGCAGCTCTGAGGACAGTCCATGGCACATCTCAGGTCCTGCGACCTTGAGTAAATGGCACGGGGACCATGGAGTTTTCCTTTTGCCTTAAAGTTCCAGAGAAAACTGCCTCGCAGTGGTCTGCAGGTTGGTAAATGGCAGTTTGTTTACCTCCTTCTGGCCTTGTTTTCTTCCTTCTTGTAGGGGCATTGGAGGAGTGGGGACATCTGCCTATATAAGAAAGGACAGCCTGCAAAGTTAGGGATGCGTATTTGGAATTCATTCTCTTGACTCCCCAGTGGAATGGAAGTGGGGTCTGCAATTAACATTCATGAAGTATGTCAGGAATCTGAAGCAGTAGACAGTAATGGTTTTTTGGTAGGATGTCAAGGTTGATTTTTCTACCTGACTGGCAGTTGCCAGCCTGCCTGACTAGCATACAGTAATCCAGAAGGTTCATCTCATATTATTAGCACATGATTCAAGCTGAGCTTCCTGCTCATCCAAACCCCTTCTTTCCTTTCTCTGCACCTGGCACAAAGAACCCCGAGTGCTGTTCCTTTGTGCTGCTATCTCTGGGCTCCTACCCTCACCCTAGATGGCCAGAGAAGTAGATAATTTGGCTGATTTTTCTCTATTCCCACCAAAAGGATGTTGCTAAATGCAAAATGCTAAAACCAGCTCTCTTTTACCTTCTGGTGCTGGCTGCTTCTGAAGTCACTATATTTAACATCAAAGTATAGAAAGCAGCAGCCAAGAAACCAAGTTCCTGGACTGTGAGGCTCCTCCCCTCAGGACTGCTGTGGACCTCAGACTGCATGGGGGTGGGGGTGGGGTAGCAGGGAAGCTGAACCCCGGAAGCACTGACAATTGCACTGCTGAGGCTTCAGGGCATCCCTGGCCTCTGGCCTGCACCAGGTGGGAGGCAGTGTTTTCTGAGTAGAGAAAATGTCATGGCAACAGAATCAGGATGACATACTCTTCTGCTCTGAATGTTTAATGGGAGTTGTGTGTCTCCCTGCCAAGCCCTGCTCTACCCTACCCTGCCTGGCTCTGCCCAGCCCTGCCCAGCTCCTGGCTGTCAGCATATCACTAAGACCTCTGAGAGATGACTACTTTGCAACCAGGGTCATTGGTGTTTTGATCTTCATCCCACCTGATGGCTGGCTGGTAGGAATGATTTGCCTCCTTGCTTCCCAGAACATTGTGTTTCTGCTGTTGCAGCAGGATTCATTTCAGGTTTTGACAATTCATGTGACCAAAGAAATGAGATTGAACTTTGCTTCCTCTGGCCTGGGGCGGGATGGAGTGGGGGAGCCCACACTGAGTGGCTGCAGTTTCAGAGGCAATCAAACACAGCTTTGCTCCCATGGTGGCTGGGGGTGCTTGTGTGAGGAGAGAAGAGTAAGAGGTGCTGTGAGGGCCTGCATCAGCACTGCTCTCCACCGGCTGTTTTAGCAGAGCCAGGTGCTCCCAGCTGGGTCTGTGTGGCGTCTCAAGCAAAACGAAAAGAAAGAAGCATTCTTTTGGGGTTGGTTCTTCATAATCAAAACAAGTTTATATCTTGTAGCTTGAAAACGCCGAATCCCAGTAATTGAATAGAATACACTGGCCCTGAGGATGAGTTATCGTGCCTTTGAACCTCTTCCCGGTATTCTTAGCAGGAAGGGAGGGGGTGAATATAAGGTTAATGGATTCTGCTGCTAAACTGAACTTCGAAATGAGATTTCATTGATTTAATATTCCTCTATTAACCTCCCAAGACAGTGTCCCTTGTGGCCCTACCAAAGTGCAGCCTCGATACTTTCTTTCCCATGAGAGTATGTGCTATTGCCCTTGCTATGACAGGGACAGATGATGAGTGCAGGATGACTCTTTGGCCAGCTGGCCTCTCCCCTTGCTGTCTGAGAAGGGTAGCAAGCCCTGGCCGGCAGGCAGAGCTACTTTATAAGGATTGGCCTTCTTCTGAGGAGGCTGCCAGGTCCGTGGCTGCAAACAGTCCTCTGCTGCATGTGGCTATGGGCATGAGTCACACCTTCTGGGAGTGGGAGCCAGGAAGGAGAGGACTGTTCAAAGACAGTGTGGCAAGAAGAGCAAGGGCTACAGGCACAGATTATTTCATGCACCCTTCTCCCTGCCCAGGAGCCTTTGCTGCAGCCTCCAGACTGCCAGCTGGGGCCTTGCCCACCTCTGGGCAAAGCATGTGGGTCAGAGCATCTGTGGCCTTGCTGGGCGCTGCCTCCTGCTGCTGCCTCCTGCCACCCCTTTAGCCCCTGCCCTCAGGCTTTTGTTTGCTAGACTACATGGTGCTTTCAGCCATTCTTCCTGGGTGTCTGCCCTTCCCTGACCCTTCTTACCCTGGCTGCACCCTCCATGGCTCTAATTTCCCCTGGAGGTCCCCTGGCACCACTTGCAGGTTTGTGAGGGGGCCTCTTTCCCAGGGGCATGCCACAGGTGAGGAAGGTGAGGAGGTTCCTGGGGCCTGCCTAGCTCTGAGCAGGCTCCAAGGGGTCCTTGTCCTCTCTCTCTGTCTCTCTCTTTCTGTCTCTCTGTCTCTCTCTCTCTCTCTCTCTCCCTCTCCTTCTCTCCTTCTCTGTCCCTGCACACAACACTTCCCTCCTCTTACACACAGACAGCAAACACTGCCTCTGTCCCTGCCAGACTGGCACTGTCTGTGGACTTTCCTTACAGGTCTCACTGATATTGGAGCATCCTCTGCACCTTGCCCCATCTGCTCCATGGCATTTGTCTGGGGTGGGTTCTCACTCTTCAGGGGTAAAGAGTACTTGGGTGCCAAGGGTGATGAATAAAGAGGGTGAAAAGTTGGCAATACAGCTTTCTTGGTCAAAATTAAAACAGTGAGGCCTTTTAAGTACAGCCTTTGTTTGGATATGTGAGTCCTGGTATGTTATGTAAAAAAAAGTGTCACTTCTCCAGAGCTGTATCTAGTAAAACACGGATGCTCCCAGCTTGTACAGAGGCCATCTCTTTTATTCTTTGAGTATCAGTGTGGGTTGTGTGAAGCTTTTGTTAAAATGGTAGTGATGGTATCTCTCTCATGAGTCATACAGTTAGGGTGGGGCAGGTATCTTAGACTTCATCTAAGATACCAACTTCGTATCTGAACCCTGCCTTTGCTGGCATGTGGCTTAGCATCAGGCAAATACCTGGGCTTCAGGGACAGACAGGCCTGGGCAGGAGTATTGGTACCACAGTTCACCCTGAGGGTCAGCACTTCTGTTCATTTGTTGGGATTCAGTGTTCAATTTGGTTCTGCAGTACTGGCCAAGGACCTACCCTTCTTGAACCTTGTTTCCTTCTTTATAGTATTTGTCTTTTTTTCTGTTTGGTTAATTTCACTTAGCACAATGTCCTCAGGGTTCATCCATGTAGCATGCATCAGAATTTCCTTATTAAGGCCGAACAATGTTCCATTGTATATATATATACCATGTTTTGTTTGTCATTTTGTTCACTAGTGGCCACCAGGGTAGCTTCCACCCTCAGGCTGTTGTAAGTGATGCTGCTATGAGTCTGGGTGTACAGATCTCTCTTTGAGACCCTGTCTTCCATTCTTTTGGGTGCAAACCCAAAAGTGGAGCTGCTGGATCAAATGGTAATTCTTTTGTAATTTGTTGAGGAACTGCCAGACTACTTTCCATAGCAGCTGCTTCATTTTATGTTCCCACTGACAGTATGCCAGGGTTCTGATTTCTCCACATCCTTGCCAGCACTTGTTATATTCTGGATTTTTTATAGCAACCATCCTAATGGGTATGAGGTGGGATCTCATTGTGGTTTTGATTTACATATTCCTAAACCTTGACATTATTGAGCATTTTTTAATATACTTGTTGACTATTTAAATATCTAATTTGAGGAAATGTCTGTTCTGATCCTTTCCCCATTTTTATTTATTTATATATTTTTTAAAGAAAAGGGAAGGGAAGGAGAAAGAGAGAGAGAGAAACATCAATGTGTGGTTACCTCTCATGCGTCCCCCTACTGGGAGCCTGGCCTGCAACCTAAGCATGTGCCCTGACTGGGAATCTAATCTGCCACCCTTTGCTTCACAGGCCCATGCTCAATCCACTGAGCTACACCAGCCAGAGCTCCTTTCCCCATTTTTTAATTGAGGTTTTTATTATTGAGTTGTGAAAGTTCTTTAAATATTATGGATATTAATTACTTATATGTGATTTGCAAATATTTTCTCACATTCCATAGGTTGCTTCTTTACTGTCTTGAATGCTCTATTCTGTGTGTCCTTTGATGCACAAAAAATTTTTATTTTTTTGTAGCCCAACTTATCTAATTTTTCTTCTGCTGCCTGTTTTTGGTGTCATATCCATGAAATTATTAAATCCCATGTTGCAAAGCATTTTTAAAAAATGTTTTCTTCTAAGAGTTTTGCCTTGTAGGTTTACATATTTTATCCATGTCGAGTTAATGCTTACCTGTTAACTTTTACCCTTTGGCGTGTGGACATCCAGTTTTCCCAGCGCTCTTTCTTGAAAAGACTGTCCTTTTCCACTGAATGGCCAGGAAGTCATTCTATGGCTAAAACAAAATACTGTACATGAAGTACCTAACACCATGCGTAGCGGTATCTTGAAAAAATGATGGCCCCTTTATCTCCCCCTTATTCAAGACATAGTTTTTAACTACCAACGTTGATCATTAAAAGTATAGTAGCAACTACCTAGTAGTCCTAACTCTGTCTTAGGCCCTATTCCAAGGCCTTTACACACACACATATTAATCCTTACCTGAGGATATGTTTATTGATTTTGGGGGGGAGGAGAGACATTGATATGAGAGAGAAACATTGATTGGTTGCCTCCCATACATGCCCTGACCGGAATCAAACCTGCAACCTTTTGGTGTACAGGACGATGCTACAACCAACTGAGCGGCCTGGCCAGGGTGGGCTTTACTTTGAATTGTCGTAATGACCGTATGGGGTAGTTTACAAATGAGGAAATTGGGCACATAGAAGTCAAGTAGTTTGCCCAAGTCACAGAGCTAGTAAGTAGTGGAGCTTGTATTCAAACCCAGGTAGTTTGGTTCCAGAATCTGTGGGCTAATAAACTTAACATTCTCCCTGTTTGGATTTTTTTTTCTTTTGGTGGGGGGGGGTGCAGTGAACATTATTGATGGTGTTTGACAAGGTAGGGCTCCCTAAGCCCTTCCCCTTCTTCAGGGATAGAATCTGTGGAGGTCAGGGGATTCTCATTGTATTGAGGGCGATTTGGGGCAAGAATTCTCCAGCAGCTGAGGATCTTTCTTTCTCTTTCTGAAGCTGGTGGTCCAGGGGGCTCTTACCCCGTGGAGGCCATGTGGACCATAAGTTCCACCACCCTGTTCTGTAGCCAAATTCATTGTCACACCAGGAAATGAGCTTGACAAAGTGATCATTGCGGGCCATGCCAGCCCTGGCATCGAAGGTACAGGAGGGCGTGGTAAAGATACCCCTGGGCGCCATGGCACAATCCACACCGGCATCATCCATTTGATGCTGGCATAGTCTTGCTGCTGGAAGATGGAGATGGGCTTTCCATTGATGACAAGCTTCGCATTCTCAGCCTTGACTATGCCTTTGAACTTGCCATGAGTAGACTCATGCCGGAACATGTAGAACATGTAGTTGAGGTCAATGAAAGGGTCATTGATTGTGACAGTATCCACTTTGGCAGAGTAAAAGGCAGCCCTGGTGACCAGGCACCAAATACAGCCAAATCGGTTCACTCCAGCCTTCACCATCTTTCTCAGGGGTGCAACTGCTTTTACCCAGCTGGGCAGGAAGATGCAGCCATCTGTCATATGGGAGGAGCAGAGAGCTTTGGGTGATTTTTAATAGCGTAGGCCTGTCATGAGCTTTTCAGTCTGGAGTTTGATGGATGAGGACAGTGTTACGACATTGGCCTCCAGGCCCAGATCTTACTCTGGATGTTCTCTTGTGAAAGCAGAATCCCCAGGACTGCTCTGTTGGCTCAGCCCATCGGTTTGGGAGAATGTGGTGGTTCTGGTCCCACCCTGTTTTCTGCCACAGCCCCTTGTTCAGGAGAAATGTCAACCAGTTTTCTCTCTGACTTTACAGAAAAGGCCACAGATGGCTCCTTGCAGAGTGAGGACTGGACGCTGAACATGGAGATCTGTGACATCATCAATGAGACAGATGAAGGGTATGTGTGTCCCTGCCACCCCTCTGGGAAGCCGTCAGCTCCTGGTGAAACTCAAAGCCTCTCCAGGATTAAGGGTGTCAGGTGTTGTACTTTCTGTTTTGTTTTTAGCTTATCTTGGCATTTAATACCTGATGGCATTTAATACCTGACATTCTTAATTCTCTTTCCTCTTCCTATCCACTCCGCCCTACTTCCCCAGTGGCATTGCAAAGTTAGAACACTGACACCCTCTTTTAATAACCTGCTTTTAATCACAAGTGAAAATGAAGTTGCTTGGTTACTTGGTTCCCAGTGCTCTTTGGTCTCCTCGGCCAGATCAGCCCCTCTGCCCTCCTCCTTCCTGACCTCTGCCCTCCCTTCGCAGATGTGAGACTGTGTCCTCTTGCTTTGCTGGACTGGGGCCCAACAATCAGAGAGGGAGGCTGCCGTGTCCACAGAGGGAACCAGGCTGGGAGAAAGTACACATGTGGCCAGAGCAGCTTGGGTTTCTGTAGTGAGTAGGCTTTCACCCGCAAGCCATGCTGTGCTGCTGTGTCTTCTGTCGTTGCGCACATTAGGGCACCCCTGTCTACATTGCGGCTGCATTCTCGTACCACTTCTTTCTTCCCAAGTAGCCTGTATTGGCCCTCTGTCCACACCATAAAAATGGAACCTACCATCTCCGTATTGTCTTAAACCATTTCTGGAGTGATGGGAGAGGAGCTGGACTCAGGCATTCCTGAGCTTGTACTGTGACACTGTCACAGCCTTGTCAGATATAAAATGGGGACCAACCTCCTAAGGTTGCTCCTGCTTTCATTCAGCACATGTGCACTGAGTGGTGACCTTGTGCTGGGCACTGGTGTCCGTTCTGAGGTCGCAACAGGGCAGGAGAGGGCTGTGAATTAACAATTTTAAGTGGAATAATCAAGGAAAGCCTCACAGAAGGTGCACTGAACAAAGATGTGTAGGAAATGAGGGGGTGAGGAGTGAGGGTTGTACCAGGGAAGCACTTTGCAACAGAGGGAACAGCAAGCACAGAAGTCTTGGGACTGAGGGTGTCTGGTGTGTTTCAAAAGAGCAAAGAGGCCCTGGCTTGTGTGGCTTAGTGGATTGGGTGCTGACCTGCGAACCGGAGGGTTGCTGATTTGATTTTCAATCGGGGTGCATGCCTGGGTTGTAGGCTGGGTCCCCTGTGCGGGGTGTGCAGGAGGTGGTCCCACTTTGATGCTTCTCTCCCTCTCTTTCTCCCTCCCTTCCCCTCTCTCTAAAAAAAGATAAACAGAATCTTTTAAAAAAATAGGAAGGAGGCCAGTGGGGCTGGAGCAGAGTGGGCGAGGAGGGGAGGGTACCAGGAAGGGAGGTCAGAGATGTCTGGACCCAGACAACAAGGCACCAGGGCCTCAGGCTTGACCTGGGCGGAGCGGGATGGGGGGGTCCCTTGGATGATCTGAGCAGAGCTAAGGCATGGTCTAACTTTCATTTCAAAGAGATCATTCTGGCTACCATGTGCAGAGTAGCCTGGCTGGGAATGGACCAAGGGCGGAAACAGAGAATCCATTAGGAGGCTCTTACTGTCATCCTGTTGTGCAAGGTGGCAGCTTTGACTTGGATGATGGCAGAGGAGGCAGTGAGAGATGATCAGGTACTGAATATATTTAGAAGGGGGACCAATGAATGTGCTGATGTGGGAGGGAGGAGTCAGGGATACAGGGATGGAGCAGACTGCGGGTGCAGAGATCAACAGTGCAGACTGACTTGCCAGTGAAGTCCCAGTGCCCACCACTGAAGATGCTGAAGGGGGCTGGCACAGAGGAAGCTGGAATTGGGGTAGTGGCCCATGCTGGAGATGGGCATTTGGGAGTGCTTAGTGAAAGATGGCGCATTTCTGCAGGCTAAGGGCAGGTGCTCACCTCGGTGCCTGGCACACAAATGGGAATCACACAATTGTTGGGGGCTTCACCTTTCTAAGGCCATCGTCACTGGGCTTCTTTTCTCTTCACATCTGCCTCAGACGCCACTTATTTACTTCTTTATCTAGTTGTTATCCCACATTTGTGGACCCCACAGGGGAAGGCCCAGATACCAAGATGAGTGTGTGGCTGCTCTCGAGGTGTTCCCCACGCAGAGCTAGCTGGGCTGCGCAGAAGAGCATGTGGCAGAATCAAAGAAGCAGCAGAACTTCTGGAGGCTGACCTGCGCCTGAGCCCCCAGGACAGCAGGGAAGGGAGAAGTGTGTCCTGTAGTATAGGGGCATGGAAGGGACAGCAGGGTGGGGTATGGGTGGTCGTGGGGTGCAGCAAGGAAGTGGAGAGAGGGTTGTCTGGAACAGAGGTGGTTCAGGTCAGGTTGTGAAGAGCCTTCTTCCTGTGTCGCCCCCCAGAGATGGGCTGTACCCTTGGGCGACCCACCGACCCTTGCCTCTTTCCCTGTCTGCCCTCTGTGCTGCAAGCGGGGACTCTCAGAGATGCAGGACTCACAAAGTCACTCCCTTGCCAACAAGTCTTCCCTTGGAGTAAAAGTCCTCCACACACCCTGTGGGATAACCGGGGCCCTCCATCACTCCACTTGGGGTCCTCTCTCCTCGTCCTCCCCTCTCAGCCCCACAGATCCCTTGAGCTTTCCCAAGCCCTGTGCCCTGTTTGCAGTTCTCCACAAATGGGAGGGACATAGACACAAACGTGCTGGCATGGGACCCACTCACTCCAAAAGGACTGAGGCCTCATTTCAAGGTCTGCAGCGGGGTCCGCTGCTCTCACAGTCCTCAGAGCACCTTCCTACTGAAGTGACCCACTCTTCTGTTCGTGCACTTCTCAGAGGGCGCCCTTTTGCCTCCTGGGACTTCCTGTCCTCACCTCTGCTGTGAGGTGACTGCAAGCCTCTCCCCACATGTCCCCTGCCCACTTCGTCCTGCTTCAGAGTTTCAGGCCTAGTGTTCCCTCTGCCTCACGCCACCGTCCCCACTCACTTACTAGTCTTTCATTTACTGCACCTCATTTCCCTGACACCGTCCCTCCTCACTTGGACAGGCCCCCTTGTTGTGTGGTTTTGTAATACCCTGTTTGACACTCACACTCATCACAGTTTAAACTTACATATTTGCAAGACATTTGTTAGACTCTGTCTCATCCCCAGCTCCCTCTGGACCGTGCTTTCCCTGTGGACAGAAATTCTGTTTTGCCACTGTTTCACCCCCAGCACCCAGCATTGTGTGCGCATAACTGGCTTTTGACAAACATTTGTTAACTAAGGGAATAAATAAATGAAGTCCCTGTGAGGAATGGAAGCATGTGAATATAATTATAGCACACTGTGACAAGTGCTCTGAGAAAGAAGCTTAGAGAGCCAACCAGAGATACTGTCCCAAAGGCAGCGAGCTGGCCCCAGGGCCGACACAAGGAAAGGATTCTTTTTTTTTTTTTTTAGATTTTATTTACTTATTTTTAGAGAAGGAAGGGAGAGAGAGAGAGAGAGAGAGAGAGAGAGAGAGAGAGAGAGAGAGAAACATCAATGTGCAGTTGCTGGGAGCTGTGGCCTGCAACCCAGGCATGTGCCCTGACTGGGAATCGAACCTGCGATGCTTTGGTTCGCAGCCCGAGCTCAATCCACTGAGCTATGCCAGCCAGGGCAAGGAAAGGATTCTTGGAGGAGGGGACGTCCAAGTGGAATCTGGGGTCAGCCAAGTGAAGATGTGGATGGGGTGGTACACATAGGAAGGGGAGTGTAGTGAGGTTAGGGGCATGGAGCCTGGAGGCAGCAGCCTGGGCTGTGGTCCTAGGGCCTCTGCTCACTTGTCATGTGACCCTGAGTGAGTTACCTAATCTCTCTGTGTCTTGGTTTCGTCATTAACAAATAGGGAACATGTGCGGTGCCAAGCTCTGGGTCAAACCAGCTCATGCAGCACCCTGCTCCCTCCCGACAGCCCCATGCAGCAGGGACAGTGCACATTAACGTTGAGGGGATGGGCCCAGAGTAGGCTGGTCACTTGCCAAAAGTCTCACCTCACAGCTCTGAAGTCCAGGTGCAAGCCAACAACACTATGCCTGCACTGCTTTTATTTATTTCGAGTTCTGCCTCTGGGAGGCTGGGGTCCTGCCGGGCCCCCCACAGCCCCTCTCTGCACTTTCCCTGATGTCCATGGTTGGGGCGGTGTGTGGCAGCCCCGTGTATCCTGGATCTTTTGTCATTAATCAGGAGTGCCTGGACAAGTTGTCTACCCAGAAAGGTTTTAGACCCTGTTTACCAGGCCTCTTACCTTGTCCTATGTAATTAGGGCATAGGCACATGGATTTGGTAAGCATTCTTTGCTTCTGATGTGAGGACCCGTTGACCTGGGTCATGTTCATGACGTTGCTGGATCTTCCCAGCTCACTGAAGCTCTGTGTTTCCCAGCCTCTAGGCGGGAGGGGGCGAAGAGGAGTAACTGCTGGAAAAATGCAGTACAGCTAGAGAATAGTTGAATGGGGGTGGGGCAGGAGGGAGAGGAGGTATTTAGGGTGAGGGCGTGGGGGCAGCCATGTCCTCCATCAGGGAACAAGGAGGAAACATTTCTGGAGTGGCATTTCTGGGGCCGAAGGACAAGATGAGTTCAGTATGACTGGAAAGAAGGTCTCTTATGAGGCTGCTGTTGGAGATCACTTTGGGAAGGCTGAAGACAGTCCTGAGGCCAGATCCAAGGCCCTGGGGGCAGCCCTGAGGGGCACAACCTTTCCTTCCAAAGCTCTCGGGGATGTTGGGGCATCTCACACATGTCATTGCCTCCTGGTTCTTTCTGCTCCATCTTGGCTCTTGATTCTTCCTTTTTTCTTTTCTCCCTGTTTCTAACTCCTTGCTGTCTAATCTGCTGCTGATGCTTGAAACTTTGCAGTTCCTCCGACATGCCTTTGATCCTCCTCCCTGAAGCTTCTTCCCCAGGGAGAGATAAATACTTGTTTTTGTGCTTACTCAGTCATTCCCAGGCAGTACTTCCTGAGGATGAATTTTCATTTTAACTCCAAGCTGAGAGCCTGCTGACTCTAATTTCCCTCTGCCACCATTGCCTCCACACCAGGAGAGCTCTGGCAGCGCTATACTTGGTGAGCTCGGTGTGATTACAGCCCTGGAGTTTGTACCCATTTTTCTGCTCCATGGAAGCACAAGAGGAGAGGAAAGAGACTATATTGAGAGGGATGGCAGCCATGGGTCAGGGTTAGCTATGGTTTGGCAGAACCCTTGAGAGATGAAATCAATCAGTTCTCCTGGCCAGTAGCTGCTGACCTTCACCAGCTCAAGTTCAAGTCCTCTAAGCCAAGAGCTTGTCAAGTCCCATATTTGCAGAAATCAGCATTCCTATTTGGAAACTGCAGCCATACTACAAACACTCTTGGCAAGGACCCCTTCCCCAGGGAGCCTTGTCCCATTAGCCCTTGGACTCAAGAGCCAAGAATTCCTGCCGGCAGTCATTTTTCAAGTTGGGAATGGAAAATAGGTTCCCAATTTCTTAAGCTCAACGTTTAATTCTCTTTGCTCTTTCTTATTAATGACTAGTTAACTACCTATTGTAACAGAAGCCTTGCCTTGCTACAGTGTGTTTCTGTCTAAATTGGGCTGATTAGCAGAGCTTCCACCCCCACCCCCACCCCAACTTCCTCGTACACACTTGAAAGGACTTTTCCATTTGGTAACTAGATGATAAATATTTTAGAGCTGTAGGAATAGGAGGTTACTGACTTACCAACCTTCAGTTTTGGAAAGACCCAGGTGTATCAACATGTCAGGCTGCAGAAGTCTGGAGCCCACTCGTGATAGCAAAAGGCAGTCCCTGCAGCCAGACTGGGGCTCCCCACAGCTCAGGTGACAGGGCATTCATGGGCAGGGCTTCGTGACAGAGGGAGCTCTTAGTCCCACACCTTTGTATTATCTTGGCTGAGAATAAATTAAATAATGTGTTAGACATAAGAACTGTACCTAATAGGTACTCTTAGATGGCTGGCTGGGGACTCGAAGTCCCAGCTCTAACAGTGACTTAAGGAAGGTTGTGTTGCAAGTTCCAAATAATCAGCTTATAAGTGAACTTTTAAACATGGCCCACTTGTAAACTGGGGACTGCCTATAATTCTGTGAGGTTGTCTTTGGGAATCCACATCAGATCCATCACCTAAAAGCACACAATTCCTAGGGTTTTGAGGAGACTGAAGTTTTCTTGGGGAAAAAGAGTCCCAAAGAACTGGGAAGGGCCTGAACATCCAGGCCTAAGCGCGCCTGGCCGTTGTCTCTGCGGTTTCTTCAGTGTCTCTGCGTTGTTTATGGTTTTGGATAAATGATATTTGCATATGATACAAATTTCAAAAGGGCTACAAATATACAATCCAGTGAAAAACTTGCCTGTCCCCTCTGTCACTCAACTCCCCTCGTAAGGGCCAGCCAAAGTTATCAGCTTCTTGTAGCCCTCTCTGGAGAGTCTTTTCCTATGCAGGCATGCGCGCTGTGTCTGTGTGCTGTCCTGTGTAACTCAAATAGTAGCATGCACCACGTGCTGCTCTGCAGATGACTCTTCCCAAAGTTTGCTCCATGTTGGTGCATAAGGAGTGTTGATTCTCTTTTTAAAATAGCATTTATTTATTACCCTTACCTGAGGACATGCTAATTGATTTTAGAGTATTAATTTTAGAGAGAAAGGCAGGGAGTGAGAAAGATCAATCAGTTGCCTGCCGTACACACCCCAAGCAAAGATACAACTCACCACTAATGTGTGCCCTGATGGGGAATCAAGCTTGTAGCCTTTTGGTGTGTAGGATGATACTCTAACCAACTGAACCATCTGGCCAGGGCAAAGATGTCTATTCTTTTTTGCAGCTGCATAGTGTTTCATTATGTGGATAAACATGATTTAATTTAACCTGTTTTAGGTTGGTGGACATTTAGTTTGTTTCCACTCTTTCACATTTATAAACCTGCTGCAGCAAGTAACTTTGTATATATGCTAGTTTACACAAACAGGAGTGAATTTGTAGGATAGGGACCTGAAGCATAATTTTCAGGGATCTTAATATGTCCTTTTCTGCAGGCCAAAGGATGCCATTCGAGCCCTGAAGAAGCGGCTCAACGGGAACAGGAACTACAAAGAAGTGATGCTGGCATTAACAGTGAGTGCTGTCCTCCAGTGGGTGGGGCGGCATCTGGGCACATCCCTGCTCCTGCCCTGGCCCACTCTCAGGGCCTTCCCTCTGTCCACTCAGCACAGCCTCTAGCATGTGCCTTTGCGTGGCTTGGTGTATGTGCTGCTAGGGGCCAGTGGAGCCTTCCATAGCGCCTGTGGGTTTTCCTTCCACCTCTGAAATGGGGAGTGAACTTCAATCTTGTGTATGCCAGTGGAAGATAAGGCACAGGCAGCACTGATTGGCCCAGAAGCCCAGAGTAGAGAAGCCCAAGAGGCCTGGGTCTGCCTCTGGCTGCCAGCCTACTGTAAGACATCTAGGCTTGCTGCTTCCCTAGGTATCACTTGCCTCCAGAAAATGCTAACTTACACCCCAAAACCTACCTGCTACTGAACTTTCCAGATGTTAATGCAGATGTTTACAATAACCTTCTAAAAGAGGGTTCATCATCCCCTCACAGGGATGGAAAAACCAAGGCTCAGGAGATGCCTAGGGGTTTGCCCAGACTTCCCTCTAATAAGGTGCCGTGCTTCGGACTCTGGAGTAAGGACCGATCATCACTAGGAGGGTCTTGGAGAAGTTGGCCTTCCTGTCAGGAAGGAACAGAGCAGATTTTTGCCCTTACTTAAAATGTCAGAAAATTAAAGGGGACAACTTCAAGTGTTATTCTGTCTTAGAAGCTAACCGTTTTTCAGATGTGGCAAAATGTAGACGACAGTGAATTCTTTTTAAAAAATATGTATTTTTTATTTTTAAATTAGTTTACAATATTATTTTAGTTTCATGTGTACAGCCCTGTGATTAGATATTTATGTAACTTAACAAAGTTGATGATCCCAATAGATCTAGTACCCATCTGACATCATATATAGTTATTATAATATTGCTTATATTTGCTATGCTGTACTTTACATCCCTATGACTACCCTGTAACAACCCATTGGCACTTCTTAATCCCTTCACCTTCTTCACCCATCCTCCCCACACCCACTCCCATCTGGCAACTGTCAATATTCTCTGTCTCTATGAGTCTGTTTTTTTCTTGTGCTTGTTTGTTTATATTGTTTGTTAGATTCTACATGTAAGTGAAATCATCTGGCATTTTGTCTTTCTCTATCTGACTTACTTCACTCAGCACAATACCCTCCTCTGTTCATCCATGTCATTAGTGACGGCAAGATTTCATTCTTTTTTATGACCAAGTCTCATTTCACTGTAAATATGCACCACTTCTTTATCCATTCATCTGTTGGTGGGCACTTAGGTTGCTTCCATATCTTAGCTATTGTAAATAATGCTACAGGAAACATGAATGCATATGTCTGTTTCAATTTGGTGTTTTGAGTTTCTTCGGGGAAATATGTAGAAATGGAATTGAATTGTTGGGTACTACTTTGTCTATTGTTAAAGCATTGGTTTTAAAGTCTATTTTTCTTGTCTAAGTATTTCTACTGCAGCTTGTTGGTATTTGTTTCCATTTTCATGAAATGTCTCTTTCTATCCTTTACTTTCTTTTTGTGTATGTCTTTCAATCTGAAGTGAGTCACTTGTAGACAGCTTATATGATGGTCTTGTTTTGTTATCCATTCAGCCACCATATATACTTTGATTGAGGTATTTAAAGTAATTGTTGATAGATATTTATTGCCATTTTATTGTTCATATTTTTTATCCTTTATTCTTCTTAAAGAAGACCCTTTAACATTTGTTGTAATACTGGTTTGGTGGTGATGAAGTCCTTTAGCTTTTTTGTGTCTGGGAAGCTCTCTATGATGTTCTTTGATTCTAAATGATAGCTTTTGGAAATGGATATGATAATCTTGGTTGTAGGTCCTTGCTTTTCATCCCTTAAATATTTTGTGACATCTCCTTTTGGCCTTCAAAGATTCTGTTGGGAAATCAGCTGAGAGTCATATGGGAGTTCCCTAATAGGTAACTAACTGTTTTCTCTTGCTGCTTTTAAGATTCTCTCTTCATCTTTAATGCCATTTTAATTATGATATGTCTTGATGTGGGTCTCCTTTGGTACATCTTGTTTGGGACCCTCTGTGCTTCCTGGACTTGTGTGTCTATTTCCTTTAGCAGGTAAGGGAAATTTTCTGTTATTATTTTTTAATAGCTTTTCAATACATTTGCTGTTGTCCCAGAAGCCCCTTAAACTATCCTCATTTTTCTTTCTGTTGTTCTGATGGGTGTTTTCTGTTGCTTTATCTTCCAAACTGCTAATTTAAATCTCTGCTTTATCTCCTTTATTGTTGATTCTCAGTAATGTATTCTTCATTTCAGTTAGTGTATTGTTCATTTTTTACTGGTTCTTTTTATGTTTTCTATTTCCATTTTTATGTTTCCTATCTCTTTGTTGAGGTTCTAAGTTATTCTGCTCTCTTGCTAAGTTTACTGAGCATCCTTATAACAAGTTTTTTTAACTCGGCATCTAAGAGATTGCTTGTCTCCATTTTACTTAACTCTTTTTCTGGAGTTTTGTCCTGTTCTTTCATTTGGGAAATGTTTCTTTGTCTTCTCACTTTGCTGTCTCCCTGTGTTTATTTCTGTGTTAGGTAGAGCTGCTACATATCTGGACTTGGTAGAGTGGCATTGTGTAGAAGGTGTTCTATAGGGCCCAGTGGTGCCCTTACCTGATCTGGGCACTCCAAATGTAGCCCCTATGAGGACGGTGTGTACCCTCCTGTTGTAGTTGAGCCTTGATTGCTGTTGGCATGTCAATGGGAGCAATTGATTTCCCAGGCCGATTGGCTGTGAGGACTGGCTGCAACCACAGTGGAGGATCTGCTGTCAGGGACTTACCCCATGGAGCAAAACTCACTTTAGCAGGGTTCAGGTACCTGCCAAGTCCACTTGAGAGTGTTACTTGCAGAGGTGGTTGGGTGGTGCTTTCACAGGGCCTGCAGCTGTCTGCTAGGTGCATTATCTCTGGGCCTCCTGGCAGGTGCAGGACAAGGTCAGCTGCCACCTGTGTCCTGCCCAGGGCCACCTGGAACGAGCTATAAAGCTATCTGCAGATGGCTTGGAGGCTCCTGAGAGAGGCCAAGCTGTGAACCAAGGCCAGCTTCTGCTAGCTCTGGGTCTGGGGCCGCTTAGCAGGAAGTACAGTGCATGCAGAGGCCAGATGCTGCTTGTTTGAGAGATTTTGGGAAAGTTGGCAGCATGAGCCAAGACAAGCCATTTGTATGGTAAATCCACTGGAAAGGTTTGGGTGGGCCTGAAAGTTGGGTAGAACAAGGTCTCAGGGAATCACCAGGGTAGGGCAAACGGTATTACCCAGGTTGATGGAGATTCAGGTATGGTGCCTGTCTGTTGGCTCTAAGTGGGGAGGGGTCAGCAAAGGAGCAGTGGCCTTTGCCAGCACTTTTGTCTGGAAGAAAGCTGACACCCAGCTTTTGCTCTGATACGAGACAATTCAGTTCTTTCCTGTATGTCCCTGACTCCCAGCACTGTGGTTCAGAAGGAGTGAGTCTGAATGACTCCTTTCTGGCCCTTTAAGAGGAACTGCCTGGGACTCCAGAAGCCCTCCTTCTCACTCATCCATAATCTCTGCTGGTTTTTACAGCCGGAAGGTATGGGGACTTTGCTGCCTGGGCTGGAGGGCCTGGTGTGGGGCTGGGACCACTGCCTCCTCAGGAGGACCTTGGAAGCTGGGAGTGGGACCTTCCCATTCTAAATCTCTGCTACCTCTACCAGTCTCAATGTGGCTTCTTTATATCCTTAGTTATAGAACTTGTGCTCATTTGTATTTCAGGCAGTTCTACATGGTGGTTGTTCTGTAGTTCAGTTGTAATTTTGATGTGGTTATAGTAGGTTCCAAGTACTGTGTTTTCATATGCCGCCATCCTGACTGGAGATAATCTACAGTTAATTCTTATCATGGAAACTGTTGACAGGTCAGCACTGGGCTTCTCTGTAGGTTTGAATAGTGTGTTACTTATCCCAAACTGTTATAATATGTTTCCTTTTAAACACAAAGAAACTGTACACTTTTTGCCCAAGTGAAAACTCGACATTAGGAGCATTCTCTCTACCAGGGAATTGGGATCTGAATAATAAAAGAGAAAAAGACTGTTGAGAAATAGGAAGTTGAAGACTTTTTTTTAAATCCTCACCCGAGGACATGCTTATTGATTTTAGAGAGAGGGGAAGAGAGGAAGAGAGAGTGGGAGAAAAATATTGATGTGAGAAACATATGTGCCCTGAGCAGGAATTGAACCTGCAACCTAGGCATGTGCCCTGACCAGGGATTGAACCCACGACCTTCCAGTTTATGGGATGACACTCAAACAAACCCACTGAGTCACAGAGGCAAGGGTAAAAGCTTTAATTTAATTTAATTTAATTTAATTTTTTTTTTCCCCAGAATTTGAGCCATGGCATTCATTAAACCCAGAGTGTGCCCAAAATCAATTGTTGTCAGTAACTGAAATCATGAGAGAACGAATTCTAACATGTCAGGACACTTTCCTGGTATTTGAGATACAGCCTTTATGTGCCCAACTTCATGGTGGCCATATCGGATAGAAACCTTTCTACAGTGGCTCTGCCTTTGTTTCCTTTCTACAGTGGAGCAGTGGGCATCGGTTAATCTTTCCTGATGGTCAGGTCTCATTTAGTATTATTATTTTTCCCAGCTTTATTGAAATGTTATTGACATATAACATATAAGTTCAAGGTGTACCGTGTGATGATTTGATGCACATATATTTCAAAATGATTACCACAATGTTAGTTAATCCTCTGTTCCCTCACATCATTACATTTATGTATGTGTGTGTCTATGGTGATAGTATAGTAACCATACTATGCATTAGATTCCCAGAACTTACTCATGTTACATCTCTCTTTTTCCCCCAGCCCAAGACAGCCAGCATTCTAGTCTCTTGTACAAGTTCAGCTTTTGTAGATTTGTACGAGTACATAAGAGAGCACTTACAGTATTTGCCTTTCTGTGTCTGACTTCTTTCACTTAGTCTAATGACCTCCAACTCCATCTGTGTTGCAAAAGACAGGGTTTTATTCCTTTTTATGGCTGCATTATTTTTTATTGTATACAGTACACACCACACTTCCTTATGCATTCATTCATTAGTGGGCACTTATGTTGTTTCCATGTCTTCACTATTGTGCATGATACTGCGGTGAACATGGGGGTGCAGATATCTTTTAAGCTAGTGTTTTCTTTTCTTCAGATAAATACGCAGAAATAGAATCTCTTGATTATATGGTAGTTCTTAGTTTTTTGAGGAGTCTTCATACTGTTGTTCATAATGGCTGCACCAGTTGCATTCCCACCAACAGTAGACAAGGGTTCCTTTTCTCTACAACCTCGGCAGCACTTGTTACTTCTCCTATTTTTGATGGCAGCTGTTCTGACTGGTATCTCATTGTGGTTTTGATTTGCAGTTCCCTGATAATTAGTGATGTCAAGCATCTTTTCATGGACCCCTTGGGTATTTATGTGTCTTCTTTGGCAAAATGTCTATTTAAGTCCTTTGCCCATTTTAAAATAGAATTTTGAGGGGTTTTCTTGGTATTACATTATGTAAGTTCCTTATATACATTTTATATTAACCCCTTATCTGATAGTTTATAAATATGTTCTCCCATTTTGTGGGTTGCCTTTTATTTTCCCAATTGTTTCTTCTTTTGTGAAGACACTTTTAGTTATAGTCCCACTTGTCTATTTTTTATTTTGTTGCCTTTGCTCTTGGTGTCAGATCCAAAAAATCTTTGCTAAGATCAATGTCAAGGAGCTTTCTCCCTGTTTTCTTTTAGTAGTTTTACAGTTTCTTCAGTAGTGTTACATTTAAGTCTTTAGTCCATTTCGAGTTCATTTTTGTGAGTGGTGTAAGATAGGGATTCAGTTTTAGCCCTTTGCATGTGGACATCAGTTTTTCCACCACCATTATCAAAGAGACTGTCCTTTCCCTCACTGAGTCGCCTTGCCTCCCTTGTCAAATATTAGTTGACTGTATATGTATGGATTTATTTCTGGGCTCTTGATTCTGTTCCATTGGTCTGTATTTCTTTTTATGCCAGTACAACACTGTTTTGATTACTATAACTTCGCAATATAGTTTGAAATCAGGCATTGTGATGCAGGATTGCTTTGGCTACTTTTGGGCCTTTTATAGTTCTATACAAATTTTAGAACTGCTTTTCCTGTTTCTGTGAAATCTAGAGATGACTTTGGGTAGTATTGGCATTTTAACAATATTAATTCTTCCAATCCATGAACACAGAATATCTTTCTATTTATGTATGTCTTCAATTTCTCTCATCATTGTTTTATAATTTTCAGGGTACAGATCTTTTACCTTCTTGATCAAATTTATTCCTAAGTATTTTTTTAATTTTAATATTTTAATGTTAGCTGTCAGGTCTTTGCAAATCCAGTGATGCCTTTGGGAGACTCATGAATGTTCAGATCCCTTGTCTGCACATTTCAGAGGTCCTAGTCTGGTGCATGTGCATGGTTTTTATGGCTTCTTTGTCTTCACTTACCCTATTAGTCGCTCTTAGTTCTCTGCTTGGACCTAGTGTATGAACGGGAGACTCCTGTTTCTCATTGTTTAGATACACCTTCTGCTAACTCTGTGGGCTTTGGCTGCATTCGGAAAATTGCTACTGTGTATTTCATGCCCTACAACCCACAGGGACAGATTTTTCCGAGGACCTTTTTGGCAGAGCCACTTGAAGTGGTCACTGGGTCTCCTTGGGCTGAGTGGTCCTTGGCAGCCAGGGCAGACCTCCTGCATCTTCTGTTCTGCTTGGCTTTGGGGCTGCTCTGTAGCTCAGGCCACCTCTCTTCAGGACATTTCCAAGCCTGTGGTCTGAGCTCCACAGTGTCTGGCTGTGAAGGCTACTATGTAGGGAAATGTAAGGCCATGTTCCTTTGGGGTGGAGTGTGTCCTGGCCCACCGCTGCCCTGTGCGTGGGGGCAGAGCTTGGCCGCCCTGTTGCCTCAGCTGCCCTGCTCCTCTTTTCTCATGTTCCCTCCCACCACACCTGCTCTTCCCCAGCTTCCTGTTCATCCTTTCCCCAGCTTCTCATGAAAGAAGCCATTCTTCCTGCCACCAGCCTTGGCCTCAGCAGCCCACTGCCTGTGTGGTAAAGTTAGGAGGAGGTTTTAGAGGATCCTCAAAAGAAGGGCACTGGTAACTTCCTGAGGGCAGGAAGACCACCCATGTTCATCTTGGCAGCCCCATAGGTCACTGTGAGAGAGAATGCTGTTACCTCTGGTCACCTGGAGTCCAGTGTGAGCAGAGGCAGACCTCAGTGGCCGAGGACGCTGAGCTGCAGAGCCGTCCTTGGCAGGCTGAGCGGAAGCTGGCATTTCCGGGGGTGGGCAGTAGTGGAGGAGGAACAGATCTGACTGGTGCAGAACTGCCAGGCTCAGGGGGGCCTCCAGCCCTGGCCTCCTCAGGGAACTTTCCAGCATCTCCAGATCTCAGCCTCCTCATTGCTACCGGGGGGTGACACCCACCTCACAGGGAATGAGAAATCCAGCACACCCTGCCTGTCAACTCTTGGGTGAGGAGATGAGGGCTCCAGAGAAGGCTGGTGGCAGTCCCACACTGCATCTGGCACTGACCAGCAACTTTGACCCAGACCAGTTTCTTTACCTTTCTAAGCCTTCTAACTCTAAGAAGATGGGGTAAGAGCACCCACTTAAAATAAGTTGTGAGAAGTGAATGAATTATATAGAATGTGAAGGAATCCCTCACATTACCTGGCATGTAGTCTGCAGTTAATGGTAAGGTCATGCCTCTCTTTGTGGCCATTCTTTGTCCAGGTGGTACCTCATTGTATGAACCAAGTTCTATGCAATGCTGCATAAGGTGGCCAGAGGTCAAGTCAGTGGGGCAAATGAGGCCGTCAGAAATGTCCCCTGTTGCTGGTGATGTCCTGCCAAGGAGACATTCCCCACTAGTCGACTGTGGGATTAGGGGACACCGACAGGGGAGGGCCAGGTAATTGTGTGGGCTGACTTTCCAGAGAGCTAAGCAGTTCAGAAAGTTGTGTCAAGGCAGGGGAGAGCTTGAAGATGTCCCGCAGCCTCCTGAGTGGTAATCATGTCATTGTGGCTGTCATTACCTGGCTCTCCCTGTGCAGGGCTCCATGTCACCCTCACCACAGGCCTGGAAGGGGGTGCTCACATGCCCACTTTACAGATGGGGATGCTGAGGCTCCAGCAGACTTGTTCTAGGCCATTCAGGAAGAAAGTGATGGCACTGAGGTTTAAGCACA
Source organism: Phyllostomus hastatus (assembly GCF_019186645.2). Lineage (NCBI taxonomy): Eukaryota > Metazoa > Chordata > Mammalia > Chiroptera > Phyllostomidae > Phyllostomus > Phyllostomus hastatus. The sequence continues at coordinate 13,807,060 of NW_025334035.1, forward strand.
TACTGGCCTTCTGGCCAGAACCCACATGTGCTTGTGCTTTTCAGAGTGGCTAAGCCCGTGTCACTCATTTTACTGGGAGGAGTGGGTGGGGTTTGAAGTGTACAAGGACTTTAAAGCTGTCACAGCAACAGAGGCCCCAACCTTTCAGTAACAGTGGAAATCCCTCTGTCGTTTTCACTTTCAGTAGCAGAGGCAGGGTTGTGTATGTGTGTGAAGTGTGTGTGCACGTGTTTGCCTCCTCACATAAAAGGGCCAGTAACTCACTGGGTAGTTCAGGCTGTCACAGCAGCCTTCTCTTGTGACAGAGCATGTGTCCCATTGGCTAATGCCTCACATTCAGAAGCCCAGAGAGAGGAGTTAAAATGCTAATTTCCAGAGACCACTCAGTCATTTGGATCCCACTGAAACACCAGCATCCTTCTCCTGCAAGACGGATGCCTAAATGAATGACAGAGTGCCCGATTACTGCCCAGGGGCAGTCAGCCAAGGGCTGCCTCCTCACCGAAGAGTGTGAATTGGTGGGAGGCATCTGTGCCACTTAGGTTCAGGTCCAAAGGAGACTGCCGGGAAGACGACCTGGGAGAAGGGCAGAGGGGTGGTGGAGACTCTGCAGCCTTCCTGGGTGCCTGGAGGCTCCCCGGGCTCCCACGGTGGTTACCTCCTTCCTTCTCTCCTGTACCAGGTGCTGGAGACATGTGTGAAGAACTGTGGCCACCGCTTCCATGTCCTTGTGGCCAACCGAGATTTCATTGACAGTGTTCTGGTCAAAATCATCTCTCCCAAGAACAACCCTCCTACCATTGTACAGGACAAGGTGCTCGCTTTGATTCAGGTAGGTCAGCTCCTCTTGTCCAGTTCATTGGGCTGGAGGAAGATGGGGCCTCTTCTCAGTGAGTCCTCATGCTCGCCCATCATTTGCAAGAAAGAGTGGAGGCTTCTGCATATAGATAGTTGCTGCAAAATAGTTCTTTTTTACACTCATTTCACTCATCCCACTGGATTGAAACCCTAAGCAGTGACTCTCCAGCTGGTTGACAGAGGTTTCCCTGAAATTTTATGGGTGTCTGGCCCTCTGCTGCCCACAAGGGCATGTGGGGCGTGGGCAGCACTCTGAGCCATCAGGGACAAGGTGGAATAGGAAGGGTCGTCATATCAGAGCTGTGTGCAGGGCCAGTGAGTCACATGGTGAGGCAGCTCTGGAGCAAGCAGGGGAGTAGTGGGCAGATGGCATTGATGAGGGGTTCACTAAGGAGATGACATTTCTGTTGGACGGTGAAGGATGGCGAGGAAAGTGGTGAGCATGTGAGAAATGTCTCAGGCGAGGAGAATAGCACATACAAAGGCCGAGATGCATTAAAGAGGGCAGTCATCACATTCAGGATATATTCTTCATTCATTGTTCTGTAACAAATTACCCCCAAGTTTAGCAGCTTAAAACAATACATATTCACTACCTCACAGTTTCCGTGGGTCAGGAATTCAGAAGAAGCTTAGCTAGGTGACCCTGGCTCAGGAGCTCATGAGGTTGCAGTGAAGATGTTGGCTGGCCGGGCCTCATCTGAAGGCTCAAATGAAGCTGGAGGAGCCACCTCCAAGGTGGCTGACCCCCATGGGTCCTTGCTGACTGTTGGTAAGATGTCTGAGTTTCTTGTCACATGGCCCTCTTGAGTGTCCTTGTGATGTGGCATTTGGTTTTCACTAGAGCAAGTGACCCGAAGGAGAGTGCGGGAGAAGCCACAGTGCCTGGTGGGACTGTGTCTCAGAAGTCATACCCCATCTTATCTGTCACCGTCAATTTGTTAGAAGTAGTCACCAGGTCCATCTTCAAAAATAAAGGAGTCTGCTCTGGCTAGTGTGGCTCAGTGAATTGAGTGCCAGTCTGCCAACCAAAGGGTCACCAATTCAATTCCCAGTCGGGGCACATGCCTGGGTTGCAGGCCAGGCCCCCAGCAACCGCACATTGATGTTTCTCTCTCTCTTTTTCTCCCTCCCTTCCCTCTCTAAAAATAAATAAATAAAATCTAAAAAAAAAAAAAAGGCATCACATGGAGAGGGGAGTGTAATGAAGAATGTCTGGGGCCAGGAGATAAGGTCAGAAAGACGGTCGGAGCTTATGGGCACATATACTGGGGAGTTGGTTCTTTAGCCTCTCAGCAGTGGGGAGTATTGAAGGTTTCTGAGCTAGGTGTACACAGTCAGATCTGGATTTTAGACAGAGCACCCTGGTGACAGGTTCAAAGGCACACAGGTCAAGAAGCTCATCCAATGTGGGGTGTTAGTGCTGTGGTACAGGAAAGATAAGGGCCTGTAGGAGCCAAGAGGAGAGGGGAGAGCCAATGAGGGGTGGGGGCAAGGCTAAGAAGGCAGAGGCAGTGTGATTAGGGCATGGGCTTTGGAGGTCATGTGGCCCCTGAGGCTGGAGAGAGGAGAGGGCCTTCGCCCAGGAGTCTGCCAACTCTGCCTGGAAGCATTCCCCAGTACTTGGGGCAGCTGGCTTGCCCCCCATTCGGACAGCCCTCAGAGGACTCCCACCCAGGTCTGCAGTGCACATCATACACTTTCCCATCACCCACTTTTGGTCTCCAGCAACTTCTGTGCAAATGTCCCTATCCCGTCTCTCTCTGAGCTCTCTAAGAGCCGAGGGATGTTCCATCCCAGGGCTAGGGCACCTGACATTGTGAGGAGGTGTTCAGTAAGTTGCTGTTTCTCTTAAGGAATGAATGACTGTTGTTTGCTGGAGCTCTAAGGAAGGGAGGAGTGTGGGTGGCCACGGAGCTCCTTGCATGTTCCCTCGGCTTGTTCCTATGCTTTCGTTCCACCTGCCAGACCGCTCTCCCTTTCTCTCTCTCCCGTTCTCTCCCTCCCTCCCCCTCTCTCCCCCTCTCTCCCCTTCTCTCCCCCTCTCTCCCCCTCTCTCTCCCTCTCTCTCCCTCTCTCTCGCATGCGCACACACACACACACAGACACAAATCTCACCCCCTGCCCTCCCTACCCACGCCCCAACAACCCCCTTATTCTGGATGTCCCTAGCACACTCCCTTGCCTCAACACCCTGAGTATTTTTTTTTAAAGATTTTATTTATTTATTTTTAGAGAGGGAAGGGAGGGAGATAGAGAGAGAGAGAGAGAAACATCAATGTGCGGTTGCTGGGGGTTATGGCCTGCAACCCAGGCATGTACCCTGGCTGGGAATCGAACCTGCGACATTTTGGTTCGCAGCCCGCGCTCAATCCACTGAGCTATGCCAGCCAGGGCTCACCCTGAGTATTTGATGTCAGGAAAGTGAACACTGGTTTTTTCTCACAAAGGATGGAGCATTGCAACCTGAACCAGGCAAGCCCACAGGAGCCCTGGGTGCGGTCTGTCTGGGTTCAGGCTGGGAAGGAGGACTTCCTGTGGCCAGGCCCAGGGGACATCAGCTGCCACCAGGCAAGCACAGTCATGGCTGTGTGGGGATCCCTGTTGAGGGTGAAGGCTATGCTGGCTGTGGTCCCTCTCCCTGGGCTTCCAGCCCAGTATACCCTGCCCTGACTTCCAGTGCTTTCCCGTAGGAGTCACCACCACCTCAGCACTGCTGCTTCCCACTCTCTGACCTGGGCAGGCATTTTAACCTCCTTATGTATGAGATGGGGGCCTGCATTCCTGCCTTTCTGCTCCCAGCCCCAAGTCTGTAGGTCCATCAGAGCAGCACAGTTGTCTGCACCCACATCCAGAGGACATCCCCCTGCTGACCTGGCAGCTGCACATGTACCTGTGTCTGGGAGGGAGTGGGTAGGGCCTTGAGGGCCGTGCAGGCCCCTGGGGGGCCAGGACACTCAGGACAATGTCTCTTGGGTCCAGCTGGGAAAGCGCAAGGGGCTTTAGGTAAGGGTGCTTCCAGGTGGGCTTGAGAACCTAACAGGGGAGAGTTCTTCCTGCACAGGTTTGGAAGCTTCCTAAAGAATGTTCAGCCCTGGCCGGTGTGGCTCAGTGGATTGAGCACCAGACTGCAAACCAAAGGGTCACCAGTTTGACTCCCGGTCAGGGTACATGCCTGGGTTGTGGGCTGGGTCCCCGGTTAGGGGCGCGAGAGAGGCAACCACACATTGAGGTTACTTTCCCTCTCCTACCTCCCTTCCTCTCTAAAAAATAAATAAAATCTTTAAAAGAAAGAATGTTCATCTTTGGTCATGGCTAAGCAACGCAGAGGAAAGCAGGCAGCATTCAGAGGTGGCAGGTGGCTTGGCTTCTGTAATGGGCTGGGCCAAGAAATAAACAAGATCAGCCTTTTCATTTACCTTTTATTGAATTATATATTCAGGAAATGGCATATTTTAAAAATATATACAACTTGGCAAATTTTTACAAACTGAACATACCCCTGTAACCAGCCCCCATTTTGTGAAGCAGACTGACACACAGCCAGAAGCCCCGCACCCCTGGCGTGACCACTTGCCTGGCCTCTCACAGCATAGATGGGCTCTTCCTGTCCTTGAACTTTATCAGTGGGGGCTCTGTACCAGCGTGCTGGTGTCTGTGGGTCTGTCTGTCTGTGCTGTGGCCCTCACCTCGTCACTGGACAGCAGTCAGGTCACTGGGCTGTGGCTGCTGGGTATGTGCACTTCACGTTCTTCATCCCTGACCCTGCTGGCGGGCCCTGGTGTTTTGGCGGGCTGGCATGGAAAAGGCTGCTATAAGCATCCAGCACGTCTTTTGGTGAGCATATGTGTCCATTTTTGTTGGGTACATATTAAGTTGAATAGGGGGAACTGCCATCTTTGTTGGTCAAAATGGTCAAATATTAGCCATTTCATGTGGTTCGACCCAGTACCGAGAAGTGGAATTGCTGGGTGGCAGGGATGCCTGCGCTCCGGACTGATAATCACACTAGCAGCCTTGTGCTCTTCTCTGCTGGCATGAGCATTGTAGTTGGCTTAACATCCTCCCCAGGGTATGGCGTCTTCATTGCATCTCATCTGACAAGCACATAGGGGTATTGCATCCTGTCAACCTTTTTTAACCCCTTTGAGAAAGAGGATGATTTTATTTATGTCATGAATGTAAATAAAGTCCCCCAGAGAGTCTGACGATTCCTCCTGGAAAAGCAAGTGTGCTCCCTGGTGAGACACGGCTATGGGTGGGGGTACAGACCGCTGGCTCTCTTGCCAGCCTGTGCGTGGCAGCAGGCCACCACAGAGCTCCAGCTAGATGAAAGAGAATCCGGCTACAGGTGTGGGTGCCAGGGCTATGCAGACCTCTTCATCCTTGTTCCTAGGACATTCCTGGTGCTCATCACAGCCCAGTTGTTGGAGGTGGAGCTGGGTCAGCCTAGCCCCGCCCTCAGGGTGTGCAGCTCTGACAGTGGTGCCCACTTGTGGGTGAGTGCTCAGTGCCCTCTGCCCTGCTGTGGGTGCCGGCCTTTCCCTGAGGGCACCCTCTCCTTGGTAGTCTGGGAGGAAAGGTGTTGAGAGCAGGGCCACCTTATGAGCAGCTTTCCAACTCTCACTTCCAGCCTTTGAACTTCTTGCAACTTTCAGCTTTTTGGCTGCATTTCTTTCTGTTTCATAGTGAGTCCTGTTTGTGGGGAATGCAAGAAGGACACTATACTCTGTGCCATCCCTTAGCCTTCCCTCAATACTGCTTTCAGAAGCAGAAATGATGTCATCCTGGTAGGGTGGCCTCACTGTGGGCATGCCTGTCCTGCTTCTCCCCCTCCTACTGTGCCTCGAATTAGAGTCAAGACATACTCTCTTCCCACTGAAGGGAGTGGTACAGGTGGGCTGGGGCAAGAGGGGCTGGAAGTGTGGTGTTCTTGAAAGGTGGGACTGCTGGTGGTGGGCCTGTGGCCAGACTCATGTGGGCCAGCAGCTTTCCAGGGACCTTGCCTCTGGGAACAACAGTCTGGTCCAGGGGTGTGAGCAGAACATGACAGGAGCCTCCTGTGGTGCAGAGAACAGAAGCCATCCTTTAAATCAGTCATTGTTTATTGGCCTGAAATTTGATGATTTAAAACTTTGGATATAGAAATGAATAGGATATGGTTCATCTGGGGTTTGATGTATAATCCAAAGGGAAAGGGAGATAAAAGCACAGCTCCCCCCCCCCCCCATTAGACCTTTCCCCTGGGTCTTTCAACCCCCTAATACTGTAGGTGCACAGGCAGGAAAAGCAAGAACTACGTAAAGTGCAGTGCGGTGGCCACTTGGTTGTTAACTAGCCATTGCCTATGACAGGGACCCCTCACAAGGTGCCAGCACTGCCCTGTCACTCTGTTTGCTGATAGGGCAGCATGCCAGCACCACCTTTATGGTTCCTGGGCTTCAAGTTGGAGACCCAGACTGCCCGAGGTTTTCCATTTCTCCTGGAGAACAGATTCTCCGTTCTCTGGGTCAGCTATCTAGAGGGGTGTCTGCTTTACCATGGCACCTTAGTCTATTGGCAGCCCCAGGGGCCATCTTCCTCTGTTTTCTGAAGTAAGTAAGATAATAGGGTCATTTAGTAACTATGGGGACTGAATTCAGTCTAACTTAACAACTGCTGACTGGCTGCCTTCTCTGGCAAGGGTGAGGCATTTGGGCATTGTCCCAGCAAGATGCTCAAGGCACCTGGTGTCTCTGGATTGCTCCTGCTTCTGTGTTTCCACATACGACTGTTCTTGTAAAAGTTCCCTGTGCCCACCCCATTCCCCTGTTGGCAGCATCTTGTTCCATAGAGAATGCTGCCCTGACATATGTTTTCTTAGCATCCACCTCACTGAAACTGTGCAGAGGTGTCCTACAGGGGTTGAAATAGCAGCAGGTGGGAAAGGTGCGGATTAGCCAACTCTGCTCAGTTGCAAATAGTAGATGCCAACTCTAGCTTGCCCAGGCAAAGAGGAAAGTTTGTCATGTAAAGGAAGGGCTGCCTAGAACCCTAGGGTATGATGGGGCCTGTGAAAGGGACAGACAGGATAAGAAAAACCTTCCTAACTAACCTCCTGTGTGTCTGCACTTCTCAGCACACAAGCTGCACCATTTCAAATGCACAGGACCAGGGCTGGCATGGGTGGCCAGGCCCATGTCTGGTGAGGACAGTTTTACTTACCCACAGAGTAGCCCAGCAGGCCCCAGGCCCCAGGCCCCAGGCCCCGGGCCTAGCCCAGGGGGGATGAAAAGCTGATTGGCCTAACTTAGGATGTGTCTTTCCCCCTCCCTTCCTGGTGCCATAGAAGAGAGGAGCCTGTTGATTTGTTGTTTGGGCAGATGCCCCAAGAATTAACAACCGACCAGAGAAAAGAGCGGTGGTTCACTAACCTTCATTCATCTCATCTCGTATTTAGCCCAGGTAAAGAGGTCCCCTGAGCTGTTTGTCCTCCCGCGGCCAGAGGCTGAAAGCCACACCGAGAAGAATTAGCATGCTGTTTTCTCCCCAGCCTCCCCCAGAGGCTGTGAAACTAATCTTACTTTAAAAAAAAAATTATTTTTTTTTTAGAAAGAGAGAGGGAGGGCGAAATAGAGAGAGGAAAAAAAAACATTGATTTGTTGTTCTACCCATTCATGCATTCATCAGTCGCCTCTTGTATGTGCCTTGACCAGAGATGGAACCTGCAACCCTGGCACTTCGGGACTGTGCTTTAACCCAGCCAGCTACTTGACCAGGGCTATGAAACTAGGCTTAGACGCTTAAGTTTAGACCCTAAACTCAGAATGCTAGTGCTTTTAAGGAAGATGTAGTCACAAGGCTCCACTGGAGTTTGAATCAGGTGGCTGATGCCAAAGCAGCTGGTGGAAGACGGGGCTCAGGGGCGCTCCCGGGGGGCAAGCCTCCTCCATTGTTGCTGCTCCCCTGCTAGCATTCCAGACAGCCTTCAGCAAGTACCCTCAGCCCTCCTAAGACTCCAGAAGGAAGTGTTGGCCAACCCAGAAGAGGTTGTGCTGATGCAGGGGATTAAATCCCGGAGTATGCAACTTAAATAAGTGGATCGAGGAAGCCACAGTGACTGTATTAAGCGAGATGCATCGATTGTAATTAATAAGACTTTTTGGAAACTGACCTTTTAATTTCAAGTGGGTCTGCTGGTTAGAGATATCGTTTCTGTGGCTGCCTGAGGACTGGTTGGAACCTGTTGCGGGGGCAAGGGAGCCATTTAAGTGCTGGAGACAACAACAGAATTAGCAACAGAGCCCTGGGCATCAGGGAATCTGCCTTCTTCTGTGGGGTGTATGGTGATGGGGTGACTCTGAAGAGCTAGACCCTGTTTGGGAGAGTCCTTTTGGTGTACTTTTTTTTTTTAATGTATTCTGTAACTTCCATGGAACAGATTTTTTTTAAAAAAAACTTTTTTTAGAGTTTCATGGGCCCTGAATGGTGAGGTTCAGATGGTTGGGCATCATCCTCTAAAGTGAAAGGTTGCTGGTTTGATTCCCAGTCAGGGTACAAGCCTGGGTTTGCGGGTTTGGTCTGGGTCAGGGTGTGTATGAGAGGCAACTGATTGCTGTTTCTCTCTCATATCGATGTTTCTCTCCCTCTCTCCCTCCCTCCCTTCCCTTCTCTCTAAAATAAATAAGACATTTAAAAATAAAGAGTTTCATGAATCTGTGATAAGGGGCAGTCTGTTTAGAATCTGTCCTTCCCGGTCTGTGCCGTGTTTTTACCTTTGGAAATTTGGTGGTCACGCTCTTCCACCCCCAGCTGGGCAGGTCTAGCAGTGTCTCCTTTAGCATCCTCTCACCTCCCCAGGAATCCTAGAGTTAGCCAATTTTTCAGTCACACCCCAGTGTCTCCTTTCCACCCAGTTGGCCTGTGGCTTCTGCCCCATCCGCAACCCCAGGAGAGCTCTGCAGAGCAAGAGCAGGCAGGCCCACAGTGGCCTCTTCACGCCCGTCAGCTGTACATCACCGGGAATTGAGGTCCTCAAGGTCAGGGAAATGCCTGCACTTTAGGACGCGCCACAGAGCTGGGGTAGAATTTCTCTGGCTATTCTCCAAGGAAACGCTGCATAGGCTGCACTGAGTTTGGTGTGTTGTTCATGCTCAGCAGCACCATTGCAAGACCAGGGTGTTACCATCTGCACTGACAGCACTGGCAGGAGGAGGGGCCAAGTGGGCTTGGCCAGGGCTCTTGCATCTGGGTATAGGGGCACACTGGCCTCTGAGACAGCAAGCAGCTGGGCTGCTTGGGCTTTCAAGCCCTGGGACAGGCGGTGAGAAATGCTCCCTAACAGGCCTCTTATCCTCCCAGGCATGGGCAGATGCCTTTCGAAGCAGTCCTGACCTCACCGGCGTCGTGCATATATATGAGGAGCTGAAGAGGAAAGGGGTTGAGTTTCCTATGGCAGATTTGGATGCTCTGTCTCCCATACACACACCACAGCGGGTAAGCTTCCAGCTGGCATTTTCTAAAAAGACCTATGGCAGAACACGCAAGCCACTGCCACTGCCCTTCTGAGGCTTCATTTGAATTATTCAGCATGTCATCACGCCTTCTCAAAGCTCGAGGGCATTTCTTTTTAGTCACAAGGGGAATGCAGGAGTGAGACAGCTGGTTGACTGGGGATTAAGTGGCTGCAGCGTCTCCCCCATTTTCATACTGACTGTGGAAGAATAGAGCAGAGGAATCGGTTCAGACGTGTTCATGGCAGTGGCTGCTTGGGGAAGCCACTTTGTGAGGGTCATTAGCACCTGCTTTTCAGAGGCCCCAGGATCTGGCATGGGGGTGCCATCCTCTCTCTTTGAGAGCACCAGCAGGCCTCGGCAGTGCAGTGGCTGAGCTCAACTTGGAGGCAGGGCAGAGAGCTGCTTCTGATTTTTTCAGCTGTATGGGTTAACCAGGTAGATCTAAAAGGGTCCATTATCAAATGGATCTAAAATTTACTTTGTGATATGAGCATTCAGCATCAACCCATACATGCTTGGGATTCAAAGCCCATGAAAGACCCATTTAGAGGCCTCCCACTGAGGCTCCTGCCACATGCAGATGGAGCCCATCATCCTTTCCTGGGGAATCTGGTGTCCACCTCTGCTGGCTAGGAGTCGGCCCTGGCCTGGGGGAGAGCCAGGGAGCTCTGGGGCCTGGGAAAGGTACCTTGTCCCAAAGCACTCTGCCTTGCTCACCCTTGTTTGCCTGTCTCTGAACCAGGGCAAGAAGGACAGCATGCCTGTACAGGTTTCTTGAGTGAACACAGCTAATGCACAAGAGGTTGCTGGAGACGCCCACAGGGAAAGCCAAAGGGGCTGCACTTTCCAAAGCAGTATTCTTATTATGATCCCTCCAGACCACTTCCTGTGCTTTGTGGAATAAGTATGGCCTGTTTTATTCTTCTAAAAATGACACAGACCTACGAGGGGGAGACCCAAACAAAACCTGAATTTATAAGAAATTGTGTATTTATTCTTACATATTCAAACTTCAGTCACCTTCATAGTACCCTGCATTTGAGGCAATACACCTATCAAGACTTTTTCACTGCTGAAAAGTTTCTGAACTCATTGATTTTGATGCTTTTAGTGCTTCTGGTGTTTTTTGTTTCGTTTCTTCCACAGTGGCAAAATGTTTCCCTTTAAGGACTTTTTTGCATCTGGGGAAGCAAAAAATGTTGCTTGGAGCGAGATCAGGTGAATAAGGAGGGTTGTGGCACAGGAGTCATGCTGTTTTGGTCAAAAACTGCTAAATGCTCAGCGTAGTGTGGGTAGGGTGTGCTCAGAAATCACGTATCATGAAATGGGCAAATATGTTAAAAGAGTCTTCAAAAAAATTTCACTGAAGTGGAATGTAGCCTCTCACAACAACGCCAGCTGGTGCACTAATGCAGATGGGCTTCTAGAACACTCACTTAGCAGGGGAAGCCTGTACTACAAGGGGCCCACGCTCCAGAAGATAATTCTGGTCTTTTTGGGGTCCCCCCTTGTATGTTGTTTTTCCTGTAAGTACAAAGAACATTCAGTAAATTGCGTAATTGGTGTTTATATTACACTACTTGTAAAAGCCAAAACATAATCTTCTGATACCAAATAAGGATTCGTGCACAGCAAAACTTAATAGCGGCCCCGCCCACCAGGTCCCTTGGTGGTGCTCATATAGGGAACCCTGACCAGAGCCCTGTCAAAGCACCCTCACTACTGCCTTTGGAGTTGCTTTACGTACTTGGCTGCACAATGAGCAGAGCGGGGAGCTATTGGGAGCCCCCTCAGTGGAGAACCTGGGAGCAGAGGGCACCCTCCAGCATTGCAAGGCCACTATAGTGCTGGGCCCCCACCTATCTGTGGGCAGCTGTGTGGGAAGCACCTGCCGTAGGTGGGGTGGGTGCCAGGCCCAGCGACACAGGCAGCCTAGGTAAACAGAGGACTTTTGTTGCCATGCCAGAGTGTCCCTGAAGTGGATCCAGCTGCCACCAGGCCCAGGTCCCAGCCGCAGCAGAGGACCAGTTCCAGCTCCTACTCCTCGCCTCCTCCTGCTCCCTACTCTGCTCCGCAGGCCCCGGCGCTGAGTGTGAGCGGCCCCATCACAGCCAACTCAGAGCAGGTACTCACATCCTCCCAGGCCATAGGCACACAAGCCAGCCAGCCGTCCTCACCCACCCTTTCTGGGGACCACGCAGGGCCTCCCAGGCTAGGCACTGTGCTAGGTGTCGGTGACCCACAGATGGAAGGGCCAGCCCCTCTCCTGAGGACTGAGAGGCGAGGTGGGGGACAGGTGTGAAGACAGTCAGGAGAGTGTGGTCACACTGGTGCAGAGCGGTCTCCACATGTTCTGAGAGCAGAGCTTCACAGCCTCTGGCAGGCAGCCCATGGCACGGGACTGCTGAAGGTCTGGAAGTTGGAGCAGGGCCTTGTTTGGTGAGGTGTATTGGCAGGGGGCACAGAGTGTGGCGCTATAGCAGCAGGGGGTGGTTTGGAGGATGGGGGGTGGGGAGGAAACTGGGGCAGCAGGTGAGGCCAAGAGCACAGGAATAGAGTTCAGAGAGGATAAGACTTATCCCGTGAGGAAGGCCAGACATCAGCAAGGCCCTTGGCAAGGCCCTGCTTGTCTGTGGAGGCTGAGGTGGGACCCGGAGGCCTTCAGGAAGTGCCCTTCCTGCCTTTGTCCCATGCGCCTGCCTTTTTGAGTGCCTTCCTGAGAAGCTGCTGCCCTTTAACCCCAGACTGGCCTTTTTTAGATGGGATGTGAAGCCTGGTCTTTGGGTGAGTCTCTAGAATTTCCGTTAGTTAAAATTTGAGGATGGGTCAGACTTGGAAAAAAACTATACAATGTTTATACTTTTTAAATCCTTATTTAGTACCTCTGACAATGTCACTACTAGCAGCCTCATCTAATTACCAGGACATGCAATTCTGACGGGCTAGGGGAAGGGCTGTGCCAGGGCCCACCGTCCTTCCCTCACCCCTAGGCCAAGGAAAGACGTGGCAAGCAGAGGAGGAGCTGCTGCTCCCTGCAGTCAGCCTTCGCCCCTGCCACCCCTGTGGTACTGAACAGTCTTAGCCTCTTGAGGGGCAGTTGAGGGAAATGCACACCCAAGTGCTATGTGCACTGCTGAGGAGAGACAGGGAGGCCCAGCGTGTGTACATGGGGATCACATAAACTGGGCCTCGCTGCGCTGCAGGGCCTGAGACCTGGCCCCAAAGGGAGTTGTAGGAAAGAAGGCCTCTGGCTCCAGGCTCTGTTCCCCTGAGCAGAACTGGGCCACCCTCTCCCCAGAGTGAAGATGAACATGTTGCAAACAGGGTGGCCACTGTGCCCCTCCGCTGACTTGCATTCAGTGCATGGGAGCTCAGGAGGAGTTCTCCCCACAGCCAGAGCAGGTGATGTGAAGTGTTGGGGGTGGACGAGAGGGTGTGAGTACTGACTGCCCTGGGGGAAGGAGGCAGAGGCAGGCAGGGAGCCAGCTGCGGAGCCACCAGGTTTCTCATCGCCGCAGTGCGGGGCTTCCTTGGCCACAAACCTCTCCTCAGCAAGACGTGGGCCCCCACCCTTCAGGAAAGCCAGAGGCAGAGGGGAGCCTGTCATCCTGTTGACCAGAAAGGCCTGCCAGAGGAGGGAGGAGTGCTCGGCACCTCAGGGAGGGCTGGGAGAATCCGGGAAGGCTTCACTGTGGACGAGGGTCACATGCAGTTAAAGCGATAGCAAAACCCCACTGTTTGGATGCTGCAGCAGTGTTTGGCATGTGCGTGCCAACTCTGTGTGGATATTCTCACGTCAGTTACTCACAGCAGCCCTGTGAGATAATGGGTATTATCATCGCCTTTCTAAGGTGAAGAAACTGAGGTCCAGAGAGTGTAAGGCTTATTCTTATTGTGTTCCTGCTGCAGGAGAGACGGCCCAGGCCCAGGCTTTGGGGAGCTCTGTTGGGTGGGCAAGTTGGGAAGCTTTCAGGGGTTGTGTTATCCTTTGGTAGGGAATCTAGGAGGAGTGGGTCTCCCTGTAGTCTTCTCCCAGTCCCTCTCCCTCACTCTTGCCACACCAGGAAAGTGTGGTTAACACTGGCCAGCCTCTCAGAAGACCATAGCAGTTAGATTAAAAACTGCTAGGAGCTGGAGCCTATAACTCTTCGGTTCCTCAGCAAGGATCCCAATTCTGAAGGGGACTGAGGGATCACACATTCCAACCTTCACTTGAAAGAGCAGAGGCAGAGCCTGTGAGAGTAATTCCCTCCTCAAGGTCCTGTGATGGGAGAGCTGAGACTGTAGACCAGCTCAGTTCGCTTTGCACCCAGCATGCTGTGCCTGCACAGTGCTGCCTCAGTGTCCTAGGCAGAGTCCCTGTGCTCTCGGGGGCCTCACTTCCCCCATCAGCATCCTGTAGGAGCTGCCAACCTCCTTACATGCAGACCAGAGGGAAATGAGAAGGCTTCGCTGCTGCACTCATTCAGCAGTATGACCTAGGTGTCATTGTGCATGGACCTGTCACCAGGCAGGAACAGGTGACTGACCTTTCTTTCTTGCTTTCCTCTTCCTGGCCCTGACAGATCGCCAGGCTGAGGAGTGAACTGGACATTGTCCGTGGAAACACGAAAGTTATGTCTGAGATGCTAACGGAAATGGTGCCTGGGCAGGAAGACTCGTCCGATTTGGAGTTGCTCCAGGTAAGAGGCCTCACCCTGTGGGAGCCCTGGGCCCCGGGAGGCAGCAGAGTGGGAGGGACCGAGACTGGGTAGGCTGGGCCCAGCCTTGCACCGGCAGAAACAGCCAGAGGCTGGTGCCAGGCTCTCTCTTGTTTTATTTTCCTTAATAATATTTTTTCCTGATTACAAAATGCCAGTTGCAGAATAGATGCCCATCTAAAGAAAAGGAAGTTCAAAGGAGAAAATGATAATTTTCTTTAATGCCAGCATCCACAAATTACCACGGTTGATGCTTTGAGGTATTTTCTTTCAGATTTTTTTTCTGTTTATCCAAATGTAATTGAGATGCTCTGATACTATACATATGATTCTGTACATTACTTTGCTCCCTCAACACCATTGAATGCCGTGCACATTTGCAATGGGACTCCAACCTCTCCTGTACATGGGAACCAGCTACTCTGAGACTGAGATGAAGCTGAAGCTCTTTTTCTATTCCCAAACACAGAGGATTCCCAGGCCAAGGCTGCTCATATAGGAGCTCCCGGGGCTCTCTTGCTAATTGGACACAGTGCAGGTCCAGAAGCATGGCAGTAAAGAGTCCAGGAGCAAGGCTGGCCTGTGGGGATGCACTCAGATTAGAGCCTGCTTCCCAGGCCAGCCAGCCCCACACCAGCGGCCAGATCTCCACCACACCCATCCCAGAGGTCTGTGGCCTTTGTAGAGAGTACCAGCAGCTCTTCCCTTAGAAGCAGTGACCTCGGCAGGGGATGAAGAAAGGATTCTCTGCACTCCCAAGTGCCAGATCTTTTCAGTGGGAGGCAAGATACTTGAGTAAACAAATCAGGAGCCAGACTGGCCTGGCGCACTGGCAGGAGTCCTCAGGGCTTGCCTTCCGTTGCTATTCTTGCCTGCACTCGGGGCTGTCAGCCCCAGCCCCTCTGGGCCACACCTCCCACCCTGCTGTTGGCACATACTTGCTGCCTGGGAAGGCTCGACTCTGATGGCCCTGTCCTTTAGGCACACACACTGCTGAGTGGCTGCTCCTGGTCTTGAGCTGTTTTGTGTCATGCCCCCTCTATCCTCTGAAGCCATCGGCTCCTGAGGCGAGAGGATGGGTGGAAGCCTGTTCTGGGCCTAACACAGAGCAAAGCCCTGGAGGCCCACAGGTACACTGGCTGAGATCCCTGCTCTGGAGGAACTCACAGCTTAGTGTGGGAGATAGGAGAACAGCTCATCTCCACGGCACTGTGTAATTGGGCTGCTCTTGGAGCCAGGGTGCACACCGGCTGCCAGCCCCACCCTGGTTCCCAAACCTCACCCTGATTCCAGCAGTACACCAGGCTTGCCTCAGCTGAGCAGGTCCAGCTGTCCACATGCCACACTTCATGGGACCCAGCATCCTGTCAGTGTGTTCTCAGCCTCCACTCCTAGCCTGCAGTGGGGGTTCTTCTGGGTGTTACCTGAGGTACTGGGATCTGAGATGAATCTGAAAACAGCATAGAAACCGAGAGGGCTTCTCAAAGCAGCTCTGTGCTTTGTCAGCATGAGAATTCCTGCTGACAAGGGGCTCACAGTGGACAGGACAGAGCTTCTGGCAGCAGAGAGAGGCTGAACAAAGCCAGCGTGCTTCCAGACAGCCAGGGCAGACCCAGACAGCAAGGGTGCTCTGTGTGTGCACGTCAGAGTGTGTGTGTGTGTTTTAAAACAAACGCATCAGCCAAGACAAACAGAACCTAATCTCTGGGCGTCAGCTCACAGTTTTCAAAAATAGGTTGCTTCCCATGACGTTTTCCTTCCCTCTGTTTTGTTCCAACTCTGAGCCTACCAGCCCACACTGCTGTCTTATAAATCAAGCAGGAAAGAACAGTGCTGGGGACCAGCGGGAGGCTGTCCTTTCAGCCTGGAAGATTCAGGAGCCAGGCAGCTCTGTGTGAACACACGCTTCCCTGGCTGCCGGCCTCACTCTCAGTCATTTCTGTTGTCTCCTCTTCTTTCTCCCCCATCAGTCAGAGGGCAGCTGGGCAGGGTCTCCAAGTGTTGAGGCCAGACTGAACAGTGAGCCTTCCGCATGGGAAAATGGCACAGTCGCTTGGAAAGTGACAGGATCAGAATGTGCCCCAAGGACCCCTCAGTCGAGTTGGAGGGCAGCCAGACTGCTCAGAGTAGAAGCTGTCTAGAGAGCTCACAGTGCTGGCCAGGGCCACGGAAATAAACACTTTTGTCACCAACCCAATTGTTCATACCAACAAAAGCTGCTCCTGTCTTGAGTGTAAATTGCTGGGTGGGAGGTGGAGGAAATGGGAAGAGAGGAAATTGTAGGTGTCAGCCCCGGGATGCACTGGTGTGACCAACCACAGTTATGGGTGGGTCATGTCCCCATTGTTTCCTGCAAGTCACAAAGCACTTTCAGGTGCAGCCTTGCCACAGCCCTGCAGAGCCACGGAGAAGCTTTCTGGGAAGAGCAGTTTGCCTAAGGACTTTGGGGGGTAACTTGTGGTTGAGGGAGGCTGAGGCTTCTCCACTATACTGTGTTAGCTTAGCTGGAGCTCCAGGGGAAAGTGAGATGGGAGCCAGCAGCCCCTCTCAGCGTGTGGAGCCCTTTGCTCCAAGTTGGGAGAGACCTTGCAGGCAGCTGGTCCGGCTCTACACTGTGCTGTGATTCCCCCGACAGCAGTTTGCCTGCCTCATTTTCCTTAACATCCTCAGCAACAAGCTGTTCAGGTCAGCCTGTGGAAGGAAGCACGTTATTTCCAAACACACCTGTTGGCTGGACTTTGGAAGGCAGCACAGCAGTGCAAGAAAAGCAAGGGCCAAGGAGTCCATGGTTCGTGTCTAGGTCCAACCATTTGTGGACAATACCAGCAAGTCCCCTACCCCTAGGAGGTCAGAGTAATCAGCACCACCAGGGAGGAAGACAGGAAACTGTCTATTTCCAGTGCTAGCTCAGGGCCGGACACAGGCAAGTCCTCTGCAAGTCGGAGCTGCTGTAATTATATCCAGCACGTCTCCCTGTAACTGCTGCCCTGGTCTGCCTTCTTGAACAACAGTAGAAAACAAATTTCTCTTTCACATGGTAGGTCCTTAAACATTTGAAGACTGCCCACAGCCCAGTTGCTGTGTGGCACAGATGTGGCTGTGGGCAGCCCATCTTGTAGGTAACCAGGCAGTTCTCAGCAGGAGACATCCACTGAAAACCCTGCATCTCTCTCTCATATGGCTGCTGAGCTGCGTCTGCCCCATCCTGTACATGGCCGAGTGGGGATGGGCCTACAATAGGAGATTCTGCATCCAGGTCTGCTGAACTTCACACCCTCAGCTGCAGCCTGTGAGTCGAACCTTCTGGAGTCTAATGATCCCCATGCTGTCATTTGGTACCTCCTGTCTCTTTCAAAGTAGCTTCTTGAACTTTGTTTTTAATTAATAATAACTTTCAATTAATTCAGTGATGCCAAAACTTGGTATGCCTCTATGACCACCCATCAGATAAGAAAAGAAGAAACCTTCCTGCATGTTGTTTCTTCAAATAGCAATTGGAAGGTATCTCCCCTTCTTGCTGCTTTCTTCTTGTATCTCATTTCAACTAAAGACTGGAAGTCCAGGCCATTTTATTTCTCTAGAGAAATCTAGTTTATTCTCCACATTTGGTTTCATTGTTTCCCCTTTCTCTTCAACAGAGAGTTTTTCCTCTCCCGCTCCTCCTTTGCAGCTCTAGGAAGCAGACCTTCAGGACCTTATTCCATGCTCCTTAGAACGTGGAGAAGGTTCAGAGGATGCCCATCATGATGGTTCACAGGTTGTTTTATGAGGTGGGGATGTGAGTGTACCTGGAAGAAGAGATAAAGGCATTGGGAGCTAGTTATTAGAAAAGAGGAGATTTTAATAAGATGTGCTGATAGACAAAGGGCTTTTGCACAGGCAAAGGAACGAGCTGTTCTCCCTCTCCATTGAGAACCAGACACAGGAGGCCAACACTGAAATCGTCAGCATTAATGAGCTTCCCGTCCCAGCTGCTGCCCAGTGGGAAGGGCCACCTGGGCCAGCAGTTAGCTCTCAGCATCCTCTGGTGGGGGAGAGTCACTGTCTGGAGGTGTGGAGGTGGGGGCAGGGCAGAGGAAAGCCCACCAGCTGTGCCTGCCATGGTCTGGCTGTGGGTGGCCCTGGGAAGGCCGGGCATGCTGCTAGCTGGTGTTCATGGTGGCAGAAATCTTAACGTTGTGGTCCTCTTCTCACCTCTGATCTCTTTGTCTTTTTCCTTCTTGTTTAATTATATTTTAAGACAATAACTTACCAGGTTAAAGCATGGAGATGGTAAAGCTTCCTCTCTGCAGAGCTCTCTCTAGAGGTCCCTGAGTCAAGTAGCCCCAGACCGGCGCTCTGGGTGCCCCTCTGCTGGTGGGGTCAGGGTTGTTTCCCCTGCACCCCTACCACCGAAGGCAGCACACATAAGGCTGAAGCAGATGTTTCTCGGGCTCACGCTCCATGACATTGCTGCTGCATTCCGTGCCCTAGGGTCTCATTCCTCCTCCAGGGTTAGGGCTAGCAGAGGTCTCAGAGGCCATCCACCATTTCCCAAACATGCTGTCCAGTATTAAAACCCATTTCTCCGCAAATACAATACTACAGAGAACCCAAAATGTTTGGAATGGGTAAAAGCAGAGCCATCCTGACTGACATAGGGTGGGATGCTACCACCCCCATGCCATGAAGCCACCTCAGTGGCCCTCTGCAGAGGTTTGCCATTTCTCTACCCCCTTGTGCCCATGGAGAAACAGGCCCAGAGAGCTGACATGGGTAACTAAGCCAGGACTGCGATGGGGAGCTGGGTGTTGGGCAGACCGAGGGTTCAGGGCACTTAGGAGTCAAAGCCCTCATCCTCTTATCTCCTGCCCCAGCCCAGCTCTGACCTCCCCTTCCTCTGCATCTCCACTGCTGGGGGACATGTTACCACCCATCTGGGCTGGGCTGACCTGGCCAGAGTATAGCTAGTATCTGAAGTACCAGGTCGGGGGGTAGGAAGAGAGGGGTTATGAGTATCCAGTGATTTGCTAGAAGCTTTCTATTTCCAGGGAGGACCCTGCCTTCTCCAAACCTTATAATGATAATCATAGGAGAACCAAGAGTGAGAATGTTTGAAGAAAAACCCAGGAGGCCCAGGCATGGGGCTTGCCATCCCTGTTGACCAAGAAAGACTAACAGCTCCATTCTGGTTGTGCAGAGGACTAGCAGCGGGGCAGAACCGAGATGAAGGGCAGTGTTTCCATAACCGGAGAGATGGAGCCCAAGGACCCAGCAAGCCAGAGAATCTCCAAATGAAACAATTATGGCTTTAGGGTGAACACCAGGCTCTCATACCCAGCTGCCTAAATCTAGATCCCTTGTGTCTTAAAAAATGCAGCTATACTGGGGTGATTCTGGGCTGCCCCACTTGGTCAGCTGTCCCCACTCCCCAGGAAGGAGCCCCCACAGGCCGAGCAGCCATGGGAGAGTGGCCGCAGAAGTAGCATCCAGACCTGTGTCTGGCAGACCATGATCCACTTCTGCTGTGGGGGGCGGGTCAGTCAAGCTTCTGTCTTGCCCTTACCTGCAGGATCCAGTCTGGGGTGCTCATCACCCTTCAGTACTGAATACCTAATGGTGTCCTAAAGCATAATCCTGCTGCTGCTGGGAGTGTAAATAAATGGATTTCAGGTTTTTGAAGGGTCCTTTACCAATCAATTTTCTAAATGACCATACCCTTTCCCCCAGATATCTCACTGCTAGGAGCTCATCCCATGCAGGTGCTGGTGCAAATGTATAAGCATTTATGTATACAGGTGTCTGCTGCTGTATTAAATGAGTCAGCCAAAAAAGAGAGACTGCAACCTAAATGCCCCAAAATAGAAGAATGTTGCGGTACATTATAACACACACACACACACACACACACACACACACACGGATGAGGCAGTCTGTATGAAGTGATGGGCAAAGGTGTCCAGAATATTCTGTTGAAGAGAAAAGGCAAGCTGCAAAGAATAATACCTTATATTTTAAAAGTGCTTTGTATAAACATGTACTTCAGGATACCTGACAGTCTGTAGGTGTGGACGTTTGTCTGTCAGCTGAGGAAGAGCTACTCTCCCCTGGAGTTCAGAGTGGGCAGTGAGGGAGGCCTGCTGCCCCATGTCCCACACACGCCTGCCTTTGTGGACAAGAACATACTTCTGCTGTGACTTTTAAGAAGTAATACACATTTTCCTGAAAGAAATAGAATGTGACAAAAAGCACAGCCAGCAGGTGGCCAGAGGTATGTGTCCCCTAGGAGCTGAACAGGACCTGCCGGGCCATGCAGCAGCGCATCGTGGAGCTCATCTCCCGCGTGTCCAACGAGGAGGTCACTGAGGAGCTGCTGCACGTCAACGACGACCTCAACAACGTCTTCCTTAGATATGAGAGGTAGGGGCCGGCTCCTCTTCCCCTGGGAAGGGTTATCACTGTGACAGAGGGATTTCTTTCATACACAAAAGTAAGAGCGAGATTAGGTTTGGAAAATACTCATCATAGATGCTAATTTGTCCCCAGATGGCAGGGAAAATGCTCCTGTGCTCCGAGGAGCACAGCAGTAGGAAGGTGACTGCAGAATGAGGCTCTCCCTTTTGTGAGCCTCAGGCTACTCTGCCTCTCTCACCAGCCCACCCCCTGGAGTAGGGGGGGCACCTGGAGGCCCTGGAGCTTCTGCACCTACTTCTTTGAAGAGCCTTTGCATTTGGAAAGGATTAAAGGGAAGAAAATCTCTACTAAAGGAAAAAGGTTTTTTCATCCTTAAAAAGAGAGGTTTTTTTCCCCCTTCCTTTTCAGACATTACTGCACGTAGCGTGTTCAGCAGCAGGCAGGGCATGCGTGCTGGCACGCAACTGCGGAGGGAAATACACATTCATTCAACTCTTTCCTCAGCCAGATCATGTCTGGGTTTGAGGTAACAAACTTGTACATTTTTTTCGCTTTCAAAGCCTCCCTCCAGAAAATGTGCACAGCATCTGACTCAGATGCACTGTTCAGAGGGAGATGCAACATAAGCTCATGTCCATCCCTCCCTGTGGTGGCCACCTCTGGCTTTCCGGGGTCACCTGACCTGAATCACCCAGTGTCAGCCCAGCAGGTATCTTGACCAGGACAACCTTTTCCTTCTAAGTTTAAGCCCCAGGCCCCCTGGAGACTCAGAGTCCTGCCCCTTGCTGACTCAGGGCATGCTAGTCTGGTGCCAGTTAAGGTCAGCATGTTAGGTACTCATTTACATTGGGATCTTACAGGATGATTTTCCTGTAGCTGTCATAACCCTGGGCTTTATCTCAGTTTTACCTGTGGCAGTAGGGAAGGGTGGCCTTGTGTACACCTGGCAGGTGAAGAAACCTCTGCAGGAAGAACGTGGGGCCACCTAGGGGTGTGCTAGCCAGAGAATAGGAACAAATCTGAGGTGCCTTGACTCCCAGCCCAAAACCTCTTGGTCTTGCCATGTGCTTCCATTTCTCCACTCTAAATGGGCTTGACTTTTAACCTGTTAGACCCATCTTAGCCCTTTCTAGAATAGGATGACAGGAGCTAATGTGGGCATTTTCAATCAAGTGGGCCAGTCCCAGGGTCACCACAAATTTGGAATTGTAGCCTAAGGCCAGTGGCCCTGCAGTGCCGCCCTGGCTGAGTGGTATGGGAAAGGCACTCTAGGATGAGAAACCCTTTAGATGTGTTAATACTCCTCCTTATAGACAGAGGAGTCAAACTCATATTCACCAGAGGCCACATCAGCGTTGAGGTTGCCTTCAAAGGGCCGAATGTAATTTTAGGACTGTATAAATGTAACTACTCCTTAACTGTTAAGGAGCTGAAATTGCATTCGGTCTATAATATAGACCATGGTTGGGGAAAAACCACATAAGTCTCTTAAAACCACAGCCAGTGCACACATCCTAGCCAGATTGTTCCTTGCAGAGACCCCCTGCCCTGCAGGCATGTCCCCAGCACGAGGGAGCCCAGCATGAAGCAGTGGATCCCAGGGAAGGGGTTTTTCCAGGGTCCAGCTGCAGGACACCTCTTAGCTACCTCTTTGCCTCTGGCATTTGGGAGTTTTTAAATGTGACAGCAGCCCATAGACACCCTCACAGTTGTTCTCCATCCCCCACCCTGCATATAAATAATGTGGATAAGAGAGATAAGGGTCCCTGCAGCTACTCCGAGCAAAGTCCCATCCTTGGTCAGTCTGCAGCCAGCAGGCTGGGGGCTGGGCCTGGAGACCTGCTGGCAGCCCCTCCTGGGAATCCTTTCACCAGGCCAGAGGCCTGTGCTTGCCTTCTTCTTCCAAGTGCCTGCCTTCTGGGAAATAGGGCTTGGTGCCTGATTTTGCCCCCAGCTAAATAAATGATTGGCCCACCTCCCTCTCCAGTGACAAGAGGGACACCTGGGCCAGGGCCTGAGGGAGGGACAGCTGGAGGTGCTTCTAATGGTACCCTCCTTACCTCACATCAGGGTGCCCATGGGTAAGGCTGGGTGGCCGGTCCTCCTTGGGAGAGCCCCACCCAGGAGAAGGCACAGTGAAGTGTGTACACCGGTCTGTTCCCCCAGCCCCCAAAACAGACCTGGTTGTTCTCCTTTCCTGGAACCTCCATCCCCAGAAGCTCCTCACAGGATCTGTGAATGTCACAGTGCCTCCACCCTCCTTCCTCATTCTGCGCTTCCTTCCCGGTAGGTTCGAGCGATACAGGTCTGGCCGATTGGTTCCAAATGCCAGTAATGGAGTAAGTATTCCTTCAGAATTTTCTGGTCTCTGGAACCCAGAAGCTGCCTCAGTTTGATCGCACCTCTGTTTTTTCTACTGGGTTTAAATATTTGGTTAACTGAATAGCAAGCTCTGGTTGCTGGGACGCTGAGCAAGAGCTAGCAGGCACATCCCCGGGGCAGAGGTGGCAACGACGCCCTGCCCTGTCCTGGTGACTGACTCAGCCCTGTATCCACTGAGTGGGTGAAGGGCTCACCAATAGCCCAGACCCACAGGGGACCCCTGATGTCAGGGTGAGGGACACACCTTGCTCCTATATTGGTACAGTGCTTGGACCCTACATGATGCCTGCGGGCTTTGCTCTCGGAGACCGGCACACACAGGCTCTGGAGCCCACTGCCATGTAATACTCCAACAGGTGCTGAACGAAGTGACCGAAGACAACCTCATAGATCTGGGGCCGGGGTCTCCAGCCGTGGTGAGCCCAATGGTGGGGAGCACGGCACCCCCATCTTCCCTCTCATCCCAGCTTGCTGGCTTGGGTGAGTATCTTGTAGGGGCATAAGTGACCTCCTTCGTGGGCTAATTCCTGGTCAGGAGGCTGGGCTGAGGCCCCTCTCCCTCTCTTGGTTGGAAGGCCTGAAGAGAGCCTTTTGGGGAGTCCATGGGAATGTCTCTCCCTGAGTCCTGGCCCATTGTGCCACCTTCAGTTCATAATTTCTCTATCTAAACTTTAAAGTTTAAACTGATGTTGGAAAGCAGGGGTTGGGGAGTCCCAAGGAACAGGAAGTTGTTTGCCTTTAAAAGATAGATGGCTGCTGTGTTTTATCTGGAATATTCCTTATGGTCAAAGTGATTTCCTTCTCAATATCAACTAGGCCAAAGATGGCAAATAAGCTTCAGCTCACTGGCTGCTTGGAATGCAGGTCTAAGAAGGATGCTGAATTCTCTTCAGGGCTTGGAAGAGGAGTCTATGATTGACTCGTGGTGCCTGCCCCAGGCTTGGCAACAGGAAATGACGGCACTGAGATGCTTGCTGTCTTTGACCTGGCATGAGCCCACAGTGTTCCACTGTCTGGAAATGCAAACCAGAAACACGGCCCTTCCACAGTCACTCCGTTTCAGAGTGTCTGTGACGAGGTGCTGCAAGTGCACAGCGTGATGCCAGTGTTCAGCCCGGTTATGGTATTGAAATAACAAGCGTGGCCCTCTCAAAATTCTTTCTCCTACCTTTCTTATTGCTTAAGGTTTGTCTGTATACCTTCATTTAATTTCAGTTGAATTGAGCTTTTATTTCTGGCTTTTGAAAATGTCCTGTCTGTGCCCTGTTTCTCTGCCTGTCATCCATCCAGCATATGGCCACCGGATTTAACATCCAAAGTTCAAATTGAATTATGCTGCCTCCCTTCTTTAAAAAGGTCCAGTGTTTTTTCCATCAGCTCCTTTTCCTGGTGTTGGCCACCTCACACCTGCCTTTCCAGCCTCCCCCCATGACCCCTGCTCACACCACACACCGTGGACTTCCAGGCGCTGTGCCTCTGTCCCTGCCTGCCCCTTACCTCTTCTTCCCAAAGCATAGTCCCATGTGTCCTTAGAGACCCATTCTGTGTCAGTTTGGAGTCTTTTCCAATATCTCAAGCTAAGTACACTGTTTTCTGTCTCCCGCCAACTCTGTGCACTCCTTGAGGCCAAGGGTCACATCAAATTCAATCTGGTCCACTCAGGCTCTAGTTCTGAACATGCTGGGCACCTGAGAAATATTTGACAAGTAACTAAATGGCCCAGACACTGTGATTGAGTTGAGGAAGAAGCCCCTGATACGGGCATTCTGAGGGACCTGAGGGACACTGGTCCCAGGCCCCACCCCCGACTGCCAGCAGTCTCCTTATCTTTCATAACGGTCTTCCCCTACTTCAGAGCTGCGGGGGGGGCAATCAGTGGGGGTTCTCCATCTGGTCCTCACCCAAGGCTCCTCCTGTATGTGGTAGCCTGGGAGTGTTGAGGAATGTACAGTGTCCCCTTTTCTGCCCCTTACCTGCTACCCCTAGAACTTTAACCTGCTGGACTGGCGTCCTAACTTTGGGACCCTTCATGAAGTATGTGTTTCTCATTCTATTCTCATCCTCCCCTTGTTTGTTTTTTTGCCACAGACTTGGGGACCGAGAGCGTCAGTGGCACCCTCAGTTCACTCCAGCAGTGTCACCCTCATGATGGCTTTGACATGTTTGCCCAAACAAGAGGGAACTCCTTGGCCGAGCAACGCAAGACGTATGTGGGGTCATTTCTGTGGCTCTCAAAAGATGGTAGGGGAGGCCTGATCCAGGCCTGGCCACAGCCAGCACAGAGAGGCCTGCTTATCAGGCCTGGGGCTGCACAAAACTTGGAAATGGCGGCTCTGAGGACTTGGCAGTTGACATGAATGTTGGCTGAAGGCCAGCCTTGCCTGCTTGGGGGTCGGTTGTAGTAGAGTTTCTTCTGTTGGTCACAGGAGAGCACCCTGCTGCTCCCCCTGCTTCTGCCGCTGCTGCGGAAACCTCATCTGAAGGAGGGGCCAGGAGCAGGAGATAACAGCCAGGCAGGGACTGAACTGGGTCCTAGCAGTGAGGCTTTCCTACCCAGGGGTGTGGGTGGAAGCTTCCCTGATAGCAGCTCTGGCCAGGGCAAACCATGTAGAATTGAGGGATTTATTCCAAAGTAGACAATCCCTGCATGTCAGGGAGGCCCTGGAACAGGCTTGGAGCTTTCCGATCAGCCTGTAGGCAGGTTAGGAATGCTTTTCCCAACCTTTCCCAGGGGCTCAGCATCGATGCATTCAGCTTTCTGAGTCCTGTGCTCCAGAATCAGTAGGTTGACCAGAAACCCAAGGCCCCATGTACCCTTGATGAGCAAAAGTTGCTTTTGAAATGGATATGGTAAAAGGGGGCAAGGAGCAAAGGAAGACAACCATCAGAATCAGTGACAGGCCCCAATCCCGGACCTTCCTTGTCAAATGCCACTGAGGCTGCTGCCTTCTAAACAGGAAGGAATAACACTTTGCCTAAGATCTCACGCCTCACTCTGAGCTGTCTCAGGGCACCCTGATACCTTGTCACTGAGCTTTAGAGACGCTGTCATGTTGCCATGAGAGTAATGTGGAGGCACATGGCGTTCCAGCCCCGGAGGAGACAAGCAGCTGAGCTGGTGCTGGGACCCGGGCAGGCCTCCTGGTTTTGGCGGCAGAGAGGCGAACAGATGAGCCCTGGCCTCTGCCCAAATGCCAAGGACTGTGCCTCTGGAGGACTGACTCTGCTTGTGCTGCTTCGTCTCCAGGGTTACCTACGAGGATCCCCAGGCTGTTGGAGGACTTGCCTCTGCCCTAGACAGTCGGAAACAGATCTCCGAAGTGGTAGGTCTGAAACCCTGTTTGTCTGGCTGGAGGCCTCTGATGGTGAAGTCAGGCAGTTTGATAAAGTTGGCTGGATAACATCACAGCGGCTGGCTTACATAGAGGGTGGGACACGCTGGGGAAGACTGGGATGAGAAATTGTTAACCACATCAAGTCCTCACCCTACCCACCCCATGGTGACACACAGATCAGCTTTCCCATGACACCCGAAAGGAAACAGGCTCCCAGCGAGCAGACAGCAGGCAGAGGTCCACACCTAGGAGGTCTGACCCCAGGATCCTACTCTCCTTCTCGTGGTGGTGCTGGGCTCTCAGGGCACAGGTCTCCTGTAGCCAGACTAGGTCTTTCCTCTCAGATACTTCAGTGCTCTGGGGTGGGCAGTGCTCTCACAAAACAATGACCTTATCAAGATGGGGAATACGGACCCAGCCACGGCTCTGCTGACCACGGGTAGCTGGCTAAGAGGAGCATTTCCCACCTCATCAGAGGGGAGCTGATGGTCAGCATTTGTTTGGCAAGCTGGGGTGAAAGGCATGGGAGGAGCAGTTGGGGGTGGCCAGGAAGGTGTCCCTGAAAGTTGCTTGTCTGGAAGGAAGACCGCAGCTGCTGGCAGAGGTACTTGGAAGTGGAGGGAGGTGTTAGAGACCCAGATGCACCCTGGTTTCTGCAGGATTTCAGATCATCGCAGGGGAAAGGATTTGTGTTTCAATGCTTCTCCTGCAGTTGCTCCCCTTTTGCCTAAGAAGTGGGTGTGGCAGTGTTTGAACTAATGCTTGTTTGCAGGGGTGGGAGGGGCGGGGACTAGAACTCATTTCAAGGCCGCCCAGCCCTACTAGAAAAGGGCAGTGGTCCTCTGTCCACTGGATGGGGAGGTCGGCCTGCAGCAGCCCCTGTCCACATGGGCCCAGGAGGCAGCAGTGCTGCAACCTGTGCTCCTTGAGAAAGCTTGTGCCAGGGAGGACTGGGACCCCTCGCCCTCCTTTCTTGATAGGAAGGCTCTGCAGCCCTGTGCGCTGGCCACCAGGGGGCACAGGAGAGCCAGCCCAGTGGCCTTGGTCTCTCAGTACCCCGCCTTTCCACAGAAGGGTGGGCAGTGCCACCCGAGGCTGGGAATCCTAGAATTTGTGCATTGGCCATGGTTCTGGTTCTCCCATTACTTAGAATGTCCTCCCACCTAATCCAGGAAGGGCGTTTGGGAGCCAGGCTGAGAGCCCACCAGCACCCTGCCAGATGAGGGCATCCCTCCGCCTGGCCCCACCTGGCCAGCTGCCCCACCCTCCACCAGGCTGACACGGTTTGCTTCACTCAGTCTCCAGGACCTGCATGTCCGTGCCAGTGCTGTCCTACCACACCTTTGCCATGGTCAGTGTCCACGCCTGGGTCCGAGCCCAGGAGACAGGACTGGCTACCCACCTTCACCCTCTGGGTGTGGCTTGGCCGGTCTCCGTTGTCAAAGGTCTTAATGACTCCAGCATGTTTTCCATATGATGGTGGACAGGTGCTTTTCATTTTTATGGCTGAGTGAGGCGGTGCGGGCAAGCAGGGTTTGTGTAGGCTGTGTGTGTCTGTATGTATCTCTTTGTGCCTGTGTCTGTCTCTGTGACCATGTCTTTGTGTGTGTGTGTCTTTGTGTCCACGCACCTGTTTGTGTGTGCATGCGTACCCCTGCATGTGTCTCTGTGTGTCTGTGTGTGCCTGTGGGTCTCTGTGTCTGTGTGTATATATCTGTCTGTCTCTGTTGTGTCTGTGTGTCTCTGTTTATCTGTGTCTGTCTCTGTGTCTCTCTGTGTCTCTCTCAGTGTCCCTGTGGGTCTCTGTGAGTCTCTGTGTCTGTCTTTGTTGTGTCTGTGTGTCTCTGTCTGTGTATCTGTGTACTCACACTTACTCACATGCATCTTCAGGTTATGCTGTTCCATGTACTGAAACAGGCTGGCCTGGAAATGGAAACGGGGTCAAGAGAGAAATTAAGAGTACAGTTAGGGGGTGTTGTATAGCCACACCTCCACAGTGCAACCAAATTCATTCGTTTTAACTTTAAATACTTCTGTCATTTTAAAAAGAAGGTGCTCTGGCTGGGTAGGTCAGTTGATTGCAAGTTTGGTCCCCGGTTGGGATACATACAGGAGGCAACTGATTGCTGTTTCTCTCTCCCCCTCTTTCTGTCGCCCTCTCTCTCCCCTTCTGTCTCTTTCTAAAATCAATAAACATGTCCTTGGGCAAGGATTAAAAACAATTGTTTAAAAAGGTAATATACCCAAATTCAGAGTTTAAGAGTTTGGAAAAAGAACACATGGGTAACTGAGGAGGGAAAAGGGAAGAAAAAGCAAATGTAAGATAGAAAAAAGTAGAAATTATTTTGTAAAAGCTGGTCCTTTGATAAGCTGGCCTTTTGCCCACCCCGGGAGCCCATGTGGGGAGAGGCTGCCCGGGGCAAGCTCTGTGGCCTTGCGAGGGTTTTCCCAGTGCATGGGAGCGGGAGCCTGAGTGTATGTGGCCCTGTTGCGATTCTCGGTTACTAAACTTCTGTTTTCCAGGTAGGTGAGGGGGGCATGCTGGGGGGGGGGGTGTCGAGCCACACATCCTCATGTGACAGACAATGGGCTGTGAACAGGGGCTTCTCTGTTTCTGAGATGTGCACTATTGCCTCTTTATCATGGGTCTTGCTGTGACTTTTCTTTCTGGGACTTTTCTGTCCTCCATCCAGAAGAGAATTAAAGGTGGGGACTCTGACCTGGAGCCAATAGACAGCTGGCTCATTACCCAAGGAATGGTGAGAGGTCACCAGCTGAGCAGAGCCCTTGTCCCCCGCCCCCGGCGCTTAACATGTGTTACCTGCTAAGCCCTTGTGAGTCAGACAGAACAAGGCCATTCTCTTCTTCTGGCTGGGTGTCAAATTTTCTCCTATCTCTGCATAATCTCCTTAAGGCACAGGCTTCCAGCCCCAGAAAACACCTGCTCTGGTCTGCTACAGGCTGTGCCCTGGGGCTGTGCCCTGGGGCCTTGGGGCCTCAACGTGTGCAGGAGTTAGGGTGGCTCACAGTGCTCACTGTTCCAGGGTGAGCGAGGGTGCTGTGGCTTTCACTTCTTGGAGAAGAGACTCAAAACACCTGACCAGCTGGTGAAGCCCTTGCAGCCTGTGAACTTGGCAGTCCTAGGCTGATGGGCTCTACTCTACTGCAGGATAGCAGTGACCTATGTCCACTGTGTCCCCCAAAGGGATAGAGACTACTTAAAGAAATACATGATAGGAACAGAATAAAAAGACAAAGCCACAGAATTTAATATCATAAACACACTACTCAGGAAGTAAAGTTTTTGGGGACTTAGGCCTGGGAGGGCCTTTCCTGCCTCATCTGGTCATGTGGCCCTGAGCTGGTACCTAGAGAGAGGGTGACCTTGCTCCAGGCTTTGGGCTTCGGAGTGATTGTGGTCCCTCAGCGAAGCTACAGCCCTCCCCATCACCCTAACATAGAGATCAAAGATCTATATGAGTGTGGTTGCCACAGCGGTGGGGGCGGGGTAGGAGGGCCCGCTGCAGAGGAGGAAAGGAGAAAAGCAGTGAGATCAGAGAACTCTGCGTACAGTTGGAGTTGTGGAGACACTGGTCCCTTCCCAGGGAAGAAGCACCACTGACCCCTCCGGGACTGTGGCAGGCTGTGGCCAGGAGAGGGTGTTCAGGCAGGGCCAGCATGCAAGGCAGTGGGCCCTGCTGAGCTGTCAGAACCATGGGGCTTGGAGCTGGTGACATTTGCACAGCCGTGTGCAGGTGGGGCCTGTCCCCCTCTACATGCCGGAGCATCAGGACGCCCCGCCTTGCTCTGTTCTGCACCAGACCCCACGGCCACTCTTAGAGACAGGGCTGTCTGAGCTCCTTGTTGGCTGCTTCAGGGATGGACTGGTGCTTTGGCCCACATGTGTGGGTGGCTACAGAGCAGGAGGACTCTTGGAGACCGTGTCCGCTCCTTTGTCCAAATTGGTAGAATCCAGCCATGAGTCCTCGTGCCTGTTAATCCTGAAAAAAAAATTTACCTGAGTGTGGCCTTGGCAGCTGGGGGTGGTGCCTGCCCTGCCCACACAGGCCACCCCCCGACTACCCTGTCTCCTCCTAGAGCTGCAGTTCCTGACTCCCTAGAAACAAGTCCCACTAACAGCTAACCCAGCTTCCCGCCTGGCTGCAGTGTTTTTTGTTTAAATGATGTACATTAATTTGCTTTGCCTTATTTCCCATAGTGTAGAACCCTGAGTCTTCCCAAACCGCGCAGGTACAGATTCTTTATTTGGAAACTTTTTGTACTGATGAGAGAAACCAAAGGGCTTACAGACCTTGCCTCATGGCGGGGCGGCAGTGGGAGCCCCGTGGGAGGGTTTCTCACTTTCTGGGAGGAGCACACCTGGCTGCTGTTGCATTGGAAACCAGGTTTCCTTGGGGCTCAGGGCTATGGGAGAAAGACCCTCGCTCTCCTGGGACTTCCAGCACCAAAGTTAACAGCAGGCTCCTCATCAGTTGAAGAAAGCCCTGAGAACCGTCCTGACCAGCCCCCCCAGAGACTGCTGATGCGTGTGCTCTCCTGCACCTCTCCCTGCCCTCCAGCTTTCTGGCCTCTTTCTGGTTGTTATTGGAGAGGAGTGCCACCCCCCCACCCATGGGCTATGTCCACCCGGGAAACTGTCTGGAAGGGAATGCCTGTAAGTTGCAGTAAGAACAGAAGTAGGTTAGTAAAAAGACGCTGCTGCCAAAGCCTAGGTTTAGGGTAGGTGTGGGGGCTCCCTACTCAGACCTGGAGGACCCCAGACACCACCAGCGTGAAGTCAAAAGGAGCACTGGCTGCAACCAAGCCAGTGGTAGCACTGCTTCCCTTTGGGCGGGTGGCCCTCCTGCTCTCTAAGCAGAGCTGCTCTGCCTGCAGGCAAGTGAGGACCAGCCAACAGCAGAGAGCTCGCCCACAGCTATGGTCCCTGTCTGCCGCTGGCACCTACATGCCAGTCTCTCTTTGGTCTCGGCTGATGGGCCTGGCACCCCTCACTGGTGCCTCCACGGAGCCAGCCCTGCCCGCCTGTCTTCACAGGGAGTTAGCTTGAGTCCCTGGCCTTTGTGGAGGGTGGCTTCTTTTATTTTTCTTTCTTCATATCTCTTTTCCCCTTTCTGTCTCCCTCCTCTAATTAACTCTTCTTCAAACCCCGTGGACCAGCCTTCAGCTCAGATATTGACCCAAGAAGATGCTAAAACCACAGCAGGACAGAGCCCATAGTCTCTTAGGGATAAGCTGGGCTGGTCCTCGTTTGATGGCTGAGAACATGGAGGCCTCACAGGCCCAGTGACATGCCCGATGCCATGGGGCAGTGGCCAAGGTTAGTGCCTTCTCCTCTAGTGAAGGCGTCCCCTTCCACCTGCGGGGCCCTGGAGCATCCTCTCCCTCCCTCACAGTTCCTCTAGGCCCTGTGGGTGGAGCAGTGTACCCGTCCCGTTCAGTCTGTCTGAGAGCTCCAGCACTGTGAGGAGGGACTGCGCCCTGGTGCAGTCCTTATGGTCTTGGTGTAGAGGGGCGAGGGGCAGGAGGGTCCCATAGCTGAGGCGTTGTGTCCAGCCAGCACGGTCAGCCCCTGCCTTCTTTTCTGCATACTTTGCTGTTAGCCCACCCCTGGGTGCAGGGTTTGTGCCCTGAGGCCAAGCACCTTTAAAACTGGAAGGAGTCAATTCCAGTGATTTCTGACATCCTCGGATCCCTGGGTTTCTTTCTTTCTTTTTTTTTTTTTTTTTAAGTTTTTTTCTACAACTGATGGTCTATTAAAAAGGTTGATTTAAGCATCCGTAATTGTACTTCAGCCTCAACTCCTGGCTCACTGTGGATGGAAGGAGTCCACTTAACAGCCTAGAAGGGCCATGCAAGTCAGCGACTCACTCGTGGACCCTCATCCGAAACCCATTCCATCTCAGAATGCTCCCCACAGGGAGTTTTGTCTGCAGCAATTCTCACCATCTTGGTAGGCATCAGACCGGTTCTCCCACTTTGAGATCCTTTTTCTTCGAGCCTCTGATCGAGTCA
Organism: Phyllostomus hastatus; assembly: GCF_019186645.2. Classification (NCBI taxonomy): domain Eukaryota; kingdom Metazoa; phylum Chordata; class Mammalia; order Chiroptera; family Phyllostomidae; genus Phyllostomus; species Phyllostomus hastatus. Next base: position 13,839,256 of record NW_025334035.1, read on the forward strand.
GCACCCACCTTCTCCAGAGACCTGGCACTGCGGCCGGGTAGAGCAATTCTGACTCGGTGAATTGCCACCTCTGGTCCCACGGGGTCTTTCCAGTCTTTAAAAGCCATGGCTGGGGCACTGCTTCCTGACCACATGTTCCTCCATGAAAGCCAATAGCTGAGTCTAGAGCAGGAGTGGGCAGGACAGAGCTCCACCCCTGGGTTTCTGAATTTAAAAACAGACACGCCTCCCTGGAAATGAAGGGACTTGGAACCATGAATGGCTAATGCTGCATACCACCTAGCTATTGTCCTGTTTCACAGATGAGGAAACTGAGGCCAAGAATTGCCCAAGCCCCTACCCCTTTTCTGCCTCTCTACACAAGGCTCAAGGCTTGGAGGCTTCTTGGGAAAGCCAAGCCTCTGGAGCTCCTGGGTGGAAAAGAATTCCAGAGGGAAGGGACTTGGCAGGCCCCATCCCAGTGAGCTCAGGACCCAGCAGGCCCAGCCCGCTCTGGGCCCTGCCTGCAGAATGCCTTTCCATAAGCACACAGCGGAGTGTGGGGAGGTCTAGGGGAGGGGAGAAAAGTGTCCCTGAGATCCAGCCTTAGTTGGGTGAGGTGTCTCCAGTGTTAGTGTTTATTTTCTGAGCATGTGGCTTCTCAAGATTAATCCTCAAAGGAGAAAATCTGAAGCATGATCCCTGGGCACAAGGGACTTATTTTTGAACAGTAACAACAAAAAAAAGAAAACAGAAGCAAAATCTGAAGGTTTAAGGCCCATGACCCCTTAATGTCTCTTTTCAAGCTTCCGCAGCACCCTGGGCAGCCCTGTCCGTGGCCCCCTCATTCTCCCAGGCAGACCACAGCTAGGAGATAAAAAGCCCCGCCAGCCCCCCAGCAGCTGCTGTTGGCTATTTTCTCTTTGGAGATGCGGCAGACTTTCTGAATGTCAGCTCTGGGAGCCTGGCATGGCACGCGTCCCTTCAGAGGCCTGATGTTTTGACCTAGAAGCATCCAGTGTAAGAACTGGCATGTCCTATCCGGGACATGTGAAGGCAGAGTCCGGCCCCAAGCGTGAAGCGTGCCAGTCAGCTGCTCCCCGCAGGCCCTGCTGCTTCCTTTCAGTGGGGAAGGCGGGGCTGTGGTCAGCACTCTCGGTCGCTGCACTGGGCACAAGTGCTCTCCAGTATAAGAGTCACGTGGTCTTTGTCCCTAGGAGTCATTTCAGGGTGGTTGGAACTCCTTGATGTTTTTTCATTCCAACATTCTTAAGTCCTTAGTAGGTCAAAGACATGAAAGGAAAGCAGGGAGCCTTGAGCGGCTAGGAAGGTGTGTGTGGACTGCCCGTGCCAGCCTCGGCTGGGCCTGAGCACAGAAGGCTGCTGCCGTTCTCCAGGGGGACGGGTCTTCAGCCTCAACGAGTGAGTGTGTGAGGCACCGGCCACATCTCAGGCACCTGTTCAGTGTGCGTGGGGGGACTGCCCTTGTCCCCTGCCCGCCCAGACCCATCAGTGGCAGGCGTCTGTCTCGAGGAGTAGCCTGTCACAGCAGGGCAGGGCTGGTGGTAGGAAGTCTTTGTTCTCCTTCGTTGAGGTCATGTTACTTTTTAGATCCGGCAAACTCAGAGATAGCCCTCTTACTGCTTATTTCATTCTTAGCCCAGATTGTGACATCGGGGCAAAGTCAGCTCTAGACTCGGTGCTGGCAATTTTTCTAGAAATTGTGAGCTTGTAAGTGAGCCACTTGGAGATACTTCTCGAACCCAGGCTAGTTGGGAAGGCAGATCACTTCAAGTAAGGTCAGTCAGCTCATTTGTCTAGGCTAGGGACCACCATGTCATTAACGTGTGACTTCCACAGGGTTAAAGGTTACCCTTACTTCTCATCACATTATATCTTGCAACAACTGAAATATTCTAGCCAAATGTATTTTTAGAATACAGCCCCTAAGGCCCTGGGCTGGTGTCCCTGAGTGGACTGTGCTCAGGCACCAATGAGGTGCATCTCTGTTTGCTGGGGTCTGCCCTGACCACCGCTCCCCAGGCCGAGGTTGAACTTAGTTTTGACTGCCAAAGCCCCAGAGAAGGGGCAAGGCTAAGGAAGCCATTGCACTCAGACTTCCTTAGTCTCCTGAAGAGGCACAAAGATGGCCAAAGTCCCGAGGTTCCTCCCTTTGTCCTTGAAGCCTCTGTTCTTGTTTCTGTCGATGGTGAAATGTGCTGCCTTGTGTGGGCCACACCCAGACCCCGGTGCCTCTCTCCTACTCAGAGGGCACCAGGACACATTCTGAAATACTCTGCGTGAGCACACAGAGCCTGAGTGGGCTCCCAGGGCTGGCTGCAAAGCCACCTGACCACCCGAAACCCGGCTCTGGGCAGACTGCGCTTGGCCCCTCCCCAGGAGCCTCGGGGTGGCTCCTGAGTCACCCCGACTCCAGGGACTTGGTCAACAGCAACCAGATAGCACTCCTGCAACTGCCATCGCCAGTGAGTTTGAAATCAGCCTGCAGGAGTGGCGCACTGCCGAGATTAAACAGCGCTTTGCAGCCTGGTGTGCAGACTGACGCCACAGTCAAAAAGTTCTCCATTTCAAGAGCGTGTGCTGCCCCTCCCTCCCTGCCACTGGCTAGTCCTGCTTCCCTGAACCAGCCTCCTTACCGCTTCCTCCCGTCATTTCATGTGGCTGCCTCGTGTTGCCCGCGCCTGCTGTGCCAGTATAGTTTTTGTTCTTATTTTTGTTTTTGCTCTGTGTATGTTTTGGTTTCATTTGGGGGTTGCTTTTGATGATTTACTTTGTTTGGTGTTCTGTCTTCCCTCGCCTGGCTGTGCGGCTGCCTGGCCCACTGCTTGCCGCCTCCATAGATCCCCGTTGCGCAGCCCTCTGTCATGGACGACATTGAGGTGTGGCTCAGGACGGACCTGGTGAGACTCGACTTTTCTCTTTCAAGTGGTGGGGTGTAGCAAGGACTGGCCTGGGGACAACCTGAGGGGGCTGCTTCCCCAGGGGTTGGTGGAGGAGGGAGGCAAGGGCAGGTGTGGCTCCTGCAGTCCCCGGAGCCCTGGAGCGTCGCAGCTGGCCTTCCCCCCACCCCTGTGGCCAGCGGAAGCCCTGTGAGCCCAGCCCCTTAGCCTGCTGATGGTGAGGCGGAGCTGGGGTGCAGCTGATTCCAGCTAGCTCCACAACACACGCTTACGTTTCCCCAGTCACTTTTCAATTTCAGTTGTGTGTGTGTGCTTGGGTTCTTTTGTTTTTTGTTTTCTTTCTGTTTTGTTTTTTGTTAGAGGGTCTGTTTTTGAGGGGGAGTTTGGTTTTTGCTTTTCATTTCTTTCAACTGTGACATACACACAGGAAGAATGGGGTGTTAAATCCACTGTTGTCTCCCTCCCCTGGTATCTTCTGTCTTGAATTTAAGAGAACCCCTGCCCCGGAGACCGTTGTCTTTGTGCCCAGAGATGGGCAGGGGTTGAGGGCGTGTGCGTCTGCCCGTGCGGCCGGCCCTGAGGAAGGCCGGTGTCGGGGCTGGCCCGTCCTCCCCTCCTTGCAGAGAGCACTTTTACTCTCAGCCACCTGCGCTGCGGGTGAGTGGGCACTGTGGGCTGACGACTGGTGAAGAAATGCTCTCTGGAAGGGAAAGGGGGCTTGCCGAAGGTCATGGGCTGGGACTGGCTGGATTCTTCCCCAGACCTGCAGATACCTCGTCTCTTGTTCCTAGCTGCCTCCTCAGAGTCTGGAAGTCCTTGAATCACAGGGCCGAGCTGCCTAGCTGGCTGTGAGCTGCCTGTGGCCCCCACACACACAAAGGGAGCAGACCTGAGATAGGGCTTCCCACTGCTTGGGGCCACTTCCCTGGAGGGCCAGGTTTCCCAGCAACACTGTTGGCCACCCACGTGCCATGCCATGGGAGGAAGAAAGTGCCCTATTATGCCTTTACCAAGGGAGTGCCAGGAAAAGAGAGAGCTCCTCTCACAGCAGCAAAGCAGGAGGGGCCAAGGCCCTCATTCCCCAAGGGGTAGGTGCCCCAAGGTCCAGAAAGCAGGAGAGACCTGTCTGGGAGGGCTGCGGAGCAGGCCAGCTGCAGAACCTGGTCTCCTGCTCAACCCAGGGCCCCAACTGCATCCTGTCTGGCTCTCTTCTCGTCGCTGGCAGTGCAGTGGGTTCTCAGTGGCCACTGTGTTCTCCCGCCAAAACCAAGTCTGACCCCCTCTTGTTATTAAGAGGAGACAAAGCCTCCAGGGCTCCTCAGGAATGGTGGCAGACAATAGAATCTGGGCCACAGGACAAAGCTGGTGCAACTCCTACGCGGCCACGGGACATGGCTCCCAGCCAGACTGCTCCTCGGCCAGGTGCTGCCTGGTGTCAGGCCCTGTGCTGTGGCTTCATGGCTCTGGCCCTTCCAGGCTTTCTGTGTTCCCCAGCTATTGGCATGGACGGTGACTTCCGGAAGCCTGGGGCTGGCCGTGAAGCAGTGCTGAGTGGCGGAGCTCCTGGGGGGCTGTGAGTGTGCCTCGTGGCCTCTCTGGGAGAGATGGGTAGGCACAGGCCTCCCATGGTCCTGCCCCCCAGCTCAGCCCCAACTGCCAACTTGCACCTTTTTCTGGATGTTTTTTGGGGGGCCTTTCTGGAGGATCAAAACCTAGAACCTTCTTAAGTGGTTTTTGCTTTTGCTTTCTAAAAAACAGAGCTTGTGTTTCTCAAATAAGATAAGCAGTTCCTGACTATTACAGAACTCGGGATGGGGAGCCAGGCTGTGGGGGGAGGGGCGGGCTGGTGGGGTCCTGATGGGCTCTCTCTGCTCCTCCCACAGAAAGGCGATGACCTGGAAGAGGGCGTCACCAGTGAAGGTACGGCAGCTGGCCATGGCTTCCCAGCACCCCACCTGCTGGCTGCTCTCTCCCCGGCTCTGGGGTGCACAGGGGCTGGCACTCCCGCAGCTGGGTGCTGTCTGGTACCTGGCCTAAGCTGGGCCTCTGGGCAGGAGCTTTTTGACTGTCCCCTCCTAGCCTCATGCGGGTGAGGGAAGTGTCATAGAGCTAGCGAACAGCAGGTGCATACTGCCATCCTGTGTCTGCATGACCCCAAAACCTGTGCTCCTAACCAGTTTGCCCCACCCCCAAATGCTCAATCCGGCTGAGGCCAGACCTGTGCTGTGCAGTCCACAGGGCACATGGGGACCTCCCCTGGCCTGGCGTCCTGTGGCCTCCCTCCAGGGGACCAGCTGTATGGGCTGTGTGGGGAGGTCCCCATCAGTGTCTCTGCACTCCCCTCCCTCTCTCACCTCGTTCCCTTTCCATTGTGCCCTGTACCTCCCCTTGGCCCACCAGCCTTCACTCTGCATGGGCTCCTCACTCAGCCTGAACACCTGGTCAGGCCCCCTGCAGGCACAGGACCCTGCTTTCCAGCTGTGGGGGGAGGGGGCTTCCCTGCCAAGGTTAAGTAGGGCCACCCCTCCAGCTCTCCCTGCCCTGCTTCCAGTGCTGACTAGCAGAGTGGAAAAGCTCCCCAGTTGCAGGGGACAGGAATGTAACTGTCCTTGTCCCCCACGTCCACTCACAGCTGGGAGTTAGTTCCCTGCTCGTGTGGAGGCAGAGTCCGAGATCCAGGCCAGGCCCCAGGCAGCAGCATGCCCAGAGGCACTCCGGCTCTGGCTGCTTGGTTCCCTGTCACTCCCTGGCAGGTGGCCCAGAACAGTGAGCCAGGGCAGGCACTCATGCTGGGGTGACCCTGTGGGCACAAGTGAGTGGCACTCTGTGGGGAGCAGGTAGGACGAGGTTGTTTGAGCCTCAATATGGGCCTGGCCCTCCACCAATCCTGGCTCCTGCCTTGGTTTTGTATTGCAGAGTTTGATAAATTCCTTGAAGAAAGAGCCAAAGCTGCTGAAATGGTTCCCAACCTTCCCTCACCCCCTGTGGAGGCCCCAGCCCCGGCCTCCAACGCCCCCGGCCGAAAGAAGTCCGAGCGATCAGAGGACGCCCTCTTCGCCCTGTGAGCTGGTCTTCGGTTTGGCTCGGCGGATGGCAGGTCCCTCTTATCTCTAGCCACTGGCCCCTCCTCCTGTCCCCAGCCCCCACAAGGCCCTATGGCCCTGCACTGCTGTCTCCATGGAAATGCCGCTGTATTTGCTTCCAGGCCTCCCACTGGTCAGGACAGCTTTAGCCACCTTTTCTCTAGGTGGTAGGTGGTGGGACAGTATCGCTGTGGCTGGAGGGGCCCCTCCCACCCACAGGCCCCCTCTGCTCATGGTCCCTTCCAGGAGAATCAGACAGTAGGGCCCAGCCTCAGGCAAGGTCACCTGCCCACAGAGAATGGGGTCAGACCCTGGCCTCTTTCTCCATATGCCCCTGCCCCTTCCCTGGCTCAGTAGGTCTCAGTCTGGCCTGCTCTCCCCGCCCCTCTGTTTCAGAAAGGGCTTGTCTGCACCTGCAGGCTCCATCTCCCTTCTGGGCACGTGTCACCTGGTGGCATGTGGCATGCTTTGCACTTTAGAAGGCTCTGTGGGGTGCCTCTGCATGACGGCTCTCCTCTTGAACCTCTCTTTGGGACTTAGCAGCTGAGCCTGGGACCAGTGGCCCCTCTGGCCCCGCACATTGCTGGCATCGGGGGAGGGCAGGCCTGCCGATTAGCAAACACTACCGAAAACCAAACTGCCCACACTACATGCTCCCTCCTTCCACTGCCGTCTGTGGAGGGCTGCCCAGGAGGCCTTGCTCTGTGGGTTTGTGAGCATGCTGTGCGGGGGGGCTTCAGCCTGGTCCATGGCAGCCTCCGAGCCACTGCCTGTGGGGCCCAGCCGCAGACAACTTTGTGCCATGCTTGGATCCAAAGCAAAAGTAAGGTCTCTGTTCTCCTTGGCATGGGCCTGGGCCTTCTCCACAGGCTGTTCTGGCATCCTGATCTCCTCCCACCCTAGGTGCCCCAAGGCCACAGATTTATATTCTCTCTCCAAGCCAACCGAGACGGCTGACAGCCTGGGTTTGCCAGGGCCCGTGACACCTGCTTCCATCCTGAGCCCTGGCTGCCATGTCTCTGGCTGTGGGCGAGGTGCTCCGGGCTCAGCCCAAGCCAGCTTCCGCCTGACCCCTGCCTGTGCTGCTGCTGCCACCCCAAAACAAACAGGCTGTACAGTGGCTCTGCACCATCCCGTGGTCTCTGGGACCCAGGCTGGTGCTTCGGCCTGCACTGCCCAAGTGTCAGGGGCAGGCCGGGCCAGGCTGCACGTGCTCCCACTCCACCACGAGGTCAGCCTTTCCCGCCTAGTGGCCATGCGGGAGGAGGAGCTAGGCCGATGCAGGTGAGTGCCGCGGGCTCTGGAGAGGAGGTCAGCCAGCCGAGGGCCGAGGCCGCCATGCTGAACCCCCATGGGCGCAATTCTGGTGGCAGCAAGGTGCTGCGCACCCCAGAGCCCCAGGCCCAGCCTAGCACCATGGCAGCTTCCTCCGGAAAGGAGGCTTTGGGATCCAGCTGGGGTCCACCTGGCAGGACCAGCTAGAGACGTCACGCTGCAGGTCCTCAGAGGACACCCAGGGAGCAGCCAGGAGCTCTGCCAGCCCTCCACTCTCCCTCGCCCTGGCCCTGGCCAGCCCATACCTCTCCTCACATTCCCTGAGGGCAGAGGCCCTGAGGCCAGCCTGGGCATTAACATGTCTGAAGTCCGAAGGCTTGACCTGAGCTTCAGAGAAGGTGGCTGGGGTGGCAGTCATACCCAGCAACCCCAGGGAGCATCCCCAGCCTTTTCTTGCTGATGGTCAGGGCTCGCCTTTTCTAGTGTGCCAGCCCGTTGCTGTGGGCAGCCGGGCATCAGGTGGGCAGTCCTGCAGGAGCTGCAGCCCCATGGCAGCCATCCAGTGTGCTGCAACAGAAGAGCCAGCCTCCACCTCTTGTGGGAGAGAAAGTCTTCACAGACCAGAGTCTGAGGGGAGAGCAGGCTCCTGGCACCAATTGCAGCCGAAGCCTGCTTCTGCCTTGGGAGACCCCAGCACAGCTGCTTCTAATGCATACCGGCTATCCAGAGCTGCCCCCAGCTCTGCTGGGTAGCAGGGCTTGGTGGACTCCTGTGGGCTGGTAAGAAGGCATTGCTCCATACACAGTAGTGTCACCTGCCTTCCCAGCCTGGAGCCACCCCTCCTGCTTACACGTCACCTCCAGAGGCAGTCTGCCCCTGCACTGAAGCAGGTGATGCATGCTTGAGGCCTGCACAGGAAGCACGGATAGGCCCAGGTGCCAGCGAGGGAGAGGGTGCCACTCAGCCCTTCCTGTCCTGAGGCCATAGGCTCCCTGGACTAAGTCCCCTCCATATTCCATCTGGGAGCAGAGCCCTCAGGCCACCTGCTTAGGACAAGAGCAGAGTCCCCTAGGAGAGTGGGGCCCTCCCAAGCTACCAGCCTCTCCACAAGTGTTAGAAATCACAGATAAAGTGTGCACTTAATGACACTAAATTATTTCTGTAATTCCTTATAAGCACTAATTATACCTGATTATAGGTTAAAGTATTTATTTTGTCAAAATATTTTGTTGGGGACATGTTTAACCTTTTGTGTGTTCATTGTGTGCTGAGATGTGGAACCTAACCATTTCCCCCACCAGCCTTTCTGGAGGTGGGCTGAAGGGGCGGCGTGAGGTGCAGTCTGACCCAGAGCCCTGGTGGGCCTTTGGCCAGAGTGTCCCTGCCCAGGATCCCAGGCACCCAGCAGGGACACCAGCTGTCATCGGCATGCATGGGATGAGGGGTTTGGAGCTAAGAGGGCTTGTTACTGGCCTGGGCTGGGGAGGGGGAGGGGAGTGGTCATCTTGCCTGCCCTCCTGTCATCAGCCTCACAGTTATGAGCCCGCAGTATGAGTGGCCATGCTGCCTGCTCTGGCTTATAACCCTTCCCTTGCTTACTGGGGTCCATAGCAAGAGGTCCTAGGAGGTGTGGGACCTGTGCTGTCACTCAGCCCCTCAACTGGAAGAGTGGCAGCGAGGTCTCTTGTGGCCACTGGAGAGCTGCAGACACTGGCTCCTCTGGGGTCACTGGGGTAGATGCCGCCTGCTGCCCCCATTCTCGCTCCTCCTCTTCCTGCCTCCACTTCCCTAGTTCACCTCTCCGGACAGTGCTAACTCTGTCCAGCCCAGCATGAAGTGGGGAGGTTCCAGGGAGCTGAGGGCCAGCCAGGGAAAGGTGCCCCAAAGAGCACTAGGCTGGCAGCCTGGCCTCATGCAGCCTACCGTCTGTCTCCTGTGAGGACCTGGGCTCCTCTTCCCTGTCCACCCACAGGGGAAACAGCCAGCTTCACCATCCATGGCTAAGGGTATGTGTACCTGGAAGATGCCTCCGTGGTACCCGACTCTCCCGGTGCCTTGCCTGCCCGTGGGGCCCAAGCCAGTCTTCCTCTGTAGCACTGCCCACCTACCCCGACAACTGTCAGCCCCGGGGTCACACTGCTTCTTTCCTGGAAAACCTCCAGGTTCTCCTGGTAAAAGGAGGATAGATGTTTATTTCCTAAAGTTTGCAATTCATTTATGAGGGTTCTCAGGATTGTTGGGGACTGTTGAGGAAAGGAATATGTTGAATCTGTTGTTCACTCATCCCCGAGGTCTGGTGTTTCGTCGCTGTCGTGTGTTTCTGCAGGCAGAGCCAGCTCTGGAGGGCAGGTCAGTACACCTGAGGCTCAGCACAACACCAGAGCGCCCGCCCACCCTCTGGCTCTCCTTCCAGATAGTGTCTCTCGAGTTTGGGTTCTTGCATGTAAAGTGTTCCACAATAAACAAACAAACAGCTGGTTCCTCTGTGATCTCTGGAGTGGGCTGTGATCGTCCAGGGACTGACCGGACCAACCACCCGTCTTCTTTCAGTGGGAGCTGCCACAGGTCCCTGATGGTGGGGCAGTCTGGGAAGCCCACTGCAGGCCTCCCCGCAAGGCCCAGCTGCGAGGGGCATCGGGCTGGAGGAAAGTCCCCACGGTTGGGACAGCCCAGTTTGGGAGCGCTGGTCGCAGCAGGCGTTAAAGCCAGCACAGCTGCTTGGGACCTCCAGACGGAGGCCCTCGCCCTGTGTCTAGTCCTGGTCCCAGTGTGTGCTGGGCACTCCTCCCCACCTGGGGCATCTGACACTTTGAGCAAGCAGGCCTGAGATGCCACCACAGCTGGGCTTCCTGAACTTGGCTGGGCCTTTGAATCTTCTACAGAAATTGTACTGGGTGCTCGATTTGACAGCTGCCACTCCAAGTGCCCACCCCCCGCCCCGTCAGTAACAGCTTCACTGAGATATAATTCACATGGCATATAGTTCACTAGTCTAAAGTACTTTCCAGTGCCTGCAGAATTGTGCAGTGACTTTAGAGCATTTTCATCATTCCCAAAGAAGGCTCTACTCTGGAGCAGTCACTCCCACTGCCCCCAGCCCACCCCCTCTCCCTTTCAAAAAGGCCCCTCCTGTGCCCGGAACGGCACCCTGGGCACGGCTGCCAGGCGGTGTCCTTCGGAAGCTGGCTCCGCACGCCCTGCGGGGGCAGGGGCTGTGGAAGCCACAAAGTGCCTACCCCTTTTAATCTCTTTACCTCCCTGGGTTGGAGGATGGACCTCAAGTGGGGTAGATTTGTTAAGTACGCAGGTGAACCTGGGATCGATGCAGAGGCATCTGCTCAACCTCTCATGCGCAGGTAAAGAAGTGAGGTCTGAAAAGAGCCGTACACTTGCCTAGGGTCACATGGAGGAGTGGGCATGAAGGGCACCATCTCTGTGACCAGTGGTGTGGCCGACCACCTACTCTGAACCCCTGCTCCCCAGGGGTGGGTAGCTGAGGGGGAGCTGTCCTGACTGATGGTAGGAGGCAGAGGGGGCAGAGTTAGAGTGTCACACTGGGACAGCCCAGGCCAGAAGTGGCAGCACTGAGCTTCCTTCAGCCAGACGCCTGTCTGGGTTCCAGGGAGCTGCAGAGTCCCCACCCATTTCCAACCAGTCAGTGGGAGACTCGGACCCCCTCTGAAGCATGGAGACTGGCCAGCCCCAGGCCCTGTGAATAGAATGGAAGGTGTGCATCCTGAGCCCTTGCTGTGCCCTCAGCCCTGCTGAAGTACTGGGGGTGCCCAGAGGGGCCTGGGCTGTGCCCTGTTCCATGGAGAGGGAGCTGGACCTGAGACCCACCACACACTGGTGCTTTCAGCCCGAGTCCCTGAGAGCCCACTCTGAGCTAGGAGAACAGGGGGCTCGGGCCTGGCTCAGTTCCCAGAATCAAGGGCACCCTGCAGCCAGAAGCACTGGTGCCCCTTCTGGGGCAGCAGAAGGGAGGCTGGGGAAGCAGGAGTTCACAGACCACAGGCGAGGGAGGGTGACCATGCAACTGACCCTACCCAACCGGCCAGTCTCCAGGGAGGGCCTCCAGAGCCCTGGCGAGCACTCACGGAGATGTATCTTCCCCATACAGTAGCAGCTGTCCCTTCAAAGGAGGGGTTTGTAGAGGAGGTTTGGGAAGTGCTCGAGTAAAGTTGAACAGTGTCAGCTCCTCTCTGTCCCAGATGATGATAGTATGTAACCATGACTCCTCGTTTATGTAAGGCATATTGGAACTCTTGGCTGTGGCACAAACAGGTTTGATTTCACCACCAAGAGGAATTCACTGGCACATGGAACTGAGAAGTTCAGGTGGTTCAGCATCAAGGACAGCTGGACGCAGGTGCTCAGGGGCCTGGTCAGGAACCGGTTCCTCTCTGGCTTTGCTGATCCATGTGGCTGCCTGAGGTGTCCACAGCTCCAGCCTGTCTCTCTCCCAGGAGTTTCAGCAGGAGCCCCAGAGCCACCCCCACCCCCAAACCAGACATTTTGCAGAGGCAGGAGGAACTCTGGGGAGGCACAAACAATCCGTGGTCAGTGCACACCCAGGGCATTCCGCCCCCACCCCCATACTCCCTCCAGGCCACCTGCTATGCCCCACTCGTGGAGCTCTCGGCTCTCCCCAGAGACCCCAGAGGGGCAGCGTGGGTCCTGCCTGCTGCCCCCCTGGAAGCACTGAGGAGCCTTTTCTAACCTGCCTCTTTTGTAAAGGGTCTCTTTTGAGTCCCCAGGGGGCGGGGCAGGCAGGACCAGAGGTCAACAGGCATGAGTAATCCAGAAATTTCAGCTTATTTCAGAGGACTCCCTGCCCATTCTTGCTGGGTGGCCCCCCAAGAGCCCCAGCCTGGACCTCCAAGCCCAGGCCCCCAGCCCTGGGTCCCCAGGCTCCAGGGAGCACAGTCTCCCTTTCAGCACTAGGGAGTCAACTGCATGTTTCTGGGGACAAAGTGGACTCCTCCGTCTGGGGCCATCTCCTCCCCCCCCGCCCACCACACACACACTCCCTCTGAGAGCACCCTACCCAGGGCAACAGGCTACACTGCAGGTCCCTGAGCAAGTCACAACCCTCTGTTCTTTCCTGACCTGTCAAAGTGAACCACAGGTGGTAAATCCACTGCCCACACTCAACTTGTAACAAGGGAAGTGGACTAGGTGTGAGGCCCAGGACTGCAGGAGAGCTCACAGCCCTGGCTGGCTGAAAGGGTGCCCAGTTACAGAGCCCAGTGTCACTGGTGAAGCCTACGCTGGACAGTTACCTCCAGATCAGGACCCATGTATAGCTGGATTCAGCCCCTGACGCCTGGGGTCCCCATTCACTCTCCCTGCCACCAACTCGACCCAGCCCATTCTGGGGGACCCCCTCGGTCTATATCTGGCCTCTCCGCAAATAGCCAGTTAGTTCCCCAGGGGACAGATGTCCCCTTCACTTGTCACGTCTGTGACCCTCACTCCACACTGTGGAGGCAGCTTTGGGCTTCGACCAACTGTGTGTGGAGGGTCTAGTGAGTGACTCATGATAACCCTGGAGATGACCTGGAAAGGATTGGAGCTAGGAATAACTCATCCAGTGCACAGCAGAGGCCAATACGGAATGAAAATACAGAATCATCCATGTCAACGGCCACCTGGTTCCATTGCATCCAGATGGAAAAGGGAGAGGAGGGGAACCCAGCCAGGGCTCCAGGTGTCTCTGTGCTTTGGCCCCCTGGGCCATAACCTGGATAGGTCTGGCTTAGCTACTGCAGAAGTGTAAGTGGAAGGTGGCGGGACCTCCAGGGGTGGAGAGGGGTTTCAGTGGCCTCCTAGGCTATGCCCAGGGCAGCTAGGCCCAGCTCCACCCATAGTGGGCAGGGCTCAGCACAAGTGGCCTTGGAGAGGCCATGCTGGCTCTGGACACCTGCCCCAAATGGCTTGGAACCCACAAAAGATGCTTCTCATCTCTAAGATGCTCAGAAACAACTGGGGAAGGAAGGGGGAAGATGTACCCCCTTCATCTCACAGTCGGTAAAACCAAAGTCATGCAGGGAGGGGCCCAGCTTTTTGACCACATCCCCAAGGGGTGGGGGCCTTGGAGTGGAGGGTGGGCTGCCTGGGTCAGCCCTGTCTGGGTGTCCAGGACACACCTGGTGGCAATCCCAACCAGGTGTTGGGCCTGGAAGCTCTGCTGTGAAAACAGGCCCAGCTGGCTTCAGACCCTGCCAGCCCAGCCTGTGCCACGGCCCCTCCCCACCACCCAGGTCGAAGAGGCACAAGGCATGTGACCCAGGGCCTGGCTTCCAGGAGTTTCTTGATGACGCCATGTCACCCCACTCCGGGCAGGAAGCCTACTGGCTGTGCCAGGGCCTTTGGGGCGAGGCTTGTCTGGCTCTGTCCCCAATTTCCCCTGGGTCTCCAGCGGCTGCCCTGCCCCAGACTGCTGAGTGGCAAGCCAGCCCAGTTCCCTGGGCAAGTTCGTTTCACCTCCCCCACCTCAGTTTCCTCATCTGTAAAATGGGAATGACAACAGCTCAGTCCTTCTATGGCTGTTGGGAGGACTGAATGGGTTAATGTGGAAAAGCACCCAGTGACTGTGCCAAGCGCAGGCACAGCCAGCAGCATCACTCACCCGGGCTGGGCTCCGCCCCTTCCAGGCACACCAGGACAGAGTGGTCCACTACTACAGCTTGTGCCGCCCAGTGCCCTGGCACCTGTTACTTTGGTGAGTTCAGCTCTCCCAGCCAAGAGAGGCCTGAAGAGCTTGTGTGGGAGTCTCAGAATCCTTGACCGGGAGGAGCCACGAAGAGAAGCAGGAGCTTCGAAGAGAAGCAGTTTCCCCTGATGAACAGCAGCTCCCAGCCCGACGTTCCCCCCCATCACTTTAAGGACTGCCCTGGGAATCCCAGGCTGCGGAACAAAGTTTTGTATTCTTGGTGGTAAAGATTTAACACTCCCTTGCCCATCCCCTACCTATGCCACGTGTAAAGAGGCTTCTGCCAGGCCTCAGTTTCAATGGATGTTTCTAGTCTGGGCTTTAGGTCTCCTGTTAACCTCACCTTAGCCTTTCCCCTAACTCCTGCAGTTAGGCATGCATATTGAGCCATGCTCTACATGCGTAGTAAACTCATTAAAAGGACAGTGACTGCAACATACCCTGCCTGCCTCTGCAGAGTGATTGTAGGGAGTTATTCCCATTTTAGCGGAGACTCAAAAAGGTGAAGTGTGGCTCCAGGCTACACAGCAAATTGGTGAAAAAGCAGACTTGCTTCCTGACTGTGAAGGTGTTCTTTGGGCTCACTCCTCAGCTCCCCCCTCCCCACACCCCTCCTCACTACTCTCTGGGAAGGGCTGTTAGAATTCTTCAGGGAAGTCACCAGATTGCCAAGGTCTCCTGGGGGGCCAGGCCCTGGGTGGGATTCCTAAGCAGGGCCACTTCAGTAGGGAGGTGTGGAATCCCCTGTGGCTTCTGGCCACCCATGTTCTGGGTAGTTTTCCACAGTAGCCACTTCCAGGAGGGCAACAAAGAGAGCTCCAAGTCCAGGCTGAGCCTCAGGGGCTTGGGCCTTCAAGGCCTCTTTTGGCCTAGAGTACCCGCCCCCTTCTAAAGTATACCACTAATTTTATTCTGTTGGAGGGTGTGGCCAGACAGACTAAATCTAGAATCCAAGCAAGGCGGTATTTGGGGTGGCATGACTCACCAAGGCCGGGGCAAAGAGGGACTGGGGTCTAGACCTCTGACCATGTCCTTAGCTGCCCTTCTCCAAGGGTGGGAAGCTCACTGTCTTTCCATTTTCAGATACCTGAGTGTTACTTCTGGCTTATTTATCTTTAAAAAAAAATTTATTTATTGATTTTAGAGAGAGGAAGGGAGGGGGAAAGAGAGAGAGAGAAATATTGATGTGCAAGAGAAGCATCAATCGGTTGCCTCTTCCACTCCCCCAGCCAGGGACCCAGCCCACAACCCAGGAACGTGCCATGGCTGGGAATCAAATCAACAACTTTTCAGCTCACAACTTTCCTCCCAGATCCAGCTGTGAGGATAGCTGATGGGTTTGGGGGCCACCTGGTGCAGCCCAGCCCTTGAAGGTGGGCTCACCTCAGTACCCAGGACAGGAAGACCCAAAGAGTTCTAAGGACCCAATTACCAAGGTTACACAGCTACTCAGGGAAAGCAACAGGGTTGGGCCTCAGGGATACCTGGTTCCAGACTTGGTGCAGTCTCTGGGAGCAGCCAGGATGGAGGACACAAGAAAGAGCCAGACTGTGCTTTAGACCTGAGCTGGGTTGCTATGCATCATGACAGGTGGGGCTGAGTCAGAGGAGGCAGCTTGGCTGGGGACAGGCCTGGAGAATGAACCCTGGGCTCTGTGGGTTGGAGACAGAGCTAAGTGGCAGGGGAGGGATTCCAAAGAGGTGAATTGAAATAAACCAGAACTGCCCTGGCCACGTAGCTCAGTTGGTTGGAGTGTCATCCTGATGTGCCAAGGTTTTGGGTTCAATCCCCGCTCTGGGCACATACAATAAGTGAATACATAAGTGGGTGGAACAGTAAGTCAGTGTTTCTCTTTCTCCCTCTTCTCCACTTTCCTCTTGCTCTAAAATCGATAAATAAAAGATTAGCCCTGGCTGGTGTGGCTCAGTGGATTGAGCACTCCAACCCTAGGGACAGGCATCATCAGGCTCCTGCTCCAGCAACTAAAGCTCAAAGTGGCGATGTAACTGGCCTGAGGCCACACAGCAATTGTTGCAGCTATACATTGGACGGGTCTTTCTTGCTCTTAAGAGCCAAATCTAGAAAGTGAAGTTTGTCAGGACATCTCTGTCCTCCCCCCAAGTCCAGAGACCTCTGGGACGGGCCCAGTACTGAGACTTCCATTCAGCCCCTTTGCTTGGTGCTGGAGAAACTGAGGCCCAGAGAGGAGCCATGGCCCGCCCGAGCTCCCGCAACAGCGGGCCAGAGGCAGCGGCGCAGAGACTAGGTAAAATGAATGACTGCAGGGTTCTCCGCTGGGGGTCAGTTTGCTTGGCCGACCCGGGGCCCGTCAAGCTCTCCCCAGGTGGGGCGGGGCTGTCCAGCCCGGGGCGGGGCCTACGCGCTCGGGCCCGCCCCCGTCCTGCCCTCCCTGCTGCCCTTGCAAGCCGCCCCTGAGGAACCCAGTTTCCGAGCAACTTTTCACGGGCGCCGGGCTGCCACCGAGGCCAGGGCGGGCTGCGAATGCGCGGAGCGGCGGCGGCGGCGGCAGCGGGTCAGGGCTGGCGGACGCAGAGCTCGTTGCGAAAGTCTGTGGCCCCCGGGCCCAACCGGAGGTGGCGACGACGAAATGGACGAGCCGCCCTTTACCGAGGCGGCCTTGGAGCAGGGACTAGCCGAGCCGTGCGAGCTGGACGCGGCGCTGCTGACTGACATCGAAGGTGCGTCAGGGCCGGCTGGGTTCCTCAGGAGTGGGGCGCACAGGCGGCGCCCGGTCTTTGTCTCCCCTGGCAGGGCGCGGGGCTTCCCGGCGTCTCTGTACTCCGCGCTACGGTGTTCAGCCAGCGCGGAGCCCCTCTGCGCCCACTCTGGCGTCTCGGGCGGCGCCGCGCGGACAGAGCGTCCGGAACCCCACAGCCGCTGCAGCGGGAGCTTGGAACCAGGGCGTTGCCGAGGCCCCGCCTCGGCTCCGCCCGTGACGTCAGCGCGGGGTTACAGACGGTCATTCCCTCGGTCCCGAAAGTTCAGCGTGGCGCTGGAGCTCTTGCGCTTGCTCACCGCGCGACTCGTCCTCCCGCCATGACCCGCAGGTTCAGGCTCTCCGGGTCGAAGACCGCAGCTCTTTGGCAACTGTTGAATAGTAGTCCCCATCTTAGACGCAGTGGGGTTGGGGCCGGGGGCGGGGTGGGGGTGATCGGGTCACAGACCTGGGCTACCTCCCTTTCTTGGGAGCGCAGAAGTCCCTAAGAAAACAGGCAAAAACGAGTACAGATATTTAGTTGCTCCTTGGGAGCGGAGCAGGGGTGGGGCTACTTTGGGCACGGAGATGGGTCAAGATCTCACCGAGCAGACTTTTGAGCTGAGACCTGAGAGTCAGCTCTGGGACCAATTGAGAAGGATGTTTTTCCCGTCCACCAGCACAGCAGGGCAAAGGCCCTGAGTTTGAGGACCTGGAGGAAGGCACAGTAGGTGAGGTAGGGAAGGTACGCCAACGGATCACGGGACCTTGTCGGTTAGGGAAGGACAAGTGGCCCTGCGCTGGATTACTTATATCTTTTAAAGCATTATACACTAGTTATGCCGAGAAGGGATTTGGGGACCACGGCTCAGCAGGTACCCATTAGGAAGTTGTTGGCTGCTAACGAGCACCCGCTACAAAGCCCCAGCAAATTGCCCGCGATGGTTGCTGCACAGGTTCAGCAACATTGGCTAAGTTGCACTTGGTTGATAGGGAAACTGAGGCCAAGAGCTTAGGACTCCCACCCCTGGGTGGGCATGTCCATGGAGCCTCTTCTGCCTGGGATTGGCAGAACACACACACCTCCTTCAGTCTGCCAGGTTAGCCCAGCTGGCTGCTGGCGGGGGGGCTTATCAACTTGCTTTCCCTGAGACCAGGCCCGTGCAGGGCTGGAAAGGAGAGACCCTGATCACTTCGTTCTGAATCCCAAACCCCAAGTCCTGGGGAAGTCCGAACTTGACTCACCTAACCGTTTCACAAGTACTAGGCTCGTGGGTGGAGACTGGGAGGTGCCATGACTAAGCGGCACACACCTGGGCTTTGGGGTCAGGACTTGAATCTGGACACTATGTAATTTAATGCCCTGCACAAGCCGTCTCACATGCTGTTCCTCAGTTTCCCCTCTGGATGCAAATGCTCCCATTCAAATCAGAGGAGAACCCACGTACAGGTCTGGCACAGATTTTTCTTATTTTCTCATTTATAGAAACATTCTCTTAACCCTAACCTGCAGGACCCAAAGGTCAGGATTGCACAGCAATTGGGGGTAGGGGCAATTGGAGGTCAGGCTAGGCACCAGCCCTAGCCTGAGAAAAAGGTAACAACTGGGCCTCTCGCTGGGATGAATTCAGTCCCAGAACTGTGTCTGGCTTGCCTGAGCTCAGGGAAGGGGAAAAACTGATGACCCACTTCCAGTTGCTGTCCCTGAAGTGCAGAAACTCATGGGCAGTTTCAGGACTGAAGCCCCCAGCTTCTGGCGGGGGTGGGTAGAGAAAAAGGAGACCCCCTCAGAGAGGCCTAGAGCCCTCCAGCCCAGCTCTCAAGGCTGCAGATTTGCCCCTGCTGCCTCCCGGCCCTGCCCACTAGCCACCATGCTGTCGTGATGCCATAGCACAGAGCAGCTGCCCAGAGCCACCACTGCTGGCTGCAGCGTGGGCAGGAGGACGCTCACTGGGGTGGACATGAGGTTTGCCCACTGCAGCAGGTTTCTTGTTTTTTATTCACACTTTCTGCTCTTTTCCCCAATTATGCACCTACTCTCTTTGCATTCTAGAATAATTAGAAAGCACAGGGGAGCAACAAAGAAGGCAAAATTTTCCTTAAACCCTCTACCTACAGACAAGCCCTGTTGATTAGTGGGGGATTATTTCCTATGTTGCTGGACATATTTTTTCGGAATGGCTGCACACTCTTGATCCTCCTTTTAAAAACAACTTCACTGAGGTATAGTTTACTGGTCCTAAGATTTACACATTTTAAGCCTACAATTCAATGGGTTTCAGTAAGTTTACCAAGTTGGGTGAGTATCACCCGTTGGCTGAAGAACATTTTCATCACCCTAGTAGGTTCCCTCCTGCCCATTTATAGTTGCTCTGCAGCCTGCCCCAGCCCAGGCACCCCTGGGTCTGTACTTTCACGAATAGAGTCCATCATGCCCTGCTTCCTTCCATGCCAGTAGTCAGGGCCCCTGGCTTATCCACCTGTCCCCATTGATGAACATCTAGCTTGCTTTGTGCTGCAGTGGACACCCCAAGGCCAGGGTTTGCCAGGAGGAGTCCGTGTTTGGTTCCATGGGTAGGCTGAGGCTCTGGGAGGGGAATTGCTGGTCTGAGACTGGGCTTCTTTCCAGCCTTTCCCTGCCCTGGGAGGCTAGGCACATTCGATAAGGTCTAGACAGAGGTGGCTTGAGGGTGCAAAGAGCAGGGCCCAAAGGTCTCCAGGTCCCCTGGGAGGCATAGGGGTTGAGAGGTGGGCCAGGCCTCAGGTGCTGGCTCTGGAGACAGACCAGATCTAGGAAGCAGTGGGGAGACTCGGGAATGGGGCTGGAGCAGGGCATTGCCATGCTTGGGTTACTTGTCCTAAGTCCCCTCTGGTGGCTGCGGTGGGGGATCACAGCATGAATAGGGAACTAATTGAGCACTTGCTGCATGCTGGGCACTGCACAAACCATTGAGTCCTCTCGACCACCCCGGTGGGTAGACTTATGACCCTCACCCTACAGATGAGTACCTTGAGGCACAGAGAGGTTGGGGGACTTGCCTAAGTTCACACAGCCAGATTCAGACCCCGGCTCCTGAGACTGGCGTTAAGGGCAGGGCATGGCAGTAGAGCTCAGAACAAGAGGCTGCTCCACGTGGGGCTGTGTTGGGGCCAAGGAGTGGGTCATAGAGGGGCACAGGCCACAGGCTACCTCCCTTCCCCAGCCAAGAGTGGCTTTGGAGTCGTGAGACTGAGGACTGGCACCAGAGAGCCAGCCATAAGCCTGAAGCCCCACCCTGCCGCCCGGCCCTCTGCCACATGAATGGTCTCGGGGTGGATCTGCAGAGTCCTGTGTTGTGTGGGCAAAGGCTCTACCCCGGTGACAGTGTCCAGTGGCCTCTGATGAGCTCCCCCGACTCCCTGCACCTCCTTTCTTGCTCTGTGCTCCCGGATGCTTATCAGCTGTGGACAGAGGGGACTTGAGAGCCGCCTTGTCACACAGGTTTGGGATTATTGCTAAGCTGGCGTCTTCACCTTCCCCCTGATTAATTTATCAGACCTTGCACGAGCTTCTAAGTGCAGAAGAGGCAAATGGAAACGGAGTTTCTGGTCACAGCCCCCACATCCACCGTGGGGGGCCCTGGCTGAGGAGCCCTCTGCAGGCTCCGGAGGCACAGCTTGCTCTGCTCCCAACCTGGAGACCTCCATATTCACACAGTGTCTGTGGTGCCCCAGGGGCCTGACAGGCTGGCTGCCTGCCTGGCTCTTGTCTCCCTCCACCCCTTCCTGACAGTGATCTCTGGGCTTACGGCCTTGCACGCCCTCCCAAGGTGCCTAAACCAACCACACAGAGCCTTACCTCCCAGAATCCAGACCATGTTGACCAGCTGTTTTTTGGACCCGGACCAGCTATGGTGATGAGGACACATTGGGGCGACACTGCTATCCTGCACCTCTCCCACTACACTTTGTGCCCAATTCTTTTCCCACTAATCATAGCCCCCCCCCCTTTAGAAAACACAGCCTGAGATTGCCTACTGGCCAGCCCTGGCTCAAAACTCCCCAGTCTCCAAACTCCCTTTGGCTCCCCAGTGCCCCCTAGACAGAGTTCCCCATTTCAGATGGCATTCATGGCCTGTGAGGCTTGCCAGACCTGCCCCTCCTCTGCCATTTCCTGTTCGCCTAGAGCCTGCCCTCAGGCTCTCCCCTTACCCCCCTGCTCCGAAATGGTGCCTGTCCTCCTGGCCCTGGGGCCCAGCAACCCTCAGGAGAGAGAGCCCTCCTCTCAGACATGGCGCCCTTCCTGGCCCCCTTCCTGCCCTCTTTGCTGCCTCTTGGCACTTGGCCTGCCTGACCCAGGGTCGCATGAAGCAGGAAGTGTACCCCCTCCCCGCCCCTGCCCAGTGGCAGTGCCTGGCCACTTTTCCTGGGGAGAGTGCCCTGCCCTCTCTGAACTTCAGGTGCCTCCCCTGGAAAGCAGGAGGTAGAGGCTATAAGGTTTTCTGCCCCTGAACCCCTGTGGGTTCCAGCCCTAATGCCTCTGAGGGGACAGGGTTGAGAGGAACAGAGAGAAGCATGCTGGGAGTGGGTCCAATAGACAGGCAGGCAGGTGGCTGGGAGTTACCTCCTGCTCAGTGGTTACTTCGCTGAACATAAACATCCTGAGTCAGCCCCAGCCAGGGCTCACCACTGGGCAAAGGCCTGGGAAGTGGACTTTTCCCTGACAGCAGGTGACACCCTGGGTGGGAACGGCTGTGCTGGCCAGAGAAAGTGTCTCTGCCAGCCACAGGCCCTGTGGATGTGTCCTTTGACCCTGGGAACCAACTGGGACGGCCCACATGTGAGACCCATGTCCCACATGGCCCCATATGGGGCTCCTAATAGCGGGGCATGGGGGTCTTTGAGTCTGGTTTCAGGTTTGGGAGTCCCCTGCTAGGTTTGGGGTTTGGTGGGTGGTTGTGGTGGGGCTGGGGGGTATCCATCCCACCTGGGAGAGTTAGTGGCTTAGAGAGGCCCACTCTGACCTGGAGCCCTACTAAAGCCCCCTACTTCCCAACTACCACCCCAGCTCTATCCAGTGAGCTTGCCTCTCCCAGTCACACCTCAGGCCTTCCCCTCCCAGGGCTCTGGGGTCCCCATTCTCCCTGTAGCTAAAAGGCTAGGTATCCAGAGGTCTTCACATGCAGCCCCTGCTGTGTGGCCATGGACAAAGTGGCTTAATCTTTCTGACCTTCACGTTCTTGTCAGTGTACTGGGAACAGTAATAGAACCAGCTTCTTAGGGTTGTGGCCAATCGGATGAGCTCATTTAGGTCAAGGGCTTAAGTAGTACACCAGCACATAGCAGGCCCTCAGCCAATGCCAGTGAGTATTCATTTATTATTTATTTGTTATTTATTTATTTGAATCCTCATCTGAGGATATGGTCATTGATTTTAGAGAGAAGGAAAGGGTGGGAGAGAAACATTGATGCAAGAGAGAAACATCGATCTGTTGCCTCTCATATGTACCCCAACCAGGGACCAAATCAGCAACCTGACATGTACTCTGACCAGGAATCAAACCTGCCACCTTTCAGTTTATGGGATTACGCTCCAACCAAGTGAGCCACACCAGCAAGGGCCAATGCCAATTAGTATTATTATTTAGAGCAAAGGTCCCCAACCCCTGGGCTGTGGACCTGTACCGGTCTGTGGCTTGTTAGGAACCAGGCCGCACAGCAGGAGGTGAGCAGTGAGCAAGCGAGCACAGCTTCCCTCGAATTACTCCTGTCCCCAACTCTACCCTGTCAGTGGAAAAGTTGTCTTCCACGAAACTGGTCCCTGCTGCCCAGAAGTCTGGGCACTGCTGCTTCTGAGTACTTCACCAGGCCCTGACACTTGTTACGTTTAGCTAAACAGGGTTAGTGGTGATTATCTGGGGGCCTGTGTTCAAAGTATATAGGATATTCTGGGGCATGGCTCCCGGTTCCAAGCACTCACCATTTGGGGATTCTGGGTTTCTGGGTGGGAGGTAAAGTGGGGATGCTTGAGGCCAATGTGGGGCTCCCTACCCCCACCTTACCCTGGAGCAAGCCCCCCGAGTTTAAAGATACAGAGATGAGAGCTGGAAAGGACCTTAGAAATGCCATTGTTGTCACTTCCACACTGTGCAGATGAGGAACAGAGGCCTGAAGACACTTGGCTCACCACAGTTCCCCTGCCACCCAGGCTGTGTGGTCTGGGCCCAGTGGCAGCAGGATTGGAGGTGGTGAAGGAGCTGGAAACCCATGAGAAGCAAAAGGGGAGCCAGGCCCAGCAGGGATTGCTTCCCAGGCCAAAGAACCTGCTAAAAAGTGTTGCTGATCTCTGGTTCCAGGTGACTACTTCCTGCACAGAACACCTCAAGATAGACTTGGGCAAGCAAATCAAAGCACCAGTCACCCAGCTCCTGGGTCTAAACAAAGCATCCAAAAGTAAATGAAAACAATAAAACCCAGTGCTGGTGATGCTGTGAGGAAATGGGACACATTGCAGGGAGGTTATAAAGGGCTTATCTTTTCAGAGAATAGCCTGGTGGTTGTGCAACAGGTCACAGGGAAACAGCCCAAAGGGAGAAATAGATACAATCTATATAAGGATGTGCACAGCACTATGATTTAGACAGGGAACTAATGCATGTGCTCAGCAATAGAGGCACTGTAGCAGGCCTATGGGTTCTGTGGGAATGAGGATGGGCCTGAGCCCACACCTGGGACAAGGTATCTGAGTTGGTACTGATGGGCATCTTGTGTAATGGCCATTGTACAGGTCATATTCAGGGATCTGTAGATTTGGGAGCTGGTACATGGGGCAACACATGTGAGGGGAGGATCTGAGAAGGTGATGTCAGAGCAGGTTTTGGAGGAGGAATAGGAGGTTGACAGGTGGACAGAGAATAGTGGGAAGGGCACTCTTGGCAGAAGGAAAGGTCTGGGCAAATGCACGGTAAGATTAATTAGCATGATGTGTTCAGAAAACAGACAAGGAAGGGAGGCTCAGCTGGCCCTGGAGCAGTGGGGCTCAGGTGGCTGGAAACCAGCAGCTGGGTGGTAGCTGGTAGCCTATACAACCCTCGACTCTAATCCACTCTTTGCTCAGCCCTGTGCTGGGTGCTCGGGGGTCACAGAGTTGGTTCCAGCTTTGGCTGTGCCTTGAGGGGCCCGCTGATGCCTGGCCTCCAAGGGAGCTTAGGAAGGCCTCAAGAGAGGAGGTAGTTTGAGCTGAGCCCTGAAGGGCTTCTGTTGCTTTCCTGACCTGAGGCAAGTGGGGCAGAAGCAGGCTAGAGCTGGGCTCCTGGCAGGCTGGGGCTGACAAGTGTTGGCTCTGGGGTTGGTGGTTCTGGGTCTCAGTCCCAGGTTCTCCACTTGGCAGCTGTGGGGCCTTTGGGCACGTGGCTGCCCACCTCTTAGTCTTAGTTTCTGTCTGTAGAGCCCATCTCATTCCAGGAAAACCCAGCACACACTTGCACCCCTGGGACATCCCTGAGTGCACAAAGGGCAGCCGGTGCCCCTGGTGCACACGTGGCCAGCTGAGGGCATGTGAACCTCCTGACCCGAGTCCTCGGGGTGATCAAGGAGGCACAGGTGGCAGCAGCAAGACAGATGGCGGTGCAGCCCCAGCTCCCTTCAGTGTTCGGTGAGCGCCCCATTCCCACCCTGCGCCCTCCATCAAGCAGGCAGAGGCGGACCGCCCTGGGGGCTCCCAGGAGCTACCTCTCACTCTCCCGAGTGGTGGTGCTGCATTATATATGGTTAGCGTTCTTTGCAATCCTTTGCAAACCTTGGTGTCTGCACTGCACAGGAGAGTTTGTAAATCCCTTTCCAGCCCATACCATGCCCTGGAGCGTTGGTGTCCTTAGCACAGGTGATGGACCAACTTGGATTGGAATCCCAGCTCCTTGGCTGCCTCCCTGACCTACAGCCCCAGCCCCTCCACAAGCATACTGGCCTCCTGTTGTCTCATCACATCAAGCTCACATTCGCCTAAGGTCACTGCACTGCTGTTTATCCTGCCCAGGACATTCTTCCTCCCTCCTGGCCCACTCCCTATTTCACTCAGGCCCTTCCTCAGAGGTCACCTCCTCAGAGAGCCCTGCTCCGACTACCTCATCTGCAGTGGCCCCTCACACTTTCTACTCTGTCTCCGTTCCTTTGTGCGCTCATCACCACCTGCACCTACATTCCTCCCTGTATTTGCAAACTGCTGTTCTCCCTCCCTGGAACAGGACCTCCCCAAGGGAAGGCCTTTGTGCTGTGTCCCTGTACCTTCCGTGCCTGACACAGGCCTAACACACAGCAGGCCCTTAGGGAAGGGCAGTAGTTCCTCTCAGAGAATTACAGGGTCCGGCACACATAACGCCCCCTTTGTGTTACAAAATCTTTTACCACAAAATCATAAGCATGTAATTCTGTAACATAAGAGTATCACACCCAAGTATACCATATGACACTTTAGGTGAAACGTTCAAATTAAAACTATAAATTATTATATCCAGATTATTACCCTATGCACCACACTCAAGCAGGCCTTATTTCTGCTGGACCCTATAGATCTGGGCTTCATGAACCAGGACATAATGTATAGGTAGTAAGTTCCCTGCCCTGGGAGGCATGCAAGTAGAGTTTGGGATTCAAGGCTTCATGCAGGTTGGACAGGCTCTAGGATTCTGTAATGGGCATAGCCGGGCTCCTGCAAGTTCATGGTATGGGGCCCTCCTGGCATTTCCATCACAGCTTCACAGAGTAACCAAGCCAGAGAGTCGAAGGCTGACCCACATCTGCCTTCAGAGGGAGGTTGGAAGGTACAGCAGGGAGGGAAACGGGGAGGGAGGGAAGGAGGGGTGGTTTCAGGTTTCCTGTTTGGTCTTGACAGAATCAGGGCTGAAGGAGGAGGAAGAAGAGGAAAAAGGAGGAATCCAGGCTAGGGGAGGTGGCAGGGAAGGTAAAAAACGGGCAGGGAAAGAGGGACATGGTCACACTGAAGTCCGAGTCTGTGCCTCCTGCCCTTTCCCTAGGTTCAGAGAGCGCTCACAGGAGCTGCTTGTGCCCTCTGAGTCCGCCTTCTTGGGGGAGGCATCATGCTCCGCTGACTCACTGACTTGAGGGGTCCAACAAAGCCAAAGCTGTTTGGTCCTGTTGTCCTGGCTCCCAGGACCGGGACCAGGTGAGGCAGGAGAGGCGCTTTTCCAAACGGCATACCCTGGGTGCTTCTCCTGCCACAGCCTAGTCTTGCCCCTGTTAACTCTCTGTAAAACAGTTCCCATCAAATAGATATGGAGTTCCAATTTGGACATTCCAAGTGTTGGGCAACTCACCACCTGACTTTCCAGTTCTAGACCATTCACACTGGTACAGAGGGATTGACCTCTGTTGGGGCCTTGCTGAGTGGTGGGTGCTTCACATACTGGGCTCTCCCAGAATCCCCCGTCTGGACAGGAGGGGTGGAGGCTCCAAGAAGGGGCCAGTCTACACAGGGTTACACAGCAAGTGAGGGACAGAGAGAGGTCTGCCCTCTTGGCTGTATCTGGGGTGGGGTGGGGTGGGGACTATGAGGCTGGCTCTCAAATTTCCACCCCCGAGACAGTCCTGGCACCCAGCTTCTGCAGAGATGGCTGGCAGACCGAGCTCCAGGGAAGAGTGAGATGGGGCTGGTCAGGCCACAAATTTAGTGGTTGGCTGGCCACTCCACATGCCACTGGGTGCCCAAGGCACCCAGGCCTTCTGGTTGTATCTTAGACTGTGTCCTCTGCCCCCAAGGCCCAAGGCCAGCCCTCCTCTCAGAGCCTTTCCCGACTCTTGCTGTCCTCAGAGGGTCATTGAGTGACTGTCCTCTTCCTCCTACCTCCTCAGGTCTGGATGGTGGAAGCAGAACACAAAGGTGTGAGAAATAGAAAGCAAAAAAGAGACAAGGCAATGTGCAGAGAAGAGAAGAATGGGACGGGAAAGGGAGGGGCTCACAAACCGGGAACAATAAGGAAAGGGTGGAGGCGTGAGGTCTACTTCTGAGCTCTGGCCTGGACTCCAGCCTGGGTTCCGTCTTTTTACTCAGTTAAATCAGGGTTTTTACACCAGCACTGTTCGGTTTTGTGTTTTTGAGGTGAGTGAGGGTGTGAGCACCCACAGGCAGAGGGCTGTGGCCATGTGAGAGAAAAGTTCTGTTGTCCTTGGCACCCCTGACAAGGCCATGGAAGGACCTGGAAAAGGGGGGAACTGGGTGTGTGTGAAGGAGATAGGTCATTTCCTCACTGAGGCTCCTGAAGAGGGGGAGAGCAACTGGGTCCAGCCCCCCAGCACCATCTCCTTAGTCACCCTGCCTGCCTACCTGGGATTTGAGCCCCTTCCAAGCTGTCAGGAGCTTGGGAGCAGGAGGAGGGATGGCCAGTCCTGTGGTTGGAGGCTGGATAGGCCTTGCTGGTGGTCTGTTTGATCAAAAAAGCCTGAGCTGCTAACCTGGGCTGCTGGCCAGGCTCTGTTCGTGTGTGTGTGTGTGTGTGTGTGTGTGTAACTCTGACCTCACACAGAAGGGGAGATAGGTCTAGGTACCCCCTCAAAAGACCCCCAAAGCCTGTCACCCTAGGCTTGACACCCTACCTTCTTCACCTGTCCTAGGGATTGAGTTGCCTCTTGGCCTCCCAGGGCCCTATAGTGAATAAGAGTCAGGCTTCACCGGGATTGCTGGGAGCCTGTGAAGCTTTGGGGGGCTGAGAAGACTTCATTGACCACACAGACACACACACCCTCCTAGACCCAGGTCCTTCTGCAAGGGGACATCTGTGCTGAGAGTCAGGAGATTTCTGTATTATTCAGATGTGTATTTGGTGTAGGGGTTTCCCTTCTGCACCCTGGGCCTTAGTTTCTTGGCAGTGACCTGTTATGGCGTGTTGGGAGGGCCGGTTCCATGCTGCAGCTGCCCCAGGAAGGAGAAGCCCAGGCTCCCTGAGCCATAAATGCTTGTTGGTTCTGAGCACAACACCCATACCTCCTTTACTTCTTTTATTTGATGTCAAGAAGATATTTGATGTGACTGTCCCTTTTTTAGAGGAGTAAACCAAGGCTTAGAGTGGTGAAGAGCTGCTCAGGGTGTCAGCGAGCCGGTGGTTTCGAACAGACAGGGCCCCGGGGATCCTCGGGCCGGTGCGCACTCCGGGGCGCTCACCACAGGTGGTAACGGAGGTGCTGGGAGCTGGAGCGGGCGCGCAGCGCACGTTGACCGCCAGTAACCCAGGCGGCTGTCGGCGATGAGCGGGTTAAGGGCGGACGCCCGCGGGTAACCCTGGCCCCAGCAAAGTCTTGGGGTGAAACCCGAACCTGAACCTCTGTCGGGTGGGGCGGGGCCCTAGCTAGGTGGCGGCGCGGCGGTTGATTGGCCTTTCACGCTCACCCCACGCCCGGCCCGCGGCCGAGGGGGCCGGGCCGGCGGGCGGGGGCGGGGTGCTCCGGCCGCTTTTAAGCGCCACGCAAGCGGGGGTGGCGAAGTCAGCGCGGAGACCCGCAGGCCGGCTGCCAGGACTCCCTGAAGGGGTGGCAGGCTGCGGAGTCATGGATTGCACGTTCGAAGGTATTTTTTGGAGGACCCCCCACCCCTTCATTACAGAGCCTCCACTTCCCCTGTGGGGTCACTCACCCCGGTTCCCTGGAGGGTGTGTGTGTGAGTGGCGGCTGTTGGACCATGAATGGGGAAAAAAACGATTCCCGAGGGGGAGGTGTACCACTTCCCAGCTCTCAGGAGGGATAGTGGACCACCGTTCAACCTCATTAGTTGCCCCCAGCCCAACGTCCGCAGTGAGAAACTGACTTTCCCACATTCTCTGCTGTCCGTCTGGGGCACTGGAGGAAGGAAGAAGCGGGGGGGGCGGGGGGGGACAGTGGTCTTTCTGTCTCCCAGGGGAGCTCTGAACTGTCCAAATCTGGGATCCCAGCCCTGGATTCAGTCAGGACCAGTTTTCTTTCGAGTCCGAAGTTTCCCCATCTATTAAAGAGCTCAGTGAGGACTGGGGTGAGGGATGGGAGATCCTGCTAGTGAAAGTACTTTGTGCCTTCATGAACCTGGAGGGCCCACAAAATACTTCTGTTTGAGACTGAGCCCAGCACCCCATCTTGCTCACTGGGAGGTCTTAGGGAGGCCCCTCCTGCAGTGACTTTCCTGTCTGGGCACCTATCAGTAGGAAGGAATTGGTGCTGGCTGCCTGCATGCAAAGCCTCTTAGCAGCCCTGCGGAAGGGGTTTAATCTCTTGTATGGATGAGGGATGAGAAAGCTGAGACCCAGTGAGAGAAGGCCATTGGCTCGGACACCACCTCAAGTCAGTGTGGACAGGGCTGAGAACTCTGGCTGGGGACCTTGGGGGCTTTGGGGATTCCCAGAGTTGTGCTCATGGGTTCTGCAGGGTACTTTGACCCAGTGGGCAGCTGCCCACAGTGAGTTAGAGGGCCCCAGGATGACCCAGTCAGGTTGCCAGTCATCTGCGGTGGGGGGTGTGGGAGGGGCTGTAGTAGAGAGTGTGTCCCAGTTTGCAGGAGGAGGAAGGAGTCAGGACAGACAATGTTCACTTTTCCCCCTGTATAGAGGGGAAACTAAAGTCCCGAGTGGAAAGGTCCCAAGTGTGCTTGGCTGCAGACAGGGTCTGGGCTTATGCCCAGAACATGCAGAGACACACTGCTTGGCACAGACATGGCCAGCAGCTGACTCTGTCCCAAGCCTTGGTCTGGTCCACGGAGTATGAATTGGTAATGGCTCTTAAGTCAGCAGTCTTGGACCCAAGCTCCAGCCTATTTGTGGGGCCTTGGCCCTTCATGTCACTGACCTTATCTAATTGTTGCAAGGGCTTTCTGGTAACATGTGAAGCACTAGGCATTGCTACTAGATGTCACAGGTGCCCAAGAAATGGCTGTGTGTTTGGGACCACAGGCTTGAACATGTACAGCAGTGCAGATAAGGGGTGTGTGTGCAAACGTGTGATGCCTTTTACAGGGCTAGTCCCCGAAGGCTCCACAGTCGCTCACACAGCCTCTTCTTTCCACAGACATGCTTCAGCTCATCAACAACCAAGATGACTTCCCTGGCCTGTTCGACCCGCCCTATGCTGGGGGCGGGGCAGGGGGCACCAACCCCCCCAGTCCTGAAGCCAGCTCCCTGGGCAGCTTGTCTTCGCCTCAAGCCACTATGAGCTCCACACTTGAAGGCTTTCTGGGGGGCCCCAAGGCAATACCCCCACTGTTGTCCCCTCCTCAGCCTGCTCCCACATCAAAGACATGCCCTTCTGTGCCCGCCTTCTCCCCTGGGCCTGGCATCAAGGAGGAACTGGTGCCGCTGACCGTCCTGCAGCCCTCCACCCCACAGCCCCTGCCGG
This sequence comes from Phyllostomus hastatus, assembly GCF_019186645.2. NCBI lineage: Eukaryota > Metazoa > Chordata > Mammalia > Chiroptera > Phyllostomidae > Phyllostomus > Phyllostomus hastatus. The sequence continues at coordinate 13,869,289 of NW_025334035.1, forward strand.
GGGCCCTCCTGCCCCAGAGCTTTCCAGCCCCAGCCCCACTGCAGCTCAACTCCACCCCTGTGTTGGGGTACCCCAGCCCTCCTGGAGGCTTTTCCACAGGTAAGGGGGCACATGGAGGGAGAGGGATGGCAGGAGCACAGAGAGAAGGGTCCACTTTGGTCATGGTGGAGGAATTTACAGGCTTTAGAAAGCTGTTTCCTCTCTGCTGCTTGAGACGCTGACTAGCAGCACCTGTGTTCCCCTTGTTGGGCTAAGCCTTGCCTTCTGTTCTGCTGGGGCGTCGCTTCCGTGCTGCCCGTACAGAGGCACAGGCCTGGCTGGAAAGCTCACTCATTCACATCACAGCCCCAGGCAGGGGATGTTGACAAAGGAAACTGAGACCACACAGGTAATGACTCACCCAAGGTCACACATGCTAGGGACCTGAGGACAAGTTGAAAGTGGGTTAGGGCAGCTTGTACCAGAGACTTCATCTCTGCAGGGACCCCTCCAGGGAGCACTCCACAGCCACTGCCTGGCCCACCAGGGGTCTTGCCCTCCTCCTTGCACACCCAGGTTCAGGGTGCAGCCCCTCAGCAGCTGTTGACAGCCACATCCACCACCACAGTGGCTCCTGGAACAAACAGTGTGACCTCGCAGATCCAGCAGGTCCCGGTAAGGGAATTTGTCCAGGGGCTGGGGACCTGGCAGCTTCTGATCCAGACAGAGCTTACAGTGGAGACCTCCCCTGCCCCCAGGTGCTGCTGCAGCCCCACTTCATCAAGGCAGACTCGCTGCTCCTGACAACCATGAAGGCAGACACAGGAGCCCCTGTACAGGCGGCCGGTGTCGGCTCCTTGGCCCCGGGCATGGCTGTGCAGACTGGGCCCTTGCAGGCGGGTAGCATGGGCAGGGTGGGAGGGTATGGGGTTTGTGCACATGCGTGCCTGCCTGGTGACGCACACCTGGCTCTGCAGACCCTAGTGAGCAGTGGGACCATCCTGGCGACTGTGCCGCTGATAGTGGACACTGACAAGCTGCCCATCAATCGGCTGGTGGCCAGTGGGAAGTCCCTTGGTTCGGCCCAGAGCCGTGGCGAGAAGCGCACCGCCCATAATGCCATTGAGAAGCGCTACCGCTCCTCCATCAATGACAAGATCATCGAGCTCAAGGACCTGGTGGTGGGCACTGAGGCAAAGGTGCGGGTGAGGGCCTGCCCAGGCACAGAGTACGGCGGCTCTGGGCAAGGAGGCAGTGGGGAGGGAGAGGACTTGGGCTGGACCTGGACAGACCAGGCCTTGGGCTTCAGTCTGTCCAGGCCTGGTCAGCTTTATGTATCCAGCTAAGTTTCATGGAAGGCCCCTGTGCACCAGGGGCTGTTCTAAGCACTGGGGATAAAGAAGTGACCAGACAGGCAAAAATCCTCCTGTTGAGGAACCAATGTTCTAGTTGGGGGGATGACAACAAATAAGATAAATACAGAATAGTTAGCCAAAATAATTTTAGGACTGTATAAATGGAACTATTCCTTAACTGGTAAGGAGTTGAAATTACATTCTGCCCTTTGAAGGCAACTGCAAGGCTGATGTGGCCCCTGGTGAAAATGAGTTTGACACCCCGGGTTAGAGTGTGACAGATGGTTTTGAGTGCTATGGGAGAAAAGAAGGCAGGAAGAGGGATGATGAGCTGCGGATCTAAATTGGGTGGCCAGGGAAGGAAGGCCTCACAAAGTGCTATGATGTGAAGCAGACCCGAAGAAGACGAGGGAGTGGGACACGAAAATGCTAATAATCATAGCAGTTAGTGAGATGGTATTGCATGTGTTTTACATATTAATCATTGTGTCCAACCTGTGCGGAAGGTACTAGGGGAGGAATATTCCATGTAGAAGGAACAGCGAGTGCAAAGGTCCTGAGGCAGCTGTGTTACAAAGAAGCCCTGACACCCCACACCCCCACCCCCACTCAGGTGCCCACTTGCCAGGCCTGACCGGTAACTACTGTGCTGTCTCCCTCCCACCTCCTGCAGCTGAACAAATCTGCTGTCTTGCGCAAGGCCATTGACTACATTCACTTTCTACAACAGAACAACCAGAAACTCAAGCAGGAGAACTTGAGTCTGCGTACTGCTGCCCACAAAAGCAGTGAGTCCTGGCCTCCCATGGCCTGTGGTTCTGGCCCTGCCTCCAGCCCTGCCCCACTGCTGGTCTCACCTTAAGCTCTGAGCCTACAAGGGCTCTTAGCTCTTCCTTTTTCCTAAATTGGCCCTCAGAAGCTAGCCCAACTCCCAGTCGCCTTCCCCAGGGCCCTAAGTTGATTTGGGTGGGCTGGGGGTCTCTGGCCTTTACCCTCAGCCCTGCTCCTTTCCCTCCTGTAGAATCTCTGAAGGACCTGGTGTCCGCTTGTGGCAGTGGCGGGAACTCTGATGTGCCCATGGAGGGCATAAAGCCTGAGGTGGTGGACACACTGAGCCCACCACCTTCGAACGCCGGCTCGCCCTCCCAGAGCAGCCCCTTGTCCCTTGGCAGCAGGAATAGTGGCAGTGGTGGCAGCAGCAGTGATTCGGAGCCCGACAGCCCAGCTTTCGAGGACAGCCAGGTTGGGCTCTGCACCGTGGCCCTTTCTGGTCTCTGCACTAGGGCTGGGCCAGGAAGAAGCCCCTAACATATGCCACCTCCTGGTTTTTTTGTTTGTTTGTTTTTTAAACAAAGTGGTTCTTTTTTTTTTTTTTTTAAAGATTTTATTTATTTATTTTTAAGAGGGAAGGGAGGGAGATAGAGAGAAAGAGAGAAACATCAATGTGCGGTTGCTGGGGGTTATGGCCTGCAACCCATGCATGTACCCTGGCTGGGAATCGAACCTGGGACACTTTGGTTCCCAGCCTGCGCTCCACTGAGCGCAGTGAGCTACACTCCACTGAGCTACGCCAGCCAGGGCTGCCACCTCCTGTTTTATAGACAGAAAACCTGAGGCCTGGAGCCCTGCAGGGCCCCACAGTCAGGGTGGGTGGGGTGCCAGTCCCAGTCCCTCCGGCAGTGCTCTCTGGGCCATTCCTGCTCTGTCCTTACCACCCTGCTCCGCCCCAGCAGGTGAAGCCGGAGCAGCTGCCATCCCCCCACAGCCGGGGCATGTTGGACCGCTCCCGCCTGGCCCTGTGCGCTCTCGTCTTCCTCTGTCTGTCCTGTAACCCTTTGGCTTCCCTGCTGGGCAGCTGGGGTCTCTCTGGCCCCTTGGATGCCACCAGCATCCACCAGGGCTCTGGACGCAACGTGCTGGGTGCTGAAGAGACAAGTGGGACAGGCCAGCATGGACACCTCTGGCAGACAGGTAGCAGGGGGACTTTTGAGGGTGTAGACCCCAGGCCCGTGAGCTCGGGCTCTACACTCGGGTTCTACACTGGGGAGCTATGTCCCCAGCCCTTCTGTCTGTCCCCAGATGGCCCTGGCTGGGTACCAAGGCTGGTACCCCCACTGGTCTGGCTGACTAATGGGCTGCTGGTGCTGGTCTCCTTGGCACTTCTCTTTATCTATGGAGAGCCAGTCACACGGCCCCACTCGGGCCCTGCCATGCACTTCTGGAGGCATCGTAAGCAGGCTGACCTGGACTTGGCCAGGGTAAGGGGCAAGGAGAAACCTGGGGGGTACCTGGGAAGGTGCTTGGCATCACCCACTCTCCTCTGCCCTCTGGGTGTGCCATGAATCTGCCCTGTCCTCTCCACTCTAGTCTGCCGCTCAGTCTCCCACTGACCCTTGGTGGCCCAGCTCACACTGCCGGGGGACACTGGGGTCATAGCAGGGAGCCCAAAGTGGAGGGATCTTCAGTTCAGAGCTAGCAGAATAGCTATGCTTCACCCAGAAAACCATCACCCACAGGGGGACTTTGCCCAGGCGGCCCAGCAGCTGTGGCTGGCACTGCAAGCACTGGGCCGGCCCCTGCCCACCTCCCACCTGGACCTGGCCTGTAGCCTGCTCTGGAACCTTATCCGCCACCTGCTGCAGCGTCTCTGGGTGGGCCGCTGGCTGGCAGGTCGGGCTGGCGGCCTGCAAGGGGACTGTGCTCTGCAGGCAGATGCCCGCACCAGTGCCCGAGAGGCGGCCCTTGTCTACCACAAGCTACACCAGCTTCATGCCATGGGTATGATGGGCAAGGAGCTGCCTAGGGGATTCAGCCACTCTGACAGCAGCCCAGCTTCATGACCTGCCTGTTTTCCAGGGAAGTACACAGGTGGACACCTCACTGCCACCAGCCTGGCACTGAGCGCCGTGAACCTGGCAGAGTGTGCAGGGGATGCCCTGTCTGTGGCCACGCTGGCTGAGATCTACGTGGCTGCTGCTCTGACGGTCAAGACCAGTCTCCCTCGGACCTTGCATTTCCTGACCGTGAGTTGGGGGTAGGCTGTAGGGACAGGGATGGGGGCTTGTCTTTGTAGCTCTGACCAGTGGCTCTTGGAGGAGGGGCTGCACTGCATGAGGCCCTTGGTCAGAGGCTGGGCTCCAGGCCCAGCTGGGGTCTCAACCCAGGGTTGGGTTTGAGCTCTGCCTGGTCCAGTGTGACAGCCCACCTCCCCTCACCTACAGCGCTTCTTCCTGAGGAGCGCCCGCCAGGCCTGCCTGGCACAGAGTGGCTCAGTGCCACTTGCCATGCAGTGGCTCTGCCACCCTGTGGGCCACCGTTTCTTCGTGGATGGGGACTGGGCCGTGAGCAGCACCCCCAGGGAGAGCCTGTACAGCTCAACTGGAAACCCAGGTGTGCTCTCACCCTGCCCCTGCCCCCGCCCCCACCCCTCCTCACCCTTCATTCTCCATCCCCCGTTTCTCACCCTCACTCTCGCCCATTCCTGTCCCCTGCACCTCTGGATGTCCCTGCCCACCCCTGTCTGAGGCCTGGCCATCTGCTGTGGCTTTGGGGGCTGGGTCTCTTCCAAGTAGGGCTCTTCAGAAGCAAACAGAGGCAGGGAGACAGAGACCTGCGTCTCAGAGACCAGCAGGTGGCTGATTTGGGAGGTGATCCCAGGCAACAGCACTGTGTTGTGAGGAGGTTAGACGGGGAAGACAGCTGATGAGGGAGTGTTGAGGAGTAGGTGACACTGTCTGAGGTCAGTTATCCTAAGGACAAGGACAAGGGTATTTCTTCACCAACTTTTGTCTGTCTGAGAGCCTAGCCCACCTGTGTGCCCAGGAAAGAACCCTTGGTGTGGAGAGGGGGATATGGAGAATAGAAGGTCCCCCAACTCACACCCTCCTCCCCACAGTGGACCCCTTGGCTCAAGTGACTCAGCTATTCCGAGAACACCTCCTGGAGCGCGCACTGAACTGTGTAGCCCAGCCCAGTTCCAGCCCTGCATCAGCTGACGGGGACAGGTGAATGTCCCCGTTCCCTGCCGTGAGGCAAAAGCTCTCCACTGTGGGGTCTGGGAATGGCTGTGTCCAGGGACTTGTGGAAGTGGCCAGAGCCAAGTGACTGGCCACTTGCTCTGTGGCCTTGGGTAGACCTCAGCTCCTTTCTGGGTCTTAGTTTCCCCACCAGCCTGGCAGGAGGAGATTGGGCCACTTTATAGAGCCAGGAAATCAGGCTCTGCTCTGGTGGGAAGATGAGAAGGGCCACTGCGCTCCCGGGACTCCCAGGGTCCCTGCCCCTGTTCTAACAGCCAGTTCCTCCTGCCACAGGGAATTCTCAGATGCCCTTGGGTACCTCCAGCTGCTGAACAGCTGTGCAGATGCTGTCAGGGCTCCAGCCTGCACCTTCTCTGTCAGTTCCAGCATGGCCACCACCACAGGTGAGCCCCAGGCCCCTGCCCTGTAGCTGCTGCTCAGTCCCTGCTCCACAGCAGCTCAGCCTCAGGTGCAGTGTGGCTGAGTTTCAGGGAGTGCCCCCATCTGCACCCTGCTCTCTGCAGGCACAGACCTGGTGGCCAAGTGGTGGGCCTCTCTGATAGCTGTGGTGACCCACTGGCTGCGGCGGGATGAGGAGGCAGCTGAGCGGCTATACCCACTGGTGGAGCGCCTGCCCCGTGTCCTGCAGGAGTCCAAGTGAGTGCTGGCCAGATTGGCCCAGCGTTGCGCCCCCCGCCTTGTTCTGCATAGTTGGGATCGCCACCCTTTCTTTGCCATGAAGCTGGAACCAGGGCAGTGGGAGCTCAGTGAGGGCCTGTGGCCTGGTCTGACCATCACTCTTCTGCCCCGGCCCCAACAGGAGACCCTTGCCCAGGGCAGCTCTGCACTCCTTCAAAGCTGCCCGGGCCCTGCTAGGCCGTGGGAAGGCAGAGTCTGGCCCAGCCTGCCTGGCTGCCTGTGAGAAGGCCAGTGGTTACCTGCAGGACAGCCTGGCTACCACACCAGTTGGCATCTCCATTGACAAGGTGAGGGGTGGAGCCAGGGGCCTAGCAGCCTGCAGGGTCGCAGCCTTTCCATTCCCTGGCCATCCCCCAGCAGGCTGCAGAAGGCTGGGGTTGGCCTGACAGCACAGGACTGAGGCCCAACTGGCTATGCTCTCTGGCTGACTTGGGTTCCTTGGAGAGTGGTTACCACTGTTCAGCCCTAAATCCCCCCACCCCAGCCCAAGAAGGGGTGGCGTGAGTGCTGTGGCAGGGCCCTTCTTGGAGGCTGCAGCCATGGCTGGTGGTGGGTGTGGAGGCCTGGAGAGGTGGGCGGTCCCGAGGTGCATTGCTGTTGCATTGCATGTGTGTGAGGTGGGTGCAGTGCCTCGGCAGTGCAGCCCGGAGCCAGCCCCTGGCACCCCAGGCCCCCGCCCTTCCCCTTCCAGAGCTGGAACACCCCCAGTGACCCCTGCCCTGCCTGCCCTCCCCAGGCTATGCAGTTGCTCCTATGTGACCTGCTCCTTGTGGCACGCACGAGTCTGTGGCTGCGGCAGCAGCCATCTGTACCAGGCCAGGCCTCGCAGGCCCCAGGCAGTGGAGCTCCACCCTCTGCCCTTGAGCTACGTGGCTTCCAGCGGGACCTGAGTGGCCTGAGGCGTCTGGCGCAGAGCTTCCAGCCTGCCATGCAGAGGGTGAGTGCCCACCACGGGCCCTTCCCTTCACTGAGGGGATGTGAGGCAGCTGGTGTGGAGAGAGGGTGGGAGCCTGGCCTGAACCTTGACTCACCTGGCCTCTCTTGCCCAGGTATTCCTACATGAGGCCACAGCCCGGCTGATGGCAGGGGCCAGCCCCACGCGGACACAGCAGCTCTTGGATCGCAGTCTGAGGAAGAGGGCCAGTTCCTGTGGCAAAGGAGGTGAGAGGGGCTGTGGACCATGTAGGAATATGTGGGGGTGCTGGTGCAGACTCATCTTTCCTGACCAGGTGTGTGTGTGGTGGGGCTTGCTGTGTTTGAGAATACAATGAGGTGACCGTCATTTGTGGGATACGCAGCTATGCACGCGTGTCTGTACTGTGTCTGGCTCTGAGAAGGGTCCAGACCTCCCGAGAGTGTGCCTGAGATCCAGGTGGGGAGGCAGGGGCCGGGCATCTGGCGGGCCAGGGGAGTGGTGGGGCACTAAACTCCGCCCACGCCCCACCTTGTGATGCGGCTTGTGTACAGGAGGGATGGAGCTGGAGCCATGCCCCTCGCGGCGGGAGCAAGCTGAGGCCCTGCTGCTGGCTTCCTGCTACCTGCCACCCTGCTTTCTGTCGGTGCCTGGGCAGCGTGTGGGCATGCTGGCCGAGGCAGAGCGCATGCTCGAGAAGCTCGGTGATCACCGCCTGCTGTACGACTGCCAGCAGATGCTCTTGCGCCTTGGCGGCGGGACCACAGTCACCTCCAGCTAGACATGCTCTCCGGCCCTGCCCAGCCCCAACCTGCCAGCTGTCAGGCCCCAGTACCCGTTTTAAGCCACCTTAGTGCTTTCTGGTTCTGTCACGGGCCAGAACCTGGAATGCTAAAGGCAGTGCCAGAGACCCCAGTATCCACCGTTCACCTAGGGACTGCACTGCATCGGCAGGGTTTGGGATGGGGAATGGGACTTTTTTGGGCTTTTGCTGCTTGCCCTGGGAGGCCAGAAGGAACGTGACCCCGTCACTCCTGCCCCTTTCTAACCCGACTAGCAGTGACCAGGATGATGCTGACCTCTGGTGGCCGATCGGAGGATTGCAGGGGCCGGTCCAGTCTGTTACCTCTTGGCTCTGTAGGTGCCTAGTGGCTTTTCCCTCTGCTATCTAAGAGGGAAGATAGGGGGTATGTGTTACTCAGCTGTGGGGGGAGCAACTTGTCTTTCCTAGCCAGCAAAGGGGCCCGGCCCCAACGCCCCTCTTTGCCTTCTGGAGAGATGTGTACATAGTGTAGATCAGGGTGCATCAGCCTCCTGGCCTTGGAGACCCAAGTGTTACTTTGCCTTTTGCAAACTTTATTTTCATAGGTCGAGAAGTTTTGTACAGAGAATAAAAAGTGAAATTATTTATAATCTGGGTTTTGTTTCTTTGGGGAGAGTGTGTGCTTCAGCTGATATACTTGCTAACCAGAGGGGTCCTCAGTGCCTTCTCCCCATTACTGGGTCAAAGACCTCCCCACATGCATCTGTCATGAGGGACTAGATCCCCCCCGCCCCCGATAGTACAGGAGGCCCAGGGAGGGCATCTAGCTGACTTGGATCCCACTGACCTCTGGGCCACATTTGGGCCCCCAATCCTTAGGGCCATTTGATTTCAGCTGTCTTTTCTCACCTCCCAGCTTCTACTCCTGCCCACTCCCAGGGTGACATGGGGGACACATGGAGATCCAAGTGTCCTCAAGGATCTGTTGACAAGAGCTACAACCTGGTGTCCCTGAGTTTGGAGTGTCAGTTTCATATTTTCCCACCCCCTGTGCCTCGGTCACCTAGCTCTCATGCCTGAGGAGGACGCCTTCCACCCGCATCCGACCTGAGGCTGCGTGGCAGAGCCGGGGTGCCCACTGTGCGGCAGGGGCTTGTTTCCCAACCCTGCAAACCGCTCTAGTCCCTGACTCTCCGTTTGTGCCCCCTGAGCTTTCCCCTCCATTTCCATCCCATACCCAAAGCCTGGCCCCTTCTCCCAGCGGAATCTGGTCAGAGTCCATGGGCTGCAGACTTCCAAAACAATCGTATCTTTATTGACTTTTTTTCTGAATGCAATGACTGTTTTTTACTCTTAAGGAAAATAAACATCTTTTAGAAACAGCTCGATACACACAATCTTCAGTGTGAAGCAATATACTAATAAGAACACTAGTCTTAACATTTACAGTCTTCATATATATTATATATATGTATATGTATACATATATATACACTATATAACGAAGCCAGATATAATACACACGTTTACCATTTTACAGTCATATGTACAGAAAGTTGCTAGGGTGCCCCGGTCTGGGGCTGCCTCAGGCCTATCGAAGCATGGACAGAACTGAGGGCAAAGACAGGCTGGCAGAGGGACTGGCCTGGGCTGGTGGTGGCTGTGTGGGAAGGGGTGTCCTGGCTGTGGCCCCCTTCCCAGCAAGGGCCTGGTGCTGAAGAGTGCACAACGCACGGCAGCGACACACGGCAGAAGCGAGCATGTTCCCAACATATATACATTCTATGCAACATATATATAGAGGGGTACACAGGTTTGTACACAAATCTGGTGTTGCCTCTGCTCCTGAGCCAAGTGGGGGCTGCAGTCTCTGGAGATGAAGGTCCTGCAGAGGCAGTCTGCTGGAGCTGTGCTCTGGTCCAGACTCTGGCGCTCCCTGGCTGGCTCCACGGTTGGGGCAGAGGATTGGAAACGGGAAGAACAGAAGCAAAAGGGGTGCCCCGAGTCCAGCCTGTAGTACCCAGGGATCCTGCATCCCCTGAGCCTGTCCCCAGACTCCCCTGGCTCTGCCCAAACTGCATGAAGGTTCTGAATGGTTTGTTCCAGCGCTGTGAATTTGTTCCGAAGCCTCCGGCCCACTCCCCTGTTGGCCTTGCACTCTCTAGAAAGGCTTCAGCTCCAGCTCTCCCCATCCTCCTTCCTCCTTCTAGGAGCCACCCTCTGCCACTTCCAGGGCCCTTTGGACCCCCACCCCCAGAGTGCCCAGCTATGTCACAACCGGACTGGGTTGGTGGCAGCACCCACATGTAATGTGTGCCATGCTGATTTGGAACTTCCAGTGGAGCAGCGTGACCCCAAGCTAAAGGCGTCCCCCGCCCCTGGAGCCTGGGTACCCCAAGGAGTCTGGCTGATCTGTGCGCTTCCCCCTTCCAAACCTGGCCCAGAAGTGTCAACAGAAAAGCCATGTTGTCCAGTTCCAGGAGCAGGTGGCTCCATAACGTGTGTTCTTTCCAACCAGGGACCAAGCGGTTCAGCCCTAGGCAGCCAGTCCAAGATCCGGGTCTGGATCCTGGACCGGCTCAGGGAGCAGCTCAAAGGCCTGTACAGACGACCCCTCTCCTTCAGCGGAAGGGCGAGCGGCTCCGGTGGTTTCCCCCGCGGCCGGGGTGTGTTACAATGGAAGCCTCTGCAGGAGAAGAGTACACACCCGAGCGCTGCATTAGGCGCGGCTGGGCGTCGGCAAGGGTCCATCCCTGTGGCCGCACCCACCCCAGCACTGGAGCACACCACTGGGCGGGGCGGGGCAGGGCGCGGGGGGGGGGGGGGGGCGGTCTCTGCCGGAGGCTGCTGGCCCTGCGCCAAGCCTCTTAACGCACCAAGCCCGTGTCTCCGGCATGTCCTCCTATTTCTGCTGCCTGGGACGGCCCCTCCCGCAGGGCCTGCCAGGTTTCTAAAGCGGTCTCTGGGTCCCACGAGTGCCGAGTGTCGACTAGCCCGTTGCGGCCCCGCCCCACTCGCCAGCCCGCTGAGGGCAAGGCTGGGAAGACCAGCGGCCCACGGTGAGCAGGTCCCTCTCCAGCCTAGACCCCTTCCAGGGGAGGCCTGTGGTCACCTACCTTATGCTGGGGGCATTTCAAAGAAAAGTTATCTTCGGTGAATATGCAACCTGTGACCGAAGAGAAGTTGGTGCGGTTAGGGCGCTGAGGATGTCTAGTCAGGGGCCGGGAGAGGGCCCTGCGCCCCGGAAGCTCTGTGCCTAGCACTGGTCAGACCCTCGTAGGTGCCACCATCCCTCCGCCTGCCCCTGCACCGCTGCCTGGCTGGCCTGGTCTGTGGCACTCTCACCTACCTGCTCACCTCCAGCTTCCCGATCGGGAGGCCTTCCCACACTCCCTGCTGTGGCAGAGACCACAGTCCCGGGCTTCCCTTGCTGTCTTGGGCCTGGCCGCACTGGGAGTTGCCTGAGAGAAAGCTCCCTGCGGATGTCTTGCTCAGGGTCTCTGTCTCTCTGGAAGGCCAGCTCTGGACACCAGCTCTGGCTTCACCCTGGGTGAGAGGCCAGCCCTGAAGGAGGCTTTGCCGCCCAGTAGGGCTCACTGAACAAATGTTCAGGGACTGGGTAGTGCAGTCACGGGTTTGGATTCAAGCACCAGCTACTTCTCTGAGCCTTGGTCTCCACTTCTGTCACATAGGCACTCTGCCGCCTACTGTGTGTCCATGGTGGGCACTGATGAGGAGAGTGTCTGTAAACCATCGCACCTGTGAGGCGGGGAGGGGAGGCACCCTGAGTGTGGGGCGGGGCTAGGGAAGTGGAGGGAAATATCAGGTCCAAGCAAATGCCTCCAGGTGTCTGAGGGCCCAGGGCACTGCCCACCCTGGGGAAACAAGAAGGTTGTCTGAGCATAGCCTGTTCTTGGTGCCCACCTCAGGCCAGGGGTGTACTGATGTCTCAGTGAGTCCCCACTTCCCTGTCTGCTGCACTTAAGGAAACCCTTGCTTTTTCCCCTGGAACCCCCACCTACCACCCCCTGGGGAGCCTAGTCCTGGGTCCACTCCCTTCCCTCCCAAGCCTCTTCTGACATGGTTCAGAACAAACCCTAAAGCCACAAATAGCCAGAGGCCCAAGCTTGCCAAAGAGAGCTCTCTTGCCCACGCTGAGGCCAGCTGTGGTGGCTAGTGGGCAGGGCCGGGAGGCAGCAGGGGCAAATCTGCAGCCTTGAGAGCTGGGCTGGAGGGCTCTAGGCCTCTCTGAGGGGTCTCCTTTTTCTCCACCCACCCCCGCCAGAAGCTGGGGGCTTCAGTCCTGAAACTGCCCATGAGTTTCTGCACTTCAGGGCCAGCAACTGGAAGTGGGTCATCAGTTTTTCCCCTTCCCTGAGCTCAGGCAAGCCACAGTTCTGGGACTGAATTTGCACTTCCCAAAGAGCACTGGGCTACAATCCCAGGCTCGCTCACAGCACACAGAGGACACCTCCCTCAGCACACACCCCCATAGACCACCCTGCTGCAGGCCCGACAATCATGGGCTTAAGTCGACAGAAGTAAAGGGTAGGAGGTTACCCTTCCAAAACCAGTTTGCTCAGTGAATCTCCCGGACCCACACAAGGTGTGGGGAGGGGACCCCCTGGGAAGAGCCGAATCATCAGTTCCTGGCCCCTCTCTTGGTGTCTGTGCTAGGGAGACCTGGGACCCAGCTAACAAGGTGGCCCTGGGCCCTGAGTGAGGAAAGGAAGCTGTAGTGTGTGCCTGTCCCTGCCAGCCCTTTGGGACATCACTGCTTAGCTTCAACGTGGCACTCTTTAATGAGGTGGAACAGGGGCAGGGGCAGTGGGACAGGACAGGAGGAAAGGGAGAGAGCAGACAGCCCGGAGCCTGTGGTCTGAGAGCTGACCCAGATGCTCCAGAGAGCCCATCTGGCAGACCTGGGGGTGGAGTAGGTAGATGGTGCCGACCGAGGCCTGGGACTCGCACTGCCCAGCCTGTTCCCTCAGTTCCCTCCCACTCCCAGCCCCTCCTGCCTGACCAGGGCTGCCCCTGCCAGCCCTCCCTGCTGCCGGAAACCCCGTCTTCCCTCCCCTTCCCGCTGGCTGCCGGGCTCCCTTGTTCTCCCACCTTCTCTGACTACTGTTTCTCCAGTGCCCAGGGCTCCACCCCACCTCCTCTGCCAACTATTAAATGGTGGTGCCCAATCCCCCCACACTGTCCCCTTGGGGTCTTTGATGACCCCTTGGGCTGAGGGCCATTTGTCTCTGCCCTGAGCCTGGCAGGACAGCTTCCCTGGTGTGTCTGCCGCTACCGCCTCCAGTGCAACCTGCCTGCAGGGAGGCCTCTGTGTGTGGTGGACGGACGGACTGCGGAGCAGCCCCAAGCCTCTGCCTGTGCCCCCATCCTTTGCAGTGTGTCTCTGCCACTCATGTCATCCAGCAGGTGTGCATTCGCCACCTCATGGATCGGGGCTGGACGCGGGCCTTGCTTTGGCCAGTAGGACAACAGCGAGAGGGTCCGTGCAGTCCCACCCAGAGGCCTGCTGGAGGATGAGAGACCACAGGGAGCGGGCAGGAACTGGACCGGCTGGGCCATGAGATGGTGCTGCCTCCGCTGACCCACAGCTGACCACGGCCATCTGGGTGAGCTCCACAGATGGTGTGCCTGTGGACTCGTGCCCTTCTGAGAAATACAGAAGGGTGGGTGTTTAGCCATGAAGTTGGGCCTGGGGGCCAGCAGCTTGGCAACAGTAGTGAACACACTATTGGCACCCCACCTCAGACCTGTTCTTGCGGGGTGGGGTGGGCTCGAGGCCGCCACTCCCTCATCCCTCCCACCGCAGCTGTGCGTTCTCTGCCCAGCCCACGAGGCTCTGGGATGCAGGTTCTCCCCAGCCTGGCCACCTTCCTCTCTAGCTCAGATGCCTGCAGCGTCCACCAGTTCTCGCTCAAACACAGCTCTGGTCACACCAGTGTCTCATTTTCCCAGCCTGCGGGTTCCCTTTGCGCCGCAGTCCCCGTGCTCTGCAGAGACGCCTCTCACTGAACTCCTTGGAAGACATCATTTGAAAGAAATTTCTGTGTCTCCAAGCCTAGTATATGCATCCCACCACTAACCAGCTGCTGCCTGCCTCCCCTGACCTTTCCAAGTACGGCTCAAATACTGCCTCCTCTTGAAAGTCCTCCTGGATTCCCTCCCAGCTCAGACAGAACAAATCTTTCCCACAGCACACGCCCTCTCCTCCTGTCTGGCCTCCATAATTTTGGGCAAGGATCATGGTTTTCCTGTCTGTTCCACTCAAAATGTGAGCCTCTCAAGGGGCTGGACAGCACTGGGTGGCGGACAGAACACAGGATGTGGAGCAAGGCAGACAGGGAGTCACACCCTTGTTCTGCTGGTGCCGCGCTCAGTGGCCACGGGCAAGGCAGTGTGTCCGTAACAACACAGGGGAGAGGGAGGTGCAGAGGCCTGACTCGGGCCTGGCATGGAGTGGGTGTGACGTGGGTCACTATCAAAGGGATGCGGCTTGTGCAGCCATTACTGTCAGTGAGGTCATGTGTCTGGTTGAGTGGCAGAGTCCACATTAAAGTCTGACTCGCACTGCTCTGCTTGGAGGGGAGGGCTGCAGCCGCTGACACCCCTGCCCCACGTCCCTGCCCCAGCGAGCTTCCTTCCTCAGGCTGTGAGCACCTCAGCCCTTGCCAAAGAAAGGCTGCCACTCCATGCATGGCCTGGCAGGCTCGGAGCCGCCTCTGCCTAGAACAAAGCCTGCGTTCAGGTGGGGAGGATGGCAGCTGGTCCCCAGGAGGTGGGAAGGTGTTCCATGAGGGAGGGTCACAATAACCTCCCCCTCTTCCAGGCCAGAGAAGAGGGGGTAAGGGGCACAGGGAGGTGGGGACAGAGGTCATGCAGCTGCCCCCAAAACAGGACTGAGGCTGCCCTTGCTAGGCAGTATTCGTGATCTCACTCGCTGTTCCCAACAGCTCGGGAAGAAGAGATTATTGTAACCACCATTTGATAGACGGGGAAACCGAGCACAGAGACCTCAACGAACTTGCCAAGTCCACATGTCAGGAATACCACCAGGGTTTTAATCCAGGCCAAAGCGGCCTTAGGCCCCCTTAAATACTACCCTCATTGGTGACTAAAACTCCATCATAAAAGTGGCTTTCCTTACATGAAACAAGGTGTGTCTTTGAGCCTTGGTTGAAGCCTTTGACAACTACGAAGCCTTCTCAGACTGCCCTTGCAATCTGTGCCTCTGGGCGCTCCTCAGACCAGTGGCTGGGGACAGACCATCTTGTCCCTAGCACTGTCCAGCGCAGGTTCTGGTCAGGGAAAGGTTGCTGGGGCAGGAGAGGAGGGAAACTGAGGATTCCTGCGGGGCTGGGTCCCAGCAGCTGTGTCCAGGGTCCCCTGTCCCCCAAGGCTGGCTCTTACCTGCGTCACTGGCACACGGGTAATGGTAGGTGTGGACGCAGCCTTTGTGGGAGCACCCGATGGTGGCCCCGGTTTCCTGGCAGCTGGAACAAGTCTGGCGAGGAAAGAGGAAAGACAGGTGAGACTGCCACTACGGGGCTGGGCAGGTGGGCTTTCCAGAGGCACCACACGGTCCCTGCCCCCTTCCCACACAACGGTCCCTGAAAATCGGCCAGGAGGCTCAGCATGGGGTGTACATGCCCATGGGGTTGATTCTGTGGCGACCCCTGAGCTGTTGCCTTGGTGCAGGGCCCTTTGGGCAAGGGGGGAAGGACTCTTTGTGGATGAACCTGTGGCCTTGGCCTCCCGCAGACCTGGGCTGGAGTCCTGGCTCTGCCATGTGGCCCTGCGAGACCTCAGCCAGCCGCTCAGACTCTCTGCGCCTCAGCCGCCCAGTGAGAGTGTCCCCCTCAGGGTGGCCGCGAATATTAAATGAGCAGTCGTGTGCCCAGCAGATGACAAGAACTGCTGGTGCCGGCCACCCCAACGGCCATGGCTACCCGCTGGCGCTGGCAGGGCTTCTGCATGCAGAATGTAGAGGGTGTGTCCTCGCCCATGGACGCCACCAGGCGGCACTTGCAGCAGGTAACTTCATGAACCCACTTTACAGTGGAACTGAGACCTCCACTTCAGGCAGGAGTGAGGGTACGAAGCATTGTTTCCTGCCCTTCCTGGCAGCAGAACAAGCGCCGAACTTGGAACAGATGGAATACCCTCAGATGAGCCATTCCCCCTTCCCAGGACCTGGGGGGAGATGACACAGCCAACCCACAGATGTGGGTCAATATGAACCTTATGCTGTCCAGCACAGTGACCGGCTCCCTCTGGGTTTTAAAAATGTGTCTGCTGAGCTTGGGACCCACCCCACGCCTGCCCAAGCCACCTGGAGGGAGAAGTGGCCAGGACGGGCAGAGGCTAGGAAGGCCACTGAGTGGGAAACAAAACCTGGGCTCTGGGAAGGGACAGGTTGGGCCCCAAGTCCTGCAGACCACTGCCTGTAGGGTGGGGGAGCGCCGCCCAAGAGGAAGCAGGGAAGGTGGCAGGCCCGGGCCCAGATGCTGAGCCCCTGGAATGAATACCTAAGAGCTCAGGGTGTGGCAGTTGTTTGGGAGCTGCCTCCTCATGGCTACCTTCTGCCAATAGCATTGCTGTTCTTTTAGCTGGTTACCAACAAGAGCACATAGAAGCTGAGGGACTTGCCAGCAGCTAGGCTGGAGCGAGGGCTGGAACACACTGTCCCCAGCTGCCTGGGGTGGGGTGGGCTCCATTTCAGGTCCCAGGACTGAGGGAGGCCCCACCCCAGCAGCTGGGAGACAAGCAGGGATGGGAGGAAGTCTCCTGCCACCCTTCACAGGCCCAGCCCCTGGAACGCCTGGGGATGTTCCCTCTGTACCGAGCCGAGAGCAGGAGAGGTCAGGGTAGGAGGCTGAGGTACATTTAGGAACACCAGCTTTTCACACGGTGCCTCTGAACAGGCAGTTTCCTTCTGATCAGGGCTGAAACACTCTGGGGCCCAGTGCTTCCCCCAATTCCTATCCCGAACAGGGGCGAGGGAGTGGGAGCGGGACCACAGATGAGGCCCATGTGCAGCCCACAAGCAGCCCTCAGGTGTCTGAGACCTGCACTGAGGCCTCCCAACAAGCCTCGTGGAACGTTTTAAATGTGGAGAAACAGACGGACAGACGGACAGAAGCTCTGGGGCCTTCTGACCTCAGCACCTGCACTGAGAGGGGCTGTGGCCCTTGGACCTGCTGAAGGGGCCCAGGCTGGCAGAGGGGCCCAAATGGGGCCTCCTGACACCAGCCAGCACCCAGCTCCTCAGCATCCAGGGCCTGGCCTCACCGGAGGGAGATGGGCCCACGGGAGCTCTGGGTGAGGTCTAGACTCTGGGCAGACTAGGAGACTGAGGTCCCAGGGGTGGGCGTGACAAGGCTCAGGGACAGATTGTGTGTGGGGTTCCCAGGAGGGGATGCAGAAGAAGGGTGTCCCTGGGGACCCCAGCTCTGTTACTCTGGAGAGCAGAAGGCGAGCGTTGGCACACCTGGTGGGGTGGCGGCTAGGGCTTCAGCTGCCCTTGGGGAGGGCAGACCACCACGTGGACCCGCAGCCCAGCCCAGAGTGAGCATGGGGGCTAGTCAGGGGATGGGGATAGGGTGGGGGAGGGGTGTGGCAAAGGAGCTGGTAGGTGGGCTGTGGGGCCAGGCAGTGCCACCCAGTGTGAGTACGGCACCCTACTGGACCACGGCTGAGTGTGTGTGGGAGGAGGAGAAGCACGAGCCTCAGGGAGAGAACACTCTGACTCCCACTGCCCTGTCCCAGGTGCCTCCTGCTGACTGCTGCCAGGCCTCTGTCTGAGTGCCCCTGCACCCCTAGGAGGGGCATGTGAGGAGTGAGAGCCCCGTGGTAACCCCAGTGGGAGGGACACCGTGGGTGGTGATGATGTGGCTCCTGCTATGGTCACTAGATCTAGCCCAGCAATGTCAACAGCACTCAGACGGGCCCAGCATGGCCTTTAACTCAACCCTCAGGGCCCCTCCGAGCTGGGAACTGATATGGAGAAAAGGGAGTGCAGAGAGGCCGCGTCCCTGACCAGAGCCGAGCAGTGAGGGAGGGCGGCGCTGGGCTCCAGACCCAGGCTGCATTCCTGCTCGCAGACCTCGGCACCTGAAGGCCCTCGAGCAGCGTCTCGGGACTGTTGACGAGCGGTCCCAGGGCCACCCTGCGTGAGGGGAGCTGTGTGGCCCAGGGGCCATCCAGCAGAGGGGACACGGTCTGACCTCCTGTTGTCTGAGGGGCTTGTCCCCTCAGTCCCCAGCTCCATCTCACAGGCACTCAAGCTGGGGCAGCCTCCTGTGGTGGGCCACCCTGACGTTCCGTTCTGTGAAGTCTGTCCACCTGTGGGATCCCAGCCTCTTGGCTGGTTACCTGAGGTGGGGAGACTGGGGGGCTCTGGAGCTGGAAGGGGCCAGCGGAGCATGCGGTGAGGCTGGGAAGGCATCAAGGGGCTGAGATGGGAAGTATGGGATGGACCTGGGTGAGTCTTGCCTCAGCCTGGGCTGTACTGCCAGTGCCCCAAGCCCCTCAGATGCAGATTCCTCACTGTGGGCCTGTTTGGCTCAAATCAAAGTGCTGGGGCGGCAGGGCCTCCCTGGCTGTCTGCCTGCCTGGCCTGTGAAGCTTGAACTCCCCGCCCCCCTGAGCTGGCCTCTTACCATGTCCAAGGCCACCTTCATGGCCTCCTGCAGCCCAAAGAGCTTCCCGGCCACCAGGTAGACCCCGCCCGTCCACACGGCGCAGGCCTCATGCACCCAGTGCTCCTGGGTGTCCCCACCAGGTTCTGCTGTTGCCTCCTTGTTGCACTCATGCTTGCGGGTCTTGTCTGCAGCTGCGACCACCTCCTCACTGACGTCCCCTCGACCATCACAGCAG
Organism: Phyllostomus hastatus; assembly: GCF_019186645.2. Classification (NCBI taxonomy): domain Eukaryota; kingdom Metazoa; phylum Chordata; class Mammalia; order Chiroptera; family Phyllostomidae; genus Phyllostomus; species Phyllostomus hastatus. The sequence continues at coordinate 13,887,907 of NW_025334035.1, forward strand.
TAGCAACTCTGCAGCCGCCGGGATAGGCCCCGGGCACTGGTGCGTAGTGAGCCCTGCTTGGCCAGGTCAGCTGAGCTGTCAGGCCGAGGGGCCTTTCCGGTGGCGGTGGCGGCAGCAGCAGCTGCGCACTCAAGACCCTTGAGTGTTCTCTCGAGGGGCAGTGAGTCCTCCTCGCAGGTGCTTTCGGGCCGCACCTTCTCCTTGAGTTTTGGCTTCTTTTTGGGGAGGCAGTGTTCAGGGTAGTAGGGCCCGCAGAGGTCCCCGAGGTCCTTGAAGTTGGCCGGGTTTTGGCAGAGGCAGCAAACAAGGCAAGAGGTACTCAGGGCCTTGGAAACCACGGGCCCCAGGTGCATGGTGGAGGAGAGGGGCAGAGAGGACCGAGGCTGCAAGACAGAAGAGCCTCCAGGAAGCGTGGCCAGAGAGGCCCCAGCTGTGTCCAGGGAGGAGGAGGACGAGGAAGAAGAGGCAGAAGAGGAAGGTTTTCTGTGGGGCTTGGGCTCCTCCCCAGGAGAGTTGACAACAGTGCATACAGTGGTGAATGCGTCTCGCTTCTCGACCCGCACAAAGGGCGAGAAGGCTGGGGTGCGGCTGTCTGCCCGCAGCCGCTTGCATGAGGAAATGTACTTCAGGCGGATTTCAGGCTCTGCAGGATCCAGGGGCAGCACCTGCTGCTGCCGCTGCCGCTTGGCGCGCCCCTTGCAGGGTGAGGAGGTGGCATTCTTGGCTCGGCCCCGTGAGAGGCGCTTCCGCTTGGAATAGCTGCTGTAGTTGGTGTGGCCTGGCTGCTTCTGTGCCCTCATCTGGGGCTGGCAGGACCGGCTGTCGGGGGGCTGGGGGGCCAAGCCCAGCCCCTCCATCTTTGGCTTCTTGCTTCCCCCACCAGAGCTGTCCTCACTGGCCCCCTGCATGCTGTTGGTCCTGTCTCGGGGAGTCAAGAGCAGAACAGGGCCTAGATGGGGCTGTTTCTCCGGGGGGCCTTTGGGGAGTCCCAGGGCTGCAGCCCTGCCTTTCCGGCTTTTCTTCTTCGGCACCAGGACAGTTCCCCCAGGCAGCAGGGTCTCTGGGGACACCAAGTCCTCAGTTTTAAAATAGTCAGTCGAGGATAATTTCTTACTGTTTATGAGTTTGCCTTTTAAGGATCTGTTGGCCGTATTTCTGCAAAATGGGTCGGTCCCCGAAGCTGCTGGGAGCTTCTGGCCGGCGGCCATGCTTGAGAGACCTTCTGCCCCCACAGGGCTGCCCCTGGTGCTCTTGGGCCCTCGGTCCTTCTCAGAGAGGGGCGGGCTCAGAGAGTGCCCAGGAGTGGTCCCAGGCATTTTGCACACAAACTTTTTCAGGCTGGGTGAGGTGATCTTCTGCACAATGGCCTCCAGCTTCAGGCCCCGGCCCTTCCGGGGTGGCAGCACCTTGGTCTTCGTCGCTCCCTGACAGGCCACCCGTGAAGCCATCTTGAGACAGGCGTCAGGTGTCTCTGGGGGCGGGGGCTTCAAGGTGGGCTCGCTATTGCCTTTGGTGGGCTTGGCTTTCTTTGGAGAAGACATCCTCTTGAAGAGGGCTGGGGAGCCCTCAGCTCGCTCCTCCTTCACGTCCCCGCGGCTGCCACTGGCACTGCTGCTGCCGCTCCGTAAGACCAGGTTCCGCTTCTTGGAGGGGACTGGTGCCATGAAGGCTGACTTCCTTTTGAGTGCGTGGAGGGGCCTATCAGAGAGCTTGCCGCCTGCGCTGGGCTTGGGGACCCTCACCCACTGACCAGCCCTGCCCTCCTTCTGGACGTTGCCAGAGACCTTTAACGTAGCAGGCAGGTGGTTGTTGGCAAGGAGCTTCTTGGCAGCCCGGCAGTTGGGGATCCGGCTTTCCGAGGGTCGCCGCCGCTTGCAGTGGAAGACCTCCTGGGTTCTGGTACGGGACCGAAGGATCATGGAGCGCTGGTCTCTGCCAGGGGGGCTGGGAGAGTCTGTCTCCTTGGTCTTGGAGCCCATGGGGCTGCTGTCAGAGGCCACCGGCAGGGCAGCCGGGTTGCTGGGGCTGGACGCCGCCTTGGGGGAGGGCTTCCCTGCACGCTTGCCAGACTTGAAGGCGGCTCGCTGCCTGCCCCCCAGCTTGTCCGGAGGGGCAGGGGTGGTTGTCAGTCCAGGAGGGCCAGGCGTGCGGGGCTCACTCAGGGCTGTGAAGGAACGGGTACACATCCTGGGGAGCCCTTCCGAGGCCCCCCGGCCTGGGGCCCCGGCCCCTTCCATCTGTCCCTGGGGGGGCCCTGTGCAGGATTCAGGCAGCAGGAGGTCTTTGGGCAGAACCGGCGCCCTGCACGGGGAGTCCTCGGCCTCAGGAAGCCCCCGATGCACCCGCCTGCTCCGTAAGCTTTTGCCCCGTGGCACGGGCTCTTTCTTAGCAATGGGTGCCTCAGGAACGGCGGGCTTGTTGGGCTTCTGGGCCAAGGAGGCCTCCGGGGCCAGGGTGGCAGGATCCCCCAGAGCCAGTGCCCCACTGGGCCCTTCTTCCCCGGGCTTCATGTGGGACAAGGAGGACTCAAACCAGCTCTGGACCTTCGACTCGGCACCCACAGTGGGGCCCAGCAAGATGACAGACTCTCCAGAGAGGTGGCATGGGGAGCCCCAGCCAGTTTTGGGGTCCAGAGCCTCCTCTACCTCCTCCTTGGTACACATCAGCGGGGCCTTTGGGGACAGCGGGTCCCGAAGGCTGGGCCTCTGGTTGGGGCTGCCCAGGAGCTCGCACAGGGAGGAGTACTCCTCCTCCGCCTCCAGGTCCTCCTTCCTGCCGGTGGGCGGCAGCAGCGGCAGGTCCCCAAAGTCCGCAGCCGAGCAGCAGTGCCTGCCATCCTCCAGCCACACCTCGGCCTTACCCACCTCAGGGCACTGCAGCAGCCCACCTGCCTCCTCCTTCACCCCACCCGCCTCCTCCTGCTGGGCATCCTGGGGTAGGGTGGCCGGCTCCCCAGGGGGCTCCTCCTCCCGGAAACCCAGGCAGGGTGAGGCCTTGTGGGCATCTTCCTTGCCGATGCTGTCTGAGGCCTTCGAACCCTGCTCCAGACCCTTGGTAAGCTCGCTGGGGTGCAGCCCCCACCGGGGACAAGCGTCGCCCAGGTTCTCCTCTGGCCAGGCAAAGGGGGTGGCGCTGTCTGCCGAGCTGGCAGTGGCTGTGTCTGGGAAGCAGTCAAAAGCGGCTGTGGTGGGGTCTGAGGTAGCAGCCCCAAGGGTGGGCCGCTCACCAAAGGAGAGGGGACCAGTGGTCTTCTTGGGGTCTGGGGTGACAAAACCCACAGAGGGGTCTTCAAACAGCCCCGGGCTAAAGTCCTTGGTGTTGCTGCCCTTGTCCAGCTGTAAGGGCTCAGGCAGGGCCTCAGGTTCCCCTGGCCGTGGCCAAGAATTCTTGGCTATGGAGTCCAGGCAGGTGCTATGGTTCTCCAGTGTGAAGGGCGGCTTGGTGGCATCCTTGGAGAGGCCAGAGACCTCGGCCCAAGACTTGTCGGCCTTCTCGCCAATGGCCTCCTGCAGGCCCAGGATCTCGGAGGCCAGGTCCTCTTGCGCCAGGGCGCTGAGCAGCAGCCTCGGGCAGTCCTGCTCATTGGACACAAACTTGGAGAAGTTGTCGAGCGGCAAGCTGCTGTGAAGGCTCTGGAAGGAGTCATCAGACTTGGTGGACATGTCATCGGGGGAGGTCACGGAACAGGTGGACACGGACTCGGGCTTGGCTTTTGAGCTGCTGCTGGCCCTGGCGGGGCTGCCTCGGGCCTGGGTGCAGTAGAGGAAGCCGCGCTCCAGAGGGTCCTCAGAGCCGCTCAGGTAGTCAGCCTCGGGTGGCTCGGCATGGCTGGACTGTGGCGTGCCGCTTGGTGGCTCTGACAGCGGTGTACCCGCCTGCTCGGCGGAGTAGCCGCTGCCATCGGGGCTGCAGTGCTGGCTTTTGTGCTGTTCCGGTGTCCTGGACACCAGGGTCTTCACACTCTTCTTCTGGGGCATGGCGGCCTTGGAAAGCAGCAGCTGCTGGACCGTGTTGGAGATGTTCTCCACCTGTGAGGTCAGCGCGGTGAGGCTCTGCAGGCTGAGGTCTGACAGCAGGCTCTCGGGGAGCTTGTCCTTCTGCAGTGGCTTGCAGTTGCTGGCCTGTGTGTCCACAGAGCTGGCGGCGTCTGTTGGGGAGGGGTTAAGCAGGGGCATGAAGTGGCTGTGGTCTGTGATGCCTGCGGGGAAGGCTCCTGTGCTGAGTGGCTGCTGGCTGTAGGGAAAGTTCTCCAGGTTCGGCATCAGTGGTGACGGGGTGGAGCTGTAGGAAGGAGAGCGGCCCAGGGAGCGCGCGGGCGAGTGGCTGGAGCTGGGGCTGAAGGTCTGGTAGTACTGCTCTGGAGTCCTGACGGCCGCGTCTGGCTGGCAGTAACCTGGGCCTTGCGGGCCGTAGTGTTGGTACTTGGCCAGGTTTTGGTAGTGGAGGGTTTCCTGGGCGTGGTGTCGGCTCTGAAGGGTTTGCTGCTGCTGCTTCTGCTGGTTGTAGCTGAGGCGGCCAGACTGGTAGGCATGAAGGTTCTGGACTCCTTGCCCTGAGGCCAGGCTGGTGCTGGCAGCCAGTGGCCTGTCGTGGGGCTGTGCAGATGGCGCTGTACAACTCTTGTAGGAGTGGGCCCCCTGCCCGCCACCCTGGCCGGTGGAGGAATAGGTGGAGGAGGTGGGGAAGGACTGCGACTGCTGGGGAAAGGGGCTGCCCTGGGGAAAGGGCAGGGACGAGGCGATGTCATTCTGCAGCTTCTGTCTCTGGAGCTTGGGGTAGGCTAGGGGCTGCGGGGGCGCTGGTGGCTGGGGCTGGGTGTGCAGGGGGTGAGTCCGAAAGGGCAACTGGGCACCCTGCTCTGGGTACTGCCTGCCCGGGGGCACCGCTGTCTTCTTCATCAAGTTCTCATCATATTTGCCCACCCCCCCTGGCAGGGTCTGTGGCTGGGGTGGTGGTGGCTGGGGGGTCCCCCAGGCCTGCAGGCTTTCCTCTCCTGCGTAGCGGCCTGGGTAAGGGCTGCTGTCCTGGACGCCGTAGCTGGAGAACGCCGGCCTCCCCGGCAGGACTTGCTGTGAGGGCAGGCCTTTGCCACCGCGGGCAGTGCCGGCAGCTGTGCCTGTGCCACCCTCGTAGCCCGGGTATGGCTGCGGGCTGTAATAGTCCTTGGCAAGCAGCCGCTGCCGGTCACAACTCAGCCCGGCCTGGCTCGGCTGCCTGTAATTCTCCAGGCGAGATGTCTCCTGTGAGGTCTGCTGGTAGTTCTGTTGTTTGCCATGGAAACCACACCTTTCTCGAAAAGACTGCATGACTTAGGCTGGTTATCTGTGAAAAGAAAAGGGAGGTGGGGTGGGCGGGGGGGAAGATGGGAAGGGGTCAGAGGGACAGCAGCTCAGATGGGCCATTTCCTTTCACCTCGGCAAACCTGCCTGCCACCCCTCACCCAGCCCTGCCCTCCCCCACAGCTCTTCCCAGCGCCCCCTGTGCCTGAGCCTACCCTACAGCTGTGCACATACTGACAGCCTGTTGCAGGGATGTGTGCTGGCAGTCCCCACCGACCCCACCTGCAGCCAAGCCTCACAGGGGGTGGCTGCCCTCTGAACAGGGGTGGGAGGGAGATGCGCACCAGGCTGCCCACCTCTCCAGGTCGCCTGGGAGATGCCGCCCCACCCTCCCCAGCCAGCTCCCCGCTCTGCCCCATGCCACCCCTCCCAGCCATTTAGCAGAACGATTCCCGACACCCTGTTCCCTGGGGCTGCTGGATCCTGTAATCTAGTCCCAGCTTGGCAGTGTTCAAGCACGATCCAGCCAAGCCAGGGGCCCAGAAGCTCTGCCCCTGGCCTGGAGAAGCTGCTCCCAAGGCCTGCCTCGCACTCCCGTGTGCGCACACCTCTTCTGTCACTGTCAGGCCATCTGGAGCCTGTCTGCGTCTTCCAGCAGACCTCGGCCGGGGGCCTCTGAGCCACTGTAGGCATTAAATAGCCCCTTCTCTGACTCCCAGGAATGCAGGACAGCAGCAGGCTTCCTATGTTTGATACCATAGGTGTGTAGACCCTCCTCGGGTGTGTAAACAGGTTACGTGGCCCAGGGTGAGGGAGTACATGCTTACTGGGGACAGAACCACAGCTCCTCCATGTGTGAAGTAGCCCAGCCCTGCTAGCAGGCTGGGTTGGCCTCTACAGGGTCAGGGCCAGGTCACACCAGGCCCAGGGCCCATCTGTTTATGATTTTAGGGCTGGGGCCCCAGTGAGACCTGAAGCAGGACTTGAGGTTAGGAAATGACCTTGGGGGTGAGGGCCCTTCAAGGCAGAACAACCCATTTCACAAAAATGGCCAGTCTTCTGCGTGCAGGCTATAGGTTCCCTCAACTGGCTGGGGGCCTGGTTGCCCCAGAAGACCCTCCTCGGAGGGAGGAGCAAGGGCACTCCTGCATGGGCAGTGCCAGGGGGCTCAGGATTTACCCACAGCCAGGGTTGGGGTTGGAGTGGGGGAAGGGGGACAGGAAGACCATGACTCAGCTAGGCCTGCCCATCCCAGGGCCCCAGGAGAGCACAGGGGACTTCCCAGCTCCCATTTCCAGCACGGAAAGAGGAAGGGGCAGCCTGCCTCGGGCCGCAAGATTCCAGGGTTATAGGAGAGGCCAGAATGAACTGGGAAGGGGAAAGAGAGAGCAATTGGAGCGGGCGGGGCGGGGGGGCCTGCCCCCAAAAGGCCCAGCTCAATCACCCCTCCTTGTCACAGGAGTCCTACCTAGCAGCTTTCTCATTCAGTGTTGAGGACTGACCGGGAGGGGAACAGAGGAGGGACTCCAGCTGGCTGAGCAAGGCAGGTCCTGGGCAGCCAGATGCCCCCAGAAACCCCGCTGCACTGGCCCTTGGCAGGCAGCCGGCCCTGATGCAGGGGCAGAGGCAGTGCTCTGCCCAGAGGGGACCAGTCTCCCACAGGGCAAGCTCCTGCCCACAGGCGGCAAAGCCCACTTCCCCCTGCCTCTCCCCAGACTCATTTCAGGCACACCCAACACTGAGAACCATGCCTGCCCTTCTGACCCACTTCAATCCCATCTCTGGACGCTAGGATAAAACACTTTGGGAGGGGCCTGCTACCACACACCCAGCCCAGGGGAGGTGGGGCAGCCTTCGGTTCTGGCCTGGAGGCCCCCTGCCAGGTGGACAGCCCCATGCCTCCTGACCTGCCCCTGGCAGAGAAGGGTGCCTCCCCACTTGGCCCACATATGGGCCAGCAGGTGGAAGCCACCTCTGCACCAGGCAGAGGCACCACCAGAAGAGCTCTGCCCTCCCCCACCTCCCATGTTCTGTTTATGAGCCCAGAATTCGCAAACCCAGGCCTGCTCTGAAGGCTGTGCCTTGTATATCTGCACAAATTATATTTCAGCTTTTATTAGTCCCAGATCGCTCTCATTTCCTGCTGAGTGTCCTGTGGATATCATTAACATTTCTACAGCTTTTATTCTTTTCACATTCTCCAAAATGCACCACCCAGAAACGATATTTAAAAAGAAAAGTGCTATGACCAGTGTCCCACCCCTCCCCCAGCTTTAATCGGTCCAGCTGCTGCATCTTTTAATTTCGTCGAGCTGTACTGCAGGCGGGTTTCCCAATGCACACGAGCAGCTGGATGTGGTGAAAGCATCTATCTCTAAGAAAAGACAGTTCAATTAAAATACTAAAAGCTCAGTGCCTGGTGGAGAATGCAGCCAAAAATGCTCACCCCCAACACAGAGCTCCAACCCCAGGCAAGGGCAGGGGCATGGGCACCAGAACAAAGGCAGGACACCAAGGAAAGGCCTGGGAGACAACCAGCTCTGCCCAGAGGTGGGGCTCCACATCTTCTTGAGCTGCTGTGGGCTCTGTTGTTGTTATTATGATTATGATTACTTTTCAAGAACACTAGGAAAGGAGAAGGAAAGAGGGAGGCAGAGGGAGTGGAGTGGAAAGCATCAGGACAGGGGGGACAGAAAGTGGCCCCTCTGGCAGAAAAATGGTGACCTTTGAACTTGGGGGACGAGAGGAGGGGCAGAGCAGGGCAGACACAGAGGGTCTGACCTCTGTGGATTCGGATGGAGGGAGGAGTGGTGGTCAGGGGAGGGCACAGACCTCCTCACAGGGCTCCTTCTTGTCCAGCCCAGCTCCCCGCCTGCCTCTTCTCCCAGGCACTTGGTCAAGGACTTATCTCTGCAAGGCTTGTGCAACTGGGAAGGAGGAAGGAAGTAGGAGGGAAGGGAGGAAGAGAAGCCAGTCTTGCACTCCCTATGACAGCTCCTGGAAACTGGCCTTCCCTTGGGCCAGTGGCCAAGGAAGCGGGCCAGGGAGGCACACGTGCTGGAGGCTGGTTCTGGTTTGGGTGGCCCTGCATCCAGGCCTCAGGAGTTCCCTTGGCGCAGCTGTGGTCTCATTGCCCCCCCTACTCCCCCAGCCAGTCCCATGGTCATGGGCTAGCAGGGCAGGAGAGAGGGGGTGTGAAGAGATCCCGCCCCCTCCACAGTCTGCCAGGGCCCAGCAGTCCTTCCAGGCACAGACTCGGCCCTCTGCCCTCCCCAGAGGGCAATGGAGTGAAGGGGGCACCCTCAGCTGTGGGTGCCTACTTGGCGCTGGTGCACTTCCTGAATGCCTGTTTTCCTAGAGAAAGGGCGGTGCAGAGAGGAAAGAGACCTAGTGGGGGTCCTCACACGGGGAATCTTTCTACGGAATGTCTAAAGTAGGAGCTGTGCTCCAGACCACATGTGGATGCCCACCACCTGTGACCCACACAAGAATTCTTGCAGAGGAAATATCCTGAAGCATGACAGCAAGAGGGCATGGCAACGGGGTGCTGCTGGCACCTCCTGTTTCCCAGGTCCCCTTTGCAACCTCAAGGGCCCTGGCAGCTAGTCAGGCCCACTTGACTCAGGAACCAGACCCACCTGAGGGAGGTCCACTCATGGGCAGTGGTGCTTACAGGCCACCTGCGGTCACCATGGCTGCCTCAGAGAGAGGTCCCTGCCCACCCACCTCCACAGGGAAATGCGGAGTGGGAGCCAGACTGCTGCAGCCCCCACAGAGGGGATGCTGCAGGGCCAGCCAGGAGACTGTGGCAGGGAGATTTTCCTGAAACACAGGGAGTGTGTGTGTGTGTGTACGTGTGTGTGTATGGGGGGGAGGTGACAGAGAAGGGAGAGCCAGGAAGAGAAACAGAGAGAAGGAAGAGGGAGAGAAGGGAGGGGGAGCAGGGAGGGGCAGAAATGGAGACAGGAGCTTTCTGCTCCCCTGCTTCCTGGTTTGTAGCTGGCAGAGGGATAGTTTTAAACCCACCCCCACTGAAGGCCTGAGAACAGGAAGGAGAAAGCCACCTGAGTCAGGAAGCAGGGGGTGGCACATGGGGGTGTCCGAGGAGGCACTGAGGTGGTACCACTTCGGGCATCCCCATCTGCTGCAGGTGATGAGCACTGAATAGGAGACCTTGCTGAAGTGATAAACTGTTGGCCAGATTGACTGGTGTCCTGTGAGGTCTATTCTGAATCCTGAAGGTATGGCTTGAACAAGGGAAAGGGTGGACCTTCCAATAAGCCCACAAGACAAGCAGCCCAGTGCCCACAGGCCTTTGGGACAGGCAGGATCTTCAGGCCAGGGGCAGAGGGAGGGCCATCCTGGGGCCTAAGGAATCCCAGAGAAAAGGCAGCCCTCACCCTTGTGAGCAACACGCTTGGTATGCCCCCTCCTCATTCATGCCAACCCATGCCTGCATGGGAGAACCACCCAGGGGTTCACCACGCCCCTCCTAGGGCATGTCTGGCTGCTGACATGGCCTTGTGCAAGCACTTTGACCTCCTCGAGCCTCAGGGCCTTTGCACCTGCTGTTTCCTCTGTTGGAATACTAGTCTCAGGTATCTACAAGGCCCGGCTCACAGTCTTCACTAAGGTTGCCTTCTCAGGCAGCCTTCCCAGACCAGTGTTTGAAATGGTATACCTTGTACTCTCTCCCTTTGCTTCTCCAAAGCACTTATCTCCTTGTAATTAGCCATGTGGCTAGCTGGCTGCCTTTGGTCTCTCCTTATTGTAGCAAAAGTTCCATGAGAGCAGGGATTTTTTTCTTTTTGCCTGTTTGTTCACAGCTATATCCTCATTTCCCATAACAATAAATTATGTATTGCATAATGTGTAAAATGTTGTTAACCCTATGAAAATATCCTGAGCCAGCAGCCGGGAGGCAGTATGGAGCACACTTGGGTGGGGGCAGGAGCTTGTACCCACAGCCCCTCACTCAACCAACAAAGAATGCTCTCCCACCAGCCTGGCAAGCAATGCACCTGAGTGAAGTACATGGGCGAGAATGGAGGCAAACTGGGGGTCCTGGTCACAAGCACAATGAGGGGGAACACCACTCACCTCCAGTGAATTGCTGCCTTATGGGAATGAGGGCCCAGAGTGCTAGCGCTTAAATTTTTTTTTCCTTTAAAAGGCAGAAATCAGGGTTTTACACAAAGGGAAATCTCTTAGTTAAAAACATGTTACCAAGCAAGTAAAAAGTTTGACATTCCAGAGTTCAAGAGAAGCCACCTTGTGGGCAGCTGCATTTGATCACCAGCTCTCAGGTGTCCCACGCTGAGCTAACTGACACAGGTGGAGCTTTCCTGGGCAAAGGCAGGACTGTGCTGGGGCAGGAAATTTGGACACCTCTAGTGCAGGCACTTGAGGACAAGGACGGAGAGGGGCAGGGACATCCAGAGCCTCAGGGTGAGCGCTGCAGGCTGGGGGTGGGGTAAGCAGGGCTGCCCTGACGCCTGTAGCCCTTTGGGAGGGAGGAACCCAGCAGCCTTGTGAAGGAGGTGCAGAGAGGTGGTGGAGCTGCCAAGGCTGGGAGGCCCAAAGGTCCTCAGAGGCCCTTGGATGAGGCCCTACTGCCTACCATCTAGCTAGGTCCCTGCAAGACTCCATGGTGGCACTCATTGCAGCAGTAACTGCATAATTAATGTATAATAGCCAGTTTGACACATGCCTCCTTCACCAGAACGTGGTCTGATGAGAGCAGGGCTTCATTGCTCAGATCCTAAACTGTAAACCTAGAAATTGACCCAAGTAGGTGTCTATTAAATAAATAAAGTCCACTGCCTGGGTGGATGGGCAGATGGGATGAGTAAGGGGGTCAGCTCCTGGTTGGGCACATGACTTAACCCTCACCAAGGCTCTAAAGGATGCTGCCCAGAGAGGGCTGGTGATGGCAGGCCTGGAGCGGGGTGGGACAGAAAGACCAACTTCCGCCCTGCCCTCCACAGCCCCCTGGATCACAGTCCTGCCCATGCCTGCACCCACTCACTTGTCCATTTCTGCTGTTTACAGTCTGCTAGAGGTGAGGTGCTGAGGAGCCAGAGGAAAAGGCGTGTAGATCTCTGCCCTCCAGGGGCAGACAGACATCCAGGAGGCTGTGAGAGTGGGGAGAGGGAGTCAGGGGCAGCCAGAAGGGGAACTTAATGATCTGAGGAAGGGAGAGCGTCCACCGTCTGCAGAGCATATTCTAAGTTAAACCTCTCCCTCATTTTGCAGGGAAGATGACAAACAACAACACTTGTCCAGGAGGTCCAGCAGGGCTAAGACCCCTCTACAGAAAAAGAATTCCGGGCTGGAAGCCAAAAACGGGGGTGGTGCGGTCCTCTTCTGGACACTCCAGCTTCCCAGAGGAGTCAGGGAAAGGCCTCCCCACCCCCAGCCGAGGTGGGAAGCACCCCTGCTTCACTGCCTTTGACACCCCGTCTCTGCAGCATCCTGACAGCTTGGGAGGCACACAGCCCACCAGACCTTCGTGCCCAGATCCACCCCGGGCAGCCGGGGAACTGGCGGAATTGGCGTCGCCCCCTCCCCCCAGCCCCCAGGGGAGGAAGCCGCCTGACAGGCCGCCACAGCGTGTCAAATCCTCTTGCTGCCTAATTGTGAGACAGCGGCATTTAAAGAAACGCTTTCCTGGCCGCCTGCCACACCGCAAACTGCTTGGTATAATTTTATTATTAAGGAGAGAGAAGGGGGAGGTTGGAAAAAGGAGCGAGAAAGGGGGCGGGGGGAATCGCTTCGTCCCAGTCGGCTGGTGGAGCCTTGCGCTTGCTGTGGAACCGGGATGGCTTTCCAGTGGGCAAGCCGACTTCGTTAATTGCGCATTCATTCTCTACTTAGAGTAATTGAAACGGAGCAGCCCGGGTCTGACAATTTAGGGTCTGCGACTAGGCCATTAACCCTTTCCACGGCTGCCCTCCCGCCCAGATCGATATCGCAGACCCCTTGGAAGGCGGGGACAGGCCCCTGGGCCCCAGGGAAGGCCCACTCAGGGGCCGGGAGCCCACACCGAACCTCTGCTGCTTGCGGGGCACCCGGGCGTGCGCCCGGCGCGAGCAGGGTTAACGCGGCGCCGCGAGCCTCGAAGCCCGGCAAGGGCCAGGCTGGGGATGGGGAAGCCGCGCAGGGCGTGTGGGGGTTGTTTGCGGCCTCGCCGCCCCTCAGCAACAGATGTTTCAGCCGTGTAAGACAAAGGCAGAACGCCTGCTGCTGCCGGGAGAATATCCGCAGGACTCCCTCGGGGGCAGGTAAAATTTCACCTTCTATTTGTGTTCCTCCGTCACACCCCCGTCCGCCCCTCCCGGTTTCCCAGCCTCTGCTCCAATCCGGAAAGCGCCACCAAAGACGCCGCGCCGCCTCCGCCGCAGCCCAACCCGCTGACCCCAGCAAGGTCACGGCGACCTCAGCTCCGCCAGCAGCCCGCCCGCCTGCCTCCTGGGGCGCCCCCGCCCGCGGTCCAAGGTAATTGGAGGCGCAGAGAGAGAGAGAGAAAGGGGGCGCTGCACTCTCAGCCAAGCGGAGGCGCCGGACGCTCCGCGCCTCCCTCCAGCCTGTGCCACATGTGACCCCGAGTGGCTGCACCGCCTGCCCCCCCCCCTCCCGCCCCGGCCGCCGTCATTCATCTCCCTGATTCCCGCTGTAGCCGCCCTCGGAAGCCAGCCGAGTGAAGCAGCTGTTCTTTGCACACTCCACTTGACCAAAGATGATGATAAATGAGGCCAGGGCTGCACCGGGGACGCGGCGGCGGCGGCGGCGGCGGCTGCTGCGAGGGGCGCGCAGGGCTGGGCGTGTAGCCCTTAGTTCCCACCTCACTTCCTGGGAAGGGCGAGAACGCAGAGGGCAGAAGCCGAGAAGCAAAACCTAAGGTCCGCAGCACCTCCCCAGCGCCGCCCCATCTCCCGGCGGTGTGGAGCCGAGCGAAAGTGCGCCCCAAACGCAGGTCCGAGGCGCAAGCTAAGCTCTTGCGGCCAGTGCTGCAGCCCCTCCCTCCCTGCCCTTTCCCCTAACGCCTTGGTCCCCGCGGCGCCTTGGCCCCCACCCCCAGTGCCTCAAACCTATTAACGCTTGTAAATAATAAATAACTGCGTTCTTCCCTCCAACTGCGCGAGGCTGCAGGAGGAGGCCGCTGCAAGCTGCGCCCGGTCCTGGAAAGGGGGCACCCTCAGCCTAGTGCGGGGGGCTTTGGGCGCGCGGCCCAGCACACGTGCCGCCGCGGCACGCAGACCGGCACCCCGCCCCGCAGAGGAGGGGGAATCCCGCTCTGCCCTCCCCAACGCCACCTCCCCTGGAGTCCTCTGGCACAGAACGAGGCGAGAGCGCGCGCGCGAGCTTCCCAGCCCGAGATTATTTTTAATCTGTCCCCCCCTTCCATATCTGCCTCTCCCGTTTGTGAGCCCGCCCGCCCGCCCCAGCAGCCGAGGCCGCGGGCTCCTCACCTCGCTCGGCGGCTCCGGTCTCTGAGCACCTCCCCCGGCCCGCGGCCCCCGCCCCTGCGCGGGCATCGCGCGGCTAAATCTCAGCCCGGAAAAGGCCGATTAGGAGCCGCGTGCCTTTCTGCAAAATATTGGAACCGGGTGGGGTGGGGGCGGCGAGAAGAGCGCTGTGGTCCCCTCGCCTCCCCACTCGCGGCGCGGCTGCGAGGGTGGCTCTGGCTCTCGCTCTGCACACAGGGGGCTGCCGGCCCTGGACACTGAACACCCCTCTGCTTTTCGGCCTTCTCTCTACAACGCCCACCCTTCCTCAGTCACTGACGAAGCTGGAGCTTCTACCGCAAGGACCCTCGGGCGGCGCCGCCAAGCGCGGCGCTGCCTCCCCCACCTCCAGCCTCCTCCCAAAGCTGCTTCAAACAAACAGCATTTAAACAGCAGCGGGCTACCACACCAACAACTTCAAGGCTAACTCGGCCCGTGCCCGAGCCGCGGCGCACCTCGGGGCCTCCCCCCTAAACCTTTCTTCTAGGCCCACCTTCGCTTCTCCCTCCCAGCCCTTTTACCCTTCGGGCCCCAGAGCCCAGGCCCCGCCCCCTTCCCGCGGGAAAATGAAACAGCAGGAAGTTCATGTCCACTACCATTAACCGGCTCGCTAGAGGCCACCCACCCAAACCCCAGCCTGTCCTCCCCCTTGGAGGAGGAAGCAGAAAACCCTTGTAGGCTTTGGCTGAATCAGTCACTTGACATTTTCCAGACTCTGATGTGCCCAGTCGTGGAGGCTCAGAGTTTTGGGCCCCTGAGCACCTTCCTCCGGAATGAGGTCAGGGGTCAGAGATACCCACCGCAAAACAGGGGAAAACGGGAGGAAGTGTGGGCTGCGAAGGAAGGAAAGAGGCATTCCAGCAGCAAGGAGCCGCCCGGGTTAGTGGCAGGAAAGAACACAATCTGCTTGGGAACCTGAGCCAGACTTCCTTCCCCAGCCCGGCTATGGGTTGGGAAAGGCCTCTCCCCAAGGCTTCCGACCTGAATCGGCAGAGGTAAGAAGCCTGGTGGGTTGGGGGTAGGACAGACATGAGGAGAGCAGTCGCACTGGGCTTGCCTAACCTGCCCTGGAGCCAGCTGCTGGGCCCCCTTGCCCTGAAGGCAAGGTAGGGCCAAGAAGTGGGGAAGTGGGTCCCGTTAGTACCTGTGCAGGGCCTGGCAGGGTTCTGAAGGCTCCATCCCCCAGCCAGCCCAGACATAGGGCTTGGGGCCTCCCTCAGATCTAGAAAGTTCTCAGTGGCCTTCAGACTTTTGGAATGGGCGAAAGAGCAGCAGCAACATCTTCAAGGTGCCTTGATGGATTTTACTTCTAACCCTCAAACTACCCTTCTAGGAGGTGACGTTGCCTCTTGTTTCACAGGTTTGGAAACAGGAGAGAGCAGCAATGGGCCATCCTAGGCCCTGGGGTTGGGGCCTCCAGCTTGTTCTGCTTTCCAGCAGCTGGGCATCAGGGAGGTGCCCTGGGGCTGGAGGGCGTGAGACGCAGAGATGACAAAGAGGTTTTGGTTTGTTCCTGTGAAACTTTAAGAACACTGGTTTTTGTGAGAGGAAAACCGAAGAGCAGGCAGTTGGTGTGGTGGGGAGTTAGAGGGAGGGAGGAGTCACACTGACAGCACCCACCTGGGAGGGTTCCCAGGTGAGGGCGCGGAGCTGCAGCCACCTTAGTGAGGCCTCCAGTCCACACCGGGCTCACTTTTCACATGTAGCCCAAACGTAAATCTCACACGGACAGGTAACACCACATTTCAAATGTGCGTGGCTATTTTGATGAATAAATTACAAATTCATTTAGGGCCAGCGGCTTCGAGTGGATAATACAGGCTCTTTCTCCCAACACAGACCTACAGATGGCTACTATTTTGCTAGGGGTCTGCATCTCAAGACTGGGCTCAGTGGGGGAGGACCCCAGCCATGGATAGCCAGGACCACCCTCTCCTGGTTCCACTGCACCCCTGTGTGGGGAAGGAGCTTCCATCTCTGGGCATGGCTTGAAAGGCCCCCAGCTCTCCTGGGTGGGGTGGACCCTGGTCAGTCCCCCAGACACCTAGCCTGGTCTAAGGGACTGACCAGAAACACTAACCTTTGGGGAAAACGAACCACTAGCTGCTGTTCCAGAGGCAGCCTGGGGAGACTTTCCTCAAAACGGAAAATATTTGCTTTTGGTTTTCGGCTGCTGCCTCATTCTGGCTGATTTTCCTCAGAGCAGTAAAAGGTGGAGGTGCTTTGGAGTGAAAATGAGGCAAGGACACGCTGCCTGAGCCTAGCATCTGGCCGTCTTAGGCAGCACTGTTTTCCTTCCAGGGTGAACAGGAGACTTTCTGCTAGCATTCTGTGCAGTGGTTTTTTGCATTCCCAGCTAAAGGCTGTTTGCTCTTCCCAAGCCCACCTCCAACTGCTTCAAACCTTCTAGAGGCTCCTCCCCTTATGCTTCCAGTCACTCAGCGACTCAGCATCTGGGGCAGAGAGCCTCCTCCAGATGTGTACAGATAACTCAGCCTGCCTCCAGAGCGGACTTGTTTTGGAAAGCTGCAAGACACTCCCTCCTGGCTGCTTCTGAGGTGCTGGTGTGGAGAGTGGCTGGCCTCCTGGCAGGGGTGGGGAGGGGCAATGATGAGAGCTGCAGAGAGATGCCAGATTCACCACAGCCAGTCCTGTCCATTGTGTGGACTCACAGGTGGCTGGTTGTTGTAAGCCTTTAGGGTGAGAGGAGGCATCATCTGCCCCCACTGCACCCTGACTGTAAATGCCTAGGACCCTGATGCCACACAGCTCTGGATTAAAATCCCAGTTTGCCACACTTTCTGCTGTGTGGCCATGACCAATTCACTTAACCTCTCTAAGCTTCATGTTCCTCAGCCAAAACCTGCTTCTATTAACACCATACCAACAGGGCAATCCTGAGACTGAAGGGGGTACTGTGCTTGGCACCTGGCAGAGGCTCTGTGAAGGAGAGAAACTCAGTGCCCTGTTGGGGGGTAAGGACCGAGTCTTGTCTTTTCCCTGTCTCCCAGGGAGCTGTGTGTATCCAGGACAGAGCAGGTCTTCAGGGAGGGCTTTACGAGGGACAAGGATGCCCCAGGGCTGGGAGGGTGCCAGGACTGAAGGTTAAAGCCCATTTCCAATGGCAGGTGAGCTGTCTTCCCAGCATTTCTCGCACACCAACGTGCACATCTTAGTAAGATGCACGTTCTGCTGGTGGTCAGGCCTAGGGCCCTGCCATGTCAGTGCTCCCAGGAAAGGCTGGCACCACCGGCCTGTGGATTGCAAGTGGCTGCAAGACCTCAGCCTTGGCAACATTCCAGTTCCTCCATATCCTGGGGACCAGGCACGGCACCCCGAAGCCCCGTGTCTCAGAGCTGGCCGCTGCAGGGCCTGGGCAGCCCTGCTGCTCGTTGTGCAGCCCTGCTTCTGGCAGCTCCACTGTGTGAAGCTTGCCGTCACTTCATGTCCATGCCTCTGGGGCCTTGGTGTCCCCTTCAAGGAGAGCTGGAAGCTGGGATGCAACGACTCCACTCTTTCCTTTGCTGTCTGCCCATCCCCTCTTCCCTTCTCTGGCCCCTTCCAAAGGCACAATGAGTCTGAGACCCCAGCATCCACCCCAGGGGCTGCAGTCCTTGGGGTACGAGGCTCACCCACACTCAATCAAGAGCAGCCAGTTCTCACTGCCTACGTGCCAGGCATGTCCTGAGAAGCGCTTGCATCTGCAGACCTCGTCCTCACAACAGCCCCATGGGGTAGGTACTGTCACCATCTTTGAAAGAGGAAACTGAGACCTGGAACCACAGATGAGGTCACATCCCAGATTAGGGCACAGGGCCTAGAAAGGCTGGACGTGGGTTCTTTCTGGCCTGGCCCCTAAGCATACCTGGCCTTTGAGGACTTCCTTTAGGGAAATGGCCCAGTGGATTGTCTTGGCACAGAGCAGCTGTGGGTGTGGCAAGCTGCTCGTTCCCAGCTGGTGGCGAGGTCAGGGAGAGGAGCCTGGTCCAGTGAGGAAGGTGGGGGTGAGCCCATGAATCTCTCTGGAGAGCTTTTTTGCAATATGGACCTGAATAAAAGCCCTAGGTGCCCTCTACCCAGCAGTCCTGCTCCCAGCCAGATGCAGGGTTGTCTGCACAGGGCAATGACCTAAGTTGTCGACTGCAGCAGTGAAAGACTGGGTACCCCCAAACGTCCATCTGAGAAGGACCAGGGGCATATGCTAGGGGAAGTCCTCACAGTGCAGCACTAGAGTGAGTGTGCTCAGGCTTGTGAATCGGGAGCACAGTCTTCAGATTCGGTGAGAGCACAGGGCAGACGGTGTGCAAAGATGCCCACTTTGCATAAAAGAGACACTTGATTTTTTTTTTCACGAGCACTTGACGCCTAGTAAAGATTTTTAAACTGCTATGGATAAAGACTGAAGAAAGAGCCTGGCTGCAGGCTCCAGTCGGACAGAGCCACGTCACGGCTGCCGAGCTCCAGGCCGGGGCAGGGGCACCCTCTGCTCCTCAGACGGGATGCGTGCCAGCTGCCAAGAGCAGTCAGCCCACCTGCGTCCCGCACTGGGCAGTCGGCAGGGCAGGAATCGTCCTCCCATTTTACAGAAGAGGAAACTGGGGCTCCCAATTAGGGAAGGACCAAGTCTGAATCCCCATGTGGGCTGTGTCCTCATGTCCAGGTGCACAGTCCAGGGCACACGAGCCAGGACTGGCTCGAGGAATGAGCTGCACAGACAGCCAAGGCCTCCAGAGCCATGGATGGCCCACAGGCCCTGCTCCTGGTTCACATGCCACCGTTCTCTCCACTCTGGTTCTGCCAGCAGTGAGCTTTCCTTTTATCCTGAGAACAAAGGTGACACATCATAAAATTTAAAAGCAGAGGCCTTGCTGGGCTTCTATGGGGCCTTAGGACTCCAGGCTCTAAGGGCATGGCTGACAGCCCAGGGATACCTGGGGCAGAATCCTGGATGGGGCAACCCCCAGTCCGGGGTGCCTGGGGAGGTGACCCCAGCGCCCATACCTCAGTGTCCTGATCTGTGAAACAGGAGTGAGAAGCATGCCCCTCAAGGGCCCTGTAAGAATTAAATGAGATAGTGGGCAGAGTCATCTAAGCAATGCCTGGCAGAGGAGAGACTGATAAATGAGCTGCTATTTTTATATTTAAGAGGTAAGTATGTAATTTTTTATAACAGGAAAAGTTCAGGAAAATCCTTATCCTAGTTGTAGCTGGCTATGGGGGTAGGGCCAAGAAGGCGGGGATCCTTGGAGGGAGAGGAACCTGGCTCTCACCTCCCGCCCCAGGAGCAAGGGGTACCCGTCCAACTGGCTGGATCCGCTGTCCTGGCCCAGAGGCCCAGTGGGCAGTGGCCAGAGAAGAGCCCAGCCGTCTGTGTTCCCCAGCTGGCACGTCGGGTGGAACGGACTTGGCCAGCTGGCCGGAGGCCCCTGCATCCGGAGGCCCCTGCAGCCCCAGGCCTGGGGAAAGAGGGCTCAGAAAGGCACCGGTGTCCCACCCTATTCCACGGCTGGCCGCTTCCAGCCCAGAGCCTCTGGGTCTTTGGAAAGAACATCCAGTACCCGAGGCCCTGACAATTTGCTCTGTGACCTCGGGTGAGTCACCCCACCTCTCTGGGCTGCTACTTCCTTAGTGATTAAATGGGGAGAGTGGTAAGTAGTCACTTCACAGGCTGACCAAAGAACCAATAAGAAAACGAACATAAACCTCCTGTGTGTCACACCCTCACAGCCATCCTCACATGGTGCTCCGATGTGTAGGGCTATACTCTGGGAGCAGCCTGCACATGGCGGAAGCACCAAGCTTTGGGCAGAAGCCCTGTAACAGGTAAGTAATAAAAGGCCTCACATGATTATTACTATAGTATACTTCAGGGTTATAGGGTCAGGCCTAGGTTTTGGAAGCCCCAAACTCAGTTCTGGAAGGCCCAGGAGGGATTGCTGTGTTGTGGCTGACAGTGACCCTCGTGGCAGGTATTGGGGCACAAGTCAGTCTCTTCAGCCGTGCTTTCTTCGGTGCCCTGCATGTGTTGGGACCCAGAGATGTGTCTTCCTCCCTCTCATCATTTCAACCCCCAGAGTAACTGCAAGGAACACAGGGGCACCCCCACTGCACAGACACAGCCATTCAGATCTAGGGGCAAAGGGGATTTTTTGGTGAGCAGTAACATTTGAATCTGAACTTGGCCTGTCTGGCTTCAAGTGTGTCCCCTGGGTAAGGGTCCCAGGCACAAGCAAGCAGGGTGGGCGTCAGAGTCCCTGGAGGCAGGAACCTGGGCCTACAGAGCCCCAGGACAGGGCGCTGTGTCCCTCACTCTGGCCTTGAAGCCCCTGATCTGTGGCCTCTGGGCTCCGCCTCTGCCTCCTGGAGGGAACAGTGTGACTCAGAAGGCTTCTCTGGCTGAGGCCTCCTTGGCACTGCTGTTTGGGTGTAGAGGGGACACCGTTCAAGCTCAGTGATGAAAGGCCTGCACTGGAGACTTGGAGGGGAGCAAGATTCCCATGGGAAAGGGTGGCTCTGAGCACCGGCTCCTACAGGCTGGCTGCCATGGCAGATAAGCCACAGCGAGATCCCAGGCCACTTGTCCCTCCGTGGGAAACAAAGGCTGTGGGCAGTGGCCACAGACTGGTACAAACAGCAGGGGAACCCCCAGGCAGCCCAACCTTGTGTTTCCTCCACTGCAGCTCCGTCTCTGTCCCTGTCAACTTTGCAGGCAAATGCAGTTCGCATGGACCAGATGGGCCAGTGGGTCTACACCATCCACCTTGGTCCCCAGAGCTCCTTTGTCACTTCCCTTCCCACCCTGGGAGCCACCACTGGAAGGATTTTTGTCTCCCAAGCAAACTGTTTAGAGACCTACTTGTTCTCTCTCATGGGGCCCCAAACAGCTTCTTGAGTCTTTGTTGGATGGTTCCTGGGCCACATGTCTGTTACATGAATGAATGAATGGGTAGAAGGATGGGTGGGTGAGTGGATAGATGGACCTTGGGTGGAATGGAATTCCATCCCCAAGCAAAGCCATTGCTGTTTGTGTTGGCCTGAGCAAAATACGATTTCCCCAAGGCTTTGAAGAACACTGTAGGTGGTTCTCAGGGTCCCCGCTGCAGCTGCCCTTCATGACACCCAGGCTGGGAAACTCAGAGGGGCACGGCCCTGCTCACACCACACAGGGAGGGGAATCGGGCCCCAGGCTTCCTCCTCCCTGTGCCACATCACTCCAGATCCCCAAAAGGTCCTCCAGATGCCCCATTCCTGAGCCCTGCCCCCCACCCAGGGGCCCCCAGAAGCTCCCTGGGAGTTCCCCTGGCCTTTCAGTATCCCTAGACCGGAGCGGCTGGGAGCCTCTCAGTGGGGGCCAGAAGGATGTTGGAGAAGGGAGGGGTGCATGCCTCCTGGAGCCCACCCAGCAGGTTTGCAGAGCAGAGACAGCAGCGTGTTTGTCATCTGCTGAGGACAGTGGGTATGGTTTAAGGTGAAATTTAAGCCCATTAGTGCTTGACTGATGACATCAGCAGCGACAGTGAAAGTGATGGTGGCAGGGTGTGTGAGCGTCCATAAATTTTCAGTCTTGGGCCGGTTTCTGTGCCCCCACCAGCCTAGACCCGCAGAGCCGCAGAGCCAGCAGGCCCTGCCCCTGCCCCAGCAGCCAGGCCCAGCCCCCAGGGTCTGTGTGGGCTGGGGCCTCAGCCAGGGCGTGAGAACAGAAGGGCCAGAGAGCCCAAGCGTGGAGGCAGTGTCTTCTTAATCTCCCTCCTTTGTCGCTCCTGTCTTTCTGGCACACACACAGGACCCCAGCTCAGCCAACAGCCTCTCTTCCCTGGGCTGAGCAGTTTCCTGCAGCTAATGCCTGACAGCTCTGTTTATGTCTCCCCATAATTCTCCAATTTTATGTTTTTTTTTTCAGGGCCATTAAGCTCCCAGCCACAAGTTCCTTCCCCTGCCCCCGCTTGCCTTTGTCCTTGAGGCCCGCAGCCCCACGGCCCTTTGGGAGATAGGCTGTCTTCCCCAGCAGGTGGACGAGGACCTCAGTGGGAGGCCTCGCTCAGGACAGACAGCCCTCAGCCGGGACTTCCCAATACCAACTCCCTTGTCTTCCAGCCAGAGGTCTTATCCCGCAGGTCCACACCAGGGTCCCATAAGCCCTGCCAAACCCTCTGGCCCAGGTCCTGCCCCCACCCCCAATGTGGTTATGTCTTAGCCCCAGCCTTTCACTTTTCTTCCTGGCTGACCTTTCTTTTCCCAGAGAGCCCTGGTCAGCTTCTGAGGTCAAAGCCTGGCTCTCTTCCCCCACTCTAACCCCCTCTGTGGCTCCAGGTCCCTGGATCCAAGGAATCCTCAGTGTCCTAAGTCCTACACTCCACACACCTGCCCTGGGCCCCAGTCCTCCCACAGTCTACCTCTGCAGAGGCCCCCACGTCCTCCCCTGCCACCCAAGGTCTCTCAGAGCCAGAGCTCACAATCCAGCGTCTTCTCTCACAGGGAATCCTGTGACTGCCTCCAGGCTGGGTTTCCAGTTCCTAGCCTCTGGCCCATCTAGCTTCTCAAAAGCTCTGCTTAGGGTACTCCCTTGCTATAAGGCCTTCACTGGCTCCCCATTACTGCCACCTACTTGAGCCCCCATCCTCAGTGTGGTGCTCAAGCCCCCCAGCTCCAGCACCTGGAGAAAAGCGGGCTCCTGCTGCCTCTGAGCTCTCTGAGATCAGGCCTTCGCTGTCCCTGACAGGCTCTCCCATGTCCTGGCCAGTTCATGACCCTGGGGCGCCCTTCCCTATCTCCACAGGCCTGAATCCAAGGGAGCAGGGGCCTCTGAGGGCCTTTCCTGATGCCTTCAGAGGTGATTCTTCCTTTCCTCCTGGATCCCACGGCCCCTGTGCAGCTCCCACAGCTCATGGAGTCCATCGGCTCCCCAGCCCTAGCTGGGACACGGAGCTTCCTGCGTCATAGTCACCCACGAAGGCTGGCATGGAATGTTGAAAGAACCACCTCACCTTGAACTCCCTTTTCTTTCCAGGGACACCCTTCGCCACTCCTATCCTGGGGCCCAGCACACCCCACCCCGCCCACAGGAATGGGGGAGACATGGCAGGGAGGCTCAGACCCCTCTGTCAGACCCCCGGTTCCTTCAAGAGGCCACCTGTGTACCTTGTGAAGGCATGAGAGTCCTTCCCTCTCTGTCCTTCTGGCACTTCCTCTCTTCTTTGCTGAGCTGCCACTGTCACCCGAGGCCCCTGGCCCTGCCGGCTCGTTGGCCCTTGTCCTGGATACCCCTTTCCCACAGGCGTAGGTGACCCTAGTTCCACCTGTCCTGTGGATGCAGCCCTAGCCCCACAGCTGCCCTTTGCCCCCTGGCACTGTCACAGGCCTTCCAGACACCATGTGGCCTCGTCCCAGCTCTCTTCCTCTCTCCCCGCATAAGTGGGTACTCGGGGGTGTGCGGGATGCCTCCCTGAGGACAGAGATGGGGAAGCAGACTTGATACCTGAGCTGCTGCACTTCCCTGCACTTCACATGTGCTCGGCTCAGCTCCAATCAGTTCCAACCTGAGCTGCCCCGTCTCCCTGGTAAGTCTGGCCACAGCTCTGCAGGCTCTCTACTCTGCCATGCCCGCCCGGCTGGCATTCCACTCAGGCCCAGCCTGCCCTTGGTGGCTTCACCACTACACTGGCAGTTCCTGGAGTGGCCGTCAGCAGCACTGCTTGGCACCTGCCGCCACGTGTGCCTCAGGCAGGGCACTGGACCTTACAGGCCACATTCCTTTGCCTCTGAAGGGGCCTCCTGGCCCCGCCTTCCACTCCCAAATAGCTCAAGCACAGACACACTTCAGGGTCAGGCTCCGGGAGAGGCCACCCCATGGAGTGCCACCAAGACTCCTGTTGTGCAGAGCAGGGGAAGCTCCGCCATCTGTGTGGCCCAGTGCAGAATGCAAATGCCAAGCCCCTGCTCAAAAAGTGTCACTCTCAAGGCAGCACAAGGCATTTAGAGTGAGCTCGGGGTGTTGCTGAGCACAGGTCCCCAGTGAGGAGAAGGTTGCCGCACGGGCGCTGCACCATGCCCTAGTTCCCCAGGTCCCAGGCACCCTGTTGGGCCCTACGAGAGGGTCACAGTTTAATCCTCACGTCACAGATAACAGAAAGCATAGGAGCAACAAAAGTAATAACAGTAATCATAAGAGTACCAGTAATCCAAGGGTAGCTACTGAGCACTCACCACGTGCTAGGTGCTTTGTGCATATTAAGTCGACAAACTGTCACAGCTACCCCGTTCTGTGACTCGGGAGGTGGGGAGGTCAGGGAGGACACAGGGCTGACCCCGTGGGAAAGTGCTGCAGGCAGGAGGGAGCCCGGGCTGCCCTGGCTCCAGGGGCTGGCTCCCAAACAGACTGCACGCCAGGGGCCGGGCCTGCCCTGTGCCCAGCCCCCAACAAGCATTACCAGGCTCTCCCTTGGGAGACAATGCAGAGCAACGGGGCCCCTGCTGCCCCTCCAGCACTGAGACCCCAGGCCTCTGGCTCTGAATAGAGCCTGGGAAACCACCCCCTTCCCCTGCAGGAGCACAGGCACAGCGGCTCAGAGGGGGACAGCTCCTGCAAGACCACACAGCAAGGTAGGACCCCAAACCCAGCCTTCAGCAGCCCTGTGTCTAAAGGCCCTTTTCTGTCCCTTGGGGGCTCACGATGGGATGTAAAATGGAAACGGTGGACAGAAGCAGATGGTCAACATGACTCCAGTTTTGTTAAACAAACTGGGTGTGAACACACAGAAATGCTAACATTGGCGTCTCCTCATTGGAGGAGCTAGAGGTGACTCTATTCTTTACAGTCTTTGGTCGTTTTGTATATTTTCTCCAGTGAGATAAAATTTGCCAGAAGGCCCAGCAGCTCTGAGTGTTTCTGAATGAACGGGGAATAGGAGTCTGCAAAGCCGAATTCTGGTTCATGGGGAGCTGCCATGGACACACGAGCCCAGCAGACCAGTTTCAGGCCATGCTGGTCTGGACCAGTCTTCCCTCCCAGCTGAGGGTTCAGAAGCTCATCGGGTCCAGGGGCCTGGGGTCATCCCTGGCTCCCCTGGGGGATCTGTCACCATGCCCCTCTGCTCCTTGGAGGTACAGCGGGGTTGAGGCACCCAGCAAACCCTATGCAGATGCTGGGCTTTCTGAAGACAGCTCTGAGCCACCTCCTGTCCCCAAAGCCCCTGGGCCTCTGGCCTGAGAAGAGCTGACAGCTCCTTAATAAAAGCAGGCTACAGATGTGCCCGAGTGACAGCGTACCCGTGAGACGTGGTGTCTGGCATCAAAGCCTCACTTTCCCCTTCCTGTTAGACTCTGGGACAATGCACATAAAAAACCCCACGTGTGTGTGACAAAGATGCGTTCTTCTCACGGCTGGCCAGTGTCTCCCTAGGTTGAATGCCTGGCCCACTTCCCCAGGAGCAGGGGTCTCAGGGGCCATCCTATGCCTGGGTTGCCCAGACATGGGGCCAGGGGAGGCCAGTCAAAGGAACAGCTATGCCGTATCTTTTTATTAAAACAAGAACCCAACCCTTAGTGGCTGGGGGGAGGGGGCAGGTGGGCGACGTGCAGACCACGTGGATCTAAGAATCTCAGCAGCACCTTGCTCTGGCCTCTAGGATAACTGCAGCCAGCCGCACACAGCTGCTTCGAGTGCGCCCTGTGAGCTCACCTGTGAGACAGCCCCACTAGGCAAGCCACCTGTCCAGCAGGGCAGGCCAGGCCTTCCTGGCAAGGAGGCTCAGGTTCGCAGGTGTTGGCCACAGTGCCCGTGGCCTTTCCTGTTGCGTTCCCGCAAGAGAGGGGCTGACCGTGCAGAGGCCTGGGCAAGCTCCATAGGAAGTTTCTGTCTTCCAAAGGCCGAAGCCTATAACCCCACTGTTCTCCTGACTTCATTTTGGGCAAAAAATTACCCCTTCTTGGTGCCCATTAGGAAATGCCACCCCAAGATGTAACAGGGCAAGTGTCGCTATCCGAAGAGGGAGTGACCCCAGACTCTTCGACCTGTGGGCCCAGGAGCAGGGAGCAAAGTGGGGCTCAGCCAGGCCGCTCTGGCGGCCCCTCTGCTGACTCACTGAATGGGGTCAGCCTTCCCCCATGCAGACAGGCAAGGGGGTGGGGCTGGCTCACGGAGGGTCAGGGGATGTTCTTCATGCATGCGCCTGGCAGGCGTGAGATCTGCATTATGATGCACACGCTATGGCCATTCCTGTCCGTGTGCTAGAACATGCCACGTCACCACATAACTCCCACCACCAGCCTGAGGGTTACTGACCGGGCTGAACACACGGCCCCATGTGTCTGGGCCTGACTTCATGGGATTTTCCTCCTCCAAGTACCATGGAAGACGACTGCACTGCGAATGTGTCTGGGTTCTGAGGCTGCAAGGGCAGAGGGCCTGTCCTGCTCTGTCTCTCACCCCATCCTGGCCTGGATCACTGCCTCAGTCTCCCCATCCAGGTGAGCCTTCTGAAACCCATGAGCCCATAGTCATTTCACTTCCAGGCACATGGCCAATGGGAATGCTATGCGCTAGCACCAAAGCATGTGTTCCAGTATGTCTGTGGCAGGTTTATTCATAAGCTCCTCAAACTGTAAACTTCCTAGATGTTCATCAAAGGCAGGAAGGATGAGCAGACCACATATGCACACAATGGAATACTACACAGCAAAGGAAAATAACAAGTGACCGACACACAGAGTGTGGGTGAGTCTCAGAAATGGCGTGTGGAGTACAAGATGCACGTGGGTAAAATGCAAAGGCAGGTGAGCAGATGCTGGGCAGTCCACGCTGCACACTGGTACAGGCACCTCCGGGGCTGCGGTGCTTTTTCTCTGGATTTGAGTGCTGGTTGTGCACAAAGCATGTTCAGTCTGCAGCAATTCATTGGCTGTTCACTTAGTGTTCATGCCCTTCTCTGTGTGGAAGTCAACAGAAAGTTAAAAAGTAAAACAAACAAGATCTCAGCCTCCCCTACTGAATGCCTCCTGAGGCTCTTCACTTGGCACACAGTGAAGTGTGGAACCCGCCTCAGTCTGTGCGGTCAATGTCGACCCACAACCAGATATTTCCTGTTCTCCTTGGCCAAGGGCAGGATGCACATCTCCCCCCAGAAAAAGCCAGGATGGCTGTGTGGCTCACTTTGGTCAATGAAGTTCAAGTGAAAGTGATAAGTGCTGCTTTACGGAAGAAGCCCTGCAAGCCCACATGTCCATCTCTCTCCCTCTGTGACATGCAAGTGCTCTGAAGCTGCTGCGCCATCTGCCTGGATCCCTCTGCTGCCTGGTTTGGAACCAGTGAGGGATAAACCCTGTTTTAAGGTGCTGATATTTAGGGGATGTTTGTTATGCAGCATAACTAGCTCATCCTGATCAGGACATCAGGCATTCAAGAGTCTTGGTGGTCTGGTCCCTGACAACCTCTGCAGCTTTGCAAACTAGGAGCACTCTAGCTGTGAGCTCTATGGACACTACAGTCCAGGCATGCTGCAGTCTCAGCTATTCCAGGACCTCTGTTCTTTCATGTCCTGGGCCTCTAGGCCTCCACCCAGCATCACTCTCCCTTCCCTGCCTCCCTGGCACGTGGCCACTGCTCCCTGAGCACGCAGGCAGGCCTCACTCACCCCCACAGCCACACCTGCATCATCCCTCCTGCCAGGGTCAGTGGCTCCTTGAGGGCCAGCACCAGTCAGTGGGCAATCAGTTCCCACAGGAATAAGCCAGAAGGGGGTAACGACACCTAGACTAGACCTCCAGCTTTTCCGCCTTTGACTGCAAAGCCAGATGTAGCCCAGGGGGCTGTGGACACCTAGGCCCATCTCTGGGAGCCCTCCAGCCGGGCCTGCAGGTCAGGATGCCCAGAACACACGGGTGCCTTAGACTGACCCTTCCTCCCACATTTCTAGGGGTTGCCACCCTCCTCAAAGGATCTCATGCTGGCTAGGAAAAGTTAGAGGGAGCAAGGTAGGATTTGGGGGCACTCAGGAAATAGTGCCCCCAATTAACCTATTTTTTACAATAGTAGCTGGAACCCCAGGAAAAGAACATTTTTTTCCAGAAGGGCCTTGGTTTTTGGGCTTGTGATAAATGACCCCAGCTCAGTGCTTGGCTTGGATTCCCAGCTCCAAGGGCTGCCAGGGATCCTCTCGCAGAAGGGGGGTTTCAGAGTGGCCGCTCGCCAGGCAGCCCAGTGGGGAGCCTAGGCCATGACCTGCTTCCAGCCCTGGTAAAAGAAGAGGGCTGGATGGGGATGGTGCGGGCAGGGTCTGGGGTACATCACAGAGCAACTCGGCCATAGGAGGTGTAGGCCCCTGGATCCCGGTGTCCAGAGGGCTCTTGGTTCCACTGAGTCACCTCCACCTGCCCTTCCCCATAAGAGCCTCCCTTCAAAGGGGACTCTGAGTGAGTACTTCCCATCACCTGCATGCGGGCTGGTTCTCCTGCTTCAGAGGGACTCCCTTGCTGCCAGCCAGGGAGTCACACTACCCCTCAGCTCAGTCTGCCCTGTCCTAGGGGAGGGGCACCTTTCTCCCCCGCACATCCTCCAGCCACACTGGCTTCCACCAGGTCCTTGTACATGCCAGGCCCTGACCCCCAGGCCTTTGCTCACCCTTTCCTCTGCCTAGGCCACCAGCTCCCTGGATCTTCGCATTACCCCCCAAAGCCACCTCCTCCCAGAGGCCCTCCCTGCTTGCCTGCCTGCCTGCCTGCCTAAGGGGGCCCCCACCCCCACAGCTCTTGCCATTCTCTGGAATCTCCTCCTTCGAGTATTTGCTGACAGTTTCTTATCTGCCCACCCCATGGATGGCAAGCTCTGTGAGGGCAGGGTCCTGTCTGTCTTGTCAGGACACACGGCAGGCACATGCTTGCTGAATGCATGGAGGTTGCTGGCACTCCCAGTCCTCACCCAGGCATGGGGCTCGGGCTGGGAGCAAGGCCTATGGCTATTCCCAGGTTCCAGGCCATCCTTACACTCAGGAATTCCCAGTTCAGCCTGAAGGTGCTCAGATGCCAGGAGTCTTTCCCCTCCTCTCCCTGCACTGGCTGGCCCACCTCCTGAGCCCTCCCCACCTCTCCTGCCCCTTCCTTCATGCTCTGGATCCACCATATTTCTCTCACCTAACCCTGCCCCCCAGCTCAGACCCCCCCACCCAGCCCCCATCACCCATGAGACAATGTCTCTGCCTCTCTGGTTTGACATTTAGGCATGATCCCTGCCTACCTTCCCATTCTCAAACCTCATGTCCCAGCAACACCAAACCACGGAGAGCTATGTGCACCCACCAGCTCTTTCATGCCCCAACCTTTGCACACAGCTGGCAGGATCCTGGGGTACACCTTCCCTTCCTCATTTGCCTGGCAAAATGCTCCCAGGCCTTCTAACTTCCACTCAGCAACACCTCTCAACTCTGGCTGTGACTTGCGAACAGGGGCCTGCCCTGCTTTCCCCTCCTGCTCCCACCACCTCACAGGTCCACCAGGGCGTGGCCCTGGTCCCTCGGCCAGTCAGGATCTGTGGCTGCCCGCTTTGCTGTGAGCCTGCAGCCCCTGGCTCTGTCACAGCACCCCAGCACCAGGCACACAGTAGGTGTGACAGTGTGAGTGCTATGGGCTGGTGAGTGAACTGGTGCCACACAAACCCTGAGGCTGAAGCTGGTGGCTAGACAGGAACCAGAACCCTGGGCACTCAACAAGGACAACAGCAGTTCCCCTTGCTTCCTGTGTCCCAGGCACTGTCCTGGGGCACTAGCTCACAGATCTTCCAACCCCAAGACAACAGCACCGAGCACAGAGAAAACTAGCAACTAGCCAAAGATCACACAACCAACAAGTGAAACTTGAATCCAGGTGTTTGACTCCAAAACACATCCCCTTCAACTGTTGTCACCACAGTGGGCAGTGTTTGAAGGCTCCAGTAAGGGGGCTGTCTGTCCCAAGCTCCCCCCACAGCCCCCATCACCATCCATCTGCAGTCACACCTTATAGCCAAACTGCTCCTCCCACAGCTCAATCCCCACACTCTTTGGTGAGGAAGCAGGGCCTTCTACCTGGAGACTTTCTCACCACGGATCTTGGGGGCTGGGTCAGGCAGGGTGGGTATAAGAGGCTATGCCAGTATCTGACCACTGAGGAAACCAAGGCTTGAGAGGTGAACAGATTTGTTCCCACTGGGCTCCTGCTCCAGCTTTGAGAAGCTGTGCAGCTTCTGGGCACCAGGGTGCGGGCCCCCCTTGGTGTGGGGCTCTGGAGCCGGCATTGGGCTACAGGGAACCCTCTCGAAAGCAGAGGAAGCAGGTCAGGGCACTGGCTGAGCAGCTGCCAACTCCCAGCATACAGAAGCTCTCAGAAGGGTAAGGGACGCTGAACTGAGCCAAACTTTTGGGCAAAGTCCAGGTGACTTTGGCCCTGAGGCCAGGTCTACTCTGGGTCTCTAGCTTCGAAGTCTGGCTGTCCTCAGGGTCCCTGTGCCCTCACTGCCTGCGCTTCCACCATACACCCATATGTCCTGGGCAGCTGTCTTCCTCTCCCCCAAGCCTGGCAGCACTGTAGCAAAAGAACCCCATCTGGGTCCCCAGCCTGCCCACACGGGGATCTGACCAGGAGGGTGCCCTCAGCAGGTATCTGTTAGGTGAGTGAATGAACTGCATGCATCACTTCTCTTCTTAATGTTTCATGACCTACCTCCTCCAGGAAGTCCTCCCTGAACATCCTACTCCTTCACCCCAATCATCCAGAGCCCTAAGTAAGCACGGATCTCACTCCAAGATTTTTTTTAATCCTCATCCAAGGATATTTTTATTGGTTTGAGAGAGGGAGGGAAGAGAGAAAGAGAGAGGGAGAGAGAGAGAGAGAGAGAGAGAAGAATATCAATGTGAGAGACAAACATCAATCAGTTGCTTCCTGCATGTGCCCTGGCTGGGGATGGAACCTGCAACCTTTTGGTGTGCAGGATGACGCTCCAACAAACTGAGCCACCCGGCCAGGGCCTCACCCCAAGATTTAGCCTCAGATCCAAACTGCAGCATTCCCACAAAGTCCACCCAACTTCTGCTCACTCACTTTCAGGGACAGAGCACTAACTTCTTCCCACAACTCTTTATTCAGCATCTCCGGGGTGCAGCCTCTGTGCTGGGTGCCACATACAGTAGGACAGCCATGGCCTCTGCTCCCCAAACAAGCTCTGGACACTTTGGTCAGCTGGGGTCCTTCTGGACAGCTCGGCTCTTGGCCAACGCCACCCCTGGATGTGTGGACGTGGGGAACTACTCCCAATGCATTAAGTGAGAGCAGCGAGTCGCTGAGGGATGCAGGGAGACTATGATGCTATGTCTGGTTTTAAAAGTGTAGAACCATGTCTGATCCCAGAGCAACTGGGCTCAAAACGCGACCCGCCACTGGTCAGTGTGAGATCCCATGGGAGCTTCACTTTCCTGGGACTTGGGTCTATTTGCTGAGTTTTCCACAGTGAGCACTTACTGTTTGTCACGAGGGGGAAGCCTGCCAACCGAGGCCTCCTCTGAGCTGGGCTGAAGCCTGTGTCCCAGTCTGTATCTTTCTTTCTGATGGCAGCGAGTGGGCGCCACGACCCCTCACGGGGCCCTCCTGACTGGGCGTTTTTCCAGGCAACACTCAGACCCTCACGGGTCCCAGGAGCGAAGGGTGCACGCATGCCTCTGAGTCTGTTCCCTTGTGGGGTCTGAGTTGGTCCAGCCCCCACTGCGTGGCAGGTTCCCCAGGGCTGGGGCCTGCAGCTTGCAGAGAGGACTGCCTCCTCTGTGCCCGCTGCCCCCCACCCAGGCAAGGGCTCTGGCCTTTCCAGGACAGTGGGATGTTGACAACCACACTTGCAGATGTGAGCTCGGGCCCCGCCCCATCGCAGGGTGCCTAACCAGAACTGGAACCAGAGTTTCCTATCACAGCTACAGCTCTTCTATAAACCCAAATCTGGCTTTATTTCTCTCCAGTTTAAAACCTCCCATGGCTCTCCAACGTCCCCAAATAATACCTGCCAAGCTTGGCGTCCATGGCCTTGTACCTTCAGACACCTGCTCCCTCCTCCAGGTCCCTTCCCCCACCCAAATAAGTCAGTGATAACCCACGTGCCAACAAAACTGCTTCACACCGCTGGGCCTTTGCACAGGCCGGCCCCTCTGTCCAGAGCTGGCAGACCCACCACACCCATACTTCAAAACCCTGCCCAGGCGCCTGCCTCTGAAGAGTCTGTCCTGATCCCTTGCCCTCCACCCTCCCCAGGCCCCTGTAATCTCCGTTTCCCTTCCTGAGCCTGCTCCTTGCACACACATTGATTATCGCACTCAATGCAATTAGCAGTTGATGTGTCTGTCTCCTACCGAACCGGATGCGACACGGACAGAGCCTTTTGTCTTTGTTGTAAATCCCTGGTGCCCAGATACTGCCAGCAAACAAACAGGCGCTCAGGAACGCCTGGCTGACAGGTGGGCAAGTCAGTAAACAACATCTGCACAGCCCTTTACAGTTTATGAAGCCCCTTTCCGTCTTCCACCCCACTAGGCTCCTCTCAGCGGGGCAGGGACCACGGGAGCTCCAAGGGGCTTGGGGGCTCTTCTCTCTGCCTGGGCAGGAGCTGAGCTTTGCCAGGTGCCTCAGCAGGGCTCACCAAGAGCAGCTTGGACCCCCGTTCAGAGGAAGCCAACTGGTTCCCTGCCAAGGGCTCCCTCCCATCCACCCTCAGGGAGAGCCTGGTGGGTGCCCGGGTGGCGGCCAGCCAGTACAGGCATGGTGATGGCCGCCATCCCGCCAAAGCTGTGGGCTGTGGTGGGCTGGAATGGCAGCTCCACCAGAGAGTCTTGGTAACAGTTGCTATGTAAAACGCTCAGAGGGGGAATTTACTGTCAGCGTTAATAATAGATGAAGGTTTCAGAATTTTTGATGCCTTACGTTCTAAGCCGTTTGATTTATAATGTCTCTGGAAAGGGTGAGATGAGGGCGGGGCGGGGGAAGGCAGAGGCTCAGAGGCACCAACTGGGAGCTCAGCCCCCTCCTCCTTTGACAGATGGGGAAACTGAGGCCTGAGGAGAAAAGCGATGGAGCCATGTGACTCCAGCATGCCAGGACCTTGGGGATTCCAGATGCCCAACCCTGCCCAGGTCCACAGGAGAGGAAACTGCACCCAGGGTTGTTTTGATGGATTACTGCTTCTCCTTTGAGCTGAGCAGGTGTATCTCGAGTAGTCTCCGGAAGCAGCACTGATGGGCACCTCTGGTGGGGGCTGTGTGAGGCTGATTACAGGCTCCACAGAGGCAAAATGCAAGTCCTGACTTCCCTTCTGCAAAGCTGCAAGTGGCAGCTACTGTGGGGCCTTGGTAGAGAGCAGGCAGCTGGGCAGGAAGCAGGGCTGTCGCTATCTCTGTTGGAGGAAGAGCTGGGGCAAGGGTACAGGGCTGTCCTAGGTGTGAGAGGCCAGTGGGAGGGCGCCTGCACTGGGGCCAGGCCCCACCACAGCCATACATCCCCCATCCATATGACCAGACATGCCACGTGGACAAACACCTCCCCCACTCTGCTCAGGTGACTCCAAATCGACCTGGTCTTACAGAGGCTGGGAGCCTTCCCTTGATTACACGGCCCCACCCCCTGCTGCCCTGCCACCTTGCAGGCCTTCACCTAGAATTCTCTTCTGCCTTCTCTAGCCCTCCTTGGCCTCTCAGCCTAGGCTAGGAAATCAGATCCTGCAGCCAGAGGGGCTCTTTTCTCTCTGCATCCCCAAGACCCCAGTCTTTGGGCCAGAGAAACTGGACCCAGGGCTGGGCACACCAATACCCAGACCTTCACCTTCACAGCTGTCACCAAAAGCCCCATCTTATAACGCAAGTGTGTCTAGGCTCAGAGTCCTCCTTCCTCTTCCCTCAGGCCCTAAACACATCCAGGAGCCCTCATGGACCTGGCTCCAGTAGGTGGGAGAACACTCACACCCCCCTGCCCTGCCTCCATTTCGACACAGGGATAAGAAGTTCTCACAGGGCCGTGGTGCCCTGTGCTCAGCACAGGCCTGATGCAGCCCCCCAAGGAGCCACAGGGCCTGCAGGAGGACAGTAACCACCGAGAGCCACCCCCGCCCCACCCTGCCACCGTACACTCATAAGGGCAGGGGGCGTGCTAATAACAATGATGATGATGACGGTTAGGGCCAGAACACTATCAGTGAGCCTGTCTCCCCATTCAACAGGCGAGAAGCTGGAGGGCTGGGGGGAATAAGCGCCTCCTCAGACATAGGCTGTCTCTGACCGTCTCTGCAACAGCCCCTGCCCCAGGCCCCTACCCATCTCCCTGGGTCATTACCCACTGGCTGGTCTGCTGGGCTCAGTGACCCCCAACCCAAGCATCAGCTTCACAAACGAGAATTTTTGTCTGTCTTAGCCACTGCCTTGCCCTTAGCACCTTGGGCAGCCTGGCACATAGTAGGTGCTCAATAGGTGCTTGTGGGAGGCTGAGTAGATAAAGAACAGGTGAGGAAATCCTGCCTCATAGGTGTGCATGCAGCCCCCCCAATGGCTTCGGGCATGGGGCCAGCAGTGGGAGGGGGGCGGCGTCGGGTGCCATCACTGGTTCTCCCCCTTCCTGGCCTGCTGCTGTCTTTCCATTGTCCACTCACTCATTCCCAAGGCCCCTTGATGCCAGACCCTGTGCTCCCAGGCTCTAGAGTGCCCTCAGATGACCACCCTGGAGCTCTCCTCCCAAAGGAGCTGGACACACAGACACACCCACACTTCAGACATGCCTCCGTTTTCCTCCTCTATGAAACGGAGCCAATGAATCACTCATGTTGATTGGTTACATACTTATATGCAGGTGCTCCCTTCCCTACTCTTGCCACTCTCTGCTCAGAGATCGGCCAGTCTGCCTTGACTACTTTCCTATCCCAAGCGAGGCCTGTGGCAGCCCCTCAACCACTGCCCAGTTAAAGCCCAGGACTCTGGCAGTGCCAGGAGAGCTGAACATTAGCGGGTAAGGGCTGCCAGGTCACTCATAATGGCTTTAATAATGGAGTTTCTGGAAGGGCAGCTAGTCAGCGATGGTGCGCATTTCTGTGACTTCATTAGTGCTGCTAACCTGAGTTGTCACAGGAGGCAGGAGGGGGCAAGGAGGACAGGGGATGGGGCCATTCCATGCAATGTGTTTGCACTAAAAGGAAAAGACAACCCAGGTGCCAGGCTCCACAACTTGGCCAGTAGTGTGTGGGCTGGATTTCTTCCAGGAACCCTTGTGCAGGGCACAACACATACAACTGTGCACTTTGGCCCCAGGGTTAGGCGAGTGTCAGCAGGAAAGCCTTTCCCCAGACAGGTTTCCTGAACTGCCAGATCACTCAACCCAGGTGTGAGAACTTTCCGAGACCAAATGCAAAGTCTGCGTGTGTGTACAAACACATTCTTCTAAAGAGGATGCAGGACTTTTTTTCAGCTCCTGAAGGGCCCAGAGGCCCGGCAATCTGCACTTGAATCTGAGCCCAGAGTCTGGGATGGAGCACAGTAGAGAAGTCTTGCTGGAGCCTGGGAAGAGGTTCAAATGTGTTTGGGGACATGAACATTTGTCATTCCATTTTTCAAAAATTAGACTTAAGATTCGGAGCATCAAAACCACACGGGTTTTTTAAAGGGCAGATTTCTGGGTCCCACCCCTTAAAATCTGTGATTTGGGGTGGCCAGAGCTCAGGAATTTCCCCTGGTAAAAACTCAGGGTGGTTTGAGAAAAATGCCAAAGCTCCCAATGCTCTGATTTAATACGTTGTTATTGGCTCTGCTGTATGATGTTTTTCTTCTGGTCTTGGTGGGGAACCATGTGTATGCCCCAAAGCCCATCAAAACCCCCAAAGGGGCATCCATGTAGAACCGTGTAACTGGTTTCATGACTAGCTCCTTTTTGTTGCAGAAGTACCACAGGGGGCAGGTGTTGTGAAGGTTTTCTCACCACGCCCATCAAGCCACAGAAAGGCACAAGAAGTGTTCCTCAAATGAGGAGTCAGATGGCTGGGCCTCCCTGGGCTCTCTGGCCCCAAAGTGTACTAAGCAGCACTCACCAGCAAATGGATGTACCACGCCTGCCTCCCGAGGCAGGGCCAGCCCAGAGTGCCCCATCTGTGCAGCACAGTAGACCATGCACCAAGGGCAAACACCAAACGAGACTCGTCTGGCCTGGGGTCCAGGCCAGACACTCACCCCATGGCCTGGCCTCGGACACAAGCTCTTCTGTGTCTGGGAGTGAAGGGATATCTGTCTCCCTTTCTCCCAAGTCCCTGTGTCCATACTGGGCCTGCCAAGGAGGCCTACAGGGCAGCTGGATGAATGGATCCATTCATCAATATAAACTGAGCACCTACTGCGTGCTAGGCCACAGGCAGGGCCCCACCCTGATGGCACTCAGTCTGGTGTGGGAAGAGGATGCACAAATAAAAGGTATAATTGCCAGGGAGACAAGTGTTGAGCAGAGCATAACAAGTGATGCTCTGTGGAAAGCTCCTGAGGAGGGTGAGGGATTAACCAAGAAGAGGGAATAAGAATGCTCAGGAATGGAGCGCGATATGCAAAGGCCCTGTGGTGGGAAGGGGTGGGAGGCCAGTATGGTGAGTGCGGTTGGTGGTTGGCCCTGGGGACAGATCGGTGATATACCAAGTGCTGACATTAGATTTAGGGGGAGCTGGCCCAGTCGGACCTCTCACTCTCAGGCCC
This sequence comes from Phyllostomus hastatus, assembly GCF_019186645.2. NCBI lineage: Eukaryota > Metazoa > Chordata > Mammalia > Chiroptera > Phyllostomidae > Phyllostomus > Phyllostomus hastatus. The sequence goes on from NW_025334035.1 coordinate 13,924,405, forward strand.
CCAGGGACCAGAAAAAGCTACAAGAGGCTGAGCCAGGGACATGAGGCGTCCTCCTTTGTTCGTGTTCGGGGATCGCCATCAGTGCGCACTGTATCCCCTAGCACGCTCTGATCACGCTCTGGTGGCGGCTGTCCCTGAAGCTGTCAGGCTTTCTCGCCGCACCCACTGCAGCGGACTTCTCTGTCCGAAGCCACCCGCACCAGTCCAACAGCGCCCCTCGCTCCTTGGGCCCCGCCCCCACGCTTGGCGCAGCCCATTTCCCGGCTGGCGGGGTTCTCAGAGGAGGGGTGGCAGGGGCGGGGCTGCTCCGCCTCTGCACTAGAACGGCCAATCAGGGCTGGCAGTCTGGTTGGGGCGAGGGGGTTGGGGTCTGCGGGAACACAAAGGCAGGAAATACCAGGCGGCTCCCACAACGTAACCATGACTACCTGCGCCCTCCAGCCGCGGAGTGGGAGGCTGCAGACTGGGGGATGACACTGGGGGTGCACCGTGCCCCACCTCGTGCCCGCAGGACCCAGGGCCTCCACTGCCTCGTCTGTGAAATGGGCTCACATTTTGCCTAGGGCTGAGTTCGCTTATTAATTCCAACACTTACTGAGTCCCTACTATATTCAAGGGCGAGAGATCCATCAGTGAACAAGACCGACTGAAAACAAAAACTCCTGCCCTGGCGGGGCTTATACTGGGGGCGGGAAGGGGTGGGGCTCAGATAGGAGGCAGCTGACAAGCAAAAGCATAAGTGAATTGTGCAGGACGTTGGAAGGTGACTAAGTGCTTTGCAGAAAGCAGGGATTGCAGCAGAAGAGTAGGGAATGCGAGGGAGATGGCGTGTAGGTTTAAATAAGGGTGATCGGGCAGGTCTCACCAGGAAGCGCTGCCCAAGGAAGGCGAAAGGGGAAAAGGGGTCAGGTAGCTGTCTGTGCAGGAGAAGCCAGGCAGAGGGCACCGGCGGCAGGGCACGTGAGGAGGACCTGGCGGCCGCGGGCCACAGCACAGTCTCCGCGGGGAGAAGCAGAGGCGACGGCAGAACGAGCCAGGCCCGCAGGGGTCTCGAGGGGTCAGTGTCTGCCCCTCCCTTCCTCGCCCTCTTCCGTGTTTGCCGTGTTTTCCTCCTCCCGCCACCACCTTCTCTCCTGCCTGGGCTCAGCAAGGGTGGAGGGACCTGTATCACTGGCTGGGGCAACAAACCTGGCGCCACCCAGGGGCTAAGGCAGGGACAGGCGCTGAGGGCCCGCGTTCCTGCCCAGTTCCCTTGGCCCAGCACATCCCTGCCATCTCTGCATCAGTCACACTCCTACCTCTCACCCTTAGGGGCCCATCACCTGTCACCAGGAGGCATGGCTCCCTGGTGACGAGCTACCCTCAACACAGACCCTATCACAGCGCTGACCAGCACTCTGGTAACTCTCCCGCAGGAGGCATTTGCCCCTTCTTGGCATGGGGTGGAGGGAGGGGCAGCTGCTAAGTGGCAGAAAGGTCCTAGGAGAGCACTTGTCAGTCATGGGTGGCCAGGAAGAGAAGGTACTGGAGCAAATGGCCAGTGGTTAGCAGCCCCATGAAACGTTACTCCTGCATGATAGGGCCTTACCCCACCACCTACAGGTGCCCTGCACAGGCCCAGAGCTCATGGAGGGGCAGGGAAGCCCTCCAAAACCTGACAGCTGGAAGGACAGAGAGCGCTGAGCCCTTAGAGAGGCGCCCCCTGCCCAGGAAAACATAAGCCAGTCACTGCTGCTTGGCCTGTGGACAGTTTGTTTCTCTGGACACTGGCCTGCTGCTGAAACACCTGAGAAGCGTCGTGTGCAGGAGACTGGGGATGGGCGGGGTGGGGGGTACACGGCGCAAATCTCCCTGGGGCATGGGGCGTGTTACCAGGAAGAACTTCGGACAGGTGGATTGTATGGACGAATGGCGGGACAGTACTCACCCACAAGTGTCTTTCAGTTAGCCTTGTGCCTTAACAGGTCATTTGAGCTCAACCTCCTTTCTAAATGGGGCTAATATAATAATGCCCACCTTGCAGGACTGGTGTGAAAACTACACGGGCCAATGTGAGAAAAGTGTTTGAAACGATGGGAAGGACTTGGTAAAGGTGGGCTCTGGCCATCAGAGAGACCTGGAGGAAGGCTTTGGAGCCAGCAAAACTGGTGTCTTCTCCTTGGAGATGCAGCTGGACTATATACTTCCCAGCCTACCTTGTAACTGAGCATGGTCACATGACTGAGTTCTCACCACTGAGTGTGAGTGGCAGTGATGCGTCCCTTCCAGGCACGAGCACCATACCAAGGTTACTGGGGAAGGCAAAGCCAAATCACCCTCCAGAGGACACTGCCCACCAGCCAAGAACCTCTCACTACTGTCCCACATGAAGAATGGGCTAAAAATGTTAGCGTTTGTCTGTCACTGCTACTAGCCATGTCCTCCATAGCACAGGAATTCACTTCACCCATTTGCTCATTTACTCATTCAGTAATATTTGAGGGCCCACAGGCTGCGTATGCCTCCTGCCGGGTACTAGGGATCCAGAAGGGGTGAGTTGTGCCTTCCTGGAGTTTCTTGGGAGAAAGGCCATCCTAAGTAAATCCTCAGGGCAGGGGCGGGGCAGGAAAGCCTCCCTGAGATGGGATCTGAGAAAGAGAGCAAAGGGAAGAGAGAGAGTCAGACAGAGATCAGCAGAGGTCAAGTACCTTGGGCAGGAAGGAACATGGCCCCACCTCCTGACACCAGGGAAAGATGAGGCCACATGGTCTATCTTCATCATGTCCCCTAAGCCTCAGTGTTCTCGCCATTCAAATGGAGGCGATGCTAAGAACACTCCCACAGGGCACCTCTGAGTCTCAGGAGAAAACACTCATGAGAAGAGCTCATGGATGCTTGCCCACTCCTGGTATTGCCTGGTGAGGAGAAAGGCCTTTGCCCGCCCATGGGGTGGGGTGGGGGCCGTCAGGTCAGGAGGCAGGCGCAGGGAGGGAAAGCTCCTGATATTGCGGCTCCCGCCACATAGGCTAAATATGAATGATGTCTCCAGCCATTAGGCAGCAGAAGTGCTGGCTCTCTGGGGAGGCAGGCAGGGCTGTCTCTGGAGGCAGCTCAGTGGGCTGGTGCTAAGAACTGGAACTGTCTGCTGATGAGCAGATGTTGGCTGCCATTCACCCTCTTTCCAGACAGGGACAGTTGAGATGGGCAAATGCAGGACTGCGGAACATGCAGCTGATCTGGGAGGTGTACTTGCCACCATGTACCTAAAAGGGCAGGCAGGGGGGTGCCTGGCAGGGGGAGTATGCCTAGGAACTGGAGTCCCCAGTGACTTGGAGTCATACTATGTCACTCCCTTAGCTCATATACCTGCCATGGCTCCCTAGCTCCCTGCTACCCCTATTCAAGGCTTTCTCTGACCCCACCGCTGCTTATTCCAGCACTGCAGACCTTCATGCCATAGCTGCTCCCACTGCCACACTTTTCCTGTCACTGTTCTTGCCAAATTTACCTCTCATATCCTTTCATCTTCTCTGTCATCTTTTAAGAATCACTTGGAGTTCTAATTCTGGCTGAGCAAGCTGGCCAGACTACCTCCCTTCTGATTCTTAGCTTACTCACTGAGAACATGTGGAAGCTATTTCCTGCCTCACAAGGTTGTTGGTGCAAATTAAACACGACAACGTATGTGAAAAGCACCTAATGGCATGTGGCATGAAGTACTTATCTAAAAAGTAACCCCCTATCAACTAATTTTCTTGCAACACCTCCTCCAGGAAGCCTTCCCTGACCATACACCCCAGTTTGGGTTAGGCGTCTTCTTGTTGATCCTTAGTTCCCTGGGCAAGCCCTGGCATGACACATGGGACAGCAATGACTTTTTTGAGCAACTGCCTCTATCTCCACTAGACTGTGAACACCTTGAGGGCAGGGACCTTCCTGGTGTGTGGCAGGTCACATGGTCATTGTCAGAGAGTAAAGAAGGGGTAGATGGCATGGGCCAAACCTCAGCCTTCACATGTGTCCCCAAAACTAAAAACGTAAGTCTGCCATGCCCCTGGGAGGCAAGAGAATGAGCGTCTCAGATGCCCTAGTGCCCCGCCTCTGTACTGAGGGCCAGCTTGCCAGGATAGCCCTCTGGCTGCCCTCCAGCTCTGCCCAGGGCAGTCCTGACCTCAGCCAGGCACCCAGGCTCCTCACTAGGCTGACACTAATGGCAGCTTCTGGGTGGGAACAACCACTCCATCTCCTTCATCCTCTGCCAGCCACTGGTCAGCCTGTGGCCAAGTGCCAGGGGCCAGCTTGTACTCAGGGCTGGCTAGAGAAGGGGCAATAAAATATCCCAGGTGGTCCCAAGGATTTGGAGAGGTGATATGTGGGAGTCCATGAGCTGTCTCTATTTCTTCTAGAAACCTCAGGGGAGCTGTATGTTTCCCCAAGGGAGGCCACACTGACACAGATCCAGCAGGGCCCCTGTTCTGGGCCAGAGGCTGTCAGCTTGGGGCCCCACTGCCTATCTCCCCTCACCCAAAGCTCTGATAAGCCGTTATGGATGTCTTTGATTAATAAGAAATGAAGGCAGTGAGTTAATCACTATGTAATACACAGTTTGTTTGGTGGCTGCTATCTTTCAAAAACATGGCTCGTGTGTGTGTGTGCCTGTGTGTGTGAGAAATAATGAAGGGGTTACCTCAATAAATGCATATGACACCCTGGGAGAGGCTCCAGTTTGCTCCTGGAGCCCTGTACATGGGGGGAAGGAGTGATAGCCACCAAAGAATCTTAAGGAGCTGGTGGGAGCGTCTGGCCAGGGGCTTGCTTGCAGAGGGACAGAGGCAGGCCGGCAGACTGGGGCTATGGGCACGGGCATACGGAAACCCAGCAGAGAACTGCAGCGGCCCACCCTACTGCCCAGCGGCTCCCCTGCCCAGCTCTGCTGCCTGTCTCTCTCTGGGAGAGGCATGAACAGATGTTTCCTTGAATCGGGAAAATAACGTTGGCTCCCAGATGGGCTGCGTCACAGAAGCGTGTCCTCTCTCTCTCCCTCCCTCCCTCCCTCCCTCCCTCTGTGACAAGGTCTTTCTTTCTGGGGAGCAGCTGAGCATCAGAGGATGGCGGGTGGGTACAGTGGCACCAGTGGGGCATCTGCTGGCTCTGTTGTCACCCACGTCCCTGGAGGAGTACTTGGGAAGCACAAAGGCTTCCGCCTGCTGCTGCATGCGAGAGTGGGGCTGCAGGTGCAGGTGCAGGGCGTTCTGTCCTGGAGGGGTATGGGGGCCTGAAGGCCAGGGACACCCAAGGCCCAGGAGGAAGGTCCCCCAGTCCTGAGCCCTGAGTCAGGCCAACCACATCAAGAGCCACAGTCCCTTTGTGGTCCCTGACCCCGCCCCTCCTGCCCATACCCAATCACTGTGGGTACAGTGTTCCCACTCCCATTACCGAGTCCACCCCTCCCCTCCCCACTCGCCAGGTAGGGGCCACCAGTGCTGTTGCCTGCACAGCCAGACTA